>NC_079154.1:15838984-16484609 GCF_947563725.1 Argiope bruennichi
AAATAATGAACTTTATATTTAATTTCTTACCCTATTTATATTTAATTTAACTAGGTTGATATTACATTTTAAAATATTTCTTTTTTATTATCTTAGATCCTTCCAATACTTAGCTAAATATTAAGATATAAATAATGGAATATTTCTCCAATTACTCTGTCGAAAACAATATTTATAAGAATGTCTATATTAAGATTTATGCATTAGAAAATGCAATAAAAATCCATAACTTTTATCAAATTAATTAACTGAAAAATTCGAAGGTTTAAGCTAATTCTAGCCATTAATGTTAGCTAATTATTCAATTTAATTAATAAGAGATTTTTAGATACGCTTTTACATGCCCTTATAGAGTATTCATTAAAATAGAAGAATAATTAAATATTTATGAAAAATGGAGTAATTATATTGATAAAATTTCAGATAATTATGAGTCTTTAATAAGTTTCTGCGAATTCATTGAATTTTTCGTATTCCTTCCTTTGAATTCTATATGGAAGGTATTTTTTATATTCATTCCGTTCTTTAGATTTGATTCTCATATTGCTCAATTAAGAGAATAAGAAACAAAACAAAATCTAGTTTATTTTGAAAAGAAATAAAAGAGTGTAACAGGAAGGAAATTGCATTATTTGATATTTTTGTGAGGAGATGCCTTTATTTGCTTCCAGATAAATTTGTAAATCTGCATGGGCAATAGAAATTACGCCTTTAGGCAGTTGTCCAGTTTCTTCCTATCATTTTAAATCAAACCTTCTGTAATGAAAACATCTTTTTTTTTTGTTCTTTTGTTGTTGTTGTTCTGATTGATACATTGACAGAGAATGAATCCCTATTGTTCGATTTGAATGTTGTATATTTGATGTATTTCTTATCGATAAGGTGTGTACAAAAATAATTACGGTTTTCACAAGTAGAAAGTTTAGCCATTTCTTTCAATAACTGCTTTCATCAAATGAATTTTTATTTAATATTAGTTATTTAATTTCAGCTTTCTTTTCATACAAAATGTAAGTAATTCAACCTAAAGTTGTTATCAATATGTTTTTACTATACAAGATATTAGACGGTATCTCTACTATGACCGATGTCCTACATGATGGTCAATATTTAGAATATTTCGTAACAAGTTGCTAAACATTATGTACTAATAATATTACATTTAAAATATAACTAATAGAATTTCCTTCGTAATTTCATATTTCTATTTTCACAACAGGAAGAAAATTTTTTTATAATAACGAAAAGATCTTGGAGTTGATGACATTGACACCCTTATCAAAATTGTTTGCTTGTATTCTTTCTGTTAATTTTTTAGTCAATAGTAACAGTAGTTCGAGTTATTTAATGACAAGCAAGCTATAATGCTATAATGATGACGAGCTAATTTTCAAGCTATAATGATGGCCAACAAATCCTAAGAGTCATATTTAGCGAATGAGATAGGCTTGATAAAGAGAAAGGCTTGAAGTCCACTTTACAGCTTTTTATGCAAAAGCTGAGATATTTAAATAGCTTGATACTTGAATTTCATCATTAGTCATTTATACCTCTAAAAATATTAAAAAGGTAACATTTTTTTAATTACAAATGATAAAGGTAATTACAAAAGAATTTTCTACTCTAAAAGTTTTTTGGCACAAATGTTATGGACCATTACAAATGAGGGAGGAAAGTTAAAAGAATGAAATCATTGATTTTCAAAAATTACAAAGCAGTTGAACATTCTGAGGTATTTCAAAATCATTAATTCAATTTTGAAATCTATATTCAGTGATAATTTAGCTATATAGCCTGATTTGGCAAATTTTTCAGAAATCATGTTCCTATAAAGCATCAGAAAAGCATACTGTTATTTAGTGACTCTTAAGAATTATTATATTAATTTTAGAATTATTAATTTTATCAAATAATTATTAAATTAATTTAATTTAAGAGATGATGAAATGATCATATTGAAATCGGAAGTTCCGTTATATTACCATTTATTTTTAATATTTTACGACCACCTTCGTAAATGTCAATACTATAGTTTTAAAACGATTGAAAAGAGAGTCGTGACATAATTTAAGTTGTAAATAAAAATCCAACTTTTTATAAATGCGATTATTTTTTTACCAACTTTCACTTTTCATGTTTTACAGAATACAATTGAAGAACTCAAATCTATTAATTCTATCTTACTGACACTGAAATTAAATATTTAAGAGGTATCAGGACTTTAGAGTTCTTAGAAAATATTCTAAGCCTTATTTATTATTAAAATTTAGTGAAATGCATGATTTGGAAGATATCATGTACCAATGATTATTTTAAATTATTCAGTGCCATTTATTATTCTAGTTTACGTAACAAAACATAAATACTTAATATATTTTTCATAAAACCCATACATTCTTTAAAAGATTCTTAAATTATAATGTATTAAATCGTTTATAAATATTCTCTTTTAAAGCCAAAGTTCCATGTTCGTGATTCTAAAAATCTATTTTTGAAAAAAGCGTGTTTCTTTTTTTAAATACAATTTCAAAGTATTTTAAATAAAATATGGATGAAATACAGAACGTTCATTCTGTGGTGGCAGAAATAAATTGAAAATGACAGAGAAAGTGAGGAGCGGAACCGTCTAAAAGGAAAACATAAGGAAGAAAGTAATTCTCCCATAACAGTCAGTTCTTTCTTTTTGTTTTGAAAGAGAAAACATGTTTTTTGCATCTTGTATTCCAAAGTAATATTCAAGTGCATTCGAAATATTTCAATTTATTGCATTAATTCGTGATAACTGATTTTTTTTAAATTTAATATTTCTCTTTTACTTAAGCACGATTTACGAAGTAAACTATTTTTCTAAAAAAATGAATTCAATAAATAGGAAGAAATGGAACAATAAAATAAAAAAGTACATCTTAGAAACTTCAGTTTTGTAATTTTGCCCATTTACATAGTAGATATTTTTTATTTGCTTAATTTCAGACGTTTTAAAATAAAATACATGTAAAAGAAAATGTGCTTTTATCTTTTTGATATATCGGATATTTTCATCAACATTTAGATTCTTGGGTGAAGTTTAAGATTTCAAAAAATGCAGAACCACGCCATTAAAATCGGATTCACTAATTCCTGATGCATAGTTCTAATAATAAAAAGATTCGATAATTCATAATATTAAAGCCGCATTTTTACAATAGGATGTAAAAAAATATCCTTAATATTAATACAAAAAAAAAAGAATTTAATACTCTGTATTATAGTAGAGATATAACAGAAATAAGAAATATAGGAGATATTTATTTGTCCAATAAGCTTTATTAATTTTCAATCTGTGACTTAACTATACTTCAGAATTACAATAAAATACACATTTTATTTTCATTATTATTATGAAATTTATTGCATTGGTTTTAATGTAAGATTTATTTATAAAGTTATTTATAAAAATAATCTCTCGAATTCAAGAAAAAAAATCTATTCTGTGCAGGCAATTTTGCGATATTTCAATGCGGCAATTTTGAGATATTGCGATGGTTTCAATGATTCTTTATAGCATCGAGACTTTTAAAAGGGAGCTTAAAGACATAATTCTAAAAACGAGCCATTTCCGTTTATTTCCATATGAGGTAGGCTCATTATGAATATCAATTAAAGCAAACAGCTTTATATTTCTCTTTTCAGTACTAAGTGAATATATATATATATATATATATATATATATATATATATATATATATATATATATATATATATATATATATATATATATATATATATATATATATATATAAGGAATAAGCGAACTTTTGGAAACTGTAAAAAATTAATAAAAAGATGACAAGTAGTATTTCAAATGTGAATATTTTTAAGTGAAAGCACATTCTTGAAGGTTATTTTTCATGTAAGTAACATGCCGATTTGATGAACCAGGGGGTCTTAAATTATTAAAAACAAAAAAGTAGTTTAGAACACTTATCTGCAAAAATATTAAAATTTTAAGAAAAATAAAAGCTTGAAAATATAAGGAATTATATACTACTTAATTTGATATAAGTCTATAGTGTGAAAATTGAGGAAGTTTTAAGATATTAAAAAAAAAAAAAAAAAAAACTAAAATGCAATGTTTACAGAGGGTGTTGCCAAATTCGAAAAGTAAATTTATAGAAGTGATAGTAGGCATTAAAGAGATTAAAAATTATTATAAAACATAGGGTCGCAGGAGACGTTTTTTCTGTGAAAATCGCAAAAACAGACATCGAAGAGACAATTAGCCTGGCGGATTTGGAACAAGGTAGTCGAGAAGAAGAAGTTTTCTCGTATCTAAATGTTTCCTGCGTTCGAGGAATATAAAAGCTGCGATCATTGCAGAATTGATGGTTCGAGGAATATAAAAGCAGCTTATATTCATTAAAGAGCAGTGCAGAATTGATAGTCGATAAGTTTCATTCGCAAACAACATGTTAGATTTCACGAATGACGAATATGCGGATATGCATTTAATTTACGATCGAGCGAATGGTAATGGACGGCTAGCACAAAGAATATACCAATAGCAATATCCAAGTAGGCGTTGTCCACACCACAGCACCTTTGCAAATATTAATAGACGGTTGCGGGAGACAGGATCCTTCAAAATGACGTGGCCAAATGCAGAGCTCGAACGCCTCAGTGGCGCAAAGTACCTTGTTTTCTTGCAGCACTTCCTTCCGGATTTACTGTAGGAAATACTGGCCATTGCACACCAGAACATGTGGTTAATGCATGGTGGTGCACCAGCGCATTTTTTGAATTCTGTGCGTAACTAACTATATGATACATATCCTGGAACGTGGATTGGACGTTGCGGACCTGTTGATTGGCCTCCAAGTTCCCCGGAACTTAATCCCTTGGTTTTCTTCTTCATGGGCCATATAAAATATCTTGTTTGTCAGAGACATTTGGATACATTTAAAGATCTCGTAGCACGAATCGTCGTCGCTGCTGGGGAAATCGCAAGCACACCTAGTATGTTTGAGTGCGTCCGGTGGCCCTTTAAATGTCGGTCTCGATTGTGTAATGACCTTCGCGGTCTAAACATTGAGCAATTTTTATAAAAGTTTCTCATCTTCTGCTTTCTTATGTTAAAATGTCTGTGCTGCAAATGTATGCTGTATCTGTATGCCAGCAAATAAATTTTCACCTTCGTTTTCGAGTTTATATTTCTTTGAAAATTCTTATCACCTTGATGCCTACTATTACTCCTAAGAATTTTTCAACAGAATTTTGCAACACCTTCTGTAAACATAGGTGCCGATGTTGCAGCGATGTTTCCCGGCAAACATTTTCGTTTTTCTTGAATATCTTTAAACCTCCTCAGTTTTCACACTACAGACATATAAATTTAAGAGTGTAAAATTCCTTATATTTTCAAGATTTTATTTTTCTTAAAGTTTTAATATTTTTGCAGATAAGGGTTCTAAACAACTTTTTCGTTTTCAATAATTTATGACCCCCTGGTTCATCAAATCAGCATGTTACTCACATGAAAAATTGCCTTTAAGAATGTGCTTCCACTTAAAAAAATTCATAGTTGAAACACCTTTTGTTATTTTTTTATTAATTTTTTACAGTTTTCAAAAGTTCGCCGACTCCTTATATTTTTGCGATTTTCACCCCGTAAACGTCGTTTGGGACTCCATGTTGTATGGTAATTCTTTATCCTCTCGATGCCTACTATCACCCCTCTGAATTTGTCGGTCGAATTCGGCAACACCCTGTATATATACACTGGTGTAAGAAATTAAGAGAATTTTCATATTTGATCTACGATCACAAGAACTACTGAACAGATTTTAATAAAATTTGGTGTGAACATAGGATGATATAATGCAAACAAAATAAACATTCAACAGATATAATAGAAACATATATTTGTGCGTAACACTCATGGAAGTCTGAAGGTCTGAAACAGCGGTTGCAGAATACACAAAAGAAATGGGTTACTAGAGGGTATGGTCCCCTCTTAGAGCTTTACACGCCTTGCAACGTGATGTCATACTGGAAATAAGGCAGTTTATCAGTGCATGTGGCAATTGGTCTCACTCATTCACCAATGCTGTTTTCAGTTCCTCGATGGTTCTCGGAGAGGGGTTGTGAGTTGCAATTGCCTTCCCCAGAGCGTCCCAGACATGCTGTATAGGGTTGAGGTCTGGAGACCTGGCTGACCAATCCATCCGGCGAATATCTTCACTCTCGAGAAATTCGTCGACCAGAAGAGCTCTATGTAGTCTCGCGTTATCGTCCATTAAGATGAACTCGGGGCCCACTGTTCCCCGGAAAAGGAGAGCATAAGGCTCCAAGACGTTATGCCTATACTTCAAACCAGTCACAGAGCTTCTGTCAAAGACATGGAGAGGTGTGCGGCCATCTAGCATGATGCCTGCCCAGACCATTTCACCGTCACCGCCATAACTGTCGATTTCGCGGACTTGGAGGGTAGGTAGTGGGTCCCTGGCTCTCTCCATATGAATGTAAGGCGATAATCGGTGTTTAGGCTAAACACCGATTATCACGAGCACCACCGCATACGAGCAATGGGCAACCATTCTCGTCGGTGAACAGAATGGTTGCCCATTGCTCCATACTCCAATCACTCTGTTGCCTGCACCATGCTAATTGGACTCTCCTTTTCGTAGACATGAGCGGAACACAAAGAGCCGGTCTTCTGGCAAACAAGCCTCTCTCATTCAGTCTCTTGGAACAAGTCACCCTTGATACACGGGTTCCTGTGGCTACATACATATCCCGAGAGAGCTGAGAAGCTGTAGCCCCTCTGTTAACGCCACGATAAAATGGACAAATGGCGATATTCTCTGGCCGTCATGGCTCTTTGATGACCTTTCCCAGGCTTTCTCTCGATGGATCCAGTATCCTGGAACTGTTTCCATAGGTTACACACGATGCTGGGCGTTAAATGAAACTCTCTGAATATCTAGACTTGCGATTGGCCAGCCTCAAACCTGCCCACAATTTGCCACCTCATTCCATCATATAAACGTTGGTGGTTACTCATTTTTACTGTTCTGATGTGAATTTCACCGATTGCTACACCAAGAAATTCGCTGATGTTCGTCTTACCCTCCATGCGCTTATAAAGACTGTTTTTCTGCTCACTTCACCTACACAGACGTGTATGCTTACTTATTAGCCGTACAACAATAGCATTTTTATCTAGAAACAGTGGTTTTCCTTCAGTTCAGTTCTTTTCATGCAATTCGATAAAATATGCAAATTATCTTAATCTCTTACACCAGTGTATATAATTTATATAATTATATATGTCATATTGCTGTTTCTTGTTTCTATGTTTGGAGATTTACATATTAAAATATTCTCAAGTTCCTTTAATTACCAAATCGAAATTACGATTATGACTGATGAAATTAAATTTTTAAAAAATTTTATGCTTTTGTTTATAAATTAACTCTTCTAATAACAGCATTTCCAAGATTTCTTTACTTTTTTGAGTAAAATAATTATATTCAATTATATAGATCTGAAATATCCTCATAAATATATATATTTTTTAAAATTCAAATATATCCACATGTCAGAAATAATTGTCTATTTTCCCACTCCTTGTTTCTCTACATATTTGTAAATAAGCTTGGCTCTTTGATTTTTATTTCTATTCAAGTTTGCCTTGTTTCTGAAATATTTTTCCGTTAACAAAGACACGAAATTATATCTTGAAGCTTATAATGACGTATTTATACTTGAAATACAAATATGGATATTAGATTTGAAAACAAAACAAAAAAACCTTGGGTATTCATTTACTCTTAGGCCTTTCGCATGTTCGCTTAAAAACTTCTAAAAATCTATTTGTCATAAAGCAATATTGTTTATCTTGAAATGAAAAACTAATATAAGAGAAAGCATGCTAATAATTAATAATTTTTAAAAACTGTAATTTTAATGAAACAAATATTGCTGTGATAAAGTATTTGTCCTCTGCATTCAAAAATCTATATTAAAAATGGGAAATTAATCAATAATATTTGTACATTTTCAACAAAAATAATATAATGTCATAGATGGCATTATTTTTATACTGCCTTGCGTGTAATATGCATCTAAATTGGATTGTACTTAATTTATAAAATATTTATGAATTCAAAAATTGATTAATATTCTTAAATCTATTTATGTGCCTTATATGAATATTAAATGAAACGTTTTGCTTGCCCACTACTATTAGAAAAAAAGCATTACATTCTCAAAATGTATCCAGCATTTTATAAACATTAGTATTATAATCGTATAAAACCAGCAGCAGCTATTGAAACTACTATTTTAATCTAAAAAAATATACTAAGTTTTTCATTAAAAATTATTCAGTAAATTCTATACAAAAAAAAAATCAAAATATACATTCCAAACAAACAAACAAACAAAAAAAAACGGAGAAAGAGCATAGATGTATAAGAGTAATCTAAAACATTGGTAATGTAAAATTAATTCTACCTTATATGAAATTTGATAACAGGGAAAAATAGTAAAAGTCAGGAATTTAAAATTTTTAACTTTGATTTTATTAAAAATTTAACTCTTCTATAAAATTGCTTAGAAAATCAAGATGTTCCTGAGACCGAAAATATAAATAAATTCATATAGAACATGAATTTTATATGATTTAAAATGTACTATTTTTCAGTAAGATAAAACTTAGAGCCGTTGCTTATTCTTTAAAAACCAAAAAGTATTTTATAACTGGATTATTACTGGAGTTGAAAAATTAAATAAATAAATAATGGAAAAAATATTGGAAATTTGAATAATTATTTAATTTGTAAAAATGTGTTTCCATACTGAATAAAATTATGCTTACGATGTTAAAAGAATGATAAAAAAGATGAATGAAACCAAGAACCTAAAACATTGAACTTTAATCAAAAACCTAAAATTTTGAATGTTGATTTTAATAAATTCTCTTGAAAATAACAATCCCTAGTATATGTAAATTCATACAGAACAACAAACTAAATATCGAAAAATTTTATTGAATTTTTCGATAGGAAAATAGTGAATAAATAAAAAAGTGAAGTAAAAAAAAATTGAAATTTGAACATTTATTTTCAGATGTAAAAAATGTTTTTTCATTGTTGAATAAAATATATTTATGGAGAAAAAGAAAATTATTTAAAAAATGAAATTATGTCAATTTCTTTTTAATTGTCAATTTTTTTCTTTTAAATTCTCTGGTTCTTTACATTGGGTATTAAAGAAAAGAAAAATGAGTAACAAATTTTAATTTACATTTCGAAAAGTAAAATATTATTTTGAGTCTTTCATATTATTAGTAATCATACACCAAAAGTATAAAAATATAGAATGAAAAGGAACTTAAATATTTTATTTAAATTCTCATTTATATTAAGAGGTTATTTAGGATGTAAATGTAATGATCATTAAAAAAAATTCTTGAAGCCACGATTACTAATTATTGTATTTTGTGATGTTTCATCAACAAAATACAATTGTTATAGGGTTGGGTTTCCCTTTCCTATTTTTATTTAATTAGGATTAATGAAGAAATACAGACTTGCATAAAATAAAATAGCAGGAATGTTTCTTTCCTATAACACAGTGTTTTATTAGAAAAGTTTAAGTGAACTATCAAGTTACCTTGAAAAGTTAATAATTGTAATTAAATACTTGGACTCTATTTAGTAGTAACAAGTTTCTATCTTATTATCCTTTCACTAGAGAATAAAAAGATATAAAAGTCTTATTAGTTGCAAGTTTTAAATTAGCTAAACAAGACATTTGAAACTGACAATTAACATTCTGAAAAGTAATTTAAGAACGGATACTGAAATAATTAATCTATGAGAATAAATTTTTCAGATGAGTATGAGATATTTTAATTTAATGTACGTGTTTGAAAGACACTAAATGAGTTCTTCTATACTTTGACCTTTTGAACTTAAAAGTCTCAACAGTATATTACACTTTGTTATTATTATTATTTTTTTTACATTTAAAAACCTGTCTTTGAAGACAGCAAATTAAATCTTGCTTTCTGCACCAGCCTTTAACTAAATTCTACGAAGTGTATTCAGCTTACAAAGATATCAATTCGTAAATTACGAGTATTTATTATATATCTGAATTTCTTTAATAAACATTATAATTTTGATGAGATATGATCAATCGTAGTATTTAGAACTGAATTCTTTTAAAGATTTCATAACGAAGATAGAAATTTAAAAGTTTCACAAATCTTGAACATACTTTTTCAGAGACAAATTATTAATTATTTACGACTTAAAACCATTAATTAAGATTATCCTTCTATGTTTGTTCTTTTTATTTATAAGCTCCACATTCAATATAAATTCATATTTTACTATTGAAAGTGACTAATTTTAGATTCATTATACATATATATTTTTTCAAAATTTCAATAACAAGATTTCTATGCAAATAATTTAAACTAAAGTTTTCGCATAATGAAATGCATTTTAAAATCAATTTTTGCTTTCAAAACTGACTTATTTTTCAGCATGAAACAGCTAGTTTTGTTTAATAAGAAAAATGAATATTTTTTGAAAAATATTCATGTTATTATTTAAGCAATATTATAAAATTTTGACCATGATAAATTTTTTTACGCATATTGTTTAAAAGTCTTAAAAAATTGTCTTTTTTAATGAAAATCAAATAATACATTTATTTTTTCTTATAAGAAGAAATATTTTTTTAATTGAAATATATAAGTATAATTAAATTAATATATTAAAAATTTACATTATATATATATATATATAATCAACAATTTGTTGATGAATTGGTTTTTATTATCCTAATATCCTAATATAAGATATATGAAACGATATAATAAGATATATGATCCTAATATCCTAATATAAGATATAAGATATATGAAATAAATTTAAGATCTTCACATTTTTTTATTTATATATCTTTTTTCTCAGTTTGAAAAAGCTGCTATCATTTTAGTCTTTCTGAATTTTAAATGTGAAAGATTAAAGATGCCTTAAGATTTTATTAAAACGTAACAGATTGTGCTAGTTTTCTTGAATTTATACTTTAAAATAGTCTTTTTTTTTCAAAAAAATTGAAGGATAAAATAAACAGATCTATAAAAGAAATAATAATAACTAATCAATTAACTAATATATTATATTCTAATTTACAGCACAAACAGCAAACTCTGCCCTTTTTTCTTACTCATTATAACCTTTATTGACCTTTGCAATAAATATATGTTAATTCAAATGGTCTTGTTAGTTTTCAACATGCATGTACGTATGGAAATCCATGCGATTGCTTATTTTCTCACTTTTTAATTTAAAACATATCTAATTACTAAGTTTCCATATGGAACGGTAATTTATTTTATCCTAATTTGTAAAGTAAAAATTGCGTCTAGACAAGTTTAATAATGAACGATTTGAATGTTAATGCGTGTAATATTATGTTTTTACTTACAAAAAATATTGCAATAAAATTAAAAAAAGTAATAAATAATACTTTGAATGGAGAATAATATAAAATCTTCATTTGAAGAAAGAATTTAAGTAGGAAATGTGATCAGTACATATATAGTAAGATATATGCTGTATCACATTTTTTTTAAATACACTAATAAGAATACATGTAATTATTGTTTTTATTTAATAATAATCAAACACATACTGAATTATTTTGAATTTATGTTCTAATGGTTTCCTATTAACTGTCTTGAACCTGACTGTAATATATAAAGCAATCAATTTAATTGAAAATTCTAAAAAAATATATGAGGATTCTTATGATAAATTTTTCTTAAATCTTAATAATTCATTTAAAAAAAATCTGAAACAGTGAGTAAAACTGTCTCCAAATATATTTAAATTTAAGAGTGATTAAAATATTTTGCAACGAATAAAAGTAAAATACATTACAATCCATGTATTAATTTAATATAATAAAGTTCATCCACCATCTAACGTTAAGGAATATTTAAATTTTCATCTTTTAAATATTATATTACGATTATAATTTTTAAACAATTATTATTATTATTATTAAAAATTATTAGTTTTGAACGATAAATACTGAAAATATTTTGTTTTCTTAAAAAACTCCTAAAACAATCTGTAACATTAATTGAGTAGGGTCCATCTTTATGAAAATTCTTTATTAAATAATCATAAAAACGCACTTCTTACATGTATCAGTTATTACTGAATCATTTCAGCTGAATGTTGGATAACAATTCTAATTTATAAATTTAGATAAATTTCTTTAGTTATAATATTTTCATAATAAATATTGCTCATGTTAAAATTTAATTTAAAAAAAAATTCTTATTATATATGCATATGCATTCAGAACATTTATTTAAGCTAAATAAATAAAGATGTAATATTTTTAAGTATTTTGCATTCTTAAGACTTATATATTTGTAAATCAAGTTTTTTCAAGTATTGAATGTAAATGAAAGACCATGGAACATTTCTACTATATGTTTTAAATCATATCGATTTCAATAAATTGATAATTAAAATTTCTGATATTTGGCTTATACAGCGCGTTAATCCTAAAGACATTTCAGAAAGAATATATTATTTAAATCAGACACTTAAAAAATAAATATCCATTGTATGAAACAGGAACCTTTTGAAGTTTCAAAGCAAGTTAATTAAGTAAACTGGGAGTTCTGTTACCGCTTCTATAGAACTATCTTTAAGTGGCGTTAGCGCAACTTAGAGCTTGCTATTTGTAGTCTTATTGTTTTTCTATAGTCATAATTAAACGTTACAGAACTAAGCCAAGGGTTCTTTGTGCAACTTAAGACTTGCTATTTATAGTCATATTTAGATGCTTTAGAAATGGTCTGTTTCAAACTGCACAGGTTACAAACCTTTTGCTAGTATACAATCATTTTTAATGAAGCCCTAATAGAAAACGCCTAACGTTAGTTTGCAGATAAAAGAGCAGTTCCAAACTTAGAATAGTACTCCGAACTAAGCATGACATAATCGTAATTATACACATTTACCCTCAATTTACGAGACTGACTTTCAAGTTTTCCAAAGGTTGTTAACAATGCCAAATACACCATTCATCAATTTGTTCGAATTTCAAACTGCTGAAAATCTTTGCTCAGAAACTTTAAGTTCTCTAATAATGAGTTGCAGCTGATTCCGAAAGGAATTTCGAATTCAGAGAATTCAGAAGCATTGAACATGATTTATTAAAATTAGAAACTGATAAAGGCAGCAATGACTGTCATCTTAGTTCGTTTAACTTTACAACGAACAATATGACAGTCTCGAGACAGCAATTGTCAATTCTTAGGGGCTTTCTTGTTAGAATTTGAAAGATATATTCTGTGGACTGTTAAATTTCAAAATCTTAGGGATTTATAATTTATGTGTGCTATACATGCACGGAAATTAACTATGCAAATTATTTGGATCCTTTATTTGTTTTGAATATTTAAGATAATTTCAGAAATATTTTTATAGATGGAAAATTTAAAATTGTATCATATAATCCCATTCTTCATGGTCTGCACAGTCATTAAGCATTGTAAATTTATGAAGTATTTTCTAGCATTATAAAATTCGATTAGTGTTTTATTTAAATGTGTTGTTGTTGTTTTTGATGCGCTGACTACGTTAGCGAATTTAAGCCGAAATTTTTTGCTTCTCTTGTTTTGCATTAGCGCCATCTTGGACAAGGAGTACGACTTAGTTACTCAAGCGTCACAGCCCTTTTTACGGGATGGACTTCATTCATCCAACCACGGTCTTAATTTAGAACTGAACCAGTGAACGATCATCTCTGATCCAGTACCGCCAGTGGTATTATTCTCGACATTGAGAACTTTGTGACCACGACAGGTTTATACGTGAACCAGTCAGCACCACAGATGGAGAGGGGACAACCCAAGAGAGCCGAATCCAACGCCCTACCAACCGGACTATCCAGGCCTGTTCTTTGAAGGCAGTAAGTATTATTTCATTCAATGTCATATTATTCACATTTCAATGAAGTATATTAAGCAATTCTAGAAATCTTTTTAATTATTATAACAAAATTATGAAAAGGATTTGCTATTTTTGATTAATGATTTGTAATGTACAGTATAATGAATTTACAAGTAATTATGTCAGAAGAATTTATAAATAAATAAAAAAACAATTTGAAAAGGATTATGTCCCTATAAATGTGTAATTACGGACTTTGCAAATCAAAAACATTTTATAAAAACTTGTTGAAAACTTATTTTAAATGCAAAAGCGGTGAATTTCGTAAAATCAACAAGTTTTATATTTACCATCCTAAAGAACAAAAGTTGGTGCGCCAGCAAGTACTATTTGAAATAGTGTTAAATTTGAAAAGGGAATTATGAAATTTAGCCATGTTTTTGAGAATAAAAATGAAAATAATATTCTTGAAATGTTATTCATCTAAATTAATGCAATTTTGCCAAATTGAATAGTAAAGGAGAAATAAATCTTGAATTAAAAAACAGCTACGTCTTGATTAATTATTTGATATGTTATTATAAAATAATTGATATTCTTGATACAATATCTGCATTTAAAACATGCAGTAAGAATTTTAGAAGTATACAGTTAAGTGAAGATGTGTTTGAAAATCTATAAAACACATCGTAAATATTGTTCATTTTCTGTTAATAAGGCTTTTAAAGATCTCAGTTACAACTTTGAATTACAGGAAATACAATTAAGTTTACAATTCTTTTGCAAATACACATCAAGAAATAAATAATAAGACAAACGGCAAAATAAAATTTTATATTTAGTCAAATGGGCAAATGGAATAAAATATGCATATTGTTACAAACATGTAATGCTACTTCCCAGCACGTTTAATTCAATCACTGGAAAGACCGCTATACGATCAGCTCTGTTGGGTGCTTATCAGATGCCGCGTCAGTGATATCAGAGCTTGGCGACAAATTTGATGACCACTTGGTCACTTTGGCGACAAAACAGATATTTTTGAAAACTTAAAGTATTTTAATGATTCATCCAATAGGGACTAAGATACACCTGATTGGCCCCGAATCTTCCCGGCGAGGCCTCTCGGGAACTATAAAAGGCCGACCCTCTCAAGCTACAATGAATTGGAGTTGGAGTCGTAAAACGAGTAGTGGAGAGAGCATAACGAATCAATGGCGGAAAGTCCAGCTTTGTATGGAGCTCAAATGATTGCTGAAATGAGCTGTGTGCCAATTTCTTGCATTTATTGTGGAAGCAAGATAGAGTTATCTGAGGAGTAGGCAGTATTGTAGTACTGTATCAACTGTTGGATACAGCTAAAGCGAGGAGACAGTGAAGAATGATAGCAGTTAGGAGAGACCGTAGAGTGAAGTTAAGAAGCGCTCCTGCTGAATTCTGTCTGGGAGCTTTGTGTGCTGTGGTCGTTATTGCTACCCATTACTACTTGTGGGCTACTGTTTCCTGTAATGTGCCGCTGTGTGTTTGCTTGTGTTCGTTTCGGCTGTGTATATTTGTTGCCTTTGTATTCGTCGTCTGTGCCTTCGTGTTTAATAAAAGTCGCTGATGTTTCCTATTGAGGCCTGTTGATTGTTTTCACACCCACTACAAGAGAACACTGTGATTTTACGAACATAGTAGTGGAATTGCAGTAATCCGTAACAATACATTTTGTGAGGTGATGTATAATTTTAACAATCAATTGAAACACTTCTATATTTAAGATAATTAAATTTGCCATTGCTTTCGAGTTATGATGGAATTCAACAAGAATTATTATTTTTTTTAGGAAATCGTAAATGAAATCATAACTCACACACAAACACCCAGAGAATTTGATGAATTTCTGCATTATAAACTTCTTTGAAGCAAAAGGAAGTAGCATTTAGAATTATGTTTGCCTGCATGCCTTTTTGTGAACACAATAATTGGAAAATACATTGAACTTGAAGATTGAAATGCTGTTCTAATAGCAAATATACAGATTTCTATCGAAATTTTTATACTAGGATAAACGTATGTATGTCTGACCGTATGTATTTAAGTATATTTAACAAAAATTGCAGAGAGGGAGATAAAAAAATTGCTTCTAGTTTTATCATCGAAAACTATTAAAAAATATTAACTTTTGAAGGAAATCCAACAGGCAATCTCTCACGGAACATAAGGATTCAAAATGAAATTTCATATCGAGATTTATGAACAAAATTGTGAATTGAAATTTGATATCAATATATTTGAAGGAAGACAGTAAAGAATCCTTATTTATTTCATAATACTACGGATCATAGTTTGATGGTGTGTTCTATAATTACGAATCAGATGCAGAAGTTGCCCCTGAGAATTTTTCTGTGAATTTCGAGATTTTGCCGTTTTACTCATTTCCCAAGACATCAAGATATCTTCAGGCGGCTTCTTAAAGAGAAACTTACAGAAGGTGCTATAATTTTTAATTGAATAAAGAAGATAAGAAGATAACACCACCGGGATCAAATAAATCGTTGGATTATATTAATAAAATTTAACCCTAGATATCTCATCTGATTAAAATAAAATAACTTTTTTGCCGAAGCAAAATAGCCCCTTCGTTTTATGTTTCATTTTCCGATTTCTACTTAAATTTTTAAAGAAAATCACGCTGATAAATATATTTTCCTTAGACTAATTCAACAAATAAAATAATTTTAGATATTTAGTATATTCTCATCCTGGAATACAGTATCTTATCTGCATAGCTATCAAATTAATTGAATGCCTGCTGACGACTGCTTTGAGGGATTTAGATCAATATTCCAGGAATATATTGCGCACTGATATTATTACCACTAACAGATATTTGTAACTAACAAATTGATTAAGATTGCAATCCTGCTGTGAATCAAACAGAGCGATATTTGTGAATATAGCATCATTCCTTTACTATAGCTGAAGTTAAACAAATTTATGCAACAATTATAAAGAAGAAACTTCCTTATGCCCAGTGTAAATGGAATAATTATATTCTTCCTTTTAAAACTGGCAGCTAATTTCATTTGCTTAAAACTGAGAATATATTGTATTAAAAAAAATATTACCAGGTGGGCCTCAGGTATGAAGATCAGAAATTGCGGGCTTTTTGGCTGGCCCTCACTTTGCTGCTGGATACATATAGAATGGTGTCTCTAAGTCTTTGAAACATGATAGGGTCTAAGACAGTCTTTGGATAGGCGCATAAGGTGCTCACAACATAGTGAGTACTTTCTGTTGAAAACAGAACTCGAAGCGACTTAAGAATACACCGAGGGCTACCGCATTTTTTTGATGAAACACAATCAACAGGCCTCAGTAACAAACGACGACTTTTATTAACACGAAGACAAGAATACTCAAATAACAAATGCATAGTCGAGACGTACACAAGCAATACACAACAGCACACTACAACAAGTAATGTCCCACAAGTAGTAATCGGTAGAAATAAAACTACAGCACACAAAGTGGCCAGAAAGAATTCAACAGGAGGACGGACTCTTCGTAGTTACTCTCTACGGTTCCCCCAGTGATTGAACCAACCTTGTTGGGAATCAACATTATATATTTGTAACAACGTGAAAGAAAGTAAATCGAAACAAAAATAAAGTATAATATTCGTTCGAAGAAAATAAAGTACTCATTACATTATTCCTTTGTATTTTTTGTACGCACTTGCCAATTTATAATGAAATATTCCTTTTAAAATCCAAAGATTTTTATTTCAAGCTGAAACAAATTTTTGTATTCCATTAAAAAATTTCTATGAAACTTAATGTTTTAATGTTCGTATTAATTCATCTAGTTATATTTATATTCTTCTTGTATTTGAATAGTCTCCTTTGATCCTTTTGTTCAATTAATACCTTTCTATTTGTTAGATAGATCCCTTTCTTTCATATTGTTAGAGTTATCTTGCAATTATGAAACATAAGGCTATTTCATTCTATTTGTTGTCTCAAACTTCTGCATTCCATTCATTCTGTTTGTAGAATAATCCTCCTTCAACTTAATGTTGAAGTTTTATCCTCTGTTCTGTTTATCGGATTAGATTCCATCCGTCTCTTTGTTGAATTAACTCCCTTTTTCCCTTCCTTATATTATTCTCCATCATCCTCATTGTTGGAGTAACTTATATATAACAGTAATTGTTAATTATTGTTATATATAATTAATAACAATAATTGTTAATTATTGTTATATGAGTTTATTGCATTGAAAGTTATATAATTACTGGTGATATATATAAATATTTTGATTCAGTATTAGATAACTAGAACAATGCAATAAATTTAATTCAAGTAATTTCTTTTCCCTTATTTTTATTAGTAAATTATGAAATAGATTTTCATCTATTTATTCTTAGTTTATAATTTAAAATTTCAAATATCATGGAGATTTGAAATTGTTTTTGTTCTTAATTTCATATCCAAATGTACCCATGAATATCGAAATAATATTTAATCAATTGAATTAACTAATTATCACTGACCTTTAAAATAATAAAATAATGTATTTTTAGCCAAAGCATAAAATACATTATTACCTATAAGGAATAATGCATAGGTAATAATGTATTATATAATATTAACTATACATACCACATAAGGAAATGAATGAAAATGCGATTACAAAATACCTTCTTTTCAAACATGTTACAGCAAAATTAAATTAAAGTAATGTACTTTAATTTTTGTAATTGTATTAAGTATTATCGAGTACATAAAAGATATTTGATGGAATTGTCATGCGCAGAATCATGTGTTCATGTTTTGTTATTATACCACTGTGTTTTTTTTCTACTCAGGAAAAATAATTCAATAATAATAAATAAATAATCTTCCTTTATCGAGAAATGTTAGAAATCTTACCATTAAATCAGAAATTTTAAAAACTCTGGAACTGATATAATGGAAGTTTGGAAAATTATTTATCAAACTTTGTGTTTTAAGCTACTTTATTTATTACTGAATCATCAATATTGACTGAAGACTGGTTAAAGATAGGATTAAGTAAATAGTAAGATTATCATAAAATGTGAATATAGTTAAAGATATTATAGTTAGATATATCAATATATTAACTATATTATTAATATAGTTAATATATATAGTTAAAGATATATCAATATAGTTAAAGATATTAACCTAAATCATTGATATCTATTGATACACATAATAATTGTCATATAAGAAGATCATTTCATTTGGCATAAATAATATGGCATAAATAATAATTTTACAGTGAAACGAAGCATTTTAATGATGAAAATTAGAATTATGATGTCATATATATTTAGATGAACATCACTAAATTGAAACTGTACGAAAAAGGGATAATAAAAATTTTAACGTAAAATTATGTTAAATATTTAATATAAATACTTAAATTAAGTTATATTTATAACGATATTCTCTGCAAAACATGTTATATTTGAATTTAGGACATTTTCAGAATGAATGATTTTAAATGGGTTCATAATAAGCACTAATTTTTATGAAAGTCATGGGAAGTTTAAATAAGTAAAGAAACAATACATCTGATTATTGGGTTATAAAATAAACTTATGAAATTGAATAGTTTCTTTATAATTATCGAATTTCATTCAAACGGTATAGACATTTGATATTTAAAACTGAATTTTCGTTACAAGTGAAATTTAATTAACATTTATGAAATTTATAGTTACATTATTTTAATTGAGTACATTAATACACCGCATAGCTTTACTTTTAGTGGCATTTTGAATGGTTATTATCTTTTATTAGATTTATATATATATTTTTTTACTGATGTTATACATTATTTTTACTGATATTCCAATAATCCATGGCATGACTGCCAACAAATTTTAATTTGCTTTATACCACACTTCTTCATGAATGAAATCACGACTATGTCTGTAAATCTGAATAAGTCGCACAATATTTCACACATTCTGTCAGATAAATGCGCATCATGTTTAACATTTTCTCGAGGATCAAAAAAAAAAAAAAAAATCTAGTCATTTTTGAAAGATATCAGCAAAGTGAAAATAAAAGTGAAATGTAGTTCCCAAATAAATAATTCCTTTTGAGAAAAATTTCCTTTCATCAATTGAACATATTTCTATTTTACTGAGCATTTTGAATCGATACAATATCTCTTACGAAAAGAATGATGTTATCCGAATAATATGCAGCCCAAGAGTTCCATTTCCATTGTTTAAATCTCATCATTCTTCAAAAAAGATGCATCTCACAATAAGTTCAGAAGAGAGGCATGAATCAAATCGGGAATACAAAATTTCTCATATCTCCAAAATTTCCCAAAAACTCTGAAAGTTTATTGGGATAAATCATATGATCTCTCACAGATATTTCAGTTTCATATACGAGGAACCTCTATCTAGATTTGGAATTTCGGCTTGAATCAAATCGTCTCTAGATAAGCCTTTCTGAAATCGAAATTGTCCAATATTTAGAAATTGCCTATAAATTTTATATTTAAATAATCTTTCATAATGTCTGAATAGTCATGGAGAATTCCCAATTTCTACGTATATGAAAATCAGTAATATATTCCGTAGATTACTAGTTCGCAATTTCAGATTTATCTTTTGCGTCACTTTCGACAATCACATATATTACAAAATATATTCAATTTTTTTAATTATCTACATCTCAAGTGAAATGTTTCTACAACTCTATCTCTATATCTCATTAGTAATCCTCTTATCAATTTTCACTGGCGTAAATTTATTATCCTGAAGAGTCTAATTTAGAATTTCATGAAGGAAAACTTCAATTGATTAAGTACAAAAATAGTCTGAATATTACAAAGCATAGCACCAATGGAGAATAAAATTGATGATAAGCAATTTTCTTGTTCTGAATATATTCAGTTCCCTAATGTTCTGGAGATTTAAGGTAGGGTTCAGGAACAAGCCAGAAAAGGTTCTGGGGTCTGTCTTCTATACTAATATTATTCGAAAATTCAAATGTGTAAAAGGCAAATATGGGATAGTTTCTCTTCTCTTATAGAAAAAACAACCATATATTACAGATGACTTCTGCTTCAGATGCTACCTAATTACTTTATGATCATTTTTATTAGCAGAAGATGCCGTATTTCTATTTCAGATAAATCCTTGTCTCATCGATTCGCCTACATATGCTAAATGAAAAGGAAATAGGACTACTTATAAACAACATTTCCTGGTCTTTAAACATTTGTTACGAAATTTCCGGGATTCGTTTGGATAGTGGGAGTTATATGGTGTGGAGAACACTCAATCAGCAGTAGAAAATGAAACAACGACGTTTATTTACACGAAGACACACAGGACAACACAAAGACGACAACTATATACAGCACACAATTATCTTCAGCCGAGATGTGCAGACAACAGCACACAACAGATTCTAATGCAGACCGTAGCGCACAACTTAATTCAGCACTCACTTGACTCCGTCGCTGCTCCGCTAATCTCTGGAAGGCCAGTTCTTTCTGTCGATTCCGACTACTCTTCGACTCCAATACATCGTGGGTTCACAACTACTCCACTGGTCCACGACCACTCTTCTCTGTCGCTTCCGACTGTCCGGCAGCTGTGGGGGCTTCCTTTTATAAGTCTCAGGAGTTCGGGCTAGAAGTCTCTCAACCAATCAGGAACGTTTGAGACGTATCTCCGCTCCTACTGGACGGAACGGGAAAATTCTCGATGTTTCGAGTATAATCTATTTTGGCGCCTAAGTCGCCAAATTTGTCGCCAAGTCGCCAAATGGACGAAAAGTTTGTCGCCAAGCTCTAGAACCTCCCATGGAACAAACTATGCAGGGAAGCCGCCTCACAGATTCGTAACACTATATAAATGAAATATGTATTAATTTGATAATTTAGAAATAGTAACGCCCTACACTGTCAAGCCTATTTAAATTATAAAAAATAATATTGTAAAAAATATTAAATTAATTGTAAGATCAGCAATGCAAATTCAGTAGTATTTTCCTTTCTTTCTTAAATTACTGGAACAATTAGAATTTTAAATAAGAAGATTAAATTATTTCCTTTTCGAAGAAATAGCATTGGGATGATATTAATAAAAGTTATTAATCAGCTCTAAACAATACCTTGCTATTGAGTGGTGTATTAAGTAAAGAACATCAAACAATTGTTATAAAGCACAAATAAGTCTTAACATGGATCAGTTAAAAGAAACCGCAATTGATTAATTAAATTAGCAGTTGATCGAGCAATCGACAATTAAGTAAATAGAATTAGAATGTTAATCCTCAATCATTTTAAAACGAATTCAATGATTTAATTTGTCCAATGGATTAAGTTTGTCATTCTTTCATTATTATGAAATTCTTCTTAATTTATCTGAAATGTTTTAATTAAGAAGTTGAATTCGCTTTTCTATTTTAAAGTTGAATGGAATCTGACGTAGATTAATTTTGCATTTCTTTCAGTTAAATAACTCTAATTAAATAGAGGGTAACTGTACTTTGAGTTTTAATTTGTAATCTAAAGGCCAAAATGATATTTAAGCTAAAATTGATGTTTAACATTCTAATTCATTGTGCTCATATGGCGTCGGCGATAAAATCGATAAAATTTTAGAGCTGGATAATATATTTTAATAAATTCTTAATTATAACTGAAATAAAAAATGATTAATTAAAGATTTTAAAAATACATCTTATGTTAATAAATAAATAAGCTTTAAATAAACATTAAATTACTAAATAATCAAGCTTTAAGGAAAGCTTTGCTTGCTTTGAATTGAAGTAATGCAGTTTAATTTCTTGATGGTTTTATTCATAAAATGTTTTCTTGTGCCATTTGTGTTATCAGCACATAAAAGAATAATCTGATTTTTTTTTTTACGCAATCAGAAGGCTGTTGTTAGCAAAGATTTGTTTAAGAAAATAAATTTTATTTTTTGAAATAAAATGAAGAAGTATTTTTGCTTAGAAAAAATGAAAAAGAAGAATTAAATAATATCAATAATTCCTAAATAATATCAATAATAAAAATTCCTTACTCCTTTCTTTACGAAATTTTGGAATCATAACTGTTTTAAATTTGTTTAATTTAGAAAATATTTTCTTTTCAAAATGAATTCAAATGACCAATTTACCATTCAATTTATTGTGAAGAATATAACAAAAGAAATGAGTCAATAATATATATAATTATTATTGTTATTATTAAACCCGATATAGATAAACCGATCGCTGATTTTAGAATATCAATTTTCATAGCAGTTAAGTTATTTTAGATGCGAACTTTTTCAAAATATATATGTATTATAACTTACATATTCTAAAATTAGCTGCAGGAAAAAAAAATCTGAATGTTGCATGAAATAAAAGTTTTTTCTTAAGTACTAACTTACTTGAAAAATCATAAAAAAAATATAATATAATTAAGATAATTAAATCGGATATTTTTTTATGAAAGTAACATTTTTTGTAAAAAGTTACATCCGAGTATTTCTGATCAATTTTCTTGGCTGGTAATTGATTTTCCTATATCATATAATAATAACATTTATACTTTTATTATTTTTAATAAACAATGTTCGACATTATATTTAACTAATATAAAAATTGATTAAAATAATAAAAACATAAACATTAAAATACTAAGAATGAATAAAAAAATAATTTAAAAGTTTATTAAATTCATTATTTTATCTAATTAAATTGATTTCTTTCTATTTTTGATAGTAAAAAATTAATAAAATAATATAACTTTTATATTTTGAATTCTTTTATCTGAATAGTTTGGGTTTTGATTCTATACTTTTTTCTATTTTTTCTATGGTTTATGGTTTATGGTTTATGAGGTTTAATGGCACAAGAGCCAATCTTGGCTAAACTGCGCCACTATTTTTTTCTATGATACAGACGACTTTTACACTATGGAGGATTTTATAAGATTTATGATAAAAATTTGAAATTGATAATGTATTTGGAAAAGCTAGTTTACATTTTTACCAATAATCCCATATCATATAACATAAAAATTTATAATATATAATACCATCTGTATAAAATATTCACGTATTTTACAAACCACTTATATAGAACATTCAAATTGAATAGAAAACTACTCTACTATATAAAGTATTTCCTTACGCACACGATGTCTCGTCGATGTATTATCTCAAATGTTTGCAGAAGGAAGAGATCGGACTAAGAAAATATTCTGTCAAATTCAAAGTTTCTAACTCAAACATGAAGTAGAGTTTTTTTAGAATATTTTTCAGAGGAGAGCAAAGAACGTATCTTCTAATGAAATAAAAAAAAAAAAAAACATATCTTGAGATAAGATAACATATGATATCTTGGTTCGTTAATTTTTCATTCTGTTAAGTGCCAAAAAAATGAAACAGTAAAATATGCTATATATATAAAATAACACAATTTTCAATCCAACCTTCATATTCAGTGAAACATCTGATGGAATTTCTTTAAAGGTTTGTACAAATGCTACATTCATTTCTAAGCATTTAGCTTTACATCATAGTTTTCACCCTTGCTAATGACCTTTTTATTATTTTTGTTATCCTAATTTCTAATACATAAAACTTTTGCTTAAGAATACAAAATGTTGCAATACTAATAAAAAATATTATTATCTTTAGGGAAGTTGTACATATAATTAAATGTATTAATTCAGTTTTTAGTACTCCTTAATATATCAATCTTAAATCAATCACACTTTTGAGAAATATGATTCTGCATACATTGCTGTCATTATTTTAAAAAGTCCACAGTTTTCTTTCACAACATCAAATATTTTTAAAAATTTGAGGCATTAATTCCAATTTTAATTTCGTTGAAAAAAGTCAAATAAATTTTAAAATGTAATATTATAATTTGCCTACAAAATACAAATAATCGTTTAATAAATAACTTTCATATAAAGCATCGAACTGATAATCAAACATACACTTTAGTATAAAAAATTGAGCAAATACTTGTCAGAAATATTTAGAATATTTATTAAACATAATTTAGAATATTTATTAAACATAATTTAGAATATTTATTAAACATAATTTAGAATATTTAAATTCTTTTCAATAAAAATACTCCACCTATGATGGTAATGCCACGTAATATTACCTAATGATAACAATGTTAATGTCATATAAATCTGTTAATCTTGATGAAGCATGATATTATAAAGGCATTATAACTAAATATGCAGCTGGAACCTAAATTATGCGAATCGTAAGATCGGTTTCCTCAATTCTGCAGAATTTAGACCTACTCTAATACAGCGAATATTAATTTGGAGAAAATAATAAAAAAATATTTATTTTGAGTTATACTACCCAACATCTCCATGCTTCAATATTTTTGAATTCAAACAAAAAAAAATTGCTCCACAATGATATCTTACAAAAGATGCAATAAATGAGAAAAATTAAAATCTGAACTAAATTCGAAAATTATTTAAAATCTCCATTCATAATTGCATCAATAGAAAACAAATAATATTCAAAACTGCGCCCATAACAAAAAAAAAAAAAAGAAAATAGGACTTTCCTTTAGTTCCCATATTTTTGCATTGTATATAGTCAGTTAAGGAAAACGAGCGTAAGCGTTAAGAGCTTTTGTCATTTTAAAAATTACAAATAAACTTTTTTATGTATAAGTTCATTTACTTACATTATTTACACAAAATTATTAAAATTTATGGAATAACTTTGGAATTAATCAATATTAAAATAAAAATAAATTAGGCTTTGATATGATATAAATTTAAAGAGTAGGCTTATAAATAAATTTCAAAAATATGGAAACATCAAAACTAAACTTTAGTTTAAAGAATGTAATTTTTTTTATTCTGAAAAATCAGAAATAATATTTTACTAAACTTAAGCGTCAGAGAAACGTTAACTTAATTTGAATCTTAAAATTAGAGATAAAAAAGTAAAAAAGTTTATGCCGAAGAGTTTTATTTAGAAATATATGTGTGTTGCTAAAGATATTTCCAATTCAGTGCTTTTATTTTTAAGCAGGAAAAGAATTAGACGACAGCTGTTTTTTTCTATCGTAACATCTGTTCGAATAATCATTAGGGTCACAGATGTTACTCAAAGCATATTGTAATAGCCATTTTTCTTTAATACTCCTAGAGATGAAGAGGAAATAACTTTTCGAATTAGTTTCTGATGTCTTTGTTAAAACGATATATGAGTGCTTATCATTTTCCTAACTAGCACATTTTTATCAGAGCGTCACTACCATTATTCAACCATTTTAGATAGAATAGTTTAGTCATAATGCATGAAATTATTAATATTAGTTGATTTTAATACACTGGTTCTTTTTTACTTGAAATCGTTTCAAACGCATCAAATATCTAGAAAATATAAAGTTGAATTGAATAATATTAGAAAATTAATACTGGAAATACATTTAAAAGGTGAAAAATAAAGATTAATACAGATAAAAATAAGCCAAAAAATGACTAAAACATCCAAAAATAATTAAAGAGAATGACAAATTTGTTAATGATTGATTTATATAACTGCATTTGCAATTTTGTAATTATCATTAGTAAAAATATTCAGCATCCAGTGTCTAATATTTAATATTAATATTTAATGTTCTAATTAAAAAAATGTCCTTCAGTAATCAAGAAGCTTCAGTTACATGTAATAGGATTTAAAACAGGAGTCTCTTGATAATGTATCACTCAATACATAAAGATAACAGCCAGATTTTTATATTTCGACATTACAAAAATGCATATTATTATTTATAAATATTTTTTTAAATCTAATAGCGATAAAATCTAGCAATGAGTTATCAAGTATCATTATACCAACGTATTCTACATAGCTCCACTCCACAATGCTAGACACCAAAAATTAAAGAAAAATCTCTTCTATTTCTGTACCTTATAATATTCAGATAGGGTTCTAATTAGAATTTCCCTTATAATGAGTTAAGAAAACTTTTCAGAAAGAGTTCATTCTATAATTCGAACTTCAAATTAATTATTATGCTTTAGAACAAAAACCAAATTATGTTATCTACTTTGAGAAAAATTTTATACCTTTAAAACGTTATAATGGCACATGCTCAAAATACTTTCTCAATTAGTTATAGTTATTTATTATTTTACTAAATTTTTTTATTATATATTATATTGACTTCTTTATATATATATAGCATATTTCTCAATTACAGATTTTATTTTATCAAGAAATGCTTTTAACTATTTGATTTGCTTTAAAAATTTCTTTTTTGCTGTGTTTATGATATAGAATTAATTAGTAGTTCAAGAAATTCACTAAGTTATATGACTAAATAAGTCCCATCAGGTAATTGCTTGTATAATAACAAGACTAAAACGAAGATCATAGATTGGTAAACTGTTATGCAACAATAATAATTATATGTGAAATATTTTAGAATACTTTATAAATGAACTTCATTCCATAATTGCGCACCTAAATTTTGTTGTAGTACATTTTTTTTTTTTTTTTTTTTTTGCTTTTGAAAGAACAATATTTTCTACAGCAAAGTGTAATAATTTTGCGATTAATTAACTTATTAATGAAGTATCATATAACATTACATTTACGAAAAACTTTAAGAATTCCTTCATCGCTTAAACATTTAGAATGAAGTATTTATTAGAATTTACAATAATTAAACAAATACTTAACAAATACTTAAATTGCAAAATGAAGCTTAAAAACCTGCTTTACATTAAAATGATCCATTGAAATCGTGACACTGCTTTAACTAAAAATTCAATTTTGATAAAGATTTTGGAATATATATATATATATATATATATATATATATATATATATATATATATATATATATATATATATATATATATATATATATATATATATATATATATATAAATTGCAAACATTCCTTATTTATTCCTTATTTATTTTAGAACAACGTAGAAAAGCCACTAATTACTTAGTGCATGGGTAACTTTTGAGCCATGCATTAAACTAATGTAAAGTCTTGTCGAAATCACTAGCAATGATTTTAAACCCGAAATATTCTATAAAAGTGGAAATGTCTTTCTTTTCAATAGAATTTCGGAATATACAAAGGAACATAAATGTTTTGCATGACTTCAAAGAGCAATGTCGGATCAAATATTTATTTAGAACAGTTTTAAATGTTTTAAGTTAAGAATGATGCTATTTTTAGAATGTTCATTCTAGTTAAAATAACTGGCAGCTTCTTAGTTATTTTAAAGATCGCAAACGTTTTATTTTATTTTAAAGCTTTAGTAACATTCGCCGAGTACTCTTATGTTTTAAAGTTATTTACTTATTCTACGTTACATTTAAATCTAGATCTTTAAGGAGGTGCATCTCACTTTCCATTAATTATTTAGTATTTCTCAAACTACAATTTACTCGTTTAAAATTAATTAAAAGCTATCAGCTAATTTGGTATTCTCATAATTTTCTAATTACAATGAGTAAATATTTCAGTTTAGTTTAAGAGAGCAGTTTCAAAAGACATTTTGCTTTTCTCTTAGAATTTCTTAATGAATTTCTCTTAGAATTAATTCATCATTGGGCTTCGAATATTAAGTTTAATGAAAAGTGGCAAAGTAGGGAAAATCACTTCTTAAACATTTACCTTTGAAAATAGAAATATTTAAGTTAAATCACAATATAACGAGAAAATAGCAATTATTGATATTTATTCTTATCAATAATTTTTACTGAGAATGAACACATTTTTTGTAATTTTTCTAGAAGTAGAAAATTTAAATCTCATGAGCGTCATTGTCAGTTATCTGATAGTAATAAATATGGCATATTTTTCTAAATAAATCAAATATAGCGATTTATACGATGTCTTAGTATTTAGATTAACATTTAAATTAATGAAAAAACTAAATAAATTGTTAAAATTATTGCTTTAAAGGGACTTTAACAGCATACATAATTTTAAGTTTTTGAGTACCTGTGAATTACTATTTGATCTAATGATTAATAAACACCATTTAACATCTAATAATTATTACAACATTCAATTATTAGATATTAAATGCCAATATGCATATTCGCCGATATATATTCTTGCTGAACGTGAATTCATAATTTATTTAATGATGAACAATTTAAACGAAATTTAATGTTTTAACCTGTTTAGTGAGTTTTTATTTTAGTTTCTATTCTTATATAAACTTCATATTGTTTTTAAAAGTTACTGTTTAAAGTTTAAATCTTCGGAAGAAAAATGTTTCATTGTTTTAAATAAAATTGGAATTCTTCTCAATTACGTATATAATTAAAAAAATATTTTATGTATAAATGTAATTATTGCGATTTTTATTTATGTGCAAGTTTTTGTTCTTTAACAACGTGTTTTAAATTAAAAATAATTTTTCATTAAAAATATAATACTTTAAAACGATTTAAGACTAAATTTAACTTATCTAAAACAAAAAGAATTCCGAGATTTCCCACTAACTTTCTAATATCTTCGAAAGCGTCCTTAACCAAACTTAACTAAGCCTCTCTTCTTAGTATTTGTATTTAAATCAAATAATGTAAAATAACTCAAATTTATAAAATAAAATATTTTCTATCTACTAAAATAAGCAATATCAATTTTGGAAATATCAAAATATTCTATTTACTTTAATGCCTTTCAAAATAAGATGAATATTTTGCAAGCATCTATAAAAATGTGTAAAAATATTTAAATATTAAAGCTCAAATTTCGTTAAATGCTACATCATGTTCCAATCATGATGTAGCATTTCGTCATGATCCATTTCGAATAATGATAATTTAGACGTGAATAACCATGAGTATTCATGCAATGAAATAATCTGAAAAGTGGTACAATAATCAGTTGAATATTAATAAAAAGTCGAGCGTAAGTAACAAATAAAAACAGTAAAAAAATAAAAATATATGAAATATAAATAATTATAGTAATTTTAAGCAACAATAATAATTCAACAAAATTTTATTGAGTTACTTATTTTGAAATTCTGGTAATGTTGATTATAAATGGCTTCTATTGAAAATGAAAACGACAACCGAAATTTCTCTTCCCTATTATTTTTTTAAATGCATAGTCAAAAAAGCATATGAAATGAACTTCATGTCCCAAAATATGAATATTATTAGAAGAAAATCTAAGTAAAAATATTTATAAATGATAATATCAGGAAAAATAAAATTTTATTCTGAAAAATTAAAGTAATATGGTAAGGAAAATATCTGACCCCTGTAAATACTCCATTTAATAATATTTGAAAATTTTATCATATATAAAATATTTTTCTTGGTATTCGAAATTGCTAGATATTTATTGTATTCCAGTTTCACTTATCAAATAGATAATACTGAAAATTTCGAAATACATTTCTTGGAGATAATGAATGCAAATTTTTATATTTTATTTATTTTATCCCAAACTTTATTTCGATAAAATATACAATAATATTTGTATACTTGCTTACCGATTAAAAGTGCCTTATATTTTTTCATAGTTTTAAACGTCAAGCATAAATAGGAAATTTATTTACTGTTTTGAATAGTACCAATCATTTGTTTGCAGATTATAATCTATAGATAAAAAGCTGTATTAAAAAAAAGTATTTTGCTTTTTCACTTCACTGATATATTTTTTTTTTCCTTTCATTTTTAAAATTGAATAGAAAAATATATAAAAAAATTGGGGGAAAAAGAAAGATTAGTGTAGTAATAACATACTTTCTTTTTATTTCTATTCTAGTAAATGAAACAATAATGAACACCGTATTCATTTACGAGTTTTCAATTAGCCATTACTGCACTCCGGGGTCGTTGCAAGGTGCCATTCAAGATCTTGAGACAACTACTTAGGAGCTGGTAACTGTGAAGATTATTCTATGCAAATGGACATATCCTTCAGAGACAAGATAAGTAAATTCAAGGATAAAATGGAAGGGCACCAGACAGAAATTGAGCCGACGCATATATGACTCTCTTTTATGTGTCTGGCGAGGATAAGACAAGTTGATTCTCGAAAATTTCAGAACAGTTTTATTCAGTGCACAGACATCAGATAAAATTTTTCATTTACTTTTATATTAGCATTTGTTTCACTTTCTTCAGGCTGAAAGACTAAATAAGCAAATTCTCGGAATGTTTGTCTAACTCAATGTAAAGAAATATAAAGTAGTCTTAATGTGAATTATACATCAAATTATATGTGTTTAAAAGGAGTATACACCATAATGAATTTTAAAATACTTATTATATCCTATATTGATTCAAAAAAGTATGGTAATATCTATTCATTATTTATCTGACAGATTTAGGAATGAAAAGAATAATAAATTTTGAATTTTGCTATGAAGAAATGAAGAGAAAAAATATCACATATTTTAAATATCGTATAAAACAGAATTAACAGTTTTTAAATTTTTTATTGCATTACAAATGAAAATTGGCTTTTATTTCATTTAAAAACAATGAAAGGCTAATTAGCAATACTGTTTTTGTTTTTGCAGGAATGCCATGAAATTAATCTTTTTAAAACTTAACATACTTAAAAAAACTATTTTGTAGATTTCAGATATTTTTTCATATATTTATATGTATGCCTTTTTTTTAAATTTTAATCATGTGTAATCAATACGATGTGAAACTAATTAAGGATAATGGAAATATCAAATAAAAGATAATTTAATAATTATATGCTGGGAAATAAATTGTTGTTAGTGCCTAGGGAAAAAATAATTTATGAAACAAAGGGGGAAAAGTATTTTTGAAAAGAAAGAGAAACTGATGTATTAAGAAATGCAATTAGATACCAATTGCAATCAGAAATATTCTTCTTTAATTATGGTCATTCTCACATGATAGATATAAATAACATTATTTTTTGAAAATGTCAACAAAAAACTAAATAGCGAATGAAGGGTAAAAAAAAATATGTTATCTCGACTTTAAAGAGAAACTCGACATGGAAATTTGGAAATCTTAGGTTCTTAAGCTGGATATCAACTATATTCTATTACTAATATGCTCTATCATTCTCTGCTACTCTACTATTCGCATCAATGCAAGCAATAAGTTGGTCAAGTTTTTCATCGCAATCGTTTGAAGGGTAACGGAACGCATAAGGTACGAACAACAAAAGTTCATTCATATATATATATATATATATATATATATATATATATATATATATATATATATATATATATATATAATTTGCTAATATTTATGTTTTATATGTTTCTATTATGCAACAATGTTTTAAAATTGACAAAAGACGAACCGTAAACTGCAAGAGGCACGTGTCATTCGGATTTAATCGCCCATATATCAAACAAAATAATTTTTTTTATCATTGATTCCAATCAATGTGAGTGAAAGGAAATCGAAAATATTTAGTGCAAACAATATATATATATATATATATATTCCTTTTATTTAATGAATAGTCATCTACAGATGATTTTGTCATTCAATGGGCACAATATTTTACCTGCGTAGAACTGCATATATTACTCAGAGTTTATTTCACATATGCAAAATAGTATTATTATTATTATCGATGACGATCAAGGTAAGTTATATATATATAGTTACGTCAAAGTAAGTTATATCAAGCAAAATTTTCCAGTAGAAACAGCAATTTTTCTGCTAATTCCCTGAATAGACAAATGCTTTTTCGATTATATAAGCGTATATTGTGTAAATTATTGCGTCAAACAATATGTCTCCCAGATGTTCGCCACTTAGTAGATCTATCAGCACAGTATGTAGAAATAAGCAAATTCAAACATCTCAAATAAACGTGGAATGATAAGTGAGCAATGTAGCAGATCGTTTACGAACTGCAAATTCACCTGCTTCACATGCGGCAAGAATCGAAAAACAGCGTGTTTGTGCTAAACGATCACGCGAATCAGAATCAGAAGACCAACATGCAGCAAGATAGAGGCAGCAATTCTTAACGGAAAGTGGAATGGAGAAGATGTGTTCATTTCACACACTCCCATTATTCCCACCGAAATGTCTTCGGATTTCAAATGATTGCATTTCCCCATTTGGTTAGCATTCTCGATGACCATCAATAAGCCGCATAGCAAATCAATTCAAGTGCGCATTGAACCTAGAAAATCCCAGTTAATCACATTTTCATCAGTATGTTGAATGCTAACAAGTCGGACTGCCAAGAAATTTATTAGATTTTGCTGAAGAGGGAAGAAAATTATCTACTCTAAGGCATTTGAATTAGAAAGTAAAAAATAAGAAAATAAATATTATTTATGCTTCTCCTTTATATATCATTCAATTTCAATGAGTGTGATCACTGTCGACAAGAAAATAAATATATTTATTTCTATTATTCCTAATTAAACATATAGTTATTTCAAATTTCAAACGATATTTTCAAAATTATATCTTCTGCGGCCTCAATGCGCCGAGTACTAGCTAGTATGTACTTAAAAGGGAATACATATAAAAATAAAACAAATATTATATTAATATATACGTGAATGTAATTGAAATTTCTTTACTTTAAAGCAATTTAAATTCTTTTAAATAAATATATGTGCTGAATAAGACATGAATAATGAATAGGAATAAAGAGTGAACTTAGTAAAAGAAAATATTTAATAAAAAGTATTAATAAAAGAGCTAGTAAAAAAAATCTAAATAATGAGTAATAGAACAATAAACTGATAAATTGCATTTTAATGAATTGTTTATTAAAGTGATACAAATTTATTGAAAAATTGAAATATATTTATGTTAAATTTTGTTTCAAAAATTATTGTAGATTTACCCTAATTGCACTATCGATATAAAACAGCCTTCATTAATATTTAATTTGGATTAAATTTTGAAATGCATCAAGTGCTGATACATTGTAGAAATACTTTTATACCTCCTAGGTTTGATTGTACAAAGCAGAAGAAATTCAAAATGCATTTTCTTGTTTTGAATTTTAATAAATTGAGTTAAATAACATAAAAAAAGGCATTCAAACACTTTTTAATTCTTTAAGAAAGAAATTATTTTGCTAGTATCTGTTTTCTTTTGTTATTTTAAAATTATTGCTTTTAGTAAGATTAAATATGCAAATTAATGAATCAACGAAATGAAATAGGAAACCTTCCAAATGTATTTTTGCTAATATTTGATATATTCTATTTACTAAAAGAAATAATAAAAGCCATCGTCTTTGTTTTTCCATTGCATCTCACATAAATTAATTTTTAATGGGTTCAATATTAAAGATTCATAGCTTAAATGTATAGCACTCAAAATGTAATAGCATCATTCAAAGTAAAGAAACACGTATTTGACAGACTTATTAGTAAATATAATTTACAAAATTACAAGGAAATTAGTTCAGTTTTATTAATAACCCGTTCTAAAGCAGCACTAAAGTTATTTTCGGAAGGCCCTAGTAATTTTGAACCACGGTCAGATGGCGGGGACGACACCTGAGCTGGCACCCTCTCTCTCCAAACTTCCACACCATACTAGCAGGAGGACCCGACGTATTTAGTGTTCACCAACCCCGCTTTCACGAAGGTTCTTCGGTGCAACAGGGTCTCGAGCCTAGAATCCTCCGGTTCCGAAGCCAGGATCTTACCACCAGGCCACCGCTGCAAAAATTGGCTGCAAGAGAACACTCCAATAGATATTTTTTGTAAATGGAATTATGTCTATCGTACTAAAATTGTTTTATTACAATACGCTATCAATATGTTCGTATTTGAAATACTTTTTTTTTTAATTATTAATTTGCTTTTTGCTAATATTTTCGTTTTACTGACTGAATTTTGATTTGCTACAGGTTACTGGTGAGCATAATTTAATTAATTCTATTTAACATTATTTAATTTAACCATACATTATATAATTATTATTAAGTAATTAAAATGAATTTTATTGAAAATAAAAAAACTATATTTTTTATATGTGTTTGATGTTAATTTAAATTTTGATCTATTTGATCTTCTCTATGCATTCGTTTTATCATTTTACACCTTTATATACCTTATGTAATTAAAGTATTGGAGTTAGATTATTATTATGACTTCATAAAAGAACTATTGTGATTAATTACGTTTTAAACTATTGGGATTAAGCCAGCGCATTTTGATATATGGATGACGGGAACTGAACCTCATTGTTATGTATTTGGACTACTTTCTTTATTTTAGCTTATATTTACACACATACATTATAAATATAATAATTAGAATATTAATCAGAATAATTGGATAATAATTAGATAATAATAATAATAATAAATCAAATAATAATAAAGTCAAGAGTTATCATTTCTCAAAATTTAATATTGCAGTAATAATTTTTAAAAAAACCTCATATAATTTCAACTCAGCAGTTTGGAAGAAAGAACTATTTGCCGCCATATCTTTTTAAGTGCATAAAAATAGGATTCATATTCCAGAGTAATTAAAATCTTATTTCTTAATGAAATTGTGCTAATTTTCTTATAGTTATTAGTTTACATATCAGCCTGTTTAAAATGTTACAGTAGCTAAGTTGAGAGAAATTAAAGTTACTTCTGAAGTTCTTAATTCATAGATAGTAATAGTTTTGATATTAATGGCGAAATTTGTAAGAAGGAAATATATAGTATTGAAAATAGTGGGGTATTTACTAGTTTTATTGAAAAGAAGGAACACATTCACAAGAAACAGAGATACATTTTTAAAAAAAATATGACGATTTAATTTAATACATTTACGTGCAACTGACAGAAGGGTTAAGTAACACTTTTTCGATAATCATAAATATCTTTGCGGATTCTTAAACATTGTAGAGTTCAAACTCTAATTTTCTACAAAATCGGCGATATTTGATCAGTCATTTAAAGAAACTTAAAGAACCTCAGGTTATGATTCTTAAATCAGTTAATTTTTAATTCCGCAATTAAATTATTTTTATCTTTCCCTATAATTAGAAACACACTGATGTCAGAATCAAAATATAATTCTAAAATTATAAAGTTTTATTTGAAAAAAGAGCTTGGATCTTTTTTTTTAATTTAATTTATCTAGGAAAGGAGAGGGGAAAAATAGCAAAAAAGTCCTTTAGTTCCCTAAAAGTAAATAAATCCTTTAATTGCTTCGTAAAGATTGAAATTTCACGCACTTAAGAGTGAAAGAGGACATTACTAAGTGGTATAAAATATTTTTAGTTTTTGGATAGTTTTTTTTTTTTTAGTTTTGAATTAATTGGATTTGCTAAGAAAGATAATAAATAGGTATTGAAATAATTTGCTCAATTTTCCTATAAAATTAAATTAAAATGAAGAAAAATGATCACATGCCTTTTTTTATTCAATACTTTGTGTGAAAAATTATTTTTTCTGTAAAAGTAGCCAGGTTTTTTTTTATATTAATTCCAAACACGTTAGAATATTTAAATGAAAAGTATTTTATGAAAGCATTAGAATCGTATCTGTCTGTTCTTATTTATTATTACAAAATTCGGAATTAAATTTAAGATCCATTTAAATAAAAAATATTTCCTTTTCATTTCAAATCTTACAATCTCTTACCTAAACGCCATTAGAATTATTCTTAGATATTATTGAAATTAATAAGAAGCATAAAAATTAATTAAATATTCAGTTGAAATATAACAAATACTTCAAACACTTTTAATTAAATTTTCAGTTGAAATCTAACAAATACTTCAAACACTTTTAATTAAATAATAACTCGCTATGAGTTGAACTACTTAATAGAACAAAATATGCATTTAAGCATTTCTTGCAATTAATATGCGTGATATATATGCGATACTATTTCAAGATGGCTAATATTTCATAAGCAAATTTAATGGGAAATTCGAGGTGTCAGATTTGAAGATAATTAAGCACAGAAGAGTTATTCCTTTGATGTTATTTTCTATCGCTTGTATTATCTTAAAATCGAAGCCATTTCATTAATTAAATCCTTATTATTGGAATGTTAATATAACATTTTACATCTTGGATTTTCAATCATAATTAATGTTTTCTGTTATATCAAGAAAGTTTCAAGAGAATTAGGCAAAGCATCTTCACAAGGAGTTAATTACATTAGCTCTTCAAAACAAGAGATATGAACTCATTGTTCAATTCATTAAACATGCTGCGCTTCTATTGTAGAGATTAACAACGGAAGCTTTAATCATTCAGTTCATTGATCTTTAAGCCATATTTCTAATTTTAAGTTTACAAGAAATTGAACATAAGACAGAGATGAATATAAATTTCTCTAGGTAAATATATTCAATGATATATATATATATATATATATATATATATATATATATATATATATATATATATATATAGGGATTGCAATACCGGACCAAAATTTCAATACTGGTATTCGGTATTTTTTAAATCTTAATACCGTGATACCGGTTTTAATACCGGTATTAGAAATTTTAGAAAAAGACACAGGTGTTTCTTTGTTTTATTTGCCAGTTTTGTTAGAGAGTGTAAATATCACAAAAAATAATTTGTAACTTATAAATTATAACATAAGTAAAAGAAATATAAGTAAAGGAACATCTTATTTATTTAAATCACAAAAAAACTGTAAATATCACTATTCAGTCTGTGGTACTATTACACATTTTTGAAATGTGATCTAAAAAAACATAATGCGTCTATTGTACTGTCATTAAGCCTGAAAAGTAATTTTGTATAAAAATGACCAGCTGTCGAAAACGCCCTTTCGCATCTACGCTAGTTGGTGGTACTGTTAGCAATGCGCGATATACTTTTTCAAAGTATTTACCTCTAAATCCCTCATCTTCAAATAAATCGATTTCTCGATGGTTTTGGATATAGCTGATTTCTGTATTGTATTTTGGTTCGTTGAAATTTTTTTATTTATCGCTAATTCTAATTTTTATTCAAAAGACAATTCCTTTTCATTATCGACAGTAGTGACATCATAATCTTCGATAATTCAACCGAATTCTGAATGTGGATAGGTTTGGGGGGGATTAAGAAACTTGACTCTCACTTAATCAGATTTGAATTGGTTATTTTCTTTTCTTCTTTTCATATTCATTTTTAAAATCATTAGAATTATGTAAATACCATAAGACATTTTCTATTTCGGTATGCCTTTCTTCTGTGCGATTTTTCAATGCAATATATAATTCTTCAGATACTAATGTGTTCTGTTCTTTCCGTGACTGCAACATAAAATTTATTGTTGCATTAGCTGTTAATAAATTACTATCTCTCAGACATAATGCCTGAATAGTCAGTTTTATTGGAAGTAGAGATGATATAGTTCTGGATATTAAGTCGAATTCACTATCTGAAAAATTAATTTACAGGTTTAAGTCGATTATTGCTTTTTGGAATGGATTTCTCATTTTCAAAAATCGTTCCATCATTAGGAGTAAACTGTTCCAATGTGTTTTTAAATCTAATATTAACATATATTCTGTTTTATTTTCAGTTAGTATATATTTTAGTAATATAATCTTTTTATAGGAGAACGTTTAAATATTTTAACAATTTTTCGAACTTTATAAATTATAAGACGGAATTCTTGATAGGTTAATATTTCATTATCATTAGCAATATCTTCTTCAACAATTACATTGTCATTATCTTCATTGTCAATATCACTCTCACTCTTACTCTTTTCAAAGTTGGAATCCAAAGTTTCTATATTCACAGTATTTGGATTATTCTGTTCTTTATATTTTTGGTATAATATATCTATTATTCCTAATTGAATTCCATGTGCATAGCACAACTGCTGATTTGCACCAATCAACTTTCCAACTTTTTTCATAATTGTTGCTCCATCAGTCGTTAGGGATACAATATTTTCTTTCAGGGATAATCCATGTTTCGCTAATTTAGATTTAAGCAATTAATTAAGCCATTAATTAGCTAATTAATTTCGCTCTCTGGGGAGACATAAAAACAAAAACGTATACCATATTGCTATGTTCGCGATACCTGAACATATAGTGGAGACAATTTTAAAAATTTCTAGTAAATACCGAAAAACCGGTATTTAAACTTGTGAATACCGGTATTACGAAATTGTACAAATGGCTCAAAATACCGGTATTCGGTATCCCGGTATTGCAATCCCTATATATATATATATATATATATATATATATATATATATATATATATATATATATATATATATATATATATATATATATATATATATATATATATATATATATATATATATAATAAAAAGGGCAAGTGTGGGATAATTCAATGTAGAATCTAAACATCCTAAACATCAATTAAGCAAATATTAATATTATATAAATAATTAAATATGACCTGTTAATAAGCAAAATTAATAGGAGTTAAAATATAATCAGTGTGATCTGATTTAAATGTTCAGTATTTTTAAAGGCATTATTATAATAATTCATAATCTATTATTCTTAATGTATCATAAATTATGTATTGAGAATTAGAATGAAACAATATATAACTTTTAAATTGAGGTAAGTTTGATAATGCAGATTTTTTTTATTTCTAGAAAGTATGAATAGGACTTAATATACTATAAAGTAGCACTTTCTAAATGATTAACATTAGTTTCCCTAAAATGCGATTCCTGTCTCAATTAAGTTTAAATGATATTTTGGTCCACAATAGTTCTGAATGTCCAAAATGCCTATGGTATGATATTGGGTTTTTTTTTTTCTCGAAGTATCATGGATTCAAGATTTCAAAAATGGTTAAAGGATGATTTTCATCAAATACCATCCTGATAATAAGTGGGAAAATATTGTAATATTGTATAATTACCTGATTGTTTCGTTTGTTGACGAATCAGGTATTCACGATTAATTCCTCAGTAGGTTTAAATTCCGAAGCATTGTATAAAATTAGTGCCCTATAAAACGATCTATTAAAGTATAACCAAAAGGAAGAAATAGATCCAGAGACAATCGGGAATAGATCTTGAATTTGTCTTGATTGATGGAAATATTTTTATAGGGCTAAATGTCAAAAAATAATATAACCATAGAATAAAATATTGTGTTCTAAATAAAAACACTCATGCGAAAAAAAAACTTGTCAATATTTTTAATAAGATATAATTAACTCTTTGAGAAATGAAATTACAAATTTATTGTCGAAAACGAGTTTGTACATTTCAAAATATTAAAATGTAAAATTAATTTAATTTTATTCCTAATAAAATTATCAGCTATTATTCTGAAAATTAGGTGCTATCATCATAGTGCAAAGTGAAATATTGTATTAATGCTAGGCTTACCGTGAGGTGGCATATACTTCTTTCTACCAACGGAGTAAAAATAACCCCTTTTGGTATATCAATATAAAAAATATAAGTTTACTAATCTATTATGAAGTTTAAGTAGAAATAACTTTTATATCTTCAATATATTTGTTGAAGTGTGGTGTGATGAAAAGACAGTTCCACTACGTCTATTTACTAAAAACGTGTTTATTTTCTAATCTAGGTCTCCAAGACCATCTATTCTTCTACCATCATCTGCTACCAAAACATTGACTCACACGTCTTCTTGCTAACAACCTATAACAGCTTCTATCTGACTGACTTTTGACTTTGTCTCCTTGCTTCTAATATACACACATTTTTTAATCTCATACTTTTTTCTATACTTATACCTTTCTCTATGTGCGAACCTATCAAGCCATTACATATTTAAATATAAATGTATGTATTATCAAAAATATTTATTTGAATGGTTAAAATGTCCCACTTCGGTAAAAGTAGGTATACTATATGAATTACTCCGGAACAAAAAAAAAAGAAAAACACAGGATTTGCGATTATATGTTTTATAAATGTAAGTAAAACTTAATTAAAATATTCACATAAAATACGACAATAATTTTCTAAAAGAAAATTAACGGAAAGTTTCTCCAAGAGGTCAAAGTGACCCCTTGGTAAACCTAGTGTTAAGGCATATAGAGAATCGAAAGGCTATCTGTTTACTAAAAATCTATGATCCCTTATAATGGTCATCAGAAAAAGTTAAATTTAATTCTTTTGTCATAAGCAATTGTAACATTTTCATGAATTAAATCTTCATTTATGCCGTGGTTGACTTAGGCTATAAATAAAAAATATGCATTGATGAGATGATAAAATAAAAAGCAATATAAAAAATATCTGTACTTCCATTACTATCCACAAAATAGGAAATTGTGTGAAAAAAAAATTAACTTTCAACTGTCAAAATTAAGATAATTTTTCTTAAAAATGATCTTAATTAGATCATTTTTAATTATGCGTGAATTATTGACAAACTTTAACAAATATGGCTTCTCAAACTTGTAATGATGTCTAAAGACGTGATTTACGTTTCCAATCTTTCCCAGATAAAACTGGCTATTAGTGACATTTACTTTAAATATACTGATTCGCTAAAAGGAAATTCGTTATGGACTTTCAAGAAATTTCTGGAAAAATATTTAAGACATTTTACTAAGGTTATTAAAACGTTATCATAAATAATTTGCAGTCGGAGTAGATTACATTAAAAGAGTTGTAATAAACGTTGACCATATTTTATAATGGCATTTCTGACTCTTCTTATCGCACAAATATATTTGCTTTGTGGAATCCAATGAAATATTTAATTTCGAATGCAAATATTTATAAATAAAAAAAATATTTATATACCTGAAATCTATGAATTTCCTATCTAAATGCACTTCCAACATACTGTAATATGCATTAATCTTCAATGTTCAGAAAACTTGCTAATTATGTCTTAAAACGCTTTTACTAACGTTCTTGTGATCGAAAAGGAAGGAATAGCATTTTTTTTGTTTTTAAATTACACCCCAATTTGAAAATCTCTACATACATTATTTTATGTAATTTTTTGAGAAATTTAAATATTGAATTTTAAATATATTATAGTGAATATTTTTACATTTCCAAGAAAAAAAATGTGCGTCGCTTTCATCATGTCAAATTATTTTCCAAAATTGTATTATTTACTTTTTTCCATTATGCATGCTATACGTGCTAGAAATAAGATTTTGCCCCTGCCTCATTATATAACCATCTTGAATCAATATAAATATTATTATTGGCAATTTTATAGCTTTTGTAATATTATTAAAATTATTATTATATTCATCGTTTTTCTAATTCATTATGTAATTCTTTTATAAAATCAACTTTTATTTTCTTTGATTTATTTTCTGTTTTTAGATCGTAAACTTTTAAATTATTATTATTCGTACACATATTACTTTGTTTGTTCATATCATTCTTTTAATTTAATTTCTATAATTATTTCTAAATTTTTGCAACTATTATTTTTTTATCCCCTTAGATATCCTATATTTTGGTGTTGAGAATTCGAGTTGCATTTATATTTGAAAATTTCAAATACAAAAATTTCAAAATTGTCTTTTTTATTCTAGTTACTATTCATAGATCCTTAGATATCTTTAACATTCAGAAACAAATGTTGTCAGTTTTATTTCTTTTAAATACAATATATTCAACCATCTTTGTAATATGCATAATTTTCATAAATTCGACTGGTTACATTTGGAAATTTGGATTTTTCCAAATTAATTAATTCCAAAACCAAAACACTTTTTTGTTAGAATAATTACGTAACTGAAATATAATCATTTTTAGTTATTTCCGACAGTAGCTTCGGAAAAAATCATTAAAATTCTATTAATATGTGAAAAAAAATTCCATGACTTAGAAGACTATGCTCAATTTTCATTATCTTCTCACAGCTGCCTTTCTAAACCCATGCCGACCTTCTAGTATTTTAAACTCCTATTCTGTTTATTTGACCTAAAATGAGCTAACGAAATTGATTAGACAATCAAAAAATTCCTCAAAGTATTTTTTTTTTTTTTGTATTAAGCTTCGGTATGGAGATGATGAGAAGAGGAGGAAACACTTTGGTTTTATCGCATGTAAATGCTGGTAAAAAAAATAAAGGATTTTTTTTTGTCATTTACAAATTTGTCATTTACAAATTTTTTAACTGTTACTTTGCTAATTCGGTTTTATGCATTTTTCGAATCCCACGAGGGGCACCTCAGACATAGGGATGAGAAGCTCAGAATGGTAAATGGTATATGCAATTGTGGTGGTAACAAAAATGATGTTGGGTGAACTACTCCTACCCATATTAAGTGTCTCCTTCGGGATAGATTGTACTGTCCCGTGATAGAATTTGGTGCAATCTTAGTTTTCATTAATGCTGCCGTTCATTTAGATTCATTACTGTGCCGATGGGCGAAGTATATTTTTGGTTATGTACTTTCCGAAAATTCAAATTTAATCTTCTTTGAAATTCTATGCATATATTTTATTGATAATGCTTAGTTTTGAATTTATATAGTCAATCAAGCATGTGTATGTATAAAATGAAAAATTAGGCTTACTAGATTACACCTTGGTATAAGCAGGAAATTCAGAGTACGAATCAAAAATCATTGGACACAAAGAATGTTTAAAAAAATATTGAAACATTCTAAATAATAAAAGGCGAATTGAATTTAACAAAGCACTTTGTCTACGATGTTAATAATTATTAATTTCTGTCACTGAAATTCATTAAAGCACTATTTAAACTATTCACAGAATTTGTTAATTTTTTATATTCTTATGATAAAAATTATGCATTTGAATTTTTATAAAATATGGGTAATAACTAATTTATCAAATGTTGAGACAGTTTGTTTTCTTTGTTAACAGACATTGTTTAAAAAAAATTTAAAAATGCTTTTCAAATAAAATGTTTATAATTATTAAAGTAAAATATAGCCTTATATACATTTTTTAACATATATATCACGGATTTACTATTTTTCAGAGAAAAATAATTTTAGATCCATTAATGATTGCTTTAATGTTTTCCAATTTTGCTGGATGGCAGCCAGTAGTTACCACAAAAAATGCTATTTCGTTTTCTAACTATGATAAATTCATAGAATTTTTTTAATCTTTTTCTCATAAAATGGAATAAATGGTATTTTTCTGAAAGAGACAAACAAAGAAGAAATATTATTGATGCGAAATTCTCGAATAAAATGCACATTTCTTTTCTAACAATCGAAGAAATTTTCTATTTCACTGGATATTGAGAATCGGAAGAAAAACTGAAATCAAATAAAAAAAGAAAGCAATTTGAACCGTAACAGAAGTTTTCATTTAAATTGTTCATAGAATGAAAAAGCTATATTTCACAAATGGCTGTTGTGAAGGATATTAAACGATTTCAAAAACCTGCAACCATGGAAGTGTTTTACAAAGGCAATATGATAACAAACGCATATATCTTAGTATCTTAGAAGGATATGTCTATTTCTTTTCCAAAATATAATCATCTGAAAAGGAAAATTCCGAGATGGGAATTTTAAGTAAAATGCACTTTTTAAAATGTGAATATCTTCTTACAGAAACATAAGCATTTTTTTCCTTCTTATTTTACATTACATATAAAAATTTCCAAATAGTATTTGATATTTGCTTTAAAATAAATATCTAAGAAAAAAATGTATAAATGTTGCTTGAAAGATTAAAATCTAATCAAAGAATCCAGTTGCCTTTTACTACATATATCTCTTACATTTTACTACTATTTTGGATAAGTAGTAGGAACTTAACATAACCATGACATAAAATAAATTCGCTTTTGGGATATTCTAAGGCTTTATATAAAGGTGTGATGTAAAATATTCACTATTAATAACCTTTAAATTTATTTTAATCTTTTTATTTAAATATCCTTGTGTAGTTTTCAGAACTATGTTAATTAGATTCGATGTTTACAGAAACTTCCAATCAGTTTTCTAAGTGTCTTAATCTGTTTCAAGTTACTGAAAACAAGAAAAGTTTCTGCTTTACGCTGGAATTCGTGTCAGACAAGGTCACTATAAAAAATAGAGACAGTGTCGCCATGGAACTTGATAAATTAAATGTCAGTGAAATCTGCAATTTGGCTACGCTACATATGTTAGCTACTGATATCGTATTTTCACGTTACATTGTAAATTAGAAATGATCTTTTTTCAGAGCAATGAGATTCTCTTCAAATTTCTTGAATATATAGTTTTGTTCCTACATTTCTTCGAATTATTTTTAGATATCAAAACAAGTATATTATTATTGCTCTTTATTTTTTTTTTTCGAATTAAAATATCGTTGAAATATACCCCTACTTTCATCTCCTTGCTATGCTTTGTTTACAATTTTCGCCGTCCATAAATTACATTTTTACTTTTCATTGCTAATAAATTACTTTTTGTATTGATACTTTTGTCTCTGATACTTATATTTCTTAGTTGCGAGTTCTAGCCATATTTCTTATAATTTTAGTTTAGTATGATTTTGTTTATTTTATATTTAGACTCAAAGTAACTCTCTTCTGAGATAATAAGTACCTCGCTTGATTATACCTTCTCGTGTATAATCAAGACATCCAGGAAAAACTACTCTAATATCAGATATTCTAAAGTTCCCAAGAATGTTGAAATCTGACAAGATTTATGAATAACCAATTCCCATAATTTATCAGACAATTAACATAGAAATGGGAAGTATAAAATAGCAACCTAAATTGTTCAAAAAATTCGATTTTTTTTTTTTCATAATTGAATTTATATCAGTTTTAGGTATACATGTTTCACTTTGTAATTATCCGGATAAATTAGAAAATGACTTAAAAATAAGGACAGTATGAAACTTTCATAAATTAATGTATAGCATTAATTAATGTATAGAAATAGCTTTAACTAATGTCTTCTATAAATTAGTGCATAGAAAGTTCTATAAACTAATGTATTGCATACTTCTAACAATTAATGAATTGCTCATTTATCAAAGAATGCCTTGAAGAAGCAATTTTATGAAAGATGTGAAATGTTGAACGTAAGTTCTTCTGGATATGATAAAATTCTTCATTTCCCAGAAACAAAGAGAAATAGCAAAACAAAAACTAGCAATAAACAATCTTTAAACAAAAATCTAATATTCTAATTTACGTTTTTAAATATATCCACAAAAAATTCTAATAAAAATTTATTTTCAATTTTCAATGAAATATTTAAATTCACTTTCAGAAAGAAAAAAAAATCTTTGGGATCTTGAAATATGTTGTCAAGTGGAAAACAAATATCTGAGGGTCTTTATTTGCACAATACCTAATTTGAGAATACTAATCGAAGTAATTTCGAAGCAATTTCTTCTAAATTCTTATTCACAATAAGAGTCTGATTGGTATAGAATCTTTTCAAATGTTTTTAAGAAATATTTTATATTTTTTTCAACTTATAAATGTAATTGTTGTTTTTCGATTTCATATTTAATTATTTTAAGCTTTAATAATCTAAGCATTTAAATAGTAAAAGCGAAATTATTAATAAATTATAAAATACTGTTAATTCTGGTGGTAGAGATTTTCACTTTTGCTAAATCTTTACACATTTTTTTTACCTGCTTTAAGACAAATATTTTCATATTTACCATATTATTAAGTATTATCTATTTGAAAATTGAATACGAAAAGCAACTCTTGAATATTTACTTACATATTGACAACTTTCTGTCTTCCTTTCATTATTAATTGACCACTTTTTGTCTTCCTTTCATTATTAATTGACTACTTTCTGTCTTCCTTTCATTATTAATTGACCACTTTCTGTATTCCTGTCATTATTAACGATTATTTGATGTGTTTATGATGTCAATGTGAAATAGGATAGATTATATTCCATTTATTTTTTTTATATATTGAGATGAAAATAAATACTGCGCAAAGTCTTTATTTTTAATGAATTTAATGCGCATTGCGTTCCAGTTACTTAAATCGATTGAAATTTTAGAAGCTTTTTTTATCTTTTCACTTACACTCATGTACAAAATTAAGATCACAAAACTGTTTTTCAATATAATTCTAAATGGCCACCAGTAAAATTTAAACAAATTATATTTTATATATTGTGAAGGACCGGTAACACAATATTAACCTTTGTTGTGGGAAAAAATGTTGTTTAGCATTAGTTTTTGAGGAACTACTGAAATTAGACCGCTTAGGCATCTGGGATTTTTGCCTGCAATTTTGTAAATATTGCATTAAAACTAAAATTTTAACCTGTTTCCAGTGAGAATGAGTTCTCAGAATCATTTAGACGATTCCATGAGATGGAGAACCGTTGGCAGGCTTGAAGCTGAGCAGTCTCAAGCGGAGGTGGCTCGATGGTTACAAGTGGCACCGAAAGTGGTATCCAGGTTGTGGAATCAATTCCAAACAAGTTGTACTGTAACCAGGAAGGCCGGCCAAGGTCGTCACAGAGCAACGATGCCTGCACAGGATAGCTTTTTTGCATTAAGCGCACGACGGCATAGGCTGACAACGGTTCCTCAACTTGCTCGTGACCTTGCTGCTGCGTCAGGAATAAGAATTTCCAGACAGACAGTATACAGACGTGTAGAAGAGAAAGCCCTTTATGCCCGGTGACCAGTTGAGCGCGTCCCTTTGATTGCATCCAACAGAAAAGCCCGGTTGTCGTGGTGCCTAACATATCAGTCTTGGACACATCAAGAATGGTTGCGTATTCTTTTCAGTGAAGAGTTGAGATTTACCACACAGAGTGAAACTCGTCGAGTCTTCATTTGGAGAGAGCGAGGAGCTCGCTATCATCCCTCCTACGTAAAAGAAATTGACAGATTTGGTGGCAGAGGAATCCTTGTTTGGGGTGGCATAATGTTGGACAATCGTACACCACTGCATGTCTTCAATGCGGGTAATGTCAATGCACATCGCTATAGGGACGAGATCCTTGAAGCCTATGTGAGGTTGTTCCAGGGTGCTTTTGGCCCAGACTTCCTGTTTATGGACGATAACGCGCGTCCACACAGAGCCCAGATCGTTGATGGTTTTCTTGAGGAAGAGGATATTTGACGTATGAACTGACCCTCGAGGTCTCCAAATCTTAATCCTATTGAACATGTTTCGGATGGTCCCGGAAGAGCCATCGCACAGCTAACCCCTGCTCCTAATACCCTCCAAGGGTTAAAAGCCGCGCTTTTGGAAGAATGGGCTTTGTTGTCCCAACCATTTATTGATACCCTCATAAACAGTATGAAAGCTCGTTGTGAAACCTGTATAGCAGTGCGCGGTGGTCTCACTCCATATTAGACAGGCTTTTCCCTAGATAAAGGCTTTACCTCTGATTCATAATGTAACACTTTTTGATATACACCGTTTCTTAATTCCCAATTAAAATATTTTCCATGCTGTTATGCGTCTTTGTTCTTTCTTCCATTATAGTGTACCTCTGTGCCAAATTTCGTGGCAACACGGTGAATAGTTTTTCATTTTTTGCAGATTTTATGTTTGTGACCTTAATTTTGGACATGAGTGTAAAATAGCACGGATAATTATCATTTAATTCAATTTTGTTATTTTTGCAAATGCGGATTTGCTAAAGGATGGTTTAAACGGATTAAAAATAGTGAAAATTGCTTTTATTCCAGATGCTAATTCCTAGTTTTCATATAATATAATATAATTATTTATTATATAATAAAAAGTTTGTCTCTTTTTTGCAATTCGAGAAATTAATAAGTTTCATTAATAAAAGAAATTTTCTCATCATATTTAAAATTAAAACTAAAAGGCATTCTGATCTTATTAAATTAAAAATGAAATCTGAAGATTTAATTTTTTTTTTCTATTCCTCATAAATTTTTTCAAGGCAACCTTAAAAGGAAGTCAAAATCTATATTTAGTAAATAATCATCTTCTAGACCAAATCCATGTTTCATGATGCATGGCTTATTTGTTTAATTTATCTGCTTTTGCTTATTTAATTTTGAGACCAAAGTTCTTTCTTGTGAGCTCACTCTTTTGAACAAACGAACCCTAGCAATTTTCAGACATTTCATTAATACCAATTTTTATATTTTCTTTTTGACACCTTCAACATTATTTAATTGTAAAATTTCATAAGAGTTGCTAGGGTTTAAGCCAGTAGATGTAAATAAGGACAATTTTTCAGTTTCAGTAGATCTTGAAGTAAATAATATATTCTAACGAACCAATGAAATAAAAATAATCCTGTTTTCCACTTTTGCCCAAAAATATTTTGTTCTTCCTAAACTTTCAAAAGTTAAAAAAAACGGAAATTTTATTTCATTTGTAAAAGCTATCCTAAAAACATACACTCTGAATTAGCCTTTTGGTAAAGACTAATCTTTGATATTTAAAGATCGCAGCTGGTACCCATTTGTAAAATATTAATTTGGACACAAGCCTTATTTTTATGCCATCTTACAAAATTCTTAAAATACTTTTCAAAGAATCCTCATATATTTTAAAAGTTCGAAATCAATTTTGCAATATGAAATTAATTCTGGATGAACAGCTGTTGGGAGTTCATTCTCTTAGAAACATACACTAACAATATAAGCTAGGTTTGCAATGATCCTAAAAGAATCATGTATAAAGGCTGGAAATCAGTAATCTGCAATCAGTGATATCCATTTCAAAGACCGTAATTTACACAGAAAGTGGCTTCGTTAGAGGAACAATGAAGGAAGCCATTAGGAACAAATGAGTTCGCAAAATGATTTACCCAAAGATAATTGATTCAAGGGATACTTAAATTCTACAGTACGCATTTTGATTACTATCAAGTGATAGTTAAAAGGAATGAAAATTTTAAGTCTCATTTTCACATTAAATAGGTTTTAGTTACTTTTAATTTATCAAAAGAGCAGCGTGCTGTCTGTGTCTTTAAGTTAAAAATTCAATTATAATTCTTTTAAGAAGAATTAATCGCACTTTTAAGAGCCAAAATAACTCCTTTCTGAAAAATTTCCATCATAAATGAAATCTCACCTTTCTCTTTAATTTGCTTATTCTTACTTATTCTGAATCTACTTTCTTATTAATTTTAAATTTATAATTAAAAATTAATTTTTAATAAATTATGAAAATAATTGAAATTTAGTTAGCTTCCTCAATAACGTCGGAGTTTTATTCACACAACATATATATGACGCCAATTTAAGATTCATAAATCGATGTTTGAGGAGTACTAAATTAGTCTCCATATATTTTTTCCCTTCAATTCTTACATATTTTTCCAAAACATATTTAGAACGTAATCAGTAACTTTTTATTGTTTTAAGAAAAAAATGCAAACGATTTTTATCTGTCTATCAAATTATGCAATAATAAGATTGTGACAATATGTTTTATGAAAAAAAAATTCTTTCTCTAAGCGTGCATTTTAAAGCATATTTTCACTTTTTGAGACTGAAAATGTTTGTATGCTGGCAAAGCTCTAACACATAATACAATTTAAAAAATGTGTCAGAGTAATAGAAATTAGGTTGCAATTATAATTATTGTTTTTAACTTTTTAATTTTTTTCTTATTTTAACATCAAGTAACTTCTATTTAGAGTAACTTAAACTTATTCAAAATACATAATATGTTATTGTGATTTTCAACCATTAGATACACTAGTTATCTATTCAAAGGTTAATTATGAAGCATATGTGAAAACAAACTTTTTTTTACTTTCAATTTTATACCAAATGTCTAAGCATAGTCTACGCTATGCGGAGACAAATGTCTACGCTATGCATTTTTTTCTATAAGGTATGTATTTTTTTCCATGGCAAAAAGTCCGTAAAAACTTTAAAAATTTATAAAACACAGAAAATTAAGCAAATAAAAAATGGTTTGCAGATTTAGCATCAATAAGTCACGAACCAATGCCGATAGGTGGCGTTTTGTATATAAATGAAAGAAAAGACACACAAATAATATAAATAATGCTATCAAATCATTTATTATAGCAATATGCGTTTCACATGTCCCCAACCACAAATGATAACACATTGCAAACGCGTCACAAATCCAGAAATTGGAGAGTGCAGCATGTCCGGCTGTATACATGACAGCTCTCGGCGGATTGCATCTTTCCAACAGATTGTATGGACGGGATCGATACACCGGAGATTTTAAATTTACACATAATCTGGTGTCAGATCTGGTGACTGAGGAGACCATGGAAACTTGGTTTCTGTCAGCTTCCGTGTACTGCTAGTTCCTGCAGCGGATAATGTTTCCATTTTGGCTGAAACGCGCGCCGAACGTGTCTACCTTAGACTAGGTTGTCTGAACTTATACGATCCTCCAGCGGTCCAGTTTTTTCGAATCACTGAACAAGCTTTATGAGCTGAGCAAGCTGACTATTAAAGTCCCTTTTCCAGTCTTCGCATTTTTCTGAAATCTAAATTTACGTTGTATAACAGTCGCTAATTCTTGGTTTAGGTAAAACAGTTTCACCATTAAAGCGTTAAAGCACACTCGGCATTCTTGTTCACTTATATGGCATGCAATGAGAACTGGTTCTGAATTAAGGGCGTAAGTATTTATAATTACCTGCCTCATTTGTATATTTCCAACTTAGCTGTTCTTACCAGCGCCATCTGGCGGATTTTTTTATTATTTTTTTTTCTTATCTTAAAAAAAATCCAGCAACCAATCAATGCTAAACCTGCGAACCGTTTTTTATTTTGGTTATTTTTTTTAGGTTTTATGAATTTTTAAAGTTTTTACGAACTTTTTACGCACCCTGTATAACATATATGTACTTAATATGTATAGAATCAGTACTGGAAATTACCATTTCTATACTTTGTATTATATTTCTGCATTTGATAAACATGAGAAGTTCATGTAACTCAAATTAAGACATCTTCTATATTGCAACAAAACCGTCCTATAACAAATTCCAAAGAGTTTTAAACAACTATTAAAACATGAATGATACATAAATAAACTACTATACAAATTAAATAAAATAAGTTTTTGAACTGAATGTGAAAGAAAATAAATAAATGAAATAAAAATCCTAATTAATGAGCTATTCACGATAAGATTTTCATATACAGAATGTTCAAAACATTTTAAATCTGAAACTTGAAATGCTAAAAATATGAAATTTTCTTCTTAAAGGTAATCCGAGGAATATTCACATTTTTTTACCCAAAAAGTCAAATAATTTTCTTATTCCATATAAAAGGGTTTCTGAAAATAAATTTAACATGACATTCTCCACAATAGAAGTGGCTTTTCATGCAGATGCTCGGAATGATAAGAAATTGAATTAACTCCGCGACTTCTGAATATTCTGTAAGCTTCTAAACTCAATTTGTATTAAATTTCCAAATATACCTTCAGAAAACCTACCTTACACAACAGGTAAGAACCGAACAATGTCAGCTACATTCCTTCTTGCATAAATTGCTCTTTTACATAACATCTTGTGACTCCGATATAAATACGCTGGAAATTCTTTTACTAGCCCACTTCGATTCCGTTATTACACTTTACAGGCACGATGAGAATTCTCAATTACTTCTTACCGAAGAAAAAATGAACTTATATAATGAGGTTCTCTTCTTGTTAATCCTTCCTCTGATCCTATGAAAAACTAGAAGCGCTTTGTGGCAGCTGCAACGAATATGATGACTCCAAAAGATGTATTGAAAGTAATACTAAAAGAAAATGCTAGCATTGAACATAAATAGTATTTTGTAACTAACATTCTCTGTTAATAATCATACGCAGGGATGGAAAATATATGGAATTTTTTAGGATTATGAGTGATTGATTTTACAAGTAAAACTTTTTAAACTTTTATAATTACATGTTAGATATTATAGGGAGTAATTCTTTCCTTAAATATTATTTAGCGGTACATTTATGGACATTTGAAAATGAAATATAATTATATTTAAAAGTCATTTTTTATATATAAACTATATTTATTGTAAAATAAAATCTTAAAAATATAAAATAATATATTATCAAATATGAAATCTTAAGAAATAAATACACTTTTAAAGAGTTTTCAATTTCCAATACACATATAATGATCCACAGTCAAAATTAGAGTAAGAGGATATATTTTCATCAAGTCTTACCTGAAATCTTGTAAGCAAGAGAATATACATTGTTTAAGGGACCATAAATACTAACAAACAACATTTTGCTCTTAAAGCATTATGTAATATTAGAGTCGGAGGGTGAAAAATCAATGCATTTATAAAACTAATGAAGTAATCAATTTAACAATACATCACACTTTTCACAGAACTACGAAATCTATCCAGTATTGCTATTTTATACTGTCTATACTATTCATGATATATTCTAATTTATGAGCAGACTTTGAGCTCTCCTTTTTAAGCAGTATTTATATAGTATTGATAATACACCCATCATTTCAAAGTTATAAATAAAATTTTATTCAGGTCAGTTTTTCAGTTTTTTTGATATACTCAATTATGACTAAAAAAAACATTGCTACAATATAAAACATATATGTACAGCGTCATTACAATGTTTTACTACTTTGCAGTAAAAGGAATGTTGCATAAATACAAATATAATTAAGGCTTATATTTCTTTAAAAATATTGAATGCGCAGCATTAACGAAGAAGATTTTATTTTCATAACATGATTAGCGTTATCAAGAACACGAAATTTATATTTTAAAAAAGGGAGTCATATAATTATATGAATGTTCGTTTTATAGTCTACCAAACTGTAGGCATACAATCAATAATATCTTTTGATACGATTTAACACTGAACACATAGTGTTTCAAAACTTACTGTTCAAATTTCGTAGGAAGATATGGAATATCTCAGGAAATCTATTTAGCATAGGAAAGTTCCTCTATGGAACTGGCAAACTTCCTCTGCATAGTAAAATAGACAAGTTAAGTGAACACAAGGAAATAATAAAGTTAAGTGGTAACGAATGTGGTCTTTATTCAAACAAGGTATAGTGCCAGTAAGTGCTAGTCGTTACCAGTACCTCACAAGTAGGCGCTCAAAACTGCAACCATTTCCACGAACACGGGATTCAGTTATAATTGTAAATGTTTACTTATATTTACAACTGTTTAATATTTGCGGCATTTCCGTCGAGGAGCTCCAGACCATAGCACGATTGTCGCGCGTGATCAATGAGTCTCCAGAGATGAGCCAACCGCATGGCCACTTAGGTCACCTGATTTGCCACCCATGGATTTCCTTTTGTACTGGGTCATGAAAGACCATGTGTTCGAGACCCCTATCGACAGTGAAATGGACCTTGTTGTACGAATTATGGCGACCAAGGCAATGTCCATGATATTCCAGACGTTTTTGAAAATGTTCAGCGGTAAACGCTATGACGCTGCGAATCCGGTGTCCGTGTAAATGGTCGCAAATTTGAGCACTTACTGTGAACTTGCACTTTATCTCGTTGGAATAAAAGTCACCTTCGTTAACACTTAATTGTACAGTTTCCTTGTGTTCACTTCACTTGTCCATTTTGACCATGTCTATAACGTTTGCGGACATACTTCCTATTTGAAATCGGTTTTCTGACGTATTCCCTACCTCCCCACGAAACGTGAACGATAAGTTTTGAATCACCCTCTGTACAATGCTGCATTTATTACAGTTTATGAAATTATACTAGCAATTTGACCAAGGTACATCCAATTAACTATTTTGCAAAAGATTCGATTTAAATATATCGATAATTAATTGATTAATCTCTAATCAAGTGAAATTTCTAATTAAACTAATGTATATTTCTTCTTATTTAAAATAATATTTTAAATGAAGTATGAACATCAAATAATATCGAATCAATTATGAATAGGCACAAATTATTTAGATTATATTCTTCAGATTTCATGTTTTTTAATACTTCTGTGAAGATAAAAAAATTCTTGGTATAATGCTTAATATTATTCTTCGTATATAAGAATTAATACTCCGTAGCCCCTTTATTTAGAAGATCTTGAAACGCAAAACAAAAAAAAAATAAAAATAAAAATAACTGTCAAGAATTTTACTGTAATAAATTTATGAGGAAAGTTGTCTGCATTCAATCACTTAGCATTTAGAAGAAAAAAAAAAAGAATCCAGCTCAAGCGGTAACCGATTTTGTTGATGGAATATCTAATGGAATAATCATTAGGGGCACAGATGTTGTTAGAGGTATCGCATAATTACGTCTTTTCTTTTTATGCAGACAGTTAAAGAAAGAAAAGTACTTGGATGAGTTTCTGATATTTCAGCTAAAAGGATCTCAAAATGTTCATGATACTTTTGATGCACTTAATGCTCGTTAAACATTGTTTGATTTGTATCGCAAATACTTATTTAATTTTTTGAGACTTTGGTTTCGACATATTGAAGACAATAATAAGGGTTATTAATAGGTGGGTTAAGGTTAATATACGTGTGTAAAGATTATAGTATTTTATTTATTTTTGTGTAATTAATTATATTTCCTGAATTAATACTGTTTGATAAAATCCTAATCTTTTAAAGAAAGTCTAAATGTCTGATGAAAATTACTACACATTCATTAAAGTTGCTTAAATATTTTTAAAAGAAATAAATGACAATTAAATTAGTTAGTTCCTTAGTAGAGAAAAAAAAGAAGCATTTTACAAAAGAAAAAGAGTAAATAATGTCCTTTCTGATTCATACTTAAATATTTGATAGTATTATTAATTTACGTCCACAAATGTCTAAGGGTACAAACAAAATTCTTACCAAAAGTACATTTCATTGTCTTGTGCTTTTGTATTGTTATTTCTGTATTAAAGTATAATGCTTTTTAAACTGACATTTTTATTAAAAATTCAATAAACCAAATATTTGATTGATCAGCTGGAACATGCCTAATCCTGAAAAAAAGTCGTAAAAAATGCATGGAGACAGTTTTGATTTTCTAAATGAAAAAGTAAATAAAAAGAAATTATTTTACCTTAAAAAGAAGTTATTTTACTATTATTTTCATTTCTAAAGCAAATTTTCTTTACGGAATATATATATATATATATATATATATATATATATATATATATATATATATATATATATATATATATATATATATATATATATATATATATATATATATATATATATATATATATATATATATATATGTTAGATATATTAGATATATATATATATATATATATATTTATACATATATATTTCACAGGCAACAGTACTGCAGTTTTACTAATAAACAATAAGCATTTCATTCTCCTCTTTGAATTCATTTATTAGTGCATTAATAATTTTTCTATAATTTTACATCGTTCATACATTTATTTCATCGTTTTGCCTATTTATAAAATGGTTATTACCATCAATATATGGATTTTCTGATTTCGAATAATTCATGTACAAAATTCGATTTTTCGACTGATCCGTGGTGTATGGTGGCATGATGAAGGTTGAATTTCACAAATAGGTTGAAATTTCTCCTATTTTTGACTTAGAGAGAAGAGTGTTGGATTAGTTATTGTACGTCATCTGACCATGGTTCAATAATATGTTTTTGGACAGGAAATAGTCGTCATGCTAGCCCCAAATGGATATTCATACAACTATTGAGAATTGAAATCATTTTGTCCTTTACTCAGACATTTCGTGCATGATTCGTAACTTAATTACTATCAAGATGAAACAGGATTGGCGCATTAATGAATGGCCAAAGGGAACAGAAGTCCTTGGCTTTTCATTGCTTATAAAGGTATAAAACAACTTTCTTCTAATCCATATTCTGAAAGAAATTAATTATTTTTGCAGTATAAATTTTATGCTAGCTTTTAAAATATTCTATTGTAAAATAAACTTGGGAAAAAAGAATTCTTTCATTTCGTGGAACGCAACATCATATAATATTAGCATATACATTACTTTTAAAAGATATGTGTAGAATGAGCTCATTACTATTGATCTATAAAAATTATTTTTGCTTATAAATTGGAAAAAAATGGTAGAAAAATAATTAGATTGGCTATAAACGAGATAATGAGAACTTAATAGTGAAGAATAAGAAAATTTTCTATGAATATCAATAGCAATTTTAAGAAAAATAACAATTTTTTTATCAATTCAGTTAAGGAATAATAAAATTCCATTAGATGAAATCATATTAAATTAATTTAAAATCATTTAAATATTTTTAAACTATTCTAAATTCTCCATCGGATAAAAACTTGGGATTCTTTTAAAGATCATAATTTAATGGATTTGTATTCATAAAATGAAATTAAACTATGATATCAAACTCATAAAAAGAACTTTCATATTAATATCGTGTTAACTCAAATATTATTTTGTTTGATAAGATGGCACTAAATATAAGCTCTAAAGCATAAATAATGCATGAAGTATTGAATGAGATTTAGATTTTTATTTCCAGGCATTATTACTGTCTAGATATAATTTACTTAAAGTGATTATATCTATATGGATTTGCAAATATTTTCATAGTCTCATTTTGTTATCTTATCATATCTTCAATTAATTTTTTTTAATAAAACTAACTGGTTTACTTTTTATTTTTATAACCCATAATTTAGAAACAAAGACAGGCAGACAATCTTTGAAATTATTATTGTAACAAAAAGAAATTCATAAAGAACAAAGTATAATTAAATGGATCTGGTGAGAAATATTATTAGAATAAATGAATTTCAGAATTATACTAAATTTATAAAGATATCTAGATATTTATATACATTTTATGCAAAATCTTAAATTTAATTTTATTGTATATCTTTTCTATTTAATTTTATCTGATAAACTATTGTCGAAGATAAATTATTAAACAGATCAACGTTAAATAATTCTTTGTGATTTTACTTCTCTTATAAATAGTTAGTAAATAAGTATTATCATTTTTATAAATTCCTTCGTACATATAGGAATACAAAATGGCCTTATTTCATCATGTTTGTCAACTGAATTTTCTTTAATTGCAATCAAGAATCTAACGAGGTAATAAAGAGAAAAGAATAAAGGTAGAGAAATGTCTATTTGAAATCAAATATCAGAAGAATAATTGAATCCGTTGATACGATTTTGGATGTATCAATTCTGAAATATCAAAAAATAATGTTTCATTTTTTTAAAAAAGAATTACTGATTTCTATTTCATCGTTGTTATTATATTATTTCTTCAACTTATTTCCTTTTAGAAATTAAATCTATCATTGTTCTGCTGAAATATTTCAACCTTATCATGCAATCGATTAAATCTCCAAGAAATATCATCTGATTCATCATTGAATATTCGCAATCAAATAGTTCTTCATTGCACCTGAAGGCGACAAAATAAATTTATTTCAATTATTTATCAAGTCATATAATTCTAAATGCATGTATAAATCATGTGAAGGCATTGTCCGTCTTAAATACTTATTTACTGCTTTAAATCGGGTTCAAAAATGCATTTAAGAATTTATTTAAAAGTAAGGAAAATCCAGATCTTAGGGATAATGAAGGAATGTGATTGTAATATGAGTATTCATATTCCAAAAATCAATTGATTATTTAAAATAACCCCCAATAATACATGCAATTTGATTATTTTGTTACTTGTGCCTAAGTGAAGAAAAAAAAATTATAGAAAAAAATCTAGAAACAGTTAAGGAGTTAAACTGGTAACAAAAGAATCTCAATTACAGATAAGGAGTTGAACTGGTAACAGAAAAAATCTTAATTGCAGCTAACGTTTTATTACATCTTAAGTTGATTCTAAAACTTTATATTATGAATTGATTTATGAATGAAATAAAGATATATTTGTATTTCTTTTATTGTTCCTAGTAAAAGTTCCTGATAATTCGAATTGCAGTTCGTTCCTGATGAAATCGAATTGCAGAGAATGAGACTCTCATCATCAAACATGATTTTTTTCAACCACGCCATAATTCTTCAGACTGTTAAAATTCAGTCGAGGAGATAATGAATGGAGATAATGGAATGATGAAATCTTAAAACTTTTAGATATATAAATTTAATTAGAAATCATACAAGTATAAAAATGTTTTTTGAAATAAATATACTTCCGATGTTCGAATCTTACTGGTAGTGTGTATAAAACTGGCAGAAATTTTGAACATTCTTTTCCATCATCAAAATAATCGTATTTGATGTATAAAGTGGGATTTATCAATCATATATTATCTCCTTTTTTACTTTCATCGCAGTTCCAATCATTTTTTTTATCACAAAACATTTTCAATAACGTTTTCAAAGGAATGATTCCTGTCGATATACATATTGAACTCTATAGGTATGTATCTGTAATTATATTTTGCCCTATATATTGTCACGTAGAACTATAGTTTAGAACTCAATGGCACACACAAGAGGTAGAGCTAAACCAATTTATTAACTGAACTCTGAACTGAGAATACAGTAACTGACAAATCTTCCGCTTTTATGCAAGCAGAGAAAGATCCAGAATACTCTTCTTTAGACAGTAAGAAAAGTCCAGAACAATTGTCTGGTAAATTAAAGAAATGTCCAGTATCTTCTGGAACATGAAATAAAGGAAAACATAAAATCGGGGAATTAAGTATTTACAAATACTATTAATCGCATTGTCTCTAGCGGGATTCGAACGCAGGTCTCTTGATCATGAGACCAGTTTACCATTCGGCCATGGAGATTCGACTGTCTTTCTTCAATGCGGCAATATATTTGTTTTGTTTTCAATATGAAATCCAGTCAGTTTTATTTGTCATTTACAACTAATGATTTTCATAAATATGTTTGCTTGAAAGATCTCTGAAGTCACATGTCAAGAGAACGTTATTTACAACTTCGTGGTGTATATTCAATTCAATTTCATGTGAAATTTCAATAAAATACATATTTTTTTTCTAAAGCAAAAGAAATCGGGCACTTGACATTTATCAGTTATAGTCTTATCTAGGATAGATTGATATATCAAATGATCCTCCAGATTAATTAATGAAAAGTTTAAACTGAAATTAGCAAAAAATAGTTAAAAGATGTAAGTTAAGTTTTAAGGTATTGTATCCAAAATATATACTTATACGAGATTCTTACAATATTAAAATGCATTTTTTTAAATAAAATAAAACGGTAGTCTGTTCAAAAGGATAACTCAACAGGGCGATATAAGTCTCCAATTAAATATTCAATTTTCTCAAAATATATTCATCATATATAAAAATTTGTGACAAAAATATTTTATGAACATTAATTTGAGACGCGATTCCACGGGAATTGTAATAAGCACTGATGTGATAAACTAAAATAATTTTCTACATCCCTTTTGGGATTCGGTTTCTATCAGATATTTAAAAATCAACTTTAATAGAAAGACATATTGAATTTTAAAGAAGATTCAGTAAGCATACAATAAATTTATGTTTCTAGTAAAATGAATAGATAAATGCTAGATATTTCTTAAATTAGTTTGAAATACTAATAATCTTAAATTTTGGGGAAAATTTTAAAAAGTAAATTGCATGAATCATTTATTTTTAAATCACTTTTTAAAAATGTAAGAATTTATTTAAAAATTTTAAGAGTATTTAATATATTCTTACGAGTGTATTCATAAATATTAAAGTGTAATAATTGCATTCTTAATTATTCCAAAATATAAAAAGATCACTTTGAGTAACATACTTCATGAGTTAAATAGCTGTTATAGCCTTATTCAAATGCAAATAGGATTATTCTTCAAATGATAAAATTTTTAATAATTATATAAATGAAGATTATATAAAACGTTACGTGATTTATATACATAATAAGTTACATAACTATTATAATTTTATACAAATAACAAACATTTTTCATAATTTTTTAACAAAATTTAAGAAAAACATTTGAATTTTTTTTTGTAAATATTAAAATGCTTAATTCAAAAGCATAATGAAACTATATAAAAATAATCAAGTATTCTTTATAAATATAAAGTAAGAGCTTTCACAATAGAATAGGTTAAATTGAATAATTCCAAGGGTATTCTATCTGAATATACTAAAAGACAGAATTCCAGTTATTAATAAATAAATATTTCTCCATATTTCCTCAAGAGATCTCTTGATAAAAATTCGGATATAATAAAGGAATTTTGAATATATTGTAGCATAAAACTATATAAGCTGCATATAATGCATTGTTGCAATAATTCAAGCGATTCTTCCCTAAAGCCTTCATATTTATTTCGTTTATTTATAATAAGTATTCAAAGTTTAAAATTAAAGCTGTTTATTATCGAAAACGAATGAAAATTGTAGATAAAATTACATTATAAGGATAATTTATCCATGCCGGTTGTTATTCTTCTCTTTATGCTTAATACAGGCAAAATAATAATGGCAGTTGAAATATTATTGCATCTTTCCTAATGCAATTAAGCAATAAAATAGAAAGTTTTAAGTTGACAACTGTTTATTCTTACTTTTATTTTTACATTAATAACAAAAAAAAGACGTTTCAAGAAATAGCGTTTCAAGAAAAGCATAAATAATTACCAAGTATAGTTTCAATTCAAATATGAAGAATATATTTAATTACTGTTTTAATTAAATAAATTCATATGAATGCAATGATAGCCATTATGCAGACTTTTTTGTGAATAAAAAGCTCTGCAATTTTGATCTGCGAATAGCTCAACACTATTTAAGTTGCTATGAAACATATACAATAAATTTTTGTTTGATATTTTACTATCTAATATGAAATATTCATACTTCTAGCAATCAATCCATTTACTATTGTCATTTATTTTGTTCAAAATATCTTTTAAAAAAATGTGAAAATTTCGATGAGAAAATACGCGCAAAAAAATCAAAAATCTTTTATTCATTAATGGTTCAGTTTCAAATTTACGGGTGTAACAAAATACCCTGGAGATATTCTAAAATATTCATATTTTATCGCTCTCGTGAATATTAAAGCAATATTAATGAATAAAAAATGCATCTTCAAAGAAGTAAAAAAATCGCATCTACATATTTCTATACCTTTAAGCAAATGGCGAACGAATTCTCCTATTTATGTATGTCATTGAGAACAGATTTTAAACATAAAACATATAATTAATTCTGTATTATATGTCATAAAAACTGATAAAAAGGAGCATAGTAAATTAACAATAAAATAATCCTCCTTCCACTACTTCCTATCAAAAATGTCATTTGCCTTGAAAGATAAGCAGAAAGAAATTTAATTTCTTGATAAAACTGTTTTTGAAATACAATATAATTGATATAAATTAGGCTAATTATTTAATAAAAAATGAAAAATAAAATAGGTATTTCAAAGTTAGAGAAATTAATGTATTTTAAAAATTATTCTACAAGACAATTCAATTGTCAAACTACTGGCAGGCAAATAAAAACCACTGCGATAGCTTTGAAGAGAGAAAGTGTGTGTAAAATTAAATGACTTTCTATGAAATTAAAATATTTTTTTTTCTTTTCTGTATAAAATAAATATTTTCTTTTTATAAATGAGTTTTATTCGCGAGTTTTTGTTTTTCTTTCATTTACTTCTTCGAAATAAAAGTAAAGTAGCAAAAACTTATATAGCCTTATTATAATGATTTCTGTTTTTAATTAAAAATAATAATTTGCTTTTAAAATAAATTTGGGTTAGAAATTTTGATCTTGCACTTAGAATAGTCAAGAATTATCAATAAACGTATCATGTTTCAGGGGCATACTAAAGTAAATAATTATCGATTGGATTGTCAACAAATGAATGGCTGACATACATAAAAAACCATGCTATGCGAATAATTTTGTGTTAAATAAGTCTCATACCTTCAAGAAAATATATTCCCTTTTTTCCCGAAAATACGGCATATATTTTAAAATACTTTTAAGTCCGATTTATGGTATACATTTACAAATAACTGATACCATATATTAATATAATCTAATGTTTGAATAATATTACATTACAGAGGGGCAGATCTTGTCCCTTTTCGACTTCTTTAGAGAGTGACAGATCCACTAATAATCACCTTAAGTTTTGACTTGTTTTATTTGAAGACTTAACTACAAATGTGAATTAAATTCTATACAATAATACTTTTACCAAAAGGTTTGCTTAACAGCAATTGTAATTTAATGTTTGTAGCAGATAAGTAACATTATTATTAATATAGTTTTTATTTTTTAAGTAATGTGTACATTTTTTACAGGCGAAGGTAATTTGGAACTAAATTTGAGAGTTATCAGATTTAATGGATCCATTACATACAATAGAAGAAAGGAGAAAGCATACTGAAGTTGATATTTCACTTTGATTTCTTTTAATAATATTTTTTTTAAAGTAGAGGAGTTTTTTTAATTATTATTTAGACTTATTTAATTCCACAATATATTTTTTCAAAAAATATTTTTAAATAGAAATACATAGTTACCTACTGATGGCATTTAAATAATTCCATTATGAATCTATTCCTATAATTGAGAAATAATATACAACTAAATTCAGTGATAAGTAAACGGATATATTTTAGCAGCACATTAATATTTTAAATATTACTTTTGAAGAATTCGTTAAAATGTAAAATCCATCATAATACAGCTTTTGAAAGTGAGCAAATTTAGTGCACCATACAAAGAATCGAAGTTATTCAAGAAAAGACTTAACTACATTTGAGTTAAAAGAATTTTTATATAAAGTTGTACTCTATTTAAATTTGAAATAACAACTGCTTAGCTTTTTTTATAGGTATTGACACACCGAATCATTAGTTGTAATTCGCGTCACAATTTTTTGCATGAATATGGAAAAATCGAATCCCTTGTAAAGAATGTTTCAGCAGATGAATTTTATTTCAAACCGTTCTTCTGTTTGTATTTCTTTGGTGTTCTGTTTGTTGTTTGTGCCGTACTTCTGTTTTTTATTTATTTTCTTTTGGAAAAAATAGTAAAATCACGATAAGACATAAAAAAATTCGAATAGGTGAAATTTTTCTATTGAATGATTTAGTTTAATGACTGTTTAAGTTTTTGGAATGTTGTGCTTAATTTGTAAACCATCAAGTGTGAAACTATCCCTTAACAAAAAGTTAGATCCTATTCCTTAATAATCACATGTGGAATTTTATTTAAATTTTACATTAAAATTAAATATTTAAAGATATTAATGTCCTTAAATTAAGAGATAACATTTTATAGAGAAAAAAAAACTGTAATTGTCTGCTTGAATTGTCATGGATATAAATATGAACAAACTTGAAATGAAAAGTACAATGCTGAAAATAACAAATTTCTGTGCCTATTCAAGAAATAGGATGGAGGTAAAAAAAAAATCCGAATTAATGTTTTTAGAGAAATATGTCGAATAATTCCGAGAATTTGATATCACGTTTGATGTTTTTGCCGAAACAGAAGTTATATATTGGTCTCTATAATTGTAAACCAGGCACATCATAAATTCCTCATATTCTTCACTATGTGAGACATCAAACTGTTTGGCGATTTTTCTTTATAATTTTCTTTATAAATATTATTGATATTAAGTGAAGAATATTTTTCTATGTATTTTCAATCTATGTTTACTTCTCCAGGGTTGAATGGTTTATTTAATTGCTCACATTACTATTCATACCACAACTATATTTTGAAAAAACTCTATGGAATATATCTATTTGATTTTAGAATAGTAAAGTCAAAATGGTACAATCTCCTTGTCATTGCTTATTGTTTTTCTGAGGTACATATATTTTCTGAGGTTTGCATTTCTTATGACTAGCCTGAAAGCAGATTTTTAAGAGTTTTTTGTATCGTTATCGATGTATGACAATCCTCATTAGCAGTAGTTTTAACTGAATAATGCTTCCAGTAGGTTTTCCAGCTTTAGATAAAATTTCCCACAGACATCTAACAGCAACTTTGGCAATTCTGACTTTGTATTAAATCTCTATTATATCGGCTCTATTTTAGTTTATTATTTCTTAAAATCATCTACATATGTTTTTTAATTATATCAGCTCTATGTCCAAAAATATTAATTATCAGCGAATATATATATTTTTTCAGATTGTCCAGCTCCATATTTATGCTCTCATTTTAGTTTCGTCACTGAAATATGATACAAAGTATTTGCAAATTCGTTGATTTACTAATAAGATCTATCGATGACTGTTTCTATTGAACATTAACACTCTATTTGTCTATGTTGAAATACTTAATAGTTTATAGGCATCATGGCAGATTATTAATAATTTCAGAATAAGCTGGGCATTTTGTCATAGATTAATTTAAAAAAATGCATGTGTATATAAGACACGCATTATAAAACATTCACGTAATATCACTTTGTCGGATTTTAAAGGCTTTTCACCCCAAACAAACTTTGAAGTTTTTAAAAATGTACTGAAATATACAAATATTCTGTATCGTTTTTTGATAGTAGCATAAAACAAAAGTGATTGCAAGGAAAAAATAATTAAAATATCTGTTATTTTTGTGTTTATTATATATTAAATTCATTTATTGTTTTAAGTAATAGACAAATCAATTTCGAGACAAGAAGAATTTCTTTTTCTTAATTTATCTGTAAGCTCTTTCAAATATGTTAATAACACAAAGAATTTTTTTTTCTCATATGAGTGATCCATATTTTGAAAAGAAACTTATCAACAGCTTGCAAAACTCTTAAGAACAAAATTAGTGAAAGCTACTGATATATTCTTTGTACTCATTTCGTCCTAGAAATTCATATAAGTAACGAAATTACTGAGACAGTGATTGACGACGCAAATCTCATTCATATGCACTGACAAAGATAGGTAAAGAAAAATTAGTCTTTTGAAAGCGAAGAAACGGATATATATCAGGAAAATTTTCTTGAGGCATATCCATCAGAAGAAAAAATATTTCAGAAATTTCTAAACTAACACCTTTTTTCTCGAGTTATGCCGAAAAAAAATATGTATATAATGTTTTATAGATTTTTTTAAACAATTAAAAAAAATGGCTGATGAAAGAAAAAGGAAGAAGAGATATTTCCATCGTTGATATTCACTGTTTATTTTGGGTTTCTTTTTATTTCATAGCTATATTTGATAACAAATTTAGATTAATATTAGTACAGTACATAACAATTTACCCAGTCTCAGAATAATGTCTGTCTACAAAATGGCTTTTTATAAATGGTGAAATTTAATATCGACTCGCTTGAGCTAGCAAATAAGATATCGGGTGAAAATTCTACAAATGTGCATTGCGTAAAACGTCAGGTGGAAATGAAAAAATAAGGCTAATGTACCCATAATGGTTCAATTAAGCTAATTAGAAGAAAAGCTAATTGCAGAAAAAATAACTTGGTACCAATTATATTCCTGTTAATGTTTTCTGTTTGTTCAGTCATCACGATAAAAAAAAATGAGATTTTGTTTTATAACTATGATGAATTCAAAAAACTCATTAATTTTTTTTCTAATGGAATGAAATAATTGGTATTTTTCTAGAAGAGACCAACAAAGAAGAAGTATTATAGATGCCAAATTCTGGAATGAAAAGCACATTTATTTTTCAATCGAAGAAATTTTCTTTTTCCTGGATATTCTGAATCAGAAACAAAACTGAAATCTAATTGAAAAGAAAAACAATGGAACCGTAATCTGCATTTTCATTTGAAATTTTCGCAGAATGAAAAAGCTGTTTTTCACAAATGGCTATTGTGAAGGATATTAAATGGTTTCAAAATCCTCTAACCATGGAAGTGTTTTAAAAAGGCAATATGATAACAAGAATCTTATTGCGTTAAAAGGATATTTAGATTTCTTTTACAAAAAGTAATAATCTGAAAAATAAAATTCCGAGAATTGGATATTAAGTGAAAAGCACTTTTTAAAATATGAATATCTGCACACAGAATTGTAAGTGTTTTGCCATTCTTATTTTTTATTTACCTATTAAACAATTTTCAAAGTAGTCATTGATATTTGCTCTTAAATTTAAATCAAAGAATAAATATACAGACTTGTTTGAAAGATTAAAATCTAATTAGAGAATCCAGTTGCTACTCCTACTTTTCCTACTGCTTGCACCAGGTAAGATAGATTATCTTCTGGCATATTGTAAGGCTTTATATAAAGGTATCATGTAAAATGTTAACTATATATAATCTTTTCATTTATTTTAATCTTTTTAGTTAAATACCATTGCGCAGTTTCCAGAACTATGTTAATTACATTCGAAGTTTACAGAAACTTCCAATCAGTTTTCTAAGCGTCTTAATCAGTTTTAAGTTACTTACAGCAAGAAAAGATTCTGCTTACGCTGGAAGGTCACTATAAAAATAGAGACATTGTCACCACGCAAGTTGATAAACTAAATGTCAGTGAAATCTGCAGTCTGGAGATGCTTAGCTAATTATATTGAATTTTCACGCTCCATCTATTACAATGATCTTTTTCACGAATATAAAGCATTGTTCCTATTATTTTTTGGAGATGTAAAAAAAATATTCGTACTGTTCTTTATGGTTTTTCGAGTTGAAATACCTTTGAATTACATTATTATCATCTTCTTGCTGTGCTCTATTTACATTTATATCATATATTACGAGTTTTAAATAAAAAGCAAATTATTTTTTATATTGATACTTTATAGGTGATACTTGGAATTTTTAATTGCAAGCTCAAACCTTTTTTTCTATAATATTAGAAATATAAGACAAGTACTTTCGCGTTTACAATATTATTAAGTAATGCCCAATTTCATTTTATAAACGGTTATTTGGTATGTTTTTTTGATGTAAATATGAAATAAGATAGATTATAATGCATTTATTTCGTGATATATTGCGATAAAAATAAATAATGAGCCAAGTCATTATTTGTAATGAATTTAAAGCTCAATTCAATCCAATTTCCTTAATCCAATTCAAAATACCGAAACTTATTTCTTTTTCTTTTCACATATAATATCTTTGATAAATATCATTTGATACAATGCAAATTTGAAAAAAAAAAAAAATGTTAAAACGAATTAAAAAATTCCAAATTTACTTTCCTTCCGAATATCTAATATCATATTTTTCATATAAAATTATGATATTAATTATTGTGCAATAAATAGTTTGTTACTTTTTTTTGAAATACCAGAAATAAATAAGTTTTTTTAATAAAAAAATTAATTTTATTTAAAATTTTTTAAAAAAAAATTCTCATATTATTTACTTAGGAATGAAATCTGAACCTTTATATGTTTTCTATCTTAGAGGGTAAAAAAATTTTACAAGGCTACCTTCAAAGGAAGTGAAGATCTATGTTCACTAAATGATCATCTTTAAAAGCGAACTCATATTTCATAACGGAAGATTTATTTGTTTAATCAATTTACTTTCTCTAGCTCAATTTTGTGGCGAAAGTTCTTTCAAATGAAATTACTCTTTTTAAAAAAGAAAGTTAGCAACTATCATATGTTTTTTAATAACATTTTTCCTATTTTCTTCTTAACGGCTTCAACGTTATCTAGTTGCCAAATATCATAGGAGTCGCTAGTTTTCAAGCTAGTTGATGGTTTTCCATTTTTAGCAAATATTCTAACTCTTGAAGAAACTGATATGATTTAATAAGTCAATAAAATAAAATGAATCCATTTTTCCTCGTTTTATTGTGTTATGCTTTATTATCATTTTTTAAATGCATTATGAAATTTCAAATATTTAAAAAAAAAGCGGACATTTTAATTTTTTTGTAAGAAGTGTACATACTCTGAATAAAACTGGTGGTAAAAATTCAGTTTTGGTATTCATAGATTGCAGCTTGGTACACAATTTTATAAGTATTTAAAAATTGTTTTTTGTGTACTCTATAAAACTCGTGTAGCCTTTAAAACTCGATGTAATTTTTGCAATCTACATTAGTCCCGGATTAAAAATTTCTCCAAGTTCAATCACTTAAAAGCATATAGTAACAATAGAAACTAGTTTTGCAATGAAGAATTATGTTTAAAGGCTAGAAATCGGCAATCTGTAATTAGAGATATCCATTTCCAAGCTCGGCAATTTACGCAGGAAATGGCTCCGTAAGAGGAACAATGAAGGCAGCCATTAGAGACAAATTAATTCCTAAAATAATTTAACAAAGATAATCGTTTGAAGGGAGACTTGCATTCAAAAGTTCCCATTTTTGGTCTATCAAATAGAAGTTAAAGGGAACGAAAATTTTAAGACTCGTTTTCATTTTAAATAAACTTCAGTTACTTTTAATTTATCAAAACAGCAACTTCCCATGGCCCTTGAAGGGATAAAGAAGAATTAATCGCATTTTTAAGAGCTAAATAACTTTTTTTATAGTAACTCAAAAATTTGCATCATAATACATCATAATTGAAATCTCATCTTTCTTTTAATTTGCATATTCTTATTTATTCTGAATTAATCAATTTTTAAGTATAATACGGCTATTAAGTTTCCTTAATATGTTCCAATTTATTATATTCAGAACTGATCGATGCAAGACATTGAAATTTTATTTTAATATTTTTAAAATGACATATTTTTTACACAATGTATCATGCAAATATCGTACACATTTGTGATACATAAATTGCAACGCTCAAATGAGGATGACGTCAGAAACTACGCTGCCATAGGCTGCGTGTTTCTAATCATTTCTTAAGTAATAATTCTACATTCTTATTAATTTATATTTATAAGTTCAAAATTAAATTTTAATTAATTAAATATAATTGAAATTTTAATTATTTATTCTCAATTTAATTCACACACCATATGTTTTAAGCCAATTTAAGATTCATAAATCGATTTTTGATCGATACAAAATTAATCGTGTATTTTTTTCTTCAATTTTTACATATTTTTCAAAACATATGTAGAACGTAATTAGTAACCTTTTATTGTTATGAGAAAAATGCATACGGCTTTTATTTTCCCATTAAATTATTCAATCACATGATTGGGACAATATTTTTTTCTAAAATTTGCTTTCTTGGGGCGTGCATTTTAGGCATATTTTCACTTCTTGTGACTGAAAATGTTTGCAAACGGCAAAGTTTAGGCACAGAATGCAATTTCTAAAATGTGTCAGAGTAATAAAAAAAAAGATTTCAATCACAATTTGTGTTTTTAAAGCTCCTTAATTTTTTTTTAAATATCTTCTTATATTAACATCAAGTAGATTCTATTTAGAGTAACTTAAGTTTATTCAAACTATATAATATAGATAAAAATAAAGAAGAAATATATATTTGTAGGTCGCATTGTCAACCAAATGAAGTTCTTTGCTTATACAATGAAGAAAGCAGATTAAAACGTTCACTAATTTTAATTCGCATTCCAATATCTGTCTGAAATGCTAATCTTTCACAAACAGATGAAAGAGTTGGAGGGACATATTATACGAAAAAGATACCTACATCTTTTTTTTCTGAAAAAAATTCGCTATTACAAAAAAATAAGGATTTTTCTTCATGTTTTTTTTCAAAGTGCCGAGAAAGATTAAATTTGTTTTAAAAAGTTTTTTTTTAAATTTAAATATCTATTAATCATTCAGTTAATTAAATTTTGTGTCAAATATTTAAAATTATAATTTTACAATGATATTAATTAATATAGATTACGTGAGAAGATTATTTTCCTTGAATTAAAAAATATTAACATAGTCTAAAAGTCATGTAACCTGATCCATTTTAAATCATTTTTGTCTATGAAATGTCATTATGTTTGCAATAAATAGAAGCCTAGTTATTGTGATTTTCAACCATTGCATACCCTAGTTATCTATTTAAATGTTAATTATGAAGTTTATGTGAAAATAAACCTTTTTCACTTTCAGTTTCATACAAAATGTCTATGCATAATCAATAAATGCCGTTTTTTATGAGGTATTTTTTTTCAAATTTATAGCATATATTTAACTTGTTGTGGATAGATTCAGTACTGGTAATTACCATTTCTATATTTTACTTACGTTTATGTGTATTTGTTAAATACGAGAAGTTCATGCAACTAAAATAAAGTCATCTTTTATGCTGTAACAAAACCGTCCCATAACAAATTGCGAAGATTTTTAAATAACTATTAAAACTTTAAAGATATATAGATAGAGTAATAGACAAATTAAATCTTCTTTAACTGAATATGAAAAAAATAAGTAAATAAGTAAGTAAAAAATAAGCAACTTATTAATGAGGTATCCACAAAAGTTTTTTTTGTAAGCAAAATGATCAAAGCATTCTAAATCTGAAAATTGAAAAGCTGGAAATATTATAAAATTTATTCTTGAAGGAAATCAGAGGAATATTCAAATTTTTACACAAAAAAAGGAAAATAATTTTCTTATTCCTTATAAAAGCGTTTCTGAAAATAAATTTAATATGACATTTTCTTCAAAAGAAACCTTTTTTCATGCAGATGCTCGGAATGATAAGAATGATTTATCTCCACAACTTCTGAATATTCGGTAAGCTCCTAAATGCAATTTGTATTAAATTCCAAATATACCTTCAGAAAACGTGGCTTATACAACAGTTAAGAGTCGAACAATGTCAGCTGCACTTTTTCCGGCATGAATTGCTCTTTTACATCGCATCTTCTGACTCCGATATAATTAAGTTGGAAATTCTTTTACTCGCCCACATCGATTCGGTTATTAAACTTTACAAGCACAATGAGAATTCTCAATTACCTTTTATCAAAATAAAAATGTATAAAAAATATGTGCTCATATAACGAGGTTCTCACCTTGTTAAATTTCTCTCTGTTCCCATAAATAAAAGAAAAAAAAACGCACTTTGTGGCAGCTGCAACGAATATGATGACTGAAAAAGATGTATTGAAAGTAATACTAAAAGGAAACACGTGTATTGAACATAATGAGCCTTTCGCAATCAATATTCTTTTTCAATAATATTATACATCGAAGAAAATTTTACTTTTTTTTTACAAGTAATATTTCTTTAACACTTTTATAATTACAAGTAAGGTATTATAAAGGGTAAATCTTTCAATAAATGTCATTTAGTGGCCCTTTCAAGGAAATCTGAAAATACAATATAATTATGATTAATAGTTTTTTTTTATACAGAGTGATCAAGAAATAACAGGAGGTGTTCGGAGTACTATAGAGTATTATGTACTGGAAGAACGATGACAAAATTTAGCCACCATACACATTAAAATATGCGGTTTTGATTTAGTAAAAAAAAATAGTATCAAAAAACGTCAATAGGGGAAATCCTGACACTGCGATCATAAACTTCATTATGTAACTTGTTTATACAGGTATTTTATGACCCGATATCGAAGATAAAAGGAAGAGTTGTGGGAATTTCAGTCATTCTGCTAGAATTTGCCCTTCGATTGCGTTGTCACTACTGAACGCGCCTTATTAGTCAAGCTATTTCATTAGAGAGAAGGAATGCCAGTGCTGCTCTTCACGAATACCGGCGGTTAAAACAGTTACGTAGAGGACCAATGACCATAACTAACTTAAGAAGAACGGTTGGAAGATTTGAAATAACAGGAATTCTTGGTTTGTAACCAGGCCGGGAACGTAAGGGTATCAAGTAGGAACAAGTTGAAGAAATTGCAACCACCGTTATTGATCAGGCGAGGGCAAATAAGCAGGGTACCTAATTGAGCAGTGCATGCTCAATATCACGACAAACAGATACCTCATTCTCGGATGAGGATCGGATGCTAAATCAATGACCGTCCGGCTTGACGACAAACATGGCGAATTTGGTTACAAAATTGATGGTAGTAGAAATTTCTGGAATTAAGGCTATAGAACCTATAGGAGGCAATTTATTCTTGATTGCTCTAGAACCTTCTCTGCTCCGCTTCGGGAACTAACAAAGGCCTGCTGTCCAAGATGGTCAGTCGTTGAGTGAGTCAACGGTGAATTAGTTGGATCAGTCTAGGGAAGCGTAAATGTTGAGTGGATCTGAAGCGATTTGTGGATTGCGAATTAGCTGTGAGCCGAGTCTTGGAGACAAGTATTCAGGCCACATCGAATCGTATGTGAAATCACCAGTCGTATAGTAAGTGAGTCGCCAGTTGGATACAGCTGAAGCGAGGAGACAGTGGAGAACAGCAGGCGTTTGGAGAGACCTGTATGTATAGCTACGTAGATTCCCTCCTCCTGCTCAGTTCTTCCGACCGCTTTGCTTGTTGTGGTCGTAGTTTACTACCGATTACTATTTGCGGGCTATTGGTTTGTTCGAAGTATGCGGCTGTGTTTTGCTTGTGTACGTCTCCGCCATGTTCTGTCGTCTGTGTATTCATCTCTTCGTGTTAATGAACGTCATTATTTGTCCATTCTAACTGCATTCACTATACATCCATTATAGGCGAACCGGTCATTGAGTTTTAGTGGAATTATTTAATATTTCTGTAACAATATTGTTTAAAGGAACATGAAAGCTAGCAAGCAATATTTTCCTAGAAAAACCTTCTGAATTAGAGTTAGAAGGTGAAAGATGCTGGGATATATAATACTAATGAAGTATTTATTTTAACTATGTATCATACTTTTCTACGGCCTATGAAACATTTTCGGTAATTCGATTATTCTATCTACAATATTGATGATATATTCTAACTTATCAGTAGGCTTTTATCTGCCATTTTTCTATAGCTTTGATGATTAAAGTCTTGTTATAAATAATATTTTATTAAGAACAGTTTTTCGTATCTTATGTGAGATGCAATATATTCACTTTCAAGTAAAACGAAAAGAACAATACGCTTTGTTACAATGTTTCATCGCTTTACAGTTTCAGGAATGTTACATGGACAAAAATAGTTTCATGACCCTAGACTCGAAGATATATATTAATTTATAACATTTGGTATGATTTTACTCACCTCTTAAGCTTTCATTTAAATTATTCAATATTACAAATTATCAAAATATATAAGCATTTTCACCAGGTTATCTAATTATGTTGTAAATGAATTGATTTAAATATACTGATAACTAACAGACATATTATTAAAAATTGAAGTTTATAATAAAAAAACAATAGATCCTTTTATCTAAAATACTATTTAAAATGAAAAATAAATATGAAAAAGATAGAATCAATTATGAATATGTATAAATTATTTAGATAATATTCTCCAGACTTCACGTAATAAACGCTTTAGTGAAGAAGAAAACGTCCTTTTATAATTGAGATAAGCAATGAATCCTCTGTGGTTTCCTTATTAAGAAGATCTCAGAAGTTTTACACAAAAGCACAAGTTTTAATCTTTGATACGCAAAGCAAATTGTAAAAATAACTGTCAAGAATTTTACTCTAATAAATTTATAGGAAAACTTGTCGGCATTCAATAATTTAGCATTTAGTAAAAAAAAAAGTCCTTGCTCATGCGGCAACCGATTTCGATGATGGAATATCTAATAGAATAATCATTAAGGACACAGATGTTGCTAGAAGTATCGCATAATTACGTCTTTCCTTTTTATTTAGACAGTTAAAGAAAGAAAAATATCTGGATGAGTTTCTGATATTTCAGCTAATAGGATCTCAAGATATTCAAGATGCATTGATTAGGGATTGCAATACCGGTATACCGGGATACCTAATAGCTGTATTTTGAGCCATTTGTACAATTTTGTAATACCGGTATTCACAAGTTTAAATACCGGTTTTTCGGTATTTACTAGAAATTTTTTAAATTGTCTTCACTATATGTTCAGGTATCGCGAACATATCAAAATAATATACGTTTTTGTTTTTATGTCTCCCTAAGGGCGCAATTAATTAGCTAATTAATGGCTTAATTAATTGATTAAATCTAAATTAGAGAAACATGGATTATCCTTGAAAGAAAATATTGTATCCATAACGACTGACGGAGCAACAATTATGAAAAAAGTTGGAAAGTTGATTGGTGCAAATCAGCAGTTGTGCTATGCACATGGCATTCAATTAGGAGTAATAGATGTCTTATACCAAAAAAATAAAGAACGGAAGAATCCAAATACTGTGGATATAGAAACTTCGGATCCAACTTTGAAAAGAGTAAGAGTGAGAGTGATATTGACAATGAAGATAATGACAATGTAATTGTTGAAAAAGATATTGCTAATGAGGATGAAATATTAATCATCAAGAATTGTTTCCTATAATTTATAAAGTTCGAAAAATGTTTAAGATATTTAAACAGTTTTCTATAAAAAGGATATATTACTAAAATATATACTAACTGAAAATAAAACAGAATATATGTTAATATTAGATTCTAAAACACGTTGGAACAGTTTACTCCTAATGATGGAACGATTTTTGAAACTGAGAAATCCAATCCAAAAAGCAATAATCGACTTAAACCTGTCAATTAATTTTTCAGATAATGAATTCCACTTAATATCCAGAACTATATCAGCTCTACTTCCAATAAAACTGACTATTCAGGCATTACGTCGGAGAGATTCTAATTTATTAACAGCTAATGCAACAATAAATTTCAGGTTGCAGTCACTGAAAGAACATGAATAGCATATAAGCCAGTAACAGCGCTTCTACCCGAACAGCTGTTTTGGTAAAATGGTTTAGTTACTGGACTGCTAACCACAAGGCCCCAGATTCTATCCTCGCTCATTCACCTACCGCTTCAAACAGCACACATCACTATCTCAAGAATTATATATTACATTGAAAAATCGCACAGAAGAAAGACATACCGAAATAAAAAATGTCTTATGGTATTTACATAATTATAATGATTTTAAAATTGAAAGTGGAAAAGAAAATAACCAATTCAAATCTGATTAAGTTTAGAGTAAATTTTCTTAAAATTGTTTACCCACAAACCTATCCACATTCAGAAGAAGTCGGTTCAATTGTCGAAGATTATGATGTCACTACTCTCTATAGTGAAAAGGAATTGTCCCTTGAACAAAAATTAGAATTAGCGATAAATAAAAAAATTTCAACGAACCAAAATGGAATACTGAAATCAGTTATATCCAAAATCATCCGACGAGAAATCGATTTATTTGAAGATGAGGGATTTAGAGGTAAATACTTGGAAAAAGTATATCGCGCATTGCTAACAGTACCACCAACTAGCGTTGATGCCGAAAGAGAATTTTCGACAGCTGGTAATTTTTACACAAAATTACTTTTCAGGCTTAATGACAGTACAATTGATGTATTATGTTTTTTAAGATCACATTTCAAAAATTTGTAATAGTATCACAGACTGAATAGTGATATTTACACTTTTTTTGTGATTTAAATAAATAAGATGTTTCTTCACTTTTTTGTGATTATATATTGTTATGATTTATAAATTACAAATTATTTTTTGTGATACTTACACTCTCTAACAAAAATGGCAAATAAAACAAAGAAACACCTGTGTTTTATTTCTTTTTCTAAAATTTCTAATACCGGTATTAATTCGGTATTTAAAAAATACCGAATACCAGTATTGAAATTTTGGTCCGGTATTGCAATCCCTAGCATTGATGTACTTAGTGTTAGTTAAGCAATGATTGATTTTGATCTCAAATACTTACTGAATTGTTTTGAGGCTTTATATTCGATAAATTGAAGACACAATTTAATATGTGGGATAATGTTATAAGATTTTTATTTATTTTTAAGCAATTAATTGTATTTCTTGTATTAACACTGTTTGATAAAATCCTAATATTTTAAAGAAAGGCTAAATGTCTGATGAAAATTTCCACATGTTCATTGAAGTTTCTTAAATAGTTCTTTAAGATAAAAATGACAATCAAATTAGTTAGTTCCTTAGTAGAGAAATAAAGAAGTATTTTACAAAAGAGAATGAGTAAATAATGTCCTTTCATATTCATACTTAAATATATAACTGTATAAATAAGTTACGTCCACAAATATCTAAGGGTACAAACAAAATACTTACCAAAGTATAATTCATTGTTTCATGTTTTTGAATTCTTATTTATGTATTAGAGTGTATTATGTATTATTTTGAGTTTGATAAGATGGTTCAAAATATAAGCTCTAAAACATAAACTATGCATGAAGTATTGTATCAGTTTTAGTTTTTTTATTTCCAGACAATATGATTGTCTAGACATAATTTATTTACAGCGATTGTCTCTATATGGCTTTAAAAATATTTTCACATACTCATTTTGTTATCTTATTACATATTTAATTAATTTTCTAGTAATTAAATTAACTTATTATTTTTTTTATTTTTATAACCAATAATTTGGAAAGAAAGACATGCAGACAGTCTTTGGAATTATTATGGTAACAAAAAAAAATTCATAAAAAACAAAAGATAATTAGATGAATCTGGTGCGAAATATTTTTAGAACAAATGAACTTCAGAATTATACTAAATTTGTAAATATGTCTAATTGATATTTATATATATTTTATGCAAAATCTTATATTAAATTTTATTGTATCTCTTCTCTTTTTAATTCTATCGGATAAAGTATTGTAGAAGATAAATTATTAAACTGATCACCATTAAATAAATCTTTGTATTTTTACTTTCTTATAAATAGTTAGTAAATATGAATTATCATTTTCATAAATTCCTTCACACATATAGGAATACAGAATGTCTTTACTTTTTCGTGTTTATCAACTGAATTTTCTTTATTTGAAATCAAGAATTTAACAAGATAATAAAGAGAAACGAATAAAAGTACAGAAATGTCTATTTGAAATCAAATATCAGAAAAATAATTGAATCCGTTGAACCAATTTCTGGATGTATCAAAATCTGAAATATAAAAAAAAAAATAATTTTCAGTTTTATAAAAGAATTACGTAATCCTATTTGATCTTTGGTCTTATTATTGCTTTGAATGGTTTCCTCTTAGAAATTAAATCTGTCATTGTTCTACTGAAATATTTCAATCTTATTCTGTAATCGTTTAAAGCATCAAGAAGTATCATCTGATTCATCATCCAATATTCGCTAGAAATTAGCTCCTCATGTCACCTCAATGCAAAAGAAATAAATTTCTTTACCATTATTTATTAAATCACAGCAATTTTAAATGCATGAATTGTAATTTATTTACTGCTTTGAAATTAATTTCTTTATTTCAAAGCGTGTTACAGGTTTTCAACACGTTAAGCATGCTCAAAGTGCTGAAAAATGCATTTAGGAATTTTTTTGAGAGTAAGGAAAATCCAGATCATCGTTACAGCGAAGAAATAATTGTAATATATTTCAAAAATTAATTACTTACTTAAATGATAACACCAATGATCGTTTTGACTTGTATTTAGGTGATAAAAAATTTGTTTTATAGAAAAAAATTCAAAATCAGATAAAGAGAATTACTTCAATTGAACTGGTGACTCAAAAATCTCGAATGTAGCTAAAATCTTTTGCAGCTTACATTGATTCTAAAATTTTATATGTGAAACGAATGAAATGTAAATCTATTTGTATTTTTTCATATTATTTATAGTAAAGGTATTAATAATTCCAATGAAATAGAAACACTGAGAATAATACTCCCAACATATCGAACATGTTTTTTCAACCACGCCATAATTTTTCAAACTGTCAAATTTCAATCGATGATGTAATGAATGATGATGCCTCAAAATTCTCAGATTTATAAATTTAATTAAAATTCACACAAGTAAAAAAAATGTGTTTTTTGAAATGAATATACTTCCAATGAACGACTCTTATTGAAGTATTTTAAAAACTGGCACATATTTTGAACATTTCCTGCTCTTATTAAAATAACTGTTATTTATCTATATAAATGGTATTTATCAATAATCTATTTTCTTCTTTTTTACATCATCCCAGTTTCAAATATTATTTTTTAATCCCTAAACCTTTTCAATAAATGTTTTCAATGAAATAATTCCTGGCGATATATATATTGAATTGTGTAGATATGAATCGGTAATTATATGTTACACCCAATATATTTATTTGTTTTCATTTTAAAATTAAAAAAAAAAAATATTTGTCTGGAGAGAAATTTGTTTCCTTCAAGTCTAAAAAATCTCTAGTATTTATGAATCCAATATTCGAAGCAACATATCACCTAGAGTCATCTAAATATTTTACATTACGGCCTCGTGAAATCTACATCATATTGATTTACTACATTGTTTTCTACATTTTTTTTTGTTTTTTTTTTCTATGGTATTAGAATGTGCATCAGTTTTGGTGCCATCCTGATCTAGGCTCACATGTAAATCGCATGATTTGATGAGTTATGATAGAAACTAATGATTAGATAAGTTTTTGACTATCACTTTCTTGAATTCAATCTCAATTCCAAACGTATTTTAATGTACCATTACTTAAAAATGAGAACTTGAATGGTTAATTTTTTCAAAGCATAGTGTCATATTACTATGGAAGCATACATACTACGGGAGCATTCAAACGTCTGATCATAGCTTAGCGTACATAAAGATCCATATAGTATTTTACGTTCCTGTATGTGCTACCAAATTTAACTATTTCGAGGCCAATGTAAACAACTGGGGTAAATGGGGGAATGCTGAATAAAAGTTAGAGGAGATGTTGGCTTCCACCTAAGAACGTTCCCTTAATAATACATACTCACTTGCGCTCTCTATATATCATGCAATGATTTAAACATAGAAGAATCGATATGGATTATGATTGTTTCAGAAACTTTATATTGAAACTCATGTGAGTTACATATTTCATGAGTTACATGACTACAAGGGGTGCTCAAATGAGAAGGTAAAAGACGACATTGTTGGTATAAATGAAGACTTTATTGAAAGTATACTCCATAGGCCTGAGAACAACGATCTCATTGATTAACAAGCCGAAGTATTCCTTGTTCCCAGAATTCCTGTAGACGTGCTGAGACTCAGTCCTTCACAGCGTCCTTGAGTTCGCTATTTGATTAATTCTTCGAGCATAGAAGAGCCATTAACTACGATGTGTACTGCGAAACACTACGAAGACTACGCAGGTCCATCAAGAACAAAAGACCGCGGCTACTTAAGGAGGGTGTGGTTCTGCTCCATGATAACGCGAGTCCACACGTCTTCAGGGTCACACACGCTGAACTGGTCAAGTTAAAATGGGAGCAGCTGGACCATCCACCTTACAGCCTGGACATGTCACCCTACAATCTTTATGTGTTTGGCCCCCTGAAAAGGCATTTGAAAGGGAAGCGCTTCAACTCGCACGGCGAACGAAGGACGTCATGAAGGGTTGGGTCTCGTCAAGGCCATAAGAATTCTGGGTGCAAGGAATCCTTCGGCTCGTTAATCAATGGGACCGTTGTACGCAGGCTTATGGTCTATACTTTGAATAAAGTCTTTATTTATACACACAGTGTCGTTTTGTATATTTTCATTTGAACATCCCCTGTATTATAACTTTATTCAAAACCACATACGATAATTCTCTGCAGGTTAAATTTTTAATTGTTATGTAAAAAGTTACATTTGGCATATTTGTTTGTAATTATTAAAACGTTTAATATAAAAGAATTATGAAACCTACGAAAAATTATAAAATATTTTTGAAAAATACAAAGCAAAAGCTTTCAAATTGTGATTTGGAATAAATTAAACTGAATTAATTCCAAGGATATTATACCTGAATATAAGATGGAATATCAAATATAAGCAGTTATAAATAATTATTCATTCTTCCATATTTCTTCAACAGTTTACTTGATGAAAATTCGGATATAATAAATGTATTTTGTATATATTGAAACATAATTATGTAAGTTGCATATCATACATTTTTACAATATTTTAAACAATTATTTTCTAAAGCTTACTTTCTTACTTTAGATTTTTCTAATAAATATTCAAAATTTCAATTTAAAGCTGCTTTTTATAGAGAATGAAAGAAGCTTGTAGATAAAATTACATTGTTAGGATAATTTATCAATGGCTGTTTTGTCGTTTTTCTTCTTATGTCTCTTACATACGAAATAATGTTGGCAATTGAAATGTTGCATCTTTCATAATGCAATTAAACAATAAAGTTGGAATAAAATAGAAAGTTTTAAGTAGATAATTGTTTAATCTTTGTCCTATTTCTACATTATTGAGAAAACACTTTTTAAGACATCGTTCCAGTCAAGATATTAAGCACAAATTACCTTGCATAGTTTTAATGGAAAAATTATGAAGATATTTATGTAAAGTTTGTTTCAACTATCTTCTTATCAAAATCTTCTATGAATAAAAAGCCTTTTTATTTGCGAATAATTCAACATATACAATAAATATTTCTCAGGTATGATTGTATATTATACAAAAGATTTTATAATTCATCGGCAGTTAATCCTTTTACTTTTATCCATTATTCTGTTCAAAAAACTTCAAAAATGTGAAAGTTAGGACGTAAAAATAAACACTAAAAAATCAGGAATGCTTTATTCATTAATGGCTCAGTTTCAAATTTACGCAAGTAACAAAATACCCTGAAAATATTCTACAATATTCATATTTTATCACTCTCATGAATATTAAAGAAATAGGAATGAATAAAAAATGCATCCCAAAGAAGCGGTAAAAAGTTCACAACAATATATTTCTATGCCCTTAAGCAAATGGCGCACTGTATTAAACATTATAAAATATGACCTCAATATTTTTTTTTCATATTTATATATGCTATTGAGCACATACTTTAAAAATAAAATATATGAAAAATTTAGGATTAAATATCATAAAAAATCTAATAAAACGGAAAATAGTAAATTAATAAAATAATTATCCTTTCATGACTTCCTTTCAAAAATATCGTTTGCATTTAAAGATAAGCGGGAAAAAAAAATTAATTTCTTAATAAAAACTGTTTTTAAAATAAGATGTAAATGATAGAAATTAGGCTGATTATTTACTGTTTAATTGAATAAGGAAAAATAAAACAGACATTTCAAAGACAGAAAATAATGTATTTAAAAAATTATCTACAAGACAGTTGAGTTGTCATACTCCTGGCAGACAAATAAAAACTACTACAATAGTTTGAAGAGAGAAAGTGTGTGTAAAATTAATTGCCTTTCAATGTTTTTTTTTTTTTTTTTTTTGCATAATATAATGTTTTCCTTTTTTTAAATGATTTTTATTTTCATGTTCTTTTTTTCATTAATTTCTTCGAAATAAAAGAAAGGAGAAAGTATACTGAAGTTGGTGTCTCCCTTTGATTTCTTTTAGTAATATTTAAAAAAAATGACACAGGAGATTTTGTGTTACTTCATCTCATTAAATTCCATGATATAATAGATTTAGGTAACCGACTACGTTAAAAACACTCGTTATCGACCACATTGGCGAATTATGTTTTTATTATTATTTCTTGTTGTTCAGACTTTCCTCTTCCCCAAATAGTATTTTTTAGGAAACGGAAGGTCTGACCTATCATCCAGGAGAATTTTAAACAATTTTTTTGCTAAATTTTTTCTGTAACTTCAATTTTCTCAAACTTTAATTTTTATAAAAATTCTCCACCGTTAAAATGATATCTCAAAAACTAATAGAAGTATTTACATAAAAATTTCAGAGTGTGTTTTAAATACTGTGCGCAATGAAATGAACCAAAAGTTTAATTGTTGGTGAAATACTTTTTCATTTATAGGTGTTTTTAGAAAGATTAAGTCGTAAATTTATGGAAAAAAAATGTATATATGCGTATATTTTTATCCATAACTTCTTTGCATCTCAAAATGGTTTTTAGATTTTGTTTAATTTCATTCATCATTATATTCTAAAACTTGTGTATAAAGAAAAATAGGATTGCTGCATTACAATTTTGTGTAGAGTGATAACCCTTTTGGTTAAATTTCATTGAAATTTACTACAAATTTTCCTATTTCTCAAAATATATTATATTTCGAAATAATTTTTTTGTATTTATAGTTTTTATAATTCACAATGCATCTAAAAACCATAAATAGTTTTTTTTTAATTTAATTTTTCAAAAATATTCCTTCGAACGTAGTCGGATACCTTTGAAATAGTTACATACTGATAGTATTTAAATAATTCTATTATTAATTTATTCTTATGTTTGAGAAATAAAATACAATTAAATTCAGTGATAAGTAAACCGATATAATTTAGAAATACATTAATATTTTACATACATTGAAAAATTCTTTCAAATGTAAAACTCCTTATAATACATCTGTTCAAAGTAAGCAAAATCGGTACATCAAACAAATAATCGAAGTTATTCAAGAAAAGACAAATAACATTTGAGTTAAAAGAATATTTCTGAAAGGTTATGCTCTATATAATCTTCAAATAATAACTACTTAATTGTTTTATAATTATTGTGACACCGAATCGTTAGTTGTAACTCGCAACACAATTTACTGCATGTACATGGAAAATATCATGCATTCTTTAATAAAATCCCTTGTGAGGAACGTTTCAGCAGATGAATTTCATTAAAAAAATCTTTTGTTTGTAGCTTTATTTTCTTTTGGAAAGAATATTACATGAAGTTAAGACATAACAAAATTTGAAAAAGTGGAAATTATTCTATTGAAATTATTCAAATCCATAATATATTTTTTTTTCTAAAAATATTTTTAAATATAAATATTTATATACTGATAGCATTTGAATAATTTCATTATAAATTTATTCCTATAACTGAGAAATAATATACAACTGAATTCAGTGATAAGTAAACAGATATATTTTAGAAGAACATTAATATTTTAAATATTACATGTGAAGAAATCTTTCAAATCTAAAATCCATTATAATACAGCTGTTGAAAGTGAGCAAAGTTGGTGCATCATTCAAAGAAAATATTCAGGAAAAGACTAACTACATTTCAGTTAAAAGAGTTTTTAAGAAAAGTTAGTTTCTATTTAAATTTGAAATAACAACTGCTTAGTTTTTTTTATAGGTATTGACACACCGAATTGTTAGTTGTAACTCGTGCCACAATTTGTTGCATGAATATGGAGAAATGTCCTGCATTCTTTAATCGAATCCCTCATAAAGAATAAGAAATGTTTCAGCAGATGAATTTCATTTCAAACTGAACTTATGTTTCTAACTTTATTTTCTTTCGGAAAGAATATTAAATCATATAAAGACATAAAAAAATTAGAATAGGGCAAATTTTTCTATTGAGTGATTTTCAACTGCTTAAGTTTTCGAATCCTGTACATAATTTGAAAATCATCCAGTTTGAAACTATCTCGTCATAGAAATTTAGAACCTTTTCCTAAATAATCATATGTGAAATTTTATATTAATTTTACATTGAAATTAAATATTTAAATATGCTGATATCCTTATATTAAGAGATAGCATTTTGATTTAACAAAATAAATTGTCGTATTTTTTATACTAGAAATGTCATTAGAATAAGTATGAACAATCTTAAAAGGAAAAGTACAATGCTGAAAATTACAAATTTCTGTGACTGTTAAAAAAATGGGATGGGGATAAAAAAAAAAGAAAATATTCTAAATAATGTTTTTAGAAAAATATGTCGAAGAATTTTGAGAGTTTGATAGAACATTTCCTATTTTTATGAAACAGAAGTTATATATCGGTCTCTATAATTGTAAACCAGGCACGTCATAAACTCTTCATATTCTTCACGATGTGATACATCAAAATGTTTGGCAAATTTTCCTTTCCTTAAGTTTTCTTATCTCTCTGTCAAGCGTCAACTTACTAATGTGTTCCATGCATTTTCTACGAGACTAAAACTGGATACGAGTGCAAACCCTTTTAACGCTTTTTTTATATATCTCCATTTTCAAGACGATTATCAACATTTGCACATCAAGATAGTGGATATTATCATTCATGAACTTGAAATAATATTTCAAGACACAATGCAAATGAGTTACTATAAAATCTTACAAATGTGTTTGTGTATTCATATTTTTTTCTATTACATAAAATCATAGGACATTGTCATCACCGCTCTTATGAAGGTCAGCTTCCATGATTTTGGCAAAAAAAGTTAGCATGAAATATACTGATATTTAAAATCAAACAATAAATATTATTGATATTAAGTGAAGAATATGTTTTTATGCATTTTCAATCTATGTTTACTGCTCCAGGGCTGAATGGTTTATTTAATTGCTCACATTACTACTCATACCACTACTATATTTTGAAAAAACTCTATGGAATATATCTATTTGATTTTAGAATAGTAAAGTTGAAATGGTACAATCCTCTTGTCGCTGCTTATTGTGTTTCCGAAGTACATATATGTTTGCTTTTCATATAATTTACCTGAAAGCAGAATTTTAAGAGTTTTTTTTTTTTTTTTTGTATCGTTATCGATGTATGACAACCATCATCAGCATAGTTTTAACTGAACAGTTTGAAGGATGCTTCCAGTAAGTATTTCAGCTTCAGATAAAGTTTCCCACAGTCATCTAGCATCAACTATGGTAATTCTAACTTTGTATTAAATCTCTATTGGATCGGCTCTATTTTACTTTGTTTTTTGTTAAAAACATCTACACATGTTTTTTAATCATATCAGCTCTATGTCCAAAAAATATTAATTATCCGCGAATATATATATTTTTTTCAGATTATCCAGCTCTAAATATATGCGCTCATTTTAGTTTCGTCACTGAAATATGATAAAAAGTATTTGCAAATTCGTTTACTTACTAATAAGATCGATGACTGTTTCTATAGAACATTAACAATCTTTTTTCTCTGTAGAAATACTTAATAATTTATAGGCCTCATGGCAGATGGTTTGTAATTTCAGAATACGCTAGAAACTTTATCTTGGATTAATTAAAAGAAAGACATGTGTTTAAGTATTATAAAGCATTCCCGTAATGCCACTTTGTCGTAGATTTTAAAGGCTTTCACCCTTAACAAACTTTTAGCTTTTTGAAAATCTACTAAAAAATTTAATATTCTATAACTTTATTCGATAGTAGCCTAAAATAAAGGTAATTGCAAGAAAAATGTAATTGCAAGTTCTGTTATTTTTTGTGTTTATTATTAAAATTATTTATTGTGTTATAGTCAAATCAACTACGAGACGAGACTACTTTTTTTTTCATAAATTATCTGTAAGCTATTTCAAATATGTTAATAACACAAAGGATTTTTTTTCTCATTATGAGAGATCCATATTTTGAAATGAAACTTATCAACACCTTGCAAAACTCTTATGAAGAACATTAGTGAAAGCTACTGATATATTCTTTGTACTCGTTTCATCCAAGAACTTCGTATAAGTAACGAAATAACTGAGGCAGTGATTGACGACGGAAATCTCATTCATATGCACTGACAGAGATAGGTAAAGAAAAATTAGTCTTTTGAAAGCGAAGAAACGGATATGTATCAGGAAAATGTTCCTGAGGCATACCCATTTCAGAGGAAAAATTATTTCAGAAATCTCTAAACAAACATCTTTTGTCTCGAGTTATACTGAAAAAAAGTATTTTATAGCTTTTCTCTTTTAAACAATTCAAAAAAAGGCTGTTGAAAGAAAAAAGGAAGAGGTGATATCCCCAATCGTTGATATTCACAGTTTATTTTGGGTTTTTTATTTCATAGCTATATTTGATAATACGTTTAGCTTGATATTAGTATAGTACATAAGAATTTCCCCATTCTCAGAATAACGTCTATCTACGAAATGGCTTTTTATAAATGGTGAAATTTAATATCGACTTTCTTGAGCTAGCAAATAAGATATCGGGCGAAAATTCTAGAAATGTGCATAGCTTAAAACGTCAGGTGGAAATGAAAAAATAAGGCAAATGTGCACATAATGGTTCAATTAAGCTAATTACCAGAAAAGCTAATTGCAGAAAAAAAAATTGGTTCCAATTATATTCCTGTTAATGTTTTTAGTGTTTACTGTATGGTAGCCAGTTGTCACGATAAAAAAAAATCAGATTTTATTTTACAACTATGATGAATTCATAGAAGTACTCTATGATGAACATTCATAAAGCATTATTATATGAAGGAATTCATAGAATCTTTTTCTCATGGAATGAAATAAATGGTATTTTTCTAGAAGAGATTAATAAAGAAGAAATATTATAGATGCCAAATTCTCGAATAAAAAGCACATTTGTTTTCAATCGAAGAAATTTTCTATTTCCTGGATATTGAGAATGAGAATCAAAACTGAAATCAAGTTGAAAATAAAAGCAATGGAACCGTAAGCGGCATTTTCATTTAAAATTTTCGCTGAATGAAAAAGCTATGTTTCGCAAATGGCTGTTGTGAAGGATATTAAATGGTTTCAAAATCCTCCACCATGGAAGTGTTTTACAAAGGCAATATGATAACAAGGAACTTATTAGTTTAGAAGGATATTTAGATTTATTTTACAAAAAGTAGTCATCTGAAAATAAAATTCCAAGATGGGAATTTTAAATAAAAAGCACTTTTAAAAAAAATGAATATTTGCACACAGAAATGTAAGCTCTTTGCTATTCTTATTTTTTATTTACCTATAAAACAATTTTCCAATTATTAATTGATGTTTGCTTTTAAATTAAAATCCAAGAATAAATATACAAACGTAGTTTGAAAGATTAAAATCTAATTAGAGAATCCAGTTGCCTTTTCCACATATCTCTTAGATTTTTCTACTGCTTTCTACTGATTTTCCAAGTATTAATTGATGTTTGCTTTTAAATTAAAATCCAAGAATAAATATACAAATGTAGTTTGAAAGATTAAAATCTAATTAGAGAATCCAGTTGCCTTTTCCACATATCTCTTAGATTTTCCTACTGCTTGTACCAGGTAAGATAAATTATCTTCTGGCATATTTTAAGGCCTTTTATAAAAGTATGATGTAAAATGTTACGTATTTATAATCTTTTAATTTATTTTAATCTTTTTAGTTAAATACTATTGTGCAGTTTAAGGAACTATGGTAATTACATTTGGTGTTTACAGGAACTTCCAAACAGTTTTCTAAGTGCTTTAATCTGTTTTAAGTTACTGATAGCAAGAAAAGATCCTGTTTACGCTGGAATTGGGGTCAGATAAGGTCACTGTAAAAAATAGAGACAGTGTCACCACTGAAGTTGATAAACTAAATGTCAGTGAAATCTGTAGTCTTTAAATGCTTAGCTAGTTATATTAAATTTTCACGTTCCATCCATTGACAATGATCTTTTTCAGAGAAAATATATTTTTTTCCATTAATATAAAACACTGTTCCTTTTATTTTTTAGAGAAGTAAAAAAAAATTATTCGTGTTGCTTTGTATTATTTTTTGAGTTGAAATGCCTTTGAATTAAATTATTATCATTTTCTTGCTGTGCTCTGATTACAGTTATAACCTGTATTACAAGTTTTAAATAAATAGCAAATTATTTTTTGTATTGATACTTTATCGGTGATACTTGGATTTTTTAATTGCAAACTTTTACCTTTTTTCTATAATATTAGAAATATAAGACAAGTACTTTCGCGTTTACCATATTATTATCTCCCAATTTCATTTTATAAACGGTTATTTTGTGTGTTTTTTTATGTAAATATGAAATAGGATAGATTATAATGCATTTATTTCGTGATATATTGCCATAAAAATAAATAATGAGCAAAGTGATTATTTATAATGAATTTAAAGGGTAATTCCTTCCAGTTTCCTAAATCCAATTGAAAATATCGAAACTTATTTCTTTTTCTTTTCATATATAATAGCTTTGATAAATATCATTTGATACAAAATTTGCTTCATTTTTACAAATGCAAATTTGCGAAAAAAGAAAAAAAAAGTGTTAAAACGGATTAAAAATTTTCAAATTATTTTCATTCTGACTATTAATTGATATTTTACATATAAAATTATGTTATTAATTATTGTGCAATAAATAGTTAGTTACTTTTTTTGAAATATGTACGTTTTTATAATAAAAGAATTCCTTTTATTTAAAATTTTAAAAAAAGTTTTCTCATATTATTAAATTAGGAATGAAATCTGAATCTTTATCTTTTTTTCTATCTTACAAGGCAACAAATTTTACAAGGCTACCTTTAAAGGAAGTGAATATCTATGTTCACTAAATGATCATATTTAAAAGCGAACTCATGTTTCATAAAGGAAGAATTATTTGTTTAATTAATTTCGTTTCGCTAACGCAATTTTGTGGCAAAAGTTCTTTCACATGAAATCATTTTTTTGAAAAAAGAAGGTTAGCAGTTATCACACGTTTCTTTAATAACATTTTTCCTATTTTCTTCTTAAGGACTTCAGCTTTATCTAGTTGTCAAATATCATAGGAGTCGCTAGTTTTAAAACTAGTGGATGGTTTTCCAATTTTAGCAAATATTCTAAATCTTGAAGAAAATGATAGGTTTTAATAAGTCAATGAAATATAACGAATCCATTTTTTCGCGTTTTATTGTGTTATGCTTTATTATCATTTTTTCATGCATTATGTGATTTCAAAAATTTCAAATAAAAAAAAAGCGGAGATTCTATTTTATTTGTAAAAAAATGTATATATTCTGAATTAAACTAATGGTAAAAACTCAGTTTTGGTATTCATATATTGCAGCTTGGTATACATCTTTATAAGTATTTAAAAATCTATTTTGTGTACTCGATAAAACTAGTGTAGCTTTAAAACTCGATGTCATTTTAGCATTCTAAATTAGTCCTGGATTAACAATTACTCCGAGTTCAATCTCTTAGAAGCATATAGTAACAATAGAAACTAGTTTTACAATGAAGAATTATGTTTAAATGCCAGAAATCGGCAATCTGTAATTAGAGATATCCATTTCCAAGCTCGGTAATTTATGCAGGAAATGGCTTCGTAAGAGGAACAATATAGGCAGTCATTAGAGACAAATTAATTCTTAAAATAATTTAAGCAAAGGTAATCGTTTCAAGGGTGACTTGGATTCAAAAGTTCCCGTTTTTGTTCTATCAAATAGAAGATAAAGGGAACGAAAATGTTAAGCCTCATTTTCACTTTAAATAAACTTCAGTTACTTTTAATTTATCAAAAGAGCAACACTGTCAGTGTTTTCAAGTTAATGATTCCATCCTGTTTCGTTTAAGAAGAATTAATCGCATATTTAAGAGCTAAAATAAATATTTTTTATAATAACTTAAAATTTGTTATCATAATTGAAATATCATCTTTCTCTTACTTTGCATATTTTTACTTATTCTGAAATGTTTGAATAATTTAATTTTTAAACATATTACGGCTGTTAGGTTTCCTTAATATGTTCAGTTTATTATATTCAGAACTGGCTTGAACAGCCAAATTAAAAGTTCTGAAAAATAATTTTTACAACAGTTTATTTTTAACGATAATTGTATTGTTCTAAAATCGTATAACTTGTCAGGGTTCCTATTAATTTACAATATTTGCAGATATAGATGCAAAAGAAGTTATATAAGAATTTCTCAAGTATTCCGCTGTGCCAAATTTAAGTTAATACCATAAATAGAAGTTATTTAAGAGCATTTCTTGCGCAAGAAATTTATTGATATTTTTACTGGAGTCTAAAAAAACCAATAAAATGAAAGGATATACTCAATAACTAAATAAACCGCATCAAATGTTTCTGATTCAAAATAGCCGAATACTTTTTTGAATAAAAAATTTAAACCTTTTGTGCATTACATTATAAAATGTTCCTTTGTAGTAAGTAGCAGCTGCGTCTGTTAACATATCTATATTTTTCTTTACTCTTATTTTCTGCGGAGGGGTAAAATAATTTTTCTCAACTACAGCATCTTTCAGATATATCTATTTATAACATATGTACACTTCTGGCGCAGCAGGTATTATATTGTTTACACTTTCATATGTTTGCTGGAAAATTGAGCAAGATAACTGAAATTCGTACAAAGAATAGAGTTTTCATTTTTTTTTTTTTTTTTTTAATTTCAGCTTTTCAATATTCCTAAAAATATTTAAAATATCTTCAGAGAATAAATGTTTTAATCTAAGAAATTAAATCCTCATCATATATAAATAATATATTACAATGTCTCATATTCTTTAGAGCATATGAATATAAACATAAGTAATTTCAAATTAAACATAACATTGAAGTTGAAATATTATTTTTTATATTTACCTTCAACAAGAAGAATATTATTTTGTACAATGTATGATTTTATATAAATTTAATAAAGTGCAAGTATAGGATAAAAATGCTTTTTAAATAAAATTTAGAATTGGTAAACATTGCAAATATTTCTTCATTTCATATTGCACTAATTCAATTTGAATTCACTAAGGAGATTTAAGAACAAAATTTAAAAATTGTGAATTTGAATTTCGGTAGTATTAGAGATAATTTTTATTGTAAAGCTTTTATTTTTGTTTTGTTGTATCTACTATTACTAAACGTAATATTTTACATAAAAATGTTAAAACAAAGAGCTTTATTTATGAAAGCAAAAACATATTCATTTCCATCCAAGTTAAAATATTGCAAAGAGGGATATATATGTTTAAGTTGTAGATATATTACTATAAATAGGGCGTTTTTATTTATTATAAAAATAATTCCGGATCAATATTTGATTTCTAAAATTAAAAATAGTTTAGATAGTATTGTAAGCGTATTTTCCAGATATCAACAAATTACTTTATTCTTTATATATAGTGGATATCTGTTTGATATTTTCCTGAGGCGTGCAACAGTTCACTTGCATACTTGCACATTCGATTCGTTCTTGATCTATCAGACAATATTATAAATTCCGCTGATGGAAATCTTTCAATGCAATACAGTTTTCCTTATATGTCATTTCTAACTAAATAAATATAATCTAGTTATAATATAGCTGTTAAATCTTTCTTCACTTTCTCCAGGAAATTAAGTATATTTAGCCGACTTATGTTTTCATATTTTTGCCCTGAAATAAAAGCATGAAGGATGCTAAAAATCTAATCTCAAAACCTTTTTTTTTCAATTATGAAGTATATAACAGAGTAAAAATTGTCAGTTGTTGTGTTAGTATTAAATTACTTCAGTCAATAAATGAATTTAAGGCTTTTATTTGCATTAAGGAAAGTATGTTCAGATCTGATTGGAGCAAGGAAATTCAAAATAGGAATAGATTAAGACGTTTTTTCGATTCTTACCTTATAACAATCAGGCCTTATCATGTGACAAAAGAATTGCACATGAGCTTTAGCATTGATCACATTATATTATACTATGCTGAGGCCTAATGGAAAACAGTTTTACACTATTCATGCAAGCATTGCATTAAAAATTATACTACTGTAGTTGAACATTATAAATTTTATTTATCCATTAAAACTGACTGATTCAACTGAATAACCATAAATCATTATTTCAAAAGTGTTCTAAGTGTTTAAATTATTAAGTTTCAAAAATATAACATTTTTACAAAAAGTGCACTATATTACTAAGTGTATCGATAGTAACAACGCAGACAGGAAAAAAAGATAATATATGTCATTAAAGTAATCAAATATGATTTAAGTGATTACTTATATTCAATGTATTAAATCAATTTACATTTGCTAATTCTTAACAATTTTTACATTCTTTTACATAATTAGATATATATCAAGCAAGACAAGTTTAATATGGTTTGTCAGTTTTCTTTTCAGTGTTCTTGTATATTGGTGATTAACATTAAAATCTTAAGTTCTAAATATCATTAAATTTATAAATAAGAAATTCCACATAGTCATCAATTTCTCATTCTTTATGTGAATACTCTAAAGAACGATAAGCGATAAAATATGGATGGTTTGGGATGATAGTAGGTCAAAATGTTGTGGAATGATAGCCTTTAAATCAACGTCAGCTATCAATGGCAGAGAAGAATACATTGTACATATAATACACAGTGAGCTTTATCAGGATCAATGAAGAAATAATTTCAAAAGGAACTCCTCATCAGAATTAAATTAATGAGTTTTGTTGTCAGTATTAGCTATGTTATCCACGAATGATGAAACATTTTGTGCTGAACGAAAGTTGATTTGAGAAAAAGTGAGAGAGATCTGAAGAAAGCTGAAGTACGATTATGAAGCAGAGGTCAGAGGAGAGCAGACCAATCGGCGTCGAGATATTGGAGCAGGATGCTACGAACCAATGGGAAGTACCAGGACAAACCTGAACAGAAATGGGGGAAAATAATTTAGTGCACGGATGAAGAAATGTATTTATTCAGGGGGAGTTTTGATGGAAATAAAGTATCTGCAGGCAATCAGGACTTTAGAGATTTCAAGCTGACGGAGTTTATTTTCTAGAATAGAATGGACCAATTCTTGCATGACAGTGGAAATAATGGAATTGAATTGGTTTTCTTAGTCGGTTGCAAGTAGGGTTTGCTCTTTGGATGAAACTTGGTTGATCGGAAAGGGTTGAGTGAGTTATTGAGATTTAATATTTGGTAATAATTCTTGGCAATTTTTAGTAATAATGGTTCTCATTGTTGAAGCAAAAGGTGGGATTATATCATTTCCTCCAACTGTGGATTGGAATTAAACAACTTGAGATAACCTAATAAGCTTTTCTTTGTTCTAGGTGATTGGATCAATATTGATGCTGGAGCGTCTGGAGATGTTACAAATCTTTTGGAAATCTTGAGTAATTTTTAGAATTTCAGCTTGGAAAATTGAGAGAGGGGACCTAACTTTATTGCATTTGATTAATAGTAACTTTGTATTGATTTCTATGAGTTCCTGCCTGATCTCTTCAATTAGTGTGTCGTTTTGAAGATCTTTGATGGTTATCTTAATTAGCCTTTTTTCTATGGACTCTTCATGTTTGAATCTTTTCCTCTTGTTCTTGGAGGAGTTTAATTATTTTTTTTTTCTTTTCTTTTTCTTCGGCTCAGTTTTCTGTGATTTTTATGTTGTCAGGGTAAAACATTTTTGTATTTCTTGGTAGAAATCTGTTTATTTCTAAATGGATAGGGTCGCAGTTTTAAATATCTTTGAGAATAATGTTAAAAATGGCTAGTTTATCAGGAACATTACAGTTGATGAACTCTCATACCTATTTTATGTATTGACAGGATTTCCTGTGGTTATGAATTTTTTTTCTTTGTTTGCTCACTGTGGTTTAACAATTTGGAACGAAGTGGCTGACTTCTTTTTTTTTTCATTTAGCTTTGTGTTATGGCGTGTGCAGTTCTTCTCTGGATATGGTCCAAGTTTCAAGAGTTCATCTAGTAGGCTTTAAAATTTGTACTCAATTTCGTTTACTTCTAGGCTGAATTGGGCAGAGACAGCACTGCTGTTCAGAAATTTCTTCTGATTTTTCAAAATGTTTGTAGGTAAAAAAATATTTAAATAATTGAATCGAAAGTTCTTACCTCTTTTCATGGAGAGCCTGCTTAAGTATTTGATGTACAGCTACAAATAAAATTCATTAGTATAATGCAATCGACTACATAGAAAGACGCTGAGCGTTATTCTTTAAAAAAGTATGAACTGACACACAAAAAACTAACAATAGGCACTTCCCAAAAACATACAACCTCCTAGAAGAGAGAGAAAAAATATTGCGCATTAACATTAAGTACGGTTTACAGTTACTCAGTTTTTAGTTTCGGTTTTACACTCTCTGGCGGAGAAAGTCTACTCTAGAAGCAAAAACAGAAAAAGTCAAACTATAGTCATCTTTCAACTACCTCGCTTGAGGGTGTTGTAGCAATTGATGATATATCATTCCTAAGTAAGACAGATTAACTTCAACATTTAATGATTTTTAATTAACGTTTTAATGTTATTGTTTTCTATAGAAAATGTTTGTTCATTTCTAAGATAGGATCTTTGATTTTTCATTATCGAAATGTGATAGTTCAATGGTGGCTGGTTCTATAACATGGTTTTTTCAAATGTTGGTAGTAATGCATGGGTTTCTTTTCAGTTTGTTTCTTTTTGCAAGGTTGTTCTTCTTAATTGCTTACGGGTGGCATTTTACAACTTTTGTCGATATATTTTGCGCGGCTGTGTATGAGTTTCGCTTGAATTCGTTTTTATTGTATTTCTTTTTGCTGGTGGTAGATGGCGTTGCCGTTGAATGTTTCGTGGCTTACTTTGATGTATTGCTGTTTTCATAGTTGAACTATTTTAATGAAGCTGGATTTAAGGGAGAAAAATTTGAATTGTCCATGCTACTTAATGAGGTGATTGTTGCCCATTCAAATATCAGTGAGTGTGCTATATTGAAGTTGCAAAGAGTTGGCTGATTTAGGGGTGGGATTTCCACCAGCTTTCAGAGTACTAATTTGTTTTCTTCTCTAAATTTGCGAAAATGCTATGAAGATTATTCATCATAACGCATGTCAAAGTAAAATGAAATGATTTTGTGAAGCTCGAACGGTATCTAATCCGTTATTTCTGTCATTATTTTATTCTATAAATAGACAGAACTTTTAAAAGTTCAGTTATGGAGGATGCCACGGTGAAAGTTAAAAGAGAAAGTGACAAGTACCAATATGGATATTTATTAAAAGTTACAATGAAAAGTGAATAACTTAAATCAACAAACCCCATTGATTAAATAATTTAACTGAGACTACCGATAACTGACAGATTTGTTGATTTTTTAAGTTGAGGAGATAGAACTTAACAATAAAAAATGGTAAAATTATTTTTTTCTTAAAAGACTATATCATTTTTGGTAATCCAAATGATTCGTTTCCGAATCCGATAGTTCTGGGTATTTCCTAATTTCACATTTGAGAAATTAGAAAATAGAATCCGATATTTCTGAGCATTATTAATTAGAATTTTTTGTATTATTAATTTTATGTATTAGAAATTAGAATCCGATATTTCTGGGTATTTCAATTTTCTACAAGGGGTGATCCAAAAAAAAAAGTTTACAAAGAAAAGTAAAAAATGCTTTATCAGCAATAGGCACAGGATACAAATGGTAATTCAGAGACATATGTGGCGGTCACTTCTCTACATAATCACCAAACTATTTATCACTCCGCTGGACCAATTTGTTTAACCCGTCTTGGTAATAATCAGGTCCCTGGCTATTGAGCCAGTTCTCAGCACCTTGTTGAACATCACCGACTGACATGAACCTTGTTTCAGATAAGTTTTTCTTCAATGCCAGTAAAAGGAAATAGTCATTGGGAGCCAAATCGGGGCTATATGGGGGATGTTGTCCAGACCTCCCACCTAAAAGTTTCCAGCAATCTCACTGCCCGCTTCTAAAGAATGACACCATTTCCACCTGTTGTCTACTCATAGTTTTGCTTCGTACACTTCAGCGATTTGTCTGAGAATGTCTGATTGGGACACATTCTTGGCCCATAGAAATCGTATCACGGCCCGCACCTCTGTGCGAGGCCACTTCTCTAGACATCTTGCCATTACTGTCGTTATTTCATGTCTCAGTACTAACACTATCTGTTCGAACGACCGGTCTAAGGCAACTAGGGTCATCTGTCTCCACACTGGGTAACAATTTTCTCATTAACAATTTCTACTTTCCAAACACTGCTGCTTGTAAACTTGTTTTGGATCGCCCCTCGTAATTTGAGATTTTTTCTCTGATCTCAAATCAAAGCGTATCTGTATATAATTTAGATATTGGCTGTTGACAACGTTAAATAGTAACTAAGCAATGTATTTAAAACCAATCCCATTTTACAAATTCCAGTCTTCTTTTGATCTGATTCTCGATTAGTATATAAAATGTGGTCAGTATGTATTTAATTCAGCGTTTAATAATAAGTTATTTTGATATCAATTTTAAAGAAATAAAAATAGGGAATCCATAAATATGATTTATTTAGCATTTTATTCAGTGCTCGGATAAATGGGATGCTAAAGAAATTAACACTGACAAATATAAAAAAAATAACATAAAATTCATAGAAGAACAGCTGAGATACCATTCTGTTTAAATCCGAATTTTCTTTCTTTCCCACTTTTGTTTAGAATAAATATTGTTAAGATTGTTTGAGAAAAATATTTTCAAAAAACCATTCTAAAAGTAGCGATTTAGAGAAAAAAAAATACCTCATTCGATGAACAATGAGATTTACCCGTTGTTCTCGACAACAACAAATTTGTTTTAGTTGTTTTATTTAATTTTTATTTTTTTATTTTTAGTAAAACGAGTTTAGCAACTTTACCAAGTTTTCTAAGAAATAAATAAGATATTTGAGTTGAAATAATTCTTTTCTCATTCTTTCACCTCACTTGAGTTTAACTGTCTCTCTGAAGATAATAATAATAAAAAATAACTGTTTTCGGTTGCTTGTTGTGCAGTGTCTGAAGCTATAAAACTGAAATATAATTTAGAAGTACGAGTATTTGGCAAAAGGAGCAGATTTCTGTGAAGATAATGAAGAAATGGTGAAGATTAAATCATGATGGGAAATATAAATATGGTAAAAAGCTAATGAATATTTTGTATCTTTTCAATATTCCAAAAATTAAAAAAAAAGATTGTGTTTTATGTATTTGCATTCTGTTGATATTAGAAAATTTTCTTAAAAAGTTACACTCCCATAGTCTGTTTTGTAAATGAATTACTTTAAATGATTTAACAAAAAATTATGTTTGGAAAACGTTTAAAATTTATTTTTTTATCCATAAATGAAGCTTTATATGTAAATATACTTCTTAAACATTCGAAAATCAAGATTTTAACATGTCGTTTCATGTTTTATAAATGTATGTGCGAATCTTAAGAAAAAATGAATCATCTAACCCTTGTGCATTAATTTATAATCATAAAAGATATCATGAGTCACGTGATATTTCATTTTTTGAAATGGATTTCAGCTTTTTAATGTAATTAAGATAACAATGTAAGTTAACGAAATGTAATTTTTGTCCTTTTTATACATAAACCCTTGCAAATAAATGCATTCTAAATCATTACATTTATGTTGTTGTTGTTGTTGCTTTATTTAATTTAAGCCCGCTGTTCGAAGACAGCCGATTTAAGCCTAAGAGAGAGCGCCTCTTGTTTCTATAGTAGCGCCATCTAGGGCCAAGAGAACGACTTAGCTACACACACGTCACAACCCTTTTTACGGGGCGGACTTCATTCACGCATTTCATTCACTCAACCACAGATCGTAATTTAGACCTGAATCAGAGAACAATCACCCCTGATCCAGTACCCCCAGTGGTATTACTCTCGACATGGAGGACTTTGTGACCACGACAGATTTAACGCGCGTCAGCCACCAAGCACGCGGGGAATCTTCGGCCGGCTTGGTGTATTACATTTATAATAGTATCGGCAGGAAGTCTGAGATACACTTCATAATGAATATCAGTTCCTAAGTAATCATGCATTGTGATAGGAAACAGGTTCTATAATTCTATTCAAGAACATTATCTAATAAGCGTAAATATTTGAATTCATCCAAACAGACTTTAAAAAATATATATATAAAACATTAGAGGCGTTTTTGTCAATAATTTACGTCTTTACAGGGACAAGTTAACCTTCAGTATGAATATTTGGCATATTATCTTGCTCTGGTTAGAAATGAGAAAAATATATTTGTACATGAAATAGATTTTAAAAATGGAAGAAAGTTTTTCTATGAGACTAAATTAAACTTTTTCTGGGCGTTTAAGCCTGGCATTTATATTCTCATTTTTTAAAAAAATTATTTCATCTTCTTGATAAGCAATATGTCAAAAAATTTCAAAATCTACGGTAATTAGAAGCCTATTTTTACTTGTAAATAAATATATCGTGCGTAATGGAAATTGCTTATATAGGATTAAGAGGAATATGAAGAAAAAAATAATAATATTACAATTATATTTTTAAATTATTACTCCGGTTATAGGTATCTTTTAAAGCAAATGCAATTTGAATTTAATCATCGTTAATAATTTAATTACCGTTTAAATAATCGATAGAAAATTAAAAAATTTCTTAGCCAAAATTTCTGCCATCATATCATGTATAATTACGAAATTGTTTTAATGTAACTTTTGCAATTTATTTATTTCGAATACAATGAAAAAAATTAAATAAAAAGATGTAAGGAATCTTTTACTGATTTCCTTCTTTTCTCTATAATATGTAAGAAAAGAAAACTATTTTATCAAATAATTGTTTCAGGAATAACAACGTGCTCACTGGATACGATCAATTCCCTTATTATCTGAATTGTTTTAAAAACCCCTTTTCACTACTATACAGAAGAACAAATAAGGAATGCATGTTGTTATACTTAACATTTAATCCGCACGGAAAAATTTCATCTGAATAAAGTTTCCGATAATTTCCAAAAGAGTGATTCAAAGAGTGGTTATTCATTAATAAAAATGCTATTTTTGAAATTTGATATTTCTTTTCATACATATTCATTTTTATTTTTCTCATTTTTAAATTTTATCAATCACATAAATTTCTTTTTTTAATATTGTATTTCAAATATATTTTTTTTCCTTTCTCTAAGTTATTTTATAGAAATCGTTTTATCTTTGTAATACCGCTTTTCATCGTTCACATTAATTTCTTATTATATGTGTTCCTAAACTTTATATATGTTAACATATTTTATTTATTTTCTTAACTTTTTATATTTGTGTTTGATTTCTCGCTTGACCAATTTACTACGAAACTATTTTATATTCCTTTTAATTTTTCATAATTCTTTATTCGTTACAAATATACCATTTTTTCAATTCCTTCCTTTATTGATGAGTGTAGATTGTATCAGTTGAACTTTTCTGCACTTCGACTCTTGTAAGCTTTGCATATTTTGGATAAGATAGGTTGGTGTTGAAAGTAAAGAAGGAAAAATGACGGATCTTTAATAGTGAATCTGATTTTTCAGTAAGATATTCTGCAGTGAAACTATTATGGGGAGTTCAAGATTTGAAATTAATTTACAGCGATACAATGACCTCAAGAGGAATATGAAAGCTGGTAAAGAAATAAAAATATATTAGATCGTCGGCTAATCATCCTCGAAGATAAAGAAAAACTATTTCTGCAGAAGTCATGAAAATTTTATGATCATGGGCGGTAATGGGGAGAGATTCAATTTTCATGGACAAAACAAACTGTCACCTCATTGCAACAGTAATAGATCAACCGAATGCTATTCATCATCAGGTTCCTGGAAAATCATGTGATATTCCTATAAATACAAGCTTGTTCATCAGTTTTTGATTATTCTTTATGTCTTGATTACTAATGGAATTCCTTCATTATTGCGAATTCAATATGAATTTGACTTGAGATATTTTATGGATTGATAAATCGCATTTTCATAGGAATGCAGAGATGAATAAACGCATTTATCTTATCTTCGGTGATACAATTTTTCTCCTGATGTTATGGGAAGGATTCAGCAAAACATTTAAACTGGTTATATTTTTCTTCGAAAACTAATTAGGAGACACCAAGTGACATTCATTGTAACTAAATATCGATATGCATCATTGCTGGAGAATATCTTTGTTCCATCCCTTTCATCATGTCAGAATCATTTTTAAATATGATTTTTAATCTCTGGATTTCTGTTTTCTTTCTCAAAGAATTGATTAAACGTTATCTCACACATATTTCTAGTGCTCAAGGTCAGTTTTTCCATTCATAATCAAAATATTACCATGGATTTATTGATCGTGGTTAATGAATGTTTTTTTTACTATAATAATAAATCATTCTACTGTAATAATCAATATACTGAATACGATTTGTGTTCATGAATGCATTTTACACCACAATTTTGTTGATTTGTTGTAAAAATCAATGTTGCTACCTCTCAAGGAATTGATACCTACATTAAACATTACAAGAACATCATAAATTTCTTTCTTCCTAGCACATTAGTTGAAATAACCTTTCAGCAAAATAAAGAATTGAGAAGAAATAGATTTATTTAGTATTTGGCCAAAATACCAAAATGGAATTTAATAGCTGCACAAAATTTGCATATACAAATTTGAATTCGCATAAAATTAAATAATACTTCTTAAAAATATGCTTTACACCTCAATGCTTTACACTTGCTTTACTCAATGCTTTAAAATGGCTTATTTTTAAAAACATACTTACTCGAAATAAATATATTTATTTAAATTAAATTTGTAACTAACTAAAAAAAACTAGAATGCATATCTAAAATATCTTCTGCTTTGTAAAGTAGGATTCTGTTCTGAATTCGATATAGATTTTAGATAATAAGATAACACTGGTTTTAAAAGTACAGAATTTTATATTCTTTTATATTTGTGAAGTATAAACGCATTTAAAACATTACATTACCTACTAGCTACCTTTGCGACTAATTGATTCGCCAGGAATATTGATTTTTTTCAAGCCGTGCAATTTTAATAGTCTAGCATATTTTCTATTTATTGTGTACATGGATCATTGCAATGGAGACTGGTTCTGTGACATCCAAAGCTATTATGAACGTAATTACATGGTTCAACGTCTTCTAAACTTTGCAACTTTGTAACTTTTCATTCATGATGTAACTTCATGATTTAATCAAAATACTTCTCCTTCAATTTTCAACAAAGGAAGAAATTCAATCTATTAAATATTTGCCAACACACTGAAATGGTTTGAATTTCAAGCAAAAATATAATTTATTGATAAAAGTTAAGTAAATAAGTATTTTTAAAAATTGTTAACATTCATGAAAAATTTTCACAGTTATCCAATTGCCATTATTAAACTTTATTTCAAAAATTTGTAAATGTTATGAAATTTATTTTATGTTCTGTAATATTTTAGGAAGTTATACCAGGAAAAGAGCAAGAAATCAATTAATTTTAATGAATTATAATTATAATTACAATCTCAAAGAATCACTTCGAGGGAAGTTTCATCTTCCAGTGTATAAATGTGGTAAATTTCATTGTTGCAGTCAAACTGTCTGGACTTATACTCTGAAATAAATTAATTGAAAATTCCTGAGAAAATTAATATATTAATATTTAATTGAACAGTTATTTGAAGATTAAAAGTTAAATTTAAATAAAGTAAATGGAATGTCAGGAAATATAAATAGTCTAAATAAAAGTTATATTCTATGCACCTAACTCGCTTCTTTAAGCAATATAAACACATTTATATAAACGGAAATAAAATGTTTGCAGTCTTTCATCTGAATAATCCTTTTTTTTTATTGCAAATGTATTTTTGTTCTTCACGTTAAATTTTCCAAATTTCAAAAATGTGTCATTATGTAATATTGGTACAATTATTCTATCATCTACGAATTGTGTCAAGATTAATTTAATGCATAGAACTTATAAAATTTATAAATTGACAATAAGAAATTAAACTGAGTTTATTTTTTAATAAATTTCTATCATCAATTTGTAGTCAATAAAACATCCCATGAATTTATTAACAGCCTTTTTTTCCTTTATTTTATTTAAATTAAATTTCTTGTAAAATTTTGTTTTCTAGCACTCTATATCATAGAAAAATTAAATAAGTACATAAGAACTCATAATATATTTTGTTAAAAATCAGTTGATACTCTGTCTGAGATAAATGTTTTGCTGTTGTGTTAGTAAATGAAAACAAATTATTTTATTTTTATTTTTAAATAAATTTATTTCTACTTTATTGCGATAATTTTCTGAAGTGACAATGTTCATTTTTTATATGTACACATTTGCAATAAGGCGTAATGCGATTTTGGAATTCTGATTACAAGTTGTTATTTTTTGGAACAGAGTCTGATTTAAACATTTATATAAGATTTCTTTTACTATATTCATTTAAGTTTAATTAAATTCTCAGAATGTTTATTTTAATTATTAGTTAACAAATATTCATTGTTATTTTAAAACTTTAATAAGTTTCTTTCATCGCTTTAATTCATGAACTATAATTTTATCCTTTATAACGTCAAACTCTTTGCTTAGAAAGAAAGGATTGTCTCTGAAGATTAAGTTCTTAATAACTCTCAAATAATGGATTTAAGTTAATTAAAAACTACTAATTTGACTTGTGTCCTCAGTATCATCTAATTAGATGGAGTTAATCCTTCAGTTTAGTTTTAAGTTTCAAAAGTAATCTTGAATTTGGTTTAGAGTTTCCTTACTGAATATGCCAGAGTCTCGAAGATTAAGTATAATGAGAATCGGTAAAGTAGGAGTAATCTCTTCTAAGCCTTTAACTTTTGAGGAGAGTTTTTAAAACTATAAAATTTATGTTTAATTCTGGCACGTTACGTCAACGGTAAATTTTGATACTTATTCTTTCAAAGGAGATTTAATACAGTATTAAAAGATGCCATGTAATTTTTTTTAAAAAAAAAGAGTATCGGTATATATTAAGTAATGTCATAGACATTTGCATTATAATGGTCTATATGACTTATTTTTTTACTTATATATATATATATATATATATATATATATATATATATATATATATATATTCTTAATGCTTGATTCTGTTAACGATTCTGTTTATTTTCTTAATGCTTGATGCATTTAAAATTAAACATTGTTAATTAATCGATCTTTCAGATTCATTCTGAAGTACTTTTGAATAAAAATAAAACTGAATAAAGAAAATTAAAAATTTCTAATCTGCATAGCGATACCCCAACTGGAGTAGAAAATTCACGCATTTGCGTTACAATGATTGGCGTTGGAAATTCACGCATGCGCATTGTGTTCTGATTGTTGACAACTGTTTTCAACGGATGCGGAATTGATTTAAATTATTTTTAGGTTAGTTGTATGGTTTTGTAATTATGTTAATTATATATATTTTTTGTATATACTTATAGTTTTATGTACTTCGCTTTCTAAATAGTTTTTTCAACCTATTTTCGAACGATTATTTTAAACGATTTTATTTATTTATTTTTTAAGTAATTTTTTAACGATTTTCGACCGATTATTTTAAACGATTCTGTTTATTTTCTTAGTCTTTGATGCATTTAAACATTGTGAATTAATCGATCTGCTCATGATGCATCTGAGAAATTTTGTTGACAAATTCTTGAGATATTACATAAATTAAGAAAGATATTCTTTAGTGTCCTTAAGGTTTAAATGCTCAGTGACTCTTTTTCAGTAATCATATATAATATATCATTCTTTGTTTCAGAAAAAATATTATATTAATTGCAGATTAATCTTGTCCACTTTAATTTAAAGCATAAATTCTGCCGGAGCAAACTGAAAATTAGAGATATACATATTACGTTATGACTGTTTATGATTTAAAATATTTTGATGAAGAAGACTATTAAAATTTTAACAGTCATTAAGATTGGCGAACCGGCTGGACGCCAAAGGCGACTAGTAAAGAATAAATATGATGTTTTGACTTTTAGATTAAATTCTCAATGAAGGAATTAAATTACTCAATGAATAGTTAAAATACACAATTTGGGACATTTTAATTCTATATAATATTTTGAATTTTAACATCATACTTCCTATACACTAATTTTGATCTAAAAGGTGACACATAAATATATATATATATTTTATTTATTTGTGAATCTGCTTGTATCTTGACATTATATTTTGCTACTTTTCCTGATGTAACGATATGTAAAGTCAGCAACTGCTTTTTGCACCAAAAAAATAATAAACAAATAAAAACACAAAACCAAACCTTTTCATTCTCATTTTTGTATATATTAATACCAATTTACACATTATTTTTATAAGAGCTTATTTTTTCTTATGCTTAATGAAGTATTAATTATAAGGAAAACAATAAGTTTTACTTTTACAGTGTTTAAGTATGTGCAATAAAGTATATTATATAAAAGTAGCTTATTTTTTCTTATGCTTATTGAAGTATTAATTATAAGGAAAACAATGAGTTTTACTTTTACAATGTTTAAGTATGTGCAATAAAGTATATTATATAAAAGTAGCTTATTTTTTCTTATGCTTATTGAAGTATTAATTATAAGGAAAACAATAAGTTTTACTTTTACAATGTTTAACTATGCGCAATAAAGTATATTATATAAAGTATAAATACTTTATATAATATACAAAATATAAAGTATAAAATGAAAACAATTAAAGACGAACAAACTAGAAAAAGACAGTTTATGCATATTACATTGTCCCAAGGGTTTGAAAGAATCATAGCTTAAGAATTAAGAAAACGTAAAGGAACTAACGAGAAGTAAAAAAAATGAATAAAGTACCTGCACATATTCTTTCTAAAAAATAGTTCCTCCCTTAAATACTCTTATTATCTGTAAATAAAGTAAGTGGTGATTTTTACATAGTTTTAGATAAATGTAAAACGTTGCAGAAACAGAAAAAAAAATATTTAAGAAAAAGAAATGAAAAACTATTTAAGAAATGAAAAAAATTTAAATCTTTTGAAAAATATTTAATGGATTTAAATTACATCGCCTTATATTCTGAAGTAGTTTCTTTTAAAGTGTGTTTTATTTATATATTTTGCTTTTTAAGAAATTGTGAGTAAAATTCTATTCTCTTGTAAAAACTCTACAAGGGATGTGCTGAAATTTTTCTCTCTATATTTTTTATGTAGTAGAAAATTCTTTGGATATTTCTATTCTTTCATTTCCCATTCAAAAATATAAATTTAAAAAAATGCAATTTTGAATAAGTGACTATTTTTTATATAAATTAATTTTATGTTATATTAAATGAATAAAAAATTTTCTAAACGTAAAGCAGAAGACAAGAACTTCCTTCGGGGTCTTTGAAAATGAATGATTACACTGCATCAAGACAAGAATTTCTTTCGAAATTACCGAAAATGAATGATTACATTGAATGTTCCTTACTGTCTTTTAAATATTACCAGATAAATAACATTTTTGTAAATATTGAAACAGTAGAAGGATGTAAAAATGTAAGTTTCATCAATTTGTTTTCATTGAATTTTTACATTTTTTTGGTGAATCAGTATTCTTAATAGTATTATAGTAATAGTACCTTCTTTATTTTAATTATTTTTAGACATATTTTTCCGTCAGTAAAAAAAAAAAAATAGCTAGCATAAGGAATTTTGAAAAATATTTTGAAAAAATTAGATTTTACATCTAAATTATAAACATATGACATTTTTATTTTTGAATAAAAACGATACCAATGCTTTTTTTTTCTCTATGTTTCAATTCATTTCTTACTTATTCTAATTTAAAAATGCTTTTTCTAGAAAAAAAAATATTTCTAATGTTTACTAACCATATCATATTATAACAGTATCATCAATCTGTAAAATATTTGTACTAAAACATAAACATTGAAATTGAACAATAATAAAACCAAAAAATAAAGCAAATAAGCAGGTTTCCTATTTTTTTTGTCCAGTGGCAGATAAAACAGCTAGGTTTATAGTCTCAGAAAATTTAATTCTGAATTACAATTATTTTAGATTTTCAGAGAGACTTTTATAAACCAATAAAAATTGGAATAAAATATGAAAGAATAATATACAACAAATTCATTTTTAGAATGAATTTGAATTGCTATCAAATAATTATTTATGAGTTATTAACTAAAGTCGTTCCTAAATATTAATGGAACATTTACTTAATTTACTTTTAATATTATTCAAAATTACTTTTATACTTATAAGAATTGTGATGTTAATAATGTGAATTACTCTGCAAGGGAGATATAAAATTTGGCAACGCTGCCTTAGATGTTCAAATACAACAGATAACTTGTAGTTAAAATAAAAGCAAAAATAATCGGATTCAATTTATATTCATTAAAAATAAAACAATTAACAAACGTAGTAATCGTTCCATAATACAACTTGCACAAAATGGAAGTTAGAAATAAATAAAAAAAAAGAGAAGAAATGAAGGAAAATTTAAAACTTCGGAACAAAATAATAAAATTTTAATGTTAAAATAAAATTTATTAAGCCTAAACTCTGTTTAAACAAGCTGAATTATGGAATTTACAGACCTAATTTTAATTTACTATTCAACAGTATTTAAATTTTATTTAAGAATTAGTTGACTTTCAGCAAAAATGTTTAATTAATACCATCGTATATTTACACCTTAAATTTACAAATAATGAATTTCCCTTATTCTAATACCATATTTACGAATAACACTTATTACTAAATATATATGAATTTTATTAAATGACATTAAAGGAAAAAAATGACAGAACTGTAACTACTGGTTTTTTAAGATTGTTCTATACATAAAAGGTTTTCCCCGTACAGAACTTTCGTCAAGAAAAGATATTGATACAATCTTTTTTTTTAAAAAAATTTTGTTCCTATTTGCTCTTGAAATTGTCTATTGGAACATGCAAGGGTTTTGAAGAAAAACCAAATAAATAATAAATCAACCATTTAAAAAATCTCTTCCAATATATATTTTTAAAAAATAAATGCATTAACTTTTTTTGTTAGTGCTGCGTTCGCACAGTAATAAAGTGTCATTTCTTGGATCATAAGATTGGTAGTTTAGAACCCTATTTTACAGAAGAATTGCTATTTATATTGACCTGATGTTCGCTGCTACAATGGTTAAGAGAGAAGCGTCCTCATAAAGACATGTATATATCAAAACTAAACTATCGTAAACTTTCTGCTATTTTTTATCCATTACTTTTGAACAAGAATAATTTAGAATTGAGCTTTCTAAACGATTTTACAGTTTCAACTACAAATGTCAAAACTATATTCCCTACTAATGTCTAAACCTTAATAATCCAAAAAATTCAGTTGGAAACCTATTTATCCTATATATCCTATATTATAGGATCTATTTATGTCATAGTATTAAAAAGAAAAAGATATCAAAAAATTCCAAGAAAAAAACAAGTTTATAACTGGTTATATTTTCTAGAATAAATTGTTATTGTGAACACATATGCAATATTTTAAAATAAATTCATATCATTGTTATTAAATTATGTAGGCATATTTTTAAAAAATCTATACGAAAAATTTTATCCTTAATTTTATGAAATGGTAGAAATACTTTTCTTTGGTAGTTTAAGCATTTGATAGATAATGTTGAAAAGTTTCGAAATATATTTCTTGGAGATAGTAATATAGTATAGTAATTGAGCATATTTTATTTCCTTGGCCATTAATTTTAATTTAGTTAATAAAGAAATCATTATTTTTCCTACAAAAGCTATTAAGTAAAAAGCAGAAGAAGAAAACTCATATTTGTTTATCATTCATGCTAATATATAAAAAAATAAGAAGAATTACATAATTATTTTTTTGTATTGATTTAATTATTATTATATATATTTTGAATTTTATTTCAGAAATTCTATATATCGGTACAAAGACAAATCGGTACAAAGACAAGAACATCGTGGTAAAAAGGAAAACAATGTATCCCCTAGAATGGTACAGAAGTATCAAGAATTTTCTTGTAATTCCTTTCTTTCTGAATGAAACAAGAATGAACTGCATGCCTATTTATGAGTTTATATTTTACCATTATGACCCCCTAGAGTCGTCTGAAGGTTCCATTTAAGGTCTCAACAAATTAATAGCTGTTAAATATGTAAATTAAACTATGCAAATGGGCAATTTCTTCAAAACCAAAATAAGCAAATACAAGAATTAAGTGGAAGGACTGAGAAATTTAGCAATCACATTTATAGCTTCTCCATATGTGTATGGCAAGGCTCTTCTTGGCAATTTTAGAATTTTTTTATTCAATGCACCCACATCAGACTTCATCTTTCTTTTACCGATTATCTTTTGATGTTTATTTTACTTTTTTGAGAATATATAAAATTTAATAAAGAGTGTTTTGAAATATTTAGAAAGCAAGATTTCTTTTTCTGAATAAGATTTTATTTCTAAGACTGGAAGGGAACATTTTCAACTAAATAGATGTTGCTTCGTTTGATTGAATAAAATATGATTAGGTATAATTAGGTAAATCATTCAAAAGTCAATTTAGAACTGAGTTTAAAAATATCAAAACAATGTATTTAGTAATCCATCTATCTAGTCTTTCATTCTCTTAATTTGACCTCTGAAATGATGATTAAATAGTAGATAACCAGTTTAAAAATTTTAATAAGGTAAATTGAAATTATAATTTTTTTTTTGTTCTCTACGTTTAAACTCCTTGTGTGCCAACAAGTATACCACAAGGCTTACAGATGTAAGTCAGTACGCAATCGACAGTAAAGTAAATTTCAAATATAAGGTCGCAGGTACAAATGCAAAAATAGAAGAAAGAAAAAAAAAAGGGGAAAACAAGTAGATACACAAACAAAAGCAAAATGAAACAAAATTGCTCACATAGTAACAGAAACATACAGTAAATGATATAAAACAATTGAATAAGCATGATCAAATAAAATATACAAATACAAAAGTATATATGCAAATATATGTAGGCAAACACACTAAAGTAAAGTTTAAATCATACGTGGAAAAATACTATTGATATATGTACAAAAGGAAATGAAAGATGATTTACACTGTACAAAGGCAGATAAATGAGGAGGCCAAGCTATATTGTTCTTTCGAAGGCAGTTCTTGAGTTTTCGTCTTTCCGGAATAAACTTGGGGCATTCAAATATCAAATGCTTGACATCCTGGACTGCACCACTGTAGCACGAACACCTATCAGTCGGCGACAAATTGAATCGTTTTAAATATGCTTTAAATAAATTATAAATTGTTATAAAAAATAATTTAACTAACAAGAAAGACTTGATATTTGCAGTAAAGATGAGCAATAAGATATTTGATCTTGTTACTCTACATAATACACAGATTCAAATTTAAAGTTTAGATCGGAGGTATAAAAAATAATAATTCTAAATTACCCACAAAAAATCAAATAAATATATTTTCTGTTATTATTGTCTAAATAAACACTAAAAATATTAGATACTTTTCTACTGCACTTTAAGTCAGATTGTACATTTATTGCAACAAATTGAGAATTTTAATGTGATGAAATAAAGTCGAAAAAAAAACATTTCAAATAACTAGTCGAATCTGTCAAATGCTAATTGCCTTTATCTACATAAGAAATCATTAATGACTGATTGACTGCAGTGAGTCAGCATTGCAGGAATGTCAAACAGTTTATCTCATTAAAATCAGCGCTCTTTAAAAAACAATCTTGAAGCTCTTACATCATTTTTCATATTACAAACTGACTTCAGTTCAGAAATGCATTGATTTATAAATAGTAATTTTTTATAGTTATTAAATGCTTCTAATATCAAAGTTAATCTTTTTGTCCCGCTATTTTAAATTTTAATTATGTCTTTTTAATCTGAAGTAAAGTTAATTACTTAGAAGAAAGAAATTAGAAAGCAATTGCATTCAGAAATGTTCTCTTTCAATCACGAATATTCTAACAAATAATATTAAAACTATTTCAAACCAACAGGAAAGCAAAGGGTAAATGAAGCATAAAAAATAAGACTTGTAAACTATTGATTGAAAAAAATTATTCAAAGAGTAAATGTATTCTTATTTTAGATTTATGCTTTGTTGTTAATTTCGTTTTATCTTTAATTTTTGGAGCGATAATAGACAGCATGGATCAAATACAACGTAAATTTTGCCTCGTTAATATTGCGAGCACAATCGCAATTTTTTTTTTATTTTAAAGTATTAAGATTATAATGAAATTACAAATTATGCAGTTTATATGAAATATTATAGACAATGAATATTATACATAATCTTTTCATAGAAACAAGTTAACTAAAATAGTGTTTAAAATGTTAAATAAAATAGATAACTAACTGGATTCTGACTAAAAATAGAGAAATAAAACTAATAACTAAATTCTAATAAAAAATTATTAAAGAGCTGTGAAGAGGTTTTCTTTTTATTATTTTTTTATTAAACTGCCTTTGCAAAAAATGTTCCATCCTTGACGAAATTATACTATCTATATTTAAAAAAAATTAATTAAAATTTGTTTTTGATTAAATTCTGAAATTATCACGTAAAGTACTGATCTATTGTTAAAATACTATTATATTGTTAATTATTGTTTACACACAAAAAAAAAGCGAAATAGAGACTTTGGATTCAAATTTTAGTAAATTGAATTTAAAAAAAGAGGATTTTATGTCCAATTCTGCATTATTTTTTTAATAAATTGAGTAAAAGTTCTTCACTTTTTTTTTCACTTTGCTATTTTAAAATTGTCTTTGGTGTTGAACGATACAATACGAATTGAAGAATCAATTAAATACAATGCATATAGTTAGAATACATCAATAAAAATATTTTTATAGAAAATGTTTGATTTACTTTATTAATTAAAAAAATATTGGAAAGGAATTGTTTACTTCCTTCTAATTTAAAGTAATTTTTATATTTTCAATAATTATAATTTAAATAGTTGTATTATTCAGAACATATTAATAATTTTTACTAAGCATAAATATATTAATGACAAAATTATTTCGAAAAGAATTGATTTTTTTATTAATTGTAATAATATTAATGCCTCGGTTTGAGAAAGAAACTTATAAATTCAGAACATTGTTAAATGCAAAGTATATTGAATCTATACTTCATCTTTAAATCTAAAAATTTAATGGCATTTATTTCACGCTCACCTGTACATTTCAAAAGTTAATTATAATTCAATCAATAGGACTATTAGCAGCATCAACTCGAGCAATAGGCTTAATGCATAAGCTTAGTTAAGCTCCCATACGTAATATTCTATTATTCTTAATAATGCTAGAGTACTAGCAATATTCTATTATGTCATAAAATCAGTAAATAAATTTGGTTTAATTTATTTGTGATATGTATATGCATGAATGATTCCCTAATCATGATACATCAACTAAATAACTGAAGAATTCCTCCATGGTATGTAAAATTTCTAAAGCAATGAATAGTTTAGATTATATCTGAGGATAAAATTAAAAAAAAAAAAAAAAATTAAAAAAAAAATCTGAGATAAATTTTTTAACAGGGCTTCTTCATATTACTTTATTTTTTAATAATATTCATAATTAAAACAAAATAAATAATATATTTTTAAGCTTCTATTTGTAATGAAAAAAAAATCACAATTAAAAATTACATAAATATAACGAATTCAAGAATATTTTCATATTTAAGAAAAATATTTTCAGATTGTTTTTTAACTTAAAATAGCGCATTCTTTTTTATGTGTTATAAACTGTACATAAAATAAAAAAAAATTACTTTGAAAAATTATCTTTATATTATAGTTAAATTTTAACGATTTCCGTTGGAGAAATATCCCAATTCGCAAAAGGATTTTACAGTTTCATTTTATTGCCGGGGCTAGGATCCTAATTACTGTGTTCACTGCTGCAATGCCAAAAAAAAAAAAAAAACAGTTGAAACTATTTAACCTTTCTAACCGGGAATTTGAAAAATAGCTGAATAGGCATTCCTTTCAGGTACTTGATTTTCATTTGATATGGCTTTTCAAATTCCGAAAATGGATACTTAAAAATTCTTTTTTCCCCCACAGTTTCATAACTGTTTTCTGCACATTTTTTTTTAAATATAAGTAGTTGAGAAAATAATTAAAAGTTAAAACACAAAGAAAGGAAATTTATTGGATACAAGTGAAATGATTAAAATGGTTGTAATAAATATGTAAAAATATAAATGTGATTGTAATAATGCGTAAAATAATCGAAATAAATATGGAAAATTCTATACTATCTTTATATAATTTAGTCACAATGAGTATTTATACATTTTATTGAAAGCAAATGTTATATAGACGAATATTTATATTTAATGATTTAAATTTTTCTCATTCTTTAATGAAATAAGAAAATTGATATCAAACAATTTATTTTTTATTTTGACCAATAACGCAAGAATTAAAATAATTTTTGATGACAGTAGGAGATTTTATGTAATGTTTTTTTAATTATTAAGTCATAGTCACAAAAATGTATGCAGTTTTACACTTTAAAAATGATATTTCGTATACTCAGAAAAGCTTGTTTCAGCTTCAAATCTTAAAATCTGAGAATAAATGAACTAAATTCTAATTTAATATCTTATTGGATAGCCTAAAATTCTTTAAAACAATTTTTTGTCCACATCAATGCAACCGCAAGATAAATTTGATATTTGTTTTTCTTTCTACTCTAAAATGCTTTTTTGAATATTGCCTGAGTACATTTTGTTTGAAAAGCTATTCGAATGTCAAATATATTTCCTGTTCAATAATTCACACGGAAATTTTCAAAAATTAGATTTTATTTCTATATTCAAAAACAATGCCATAAAATTTTTCTGGATATTCCAAAAGTTCAATATATCATAAGTTTACATTTTCTTAAACATGTAATTTCACAATTTGAAGTAAGCCTGTAAATATTTTATACTGAAATTTCAAATTTGTATTTAAATTTCATATTTATGATTCAAATTTCTTCCAAATATATAAATTTCCTCTATTATAGAGTAATGCGATATCTGAAAAAAATTAAATTATCCTCATAAGGAAATCCAATTCCTAATATCATCGTATGTCAGTGACCAAACAAATCTGACATAAAATAAAACCATGATTCATTCATGTCATAATAAAAACAAGAAATAAAGAAAGCTCCATCCTATTTTATTCTCTAATTTTGATACACATTTATCTGATAGGATTTAGTTGTTCTATTTATTTACAGAAAGGAACTAAAAAAAATCTTGATTTTTCTTTAATACGATGCGATTCTCATTAAATATCAGATATGCTACTCAGATTAATATATGATATGCATATTAAATCAAAACTTCAGGAAACACAATTTTTTCACATAAAAATAAAATTCGTATAAATAACATTCATGTAAAGATTATTTAAATTATCTAGATGAAATATCTGAGATATATTACTTATTAGATGCCTATGCAAGTAAATCTTATTTACGGAAATGTACTATCTGAATGTTAACATAATTCATGTGTTCTTACTTCAAACATTACTGGATATATATTTATTTATTTGCCATAATTTCTTTCCATATATTAATTTTAATGAATAGAAAATTATTTTTGAGCATTTTTCACTTAATCGAATTTTCATCTTAAATTTTTTGATCTATGAAATGATTAAAAAAATTATTGAAAACAAATATACCCTATTTTGAATATTTGTTTATTTTAAATTAAATTATTATTCCTCACTATAAAATATTCATTTACTCATTTATTATTTATATTTTTATGTCTAATGTGTTACTAAGTATTGAAGTTAATATTTTGTTGATTATCTCTCATTTTGATATATGAATAGAAACGGGGAATAAACCTTGGTTATCATGTATTTAGAACGCATATTTTATAATATTATAACTGATATTCACAAAAATAGAATCATTCAGACGTTCTTACTTCAGAAATAGATGATACAATGTCATTGATAGTTTTTCACACTTTAAATATTAAAAATGTAATAATCAAGTTAATAATGCTACAGTGAGTAAACTATTTTGAAATTTAATTAATTACTTAGAGGACAACAATATTGTTTTTTTCTAAGATTTTATAAATTTATAAAATTTATAAAAAAATATGACTCAAAAACTGGAGTGATTAAAATATCATTTCATGATGAAATTAAACCTTAAAATTTTCTTTTGCAATAATTAATTAATAAATCAGCTCGTTTAAAATCATACTCTTGCTAAGTTAAAAGGTACTAAAAGAAAACGTTGAAAGTTTTAATTAAAAAGTTCCGAGGATAATATATTTTGGTAACGCAGCAAACGATTTACTACCATAACAGCGAAACATGATAACTGCATAGAGCTCTTCAGTATTCTATTTGGTATTTAAAAATTATAGCTTAATTTTACTGAAAATAAACAGATTCACTAGATGCTAAAGGACATAAGGTTTTAGAAAAGTAATTTAGTATCAATATGATTAGAATGTGCATACGTAAAGCAGGAAATATTTAAGTTTAAAAAACATTAAATAATAAACATTAAACATTGAATCATAAATATTTTATGGATTTATAAACATTCCATTTCGCATTTTACTTATAATCATGGTATTTCTGATTATTAGCAAAATTTTAAATAGCCATTTAAAGTAAATCAATGAAGGTCCATTCATGATTATAAACAAAATCGAATTCTACTTTTAATTTCTCAATTAAGTCATTTTTATTTTTTAGAATTTTAAAAATATGTTGGAATTCAGGTAAAAACTTTTGATTTCGAAAACATAAAATTTAATTTATAATAACAAATTATATCATCTTTTTTTTTTTTTTTAATTTACAGTGAAAAGAAAAAGGCAAAATAAAAAAATAAATTCAAGTGAGATCCAAGTCTAAATAAATCTTTTAATGTCATTATAATTCTGTAATTTCATATATATCAAGTTAGACAGATCTTTTTTTTAAATGCTTAAGAAATATTTAGTTTTTCACTCGATTTTCTATTAATTTAATTAGTATGTTTAATTTCTGAATTAATTAAATATACTAAGAGTAATAACAGAAAGATGATAAAATAACTTGTCAATTTCCTCCTTAGTGAATTAAATGCAATTAAGGAAATGTGAGCACATACTGTTTTTCTTATTGATAGCAAAGCAATAATTTAGGGGGACATTTCTTTTGTTTGTAAAAGAAGTCAGACATTCATATGTTAGTCTCAAATATTTCGAAAAATTTAATTGAAAACTTTTATTGTTATCAAAACATTTGAGCCAGATTTGTCAGTTTTTTTGATATTTTATTATTTGAGTTTTAAATTTGAATCTATATTACATTTAATGCACCTGGATATGCGTCAAAATCTTATTTTCTCAAGCCCAAACTTACTTAGAATTATTACTGAATAGTAATTTAATTATTAAGAAACATATAAAATTTATTTGAATATTCAAGTTTATTTTAATAAATTAAAACACCTCTTTTAATGAAAGAATTATTTGCTCTGAAGTGAATTGCTTTAGGGAACAAAATACATGTTAAAGCATTTCTGGCAAATACAATTGAATAGTATATATGCGATATTACTTACAGATCGCTGAGGCCTGAAAGGCCAATTTGATTAGAATTAAGAGATTATCATATATAAAATATTTATTAATAATAGTGTTATTTTCTATTGTTTAATATGTCTTAATAGTAGATCCTTTGTAATAATTGCGTTTTAATAAATTCAAATGCGTGCATCACAAAATTTTGATCTACTAATACCTACTAATAAATATTGTCTCTTTCATTTTACACGTAATTACAAATAATATGGTGATGGATTTCTCTTGGGGGCAAATATATATATAAATTGCAACAATACTTGCGATTGTTTTATCCTAATATAAGAGCAAGCATAAATAATTTAATGTGGGATGCAAGCATTACTGAGGTAAATGTGGTATTACTTTCAAAACCTAATTCAATATTATTTATTTTATATCGGCAATCTTTTTAAAATCGGAAACTTTATAAATTTATAATTTTTGGCCACTGAGGAACAATATTCAGAAGCAGATTGAAACAACCCATGTTTTTGCTAAACTGAGTTAAATATCATAATAAAAAGGAAATGACATTATTGTTCCAAATGCATTTTCAGTATAAATGCATTAATAGGAGTTTTCCTAAATTGGAAATATTTTTTAATGGTTTGCATTCATTTTTATAAAAATAAATATGATTCAGGATAGAATTTAACCAAATTTTGGTGAGGTTATAATTTTAAGTATAATGCAAAATATATGTGATATGATCTTGATACTCTGTCTTAGTATAAAATATTTTTTTTTAAAAAATGTTAAATTGTTAAATTGAAAATTATAAAATTTTGAAAATGTTAGGTTGAAGATTTAGATTTAAAATATGGTTATTGTTATATTTATCTGCTTAATTGTTTGTTCAATATTTAGATTTAGGTTATATTTTTAAAAATAATAATTTTTTTCACCTATCAAACTCAAGCTATAAGATATGAGGTATTGATGAATGAAATGAAATATAGCACCAGTTTATGTTACTCTAATTTTTCCAGTTAATATATCTGGGAATTTCGTAATCATAAACCTGTAGCATACGTAGATATCATATGAAATTCTATGATAGCAATGAAAAATATCTGGCATTCATATAAAATCAACACTATAATTTTATGGTTTTAATAACTATTCTTCAAATTAAATGATACAGCTCACTAACTGTACAAATTTGATATTAATATATACAAATAAGATTTACCGCAAATCAATTAAATTTTTATTAATAGTTAGATTATTAGTGTAGAAATTATTATTATTAGTTTATGATTAAACTAATGTAGCTAAAACTCAAGATAAAGAAAATGAGCATACATAATTTCCTTTCAATTTATTTTTACAAGTAATTTTTCTCTATTGTAAAACTAAATACAAAATCAGTAAATGAAATTAATTTCTTTCTTTTTCAAAAGTTTTCTGTTATATAAACAGGTTCAATATTTCATATAAATAGGATTAATCTCGTTACACACAGAAATGATAAATTCATTTAAGTGTGAATTTATTTGGAGAGGATATGTAAATTATTCAAACACTCACTCATAACTTATCTTATGCCCCGTTTATGTTGCATACTTCAAATATTCAGTTTATTAAATTTATGAGGTTTTAAATTGAAATCTTCAATTCCTAAAACTCAAAGAACTTAGAATCTTCAGCAATTAATTTCAAATTTTCTTTACATGTAAATAAATGTTACATCTCATTATTTTTACATTCAAAGAAACTCGTTACCAAATATTTTCCGTAATGATCTTCTAAAATGTATGTTTTTATTAAAATATCTTAAAATTTATAATTAATTAATTCACAGTAAAATAAGTAATTTGTTCTAAAATAAGCAATTAATATATAATTACTTATTTTAGCCTCTTAATAATTACATTTTGAAGTCACCAGTATTAATTACAATATTTTTTTTTTTGTTAGAACTGATTTCGTCACAATTTTCAAATTAATCTATTTTTATTTATTTATCTATTTTGCAATAGAACAACCACTCTACTGTCGCTGTTTACAAAACTCGATTATTTATTCCTCAATCATGGTTCTAAAAACATTCTTCAGCGTATAACAGCAATATCAGAGAATATAGGAATGGAATTTTTAATAAAATGTGCTGCATTTTACATTCGATGTGGATAAAGTTGAAATAAACTGTCTTATTTTTTAAGAAAATATTCACATTTATGTTTTCATGAAAATAATTAATATTGTCAGTAAAAAAATAAATTATTATTTGAAAGCAATTAAAATCGAGTTTATGTCAATATTTATATTATAAACTCTCTATGCTTTGAAATTAATTATTTTCTTAGCTGTATTAGTATTAATAAATGAGCGAAATATTAGGATAAAATAATAAAGGGAAGTAGAGCGATATGCAAGAATCTTTATTTGACTTTATTTCTTAAAAAAAATGTTTACTCTTTCGACTTCAAAATGAAGAAATCATGCTGGATTAACATCTAATGTCAAAATAAAATTTCGAGTTTAATGCGAATTTTAAAGAACATTCGTAAACCCGATTTCAGCTTTATTTACAAAGTCATTTATATTTTACCTGCTAGTCAATATCTTGCTATGCTTTTGTTGTTTGTTTTCTTACTGTGAAACAAAAGGTTTATTTACAAAGCCATAAATATTTTAACTGCTAGTCAATATCTTGAGTTGTTTTTGTTGTTTGTTTTCTTACTGTGAAACAAAAGGTTTACGAAGCTAAAAAAATATAGCACTTGTTGGGAAAATAATCTGAGATAATTAATAATCTTTAATAAAAACGTTTTAAAAAATATTACTGTGGTCAAAAATAATATTTCAATTCGACATTTATTTATGCTGAAAATACTTTGAAAATCAACGACCAAATCTTTATTCAATATGATCAAAACTTGCATAAACATATCGATGCTTGTTTCAACATTAATATCTTAAAATTATTTATTCTCCTGATTTCCAAATGCATTTGCACAAAGAATATGCATTAAAATTTGTTTTCTTATTGTAAGTTATGTTCAAAAATATCTGAAATATCTTGAAAAATCCTTTAAATGCAATCGTTTGTCAAAAAATGTTTGGAAAATACAAAAAACAACATTGTGGAATATAAAAGAATATAGAAGATACAGAATCAGATAAAAAATGAAGGCAATGTTTAATGCTCTTTTCAAACTTGAAGTGTTATGCCTCATGAGTTTTTACCAATAGGAAAGACATAAAAAAATGAAGAATACTATTTTAACATTTTTGCAAGAATACGTCTTTTCTCCATGCGATCATCTTAAAACAATCGCATTTTCATAGTTTATTTTTGCTAGTTACTGGAAAAATAACATTTAAAAATTCCATCGCAGACAATTTATCACCAATTCACAAATTTAAATTATTGGCGTTTAAATATTTTTCTAATGTTTTATATTTAAACGGTGCATACTATTTTTCCTTTAAAATTGTTGAATATATTTATATGCTTCAAGCTGTTATATTCTTATATGCTTTATAATAAATTGATTTATGTAAGTTATATGAGCAAAAATAATCGATTATTTATTTTAGTATCTGTATAGGAAATATTTCTAAACACATTTTCAAAGACAGAACTATATAGTTAAAATCGAATCTCTAACATGTTGTTTGGTTCATCCTCCCTCCTCATCCTTATCACTCTTCTCATAATTTCAAACACATTTTGAGTATTATTAGCAATGAAAATGTCTGCATTACTCTAATCTTTGAACTAACCCTTAACTGGGGTGGTGAAAGTTTAGGACTTAACTGAGGAGACGCGGTCTACGAGACCGCATTTCATTTAGACACAAATTAAATTTTTTAATGAATGTATTAGTATGAAAAACTGTCAATATGTTTTGCAGATATTTTTCTTCACATATAGATATGTTTTAGAAATTTTTCAAAATATATTGTCATTGAAAAAGGTAAAAGCGTTGGAACATACATTTTCTTCTCAAATTACATGTTACAATAAATAATATTCTTGAAAAAGCATATTTCTTTTTACTTTTTAAATCATATTTATTTTTACAGTATATGAATGTATATAGAAGGCAATATGATGTAAAATTCAACAATTATATGAAAAAAAAAATAGCAATGGGTAAAATTGGCCCTTTTTTATCGGCTTGTGTGGCTTTCATAGCACGGTTTCCTACGGCATTTTAAACATACAGGTTAAAAACTAGTATAAAAATCAGCCTATAAATTTTGTATATATATCTCTTGGTATATTAAAATGTTTTATAAATTTTTCAAAATACATTATCACTAGAAAAATTAATTATGTTTCAACATACATATCAAAATCAGTTGAATGCGAACTTTATCGAAAAACTCTTCTGTAGAATTATCGTTATCACTAAAATCACTTTCTACTTCATTTAAAAGTGTCTGGAGAACTGCTTCATAATAGGATCAGTAAACTGGATGATAATTCGGGGCTCAAGTTTTAGCGCCATCTGCTTAGCCTTGTTTATCACTGGGACACTAACAGGGAGATGAGGTCTTAGAGACCGCGCTCGAAGAAATGACTGAATTATTTTAAAAAGCATCTGCTGAAATAGGTTGAAAAAGTGCAAGTGTATTGAAGGTCACAAAACAGGAAGCTACAGGGTCAATCCGTGAAATTGAGCTAAAAATAGAATAGGAGTGACAGAAAATCCATCTCTAGCGGTCTCTCAGACCGCATGTCCCCAGTTAAGGCATTTTTATTAGAAATTCTCATTAGGATTGAGAGAAATAATTTCTAGACGAAATAATTCTCAAGATTGTTTCTTCTGTATCAATAGTAACTATATAGTGAAAGAAAAAAAAAGAATAAATATTTCAGATTTTATAAAAATAGTGTGTGTTTTTTTTTTTAAATTTGCCATGAAATACAGGAATAGGAATAAGAAGGTATTGGAATTCAGTTAAAAGTACTTGAAGGAAATGTTTGATATCCTTTATGAAAATTTACTTCAACCATTCCGCATAAAATTAAGCCATGTAATATTATTTGGTAAAGCATAATCAAACAGGATAGAAAGTTTTAAAAACTTTTGTGATTATCTTCCCGGTTTACTTTAAGAAATTTTTAGGAGAGGAATATTTGAAGGGTTTAGAATCAAGAAAAGGATAAAGAACGAAAATTTAAAATCAAAATGAAATTAAAATCAATTGAGAAACTTTGATATCTCTCAACTAGAAATGACTAGCTTTCTTAGAAACCAAAGGGATACAAGTTTCAAATATAAAGTGGAAGAAATATTTGCAAAAGTCAAAATAAGATGATCTTAAAAGTTATTTTGCTGGTTCACACCTGGATTATTATTCTGAAAAGTGGATTTTAACACCATGGAACAGGGGTAAGGACTTCACCTTGGAGATCGAAAGGTGTCGTTAGATAAGGACGATATCAGTGTGCTTGCCAATGTTTCTGGTTATAGAAAAAACACGAATTCTAGTATGTTCACAAGAATAAAAGCAGAGCTCTTTTTAAGAAAATGAGAAAATTTTTAAATCATGAATATTCAAAATGCTGTCTACTATACTCTCAAAATGTAATTTGAAATCAACTGAGGAATGATAAAAAATTTCCCATTTATTTTCTAAACTGCTCTACATGGCATGGATACATTATATTTATGCAATCAAAATACTCAATACATATTTAACTCAAAACGCATTTTTTTTACTTCTTATATAGAGTGCAATAATCAATTGGAGCATTCAACGCAAAATTACAGAAAATTTATTGGTATAATTTGAGTTTCAAGAATGAAAACTAGAGAAAATGAATTTAAAATATGAAATAATCCTGATAAATATCCATATAATAAAATATCCATAAATCCTGATGATATTTTTTCAAATATTGGGGAAATAGAAAATATGGAGAGGCATTCATTTAATGGAGAGTCATTTAGTAAAAATATTTAAATTAATTTCAAGGTAATGGAAATAATTGCACCTGGTTTAATTATTAAATACACATTTCATCTTTTTTCTTCCAATCCAATTCTAGGCCTCTTAGTAACTAGTTTATCTATTATTAACCAGTATAAATTTATATACACCAGAAATAAAGCCCATAATTTGTAATATTTAAAAAAGCTCAGAATGATATTCATTTTTATGTTATGTTTATTAGTATTAACCTTCCGTCGGGCGCAATGCAAATCCTAACACGATCGGGCGCAATTTATCTAAGAGATTAATGTACTCAATTAATGCAATTTTTGAATGCATGTTAAAAAAACATATTAAACAGAACTTTTCACTTACATTTGAGTATATTTAGTATGAGTATTTGAGTTTATATGAGTACTCAATTAATGTGACTTCATTTCACAGATTAGTTGCGCTCAATGGAAGGTTAATATTGCAAATAATGGTTTTTTTGCATTTTTATTCTTCACTAATTCTTTTAAATTCTGAAGACTAATTTTTCAAATATATGTCAATATCAAATTATTGCACTCTGTATTTTTTTTCTGAATTTTTTTCATAAAAAATAAAATTGTGGCATTTCAAATAAACAAGGAAATATAATTTGGGAATATTTAGAATTAATGAATATCCGTTTGGAAAATTCCTCTTCATGACTCTCTTAGAACTATATTTATCTAGTGAAGTTTAGTTTAAAATTTCAAGAAAAGAGTCCCGGTTCATTTTAACTAATAAATGTGATTGGATGAATTTTCCATCATGATTAATATGGAAACGTGAATTTATATTTGTCTATATTTGGAGATTTTCATTAATCCTTATTCATTATCTCAAAAGCGATTTTTTTAACGAATTAAAAAAGTTGAAAGAGAAGCCATTTTTTTTAGATACTTCTCTAAGAAAAATTTATCAATACCCTTTAGAGTTTGGGGCGAAAAAGTCAAATTCATTTAAGACGGTGCTCCATTTTCATTATCTTCTCACAACACCTCACTTAATACCAAGTCGACCCTCTAGTAAATTAAACTAGTAATCTGGTTATTTGACTTATAAAAAGTCAAGGAAATTGATTAGACAAACAGAAAACTTCTCAAAGTATTATTAGATTAGACTTCAGCATAGTACGAAAGAGACGAGAAAAAGACATCATGAAATAGAAATCGCTCTGTTTCATAATGTGTAAAGTTTTTCATTTTTTTAAAGATTATGACATATGCCGTTTGCATTTCATACATGTCATTTATTCACAAACTTTTGCCCTTTTCAGAAAATAGAATATACAATTTTACTTTCAAATCAGCTTTTCGATTTAAAATGTTATAAATATATTTTAAATAATATTTTTGTTTTGAAATTATACATATTTAAGCAGATTTGAACTAACGAAGGCAAGGTGTTAATTGATACTAAATAAAGAAAAATAAATAAATAGAAATATAGATTAAAATCCAAGGCACGGATGGAAAATAATCATAAATAGTATAAATACATTCATTAATGTAAAAATTCAAAATTTAGAAAAATTAAATGAATTTTACCTGTCATTTGCATAAAATTTAATAGAATTACTTTACTTTTATTTCAAATTCAATACAGCATTATTTAAATTTTTATATGCAATTTTTAATTTCATATATATCTTATTGCTACAAAAAGTAAGACAACTAATTTAATATAAAACAAATGATACTTTTTAAATTAAATAATATTTATTAGCTAACAATACTGAGTAATTTAGAAAAAAATTTAGTTACCATTGTTTTTAATTAATTTTATTGTTATGGGACGTTAATTTAAAATCTAAAAATGCTTTTCAGTAAAGTTATACGAAATAAAAACTATAAAATATGTACGATTGATTTTCTAGAATAATAATATGAATTATTTTATAAAAATGTGTAGTTACTACAAGAGTATGTTTATAAATTTTAATATTATTTTGCTTTAATTTAAAAATTAAAAGTGCATTCCAGGTTTAAATTTTACAAATAACAATATATAAGCAGTTTTCTTCTTTTATTATATTTTTAAACATATTTATCAAATATCGTATTATTTTAAACCATAAAATAATTTTAAAACAAAAATATTTCGCCAGCACTTATTTAATTTTAATATACGGTAGACTGTCAATAGACAAATTGAAGAATGAATTGTTTGCTGAAAATTTATTTTTTACTTATGAAATATTTATAGATGTTTCCATATTTTCTTCACGTGATTATAAATGGACTTTATTCGGGAGAGTTAAACAAAGAAATGGAAATAATAATAGGAAATTTGGGAAAATTTCTTTTGACAATCAAATATATATATATATATATATATATATATATATATATATATATATATATATATATATATATATATATATATATATATATATATATATATATATATATATATATATATATATATATATATATATATATATATATATATATATATATATATATATATATATATATATATATATAGGGTGTTTCATAAATGATGGGAGTAACTTTAAGGGGTGATAGTAAACATCAAGACGAGTAATAGTAAATAGGAAAACAAGTGTCCTAAACGTCTTCCGAAGGAGATAGGCGCCATCAAAGTTTAGGGCCTTAAATTTCAAATGATGATAAAAAACGGAAAAATGGATCGATTCATTTGCGTTTTTCGCTACAATCATTCTTTAAATTAAGTATTTTCTTAAAAACCAATTTTTAAAGACAAAGTTTAAAAAATGCCGATAGAGGGCGCTCTAGACTTTGGAGTACCGAACAACTACTTTTTACCAGTATTTTTATATTTTGTTACAAGTTTACTAAAACTTAGACTTTAACTTAAATTTTAAGCGAAAAATTGAAACCATCGGGAGCGGTTAAGTGGCGCAAATGTAACCGCTTTCAAGGGGGTAAAATTTTAAACGCTTGTATCTAATGAGCAAAATAATAAATGATGAAGCAAACTTTAATAGGTGATAGTAAAACACCAAAACAATCAACTTTCATTAGAAAATGCATGATTTGAATTCAAACGCAAACGTGTTAGAACATCTTCAAATTTTATCCATGCAAGCGTTATAGCTGCAGGTTTCTGGAAAAAGAACATGCAATTGTGATATGGGGAAGAAGAAGAACGCATATGCAAATTGTTATTAAGATAAAAGCCACTGACCCGAGTGTACAAGTGTAAATCAAGGTAGAAACGTAACTAAAGATGTTGCCCTTCACTAATCAAGAAAAGGCTGATATGCACTTCATCTACGGAACTGCAAATGGGAATAGTACAGAGGCGGGACGATTGTACGGAGAAAAGTTTCCCAACAGGCGGTTGCCCAATGATAAAACATTTGTGCGCTTGCACAGACAGTTGTGTGAGACAGGATCCTTTTTTGGTGCACGTTCAAATGCAGGCTGTGCGAAGTCTAACAGAATGGTTGCTGTGGAAGAAAAAATTCTGAATATGGTGGCTGATCATCCAAATACAAGCACGCGAGCAGTGGCTAATCAAATTGAAGTATCACCCTCCACGACATGGCGAGTACTAAAGGATGAAAGTATGCATCCTTTTCATGTCCAACGAGTCCAGGAACTGACTCAAAAGGATTTTCCTCGTCGAATGGATTTTAGATTTTCCAAATCAATGGATTGGGCGAGGTGGTCCTGTCCCTTGGCCAGCATCCGATCTTTCATGCCTGGATTTCTTTTTGTGGATGCACCTGAAGAGTTATGTATGAGATTCCTATCGAATCTGCAGAAGAACTCGTCGCCAGACTTTCGGCCGCTGCAGGGGAGGTGCGCGATACTCCTGGCGTGTTTCAGAGGGTTCGTGAATCCCTTCTTCGCCGTTGTACAACATGCATGGCCTCTAATGGTTAGTGTTTCGAACAGCTATTGTAATCATTTATAATTAAACTTTTTTTATAACGTAAATGTTCTTTGTTTTCTTTTTTGTCTCTTAAAACGAAATCTCTTTCAGCGCCTTCTATCGCCTTCGGGTTAAAATTACGACTATGATTTCTTTGAGGAATGTTGTTAGTTTTGGTGTTTTACTATCACCTATTGAAGTTTGCTTCATAATTTATTATTTTGCTCATTAGATACAAGCGTTTAAATTTAACCCCTTGAACGCGGTTAAATTTGGGCCACTTAACCGCTCCTGATGGTTTCAATTTTGCGCTCAAAATTTAAGTTAAAGTCTAAGCTTTAGTAAACATTTAACAAAATAAAAAAAATACTGGTAAAAAGTAGTTTTTCGGTTCTCCAAAATCTAGAGCGCCCTCTATCGGCATTTTTTAAACTTTGTCTTTAAAACTTTTTTTTTAAGAAAATACTAATTTATAGAATGATTTTAGCGAAAACCGCAAATGAAGCGATCCATTTTTCCGGTTTTTATCATCATTTGAAATTTAGGGCCCTAAACTTTGATAGCGCCTATCTCCTTCGGAAGACGTTTGGGAAACTTGGTTTCCTATTTACTATTACTCGTCTTGATGTTTACTATCACCCCTTAAAGTTACTCCCATCATTTATGAAACACCCTGTATATATATATATATATATATATATATATACGGAATTTCTAATCTAAGTACGGAATTTCTATTTAAATATAGAGAATAGTGAAAAAAGTGTTTCAAAAATGATTTTATCAAACATTATAAGCGATTTCAAATGCCTACGATATCAAAAGAATGCATTTTGGAAAGGTAATATAACGATATACTCAAGGTGATATTTATATCATTCACTATGATGCTGTTTTAGAAGACCTTATCATTTTTTTTTGCTTTGAAAAGATAATTATCTGAGTAATAAAATCTCAAGTCAATAATCTTTTTCTTATTTTTTTGGTGAACGATATTTTCCAGAATGTAAATATCTATGAACTGAAAAATTAGCATTTTCTCATTCTTATTTCTAGAGCTATGTTAATTACATTTCATTTTTATATCAATGCCCAATAAATTTGCTTTAATCTGTTTAAAGTTTTCTCAATTGTTCATTTTCAAAATAATTGTTATGATGATTTGAAAATGTTGAATAATTTTGTTCAAAATTGAATTATTATACAAATTTTATTACACAAAGTAACTTAGTTGATTATAATTTTGACATTAGAAAATAAACAATTTTCTCTCTCTTTAATAAAGGAGCTTACCATATTATACTTAATGAAAAAGGCATTCTTCTCTTATAAGATTAAGATGAAAGCTCAAATTTATTCTTTCTGATCAGCAAAAAACTTTAAAAGGTTTCTATAATCATAATTTAATAGCTTAAACTTATTTAATGAAACATCTTTCAGACTGATTAATTATTTCTAATAATTTTTGTTTCATTAAAAATACTTTGTATTCAGTATTTTTTTGTTTACTTTGTATTCAGTATTTTTTTGTTTACTTTGTATTCAGTTTTTCCGTTTATTATTTTATTTCACTATCATTCTTTTTATAAAAGCAAATTAGCAATTATCTGTTGTTTCTTTTTTAACATTTTCATATTTTTTCCTTGATATTTTCAACATTATCGAAATGAGACGTTTCATAGGGCTTTCTGGCTGTCCAAAAAATAATTATAAAAAAGGATGCTCCGTTTTTAATGAAAAATTCTACAGTTTGTAACAAATAGCATCTAATCAATGAAATTCAAAAACTCCAAATTTTCTCTAGTCATTTTTTTATTTTAACACCTTTATCATTGTTATAAGAGATCGAAATTTCCAATTGTATAAAAAGTGGAAAATGTATTTTTCCCGTGAAATTTATTTTTAAAAAATTGCTTTCTGAATTAACTTAGTAACAGAGTTTAGCATTGATACTGAAAGATCACACTTTGGTACTAAATCCAAAATTATTAATTTTCAAATAATTTTGATTTGTATAACTTCGGACTTCAGCCTGAAATTATGAAAACTTTTTACCAAGAGTTAATGTGTACTTTCAAAACTCACTTAAAAAAAAAAACTAAAGAAATTCTGTATTACCAACTGCACCGAGTATTAGAAGCCAAGCAAACAATACTCAGTAGTTCATTAATTGAATTAAAAGAAGTAATTCTACTTGCTGAAATTCGTCAATTTGTGGTTAAAAAACCATTACCCAATTAAAACTCAGAAATATGAGTAGGAAATGACATCATGATGGAACAATGAAGGCAGTTATTAGAGAGTTATGGATTAAAAAAAAATGTTGGCAACAGAAATTTATGTAATTTATTTAAATATGTCAATAATTCAAAAATGCACTTTCTTGTAACTATAAGAATGTTAATGAGAACACATATGTTAAACTTCCTATTCCCTTTAAATTTCAGTCACTTTAAATTTAGGAACAAAAATCAACTGTCCATGCTTTAAAGTTAACAAATCCATTTTAGTTGATAATAAATTAGATTTTAATAGCTATGAAAACTTTCTCTATTTTTCATAATTACATAATTCTATACAAGAAGCGTCCTAGAACTAAAGCGTTTTCACCATAAATGAAATATGAAGGCATTTCTTTAATTTTTATATAAACATACTGATTCTACAGAGTTTGAAATTTTTGTAAATTTTTCTATATGGTAGAAAATTGCCTGATTGAGAGATGATTTTAGCATCATTGTATGTCTAGGTTGGTAAATTTTTCTGTAAATTATGTGATAGTAAATAAATCGTTGAGATTTGTGATGCACAGAATGCAGGTTTTTGTGGAACAGACCGTAGAAAATGTAGCTACCAGATTTGGTATCCGATAATTTTTTTAGATTCTAAATCATCCTTTCTTAGAGAGAACTCTCTAACATTTTAGAATTTTAAAAAAAATCAGCTTTTAATTATTACTAATCCTACTTTAGTGATAAATTTTTTTTTGAAATTTATTTTAAGATCAATTTGTAATATTGTTTTTATTGCTATAAGAAATTCTAACCAATTTTATTTTTTCCTCAAATTATTCAATTACGTGATTTTGCTTGCCGATTTTGATAAAAAAAAAGTTTTTTTTTTTTTTTTTTTTTTTTAAACCTGAATACACACTTTGAAGTATATTTTCACTTTAGTTTCTGAAAACTAATATAAGATTGATTAACTTTGCAATGCCTCACTTTTTTTTTAAGCTCACGACAATTATTCTACACTTACGTGTTAAATAATTCTTCAGTTTTATGCAAAATTTCTCACTATGATGAATATGCGCAATTTCTTTTAAAAAGCATGCGTTTTGGTTTTAACATTTATAATATTTATGTAACTAGATGTGAACAAAATATGTATATTTCTTATTCAGCTTATATAAGTAGTTTTTTTATTGTTATTTCTGTATTTTATTGGTGACATTTATGGTTTTTGATAGAGACAGAAAGATCTTTGCATTTGATAATAAAGCACCATAATACAATTGAAAGATATTTCATTTAATTAGTTATCATTTGGTCACAAAATAAAAGACAATAAATATTTGAAGCATCAGTCCAAAGATTTAGATATCCGAAAAAAAAATGAATAATTTAAAAAATTTACAATGAAAATTTCAATGCAGAAAATATGAAGTTCTTTGAAGAATGAGTGTAATATTCAAATTTTTAGAGAAAGAAGAAAAATAATTTTCTTCATAAAAAGGTTTCTAAAAATTAAATTTATTGTGACATATTCGACAAAAGAAAACTTCTTTTCGTGCATGATAAGGAATTGAATTAACTCCACAACTTCTGAATATTCGGCAAGATTCCAAATGCAAATCGTATTAAATTCCAGAAATAACTTCGGAAAAGCTGTCTGATGCACCAGGTGAAAGTCAAACAATCTCAGCTGCATTCTTTCCAACAGAAATTGCCCCTTTACATTGTACCTTCCGACTCCAGTGTAATTACGTTGGAAATTCCTTTGCCAGTTTTTCACATCGATTCCGTTATTAAACTACACAAGCTAGAGGAGAATTTTCAATTACTTTTTACCGAAAAAGAAATGCATAAAAAAGTCAGTTCATATTATTAGGATCACACGTGGAGTGTTCGGTCCTGTAAAATAAATGTATTTTATGGCAGCTGTAGCGAATCATGTTATTTACCAGATGTATTAAAATTGATATTAAACGGAAATGCAAGCACAAAAAATAAATGAAGTTTTGAAACTGATATTCTGTTTCATTAATCATACATATAAATGGGAAATGTAACACTTTTATTAAGAAATTTATTGCTTAACAATTGTAATTAAAAGTGAAATATTACGGTGGATAAATCTTTCATTAAATGATATTTTGCTAACTGTGGTTTATCTCATGAAAACTGGAAAATATAATATTTCTACATTGTAAAGAAATGAATAATGAAACCTCTAAGAATTAAAGAAAAACTTTTTATTTCCAATATGATTAAATGCACGTTTACTAAGGTTTAATAGCTTCGAATTGGATAAATGAAAATAAAAGAATTGTAACATTCATTTGCAGTATCAAGCACAGATTGATCGTGCGTTTCTAGAAGCAATTATATTTAATCATTTTGAATGGTTCTGACATTTTGTTCTCTTCGTCGTTTGCCTTCAAATATAAAAAGAATATTCTTTCTAAAAAATGCTTTCTTAAATTGTGTTCCTTACAATATAGTACATTCATTAATTATTTCATTATTCATTGATTTTAATTATTGTGTTACTGATTTTAAAAATATAAATATTATTAGATTTTTCTTCTGTTTTCAACTAATAGTCAGAAATCAGAGAGTAAATATTAACACATGATGTTCTTTTAATCCAACACATATAAATAAGAGCATTGCTTGAGAATTTAAGCATGTTTTCAATATTTTCAAGCAGTCAATACAGTTTCAATATCTTGCAAGCAGTAATAATACATACAATTAAATATACTTCGATAAATTCAAAAAACGTGTTGCAATTTGAAAATTTCGTGAAATTTAACTTACAAAATAATTGCAATTATAAGAAACTAATAAAATAGCCATCATTTTAAAAGATAATAAATACAAAAGGCTTTAGAAACATTTTATATGAATTGTAAATTGTTGATATTTTTTTACATTCTGTAATGTTCATGACAAATTTTAACAGATGAGAATTATCTAAGATGCTTTTTAAAAACAGCGTTTCTGAAACATGGATAATAGAATTGTTATAAAAAAAACTCCGCATGAATATAAAATTATTAAAATACACTTTTTCTAAATTAGGTTTAAAATGAAGATAAACTATGGATTTAAACTTGTTCACCCTCAACAATTTTACTTGAGATTTGTAAAGCCAAACAAGGTTATTTCAGGGACATAAAGATTATTATTATAATTTTAAATTATCTTTGCAATTTAAATACAAGTAATTCCTGAGATTGACTATCTGACATATTTTATGTTTATCACTGAATGACATCCATGTTGAAATCATAGAGTGACAAGCAACAGTAAGTAATAAATACGTCGTGATCAAGCGTCCTAATTTAGAAAGATGTAACATTCAATTCGCAACAACAGATATTATACAATTATTAGAAAGTCTGATGACATTTGTCACAGACAAGCTCACTGACTAAGTTAGCGAATTTAAGCCGAAATGTTTGCGTCTCTTTTTTTTTCAGTAGCGCCGTCATGGGCCAAGTGTATGAATTAGCTACTCACGCGTCACAACCCTTTTTACGGGGCGGACTTCATTTTCATTCATTCGACCATAGAACGTAATTTAGTTTTGAACCAGAGAGCGATCACCTCTGTTCCAGTACCATTGCTGTCGGCAAGGATAACTTTGTAACCACGACAGATTTATATGTGCGCCAGCCACCACCACACACGGAGATTCTTCGGTTGTGGGGCTTGAACTCACAATCTCAAGGGATGCCAATCCAGCGTCCTACCAACCAGGCTATTACGGCCTTGTTATTATAAAGTTAATTATAATATGCTATTGATGTGAAAACAAATATGAATTAATATAATTTGATTTTATTTAACATGAAATTTATTTTATTTTCATATTATTGACAAAATATAAATAAGCGCTTTTGCAGAGCTATATTTGTTCTGAAGTATTTTATATGAATTTAATGATAAGTAATTAAATTTCACTACTACGGTTTAAAATTGCGATTCGAGTGTCAGTTGAGTCAGATGACTTATTTTTGGTATTTCAGAAATGTATTAAAGTAGAATAAATTAATTAGATAGTAAGCGTGAATCAAGTAGCACAATGAGCGTGAATCGCATGCAGCTATGATGCAACCACCTGTTAAGTTAAAAATGAAAAACTTAGATTTCTAATAAAGCTAATACTTTTGTAACTAAAATAGAAAAGAAATTATGAAACGAATATGAGAACTCTAAAGAAATGCATTTGAAAACTGGGGGAATATTTTATTTTAAGCATAAAGAATGTGTTTAAATCATATCATATAACTACTTAACCTGTAAGGATTTCTATATACAGATAATAAGAAAACAAATGCATTTTCAATTTTATTGAAGAAGAAACTCCCAAATTCATTAAATTGAACAATGGAAATAATGTTCAAGATTTCCCAAATCAGAATTCTAAATATAAACTTCACAAAAAAAATCAAATGTTTCAGCTTTTGATAAATAAAACAAGACATATAAATAATACTCAGCATTTTATTCTAACATATTTATGCGAACAGTTGTCTGCATTAAAGTACTTAACATTCAGTAGAAAAAGAATCCAGCTCAAGCGGCAACCGATTTAGCTTATGGAATATCTAATAGAATAACAATTTGGGGCACAGATGCTGTTAGATGCATCGCATAATTGCGTTTTTCTTCTTTTTATGTAGATAAAGAAAGAAAAACAATTGAATGAGTTTCTGATATTTCAGCTAAAAGGATGTCAAAGGATCTCAGATAAAGGATACCATGATATTTCTTATGTATTTAAAGTTCATTAAGCAATGATTGGTTTTTATCTCAAGTACAAATATTTAAATTTTTGAGGCCTTAGTTTGAATATATTAGTAACGATATTTAATGAGCAGACTGAATGTTTTAAATTTTTATCCATTTTAAGGAAATAATTGTTTTTTATGTTTTAATGACATTTAATATAATCTTATTTTTTAAAGAAACACTCAGTATGAAATATGAATTACGACAAAATTTGTAGATTTTTACAATTATATCAAATTTTGAATAAACTATATTTAAAGGAAATCTACCTGTCTACGAATTTGTATTTATCCAATGAACTAGATAAATACAAAACGCAAAGCGGTAGGAAAATAAAAATTAGTAAACAAGTTAAGAATAAAAAAAAAAGATAAGTGCCAAATTTTGAACCAAATCCATCAAACAATCGCCCGTCTGTTGTTCTGTATATTTATGTGTAAACGCAACTCACAAATGCGATGATTTAAATCACAGATATCCAGTATTTTATCTTGCGACTATAATTGTGTATGTATTTTGAATTTTGTTGTCAATCGACATGCAAAAAGTGTCCAAAATTCATCTCAGCAATAGATTTGGCAAATAAATCATATTCACGCCAAATATCTATATTTCGTACCTATCGTTTACCAATAACGTATAAAAAATTCCATCCTTACCCAAGGTCCTCAAATTAATGCGGAAGAAGGGAAATTATGACCTTTATTAAAGAGAACACAAAAAAATATGAAGGATACTGTTTACGTGGTTATCATTTAGAAAGGAGATATGGGGTTTTCCTCGTTCATTTAGCTTATTGCTAGAAGACTATCAAATAGTTAGAAAATAATAAATAAATGCCTGCTATTCAAACATTTCATTTCTAACTGAATAATACATTTTTTTTTTATTTAACAGAGCAGAATGCAGAATCTTAAAATGTAAACCAATTTATTTTGAAAAATAATACATATAGAATGCGCCCATTATTATCCATGCATGTAAATTGAAAATTATCTTTTTATTATCGTATTGAATAGAAAAAAAGAATGGGCAAGATAATAAAATTAACTACAAACTCAGAGTGCGAATTAAATAAACTAGAACAATAAAATTAGCATACATAAGACATTTTCGCATTGATAAAGAACTGGATTTCCCATTATTTGGATTAAAGTAATAAAATTTTATAAGATAAAATCATAAACAAGTCATTTAAATTCAGTTAGTTATTTTTTAAATCAATCTAAACATTCACCACGTATATATCAGACAAAAATAAAGTTTTTTTTTAAAAGATTTCTTTTAAATGTATTCATAAAAATCTTTCTTTCTTTTTAGTATATCAAACATGTGCAGCATAATAAAAGTTTTAATGACCATCCATTTGACATAGCAAATAAGGTTTTGTTATTCAAAGGGACAATTTAAAATTAAAGCATGGAAACATAAATTTTGATTGAAAAAATCAATACATTTAAAATTTTTATTTGGAGACAATATAATTATAAATACATACAATACTTATTGCATTAAAAATATTTTTACTCATTCATTTTGTTATCCACATTTTTAATTTTTTATCCACCTTCAAGGCTTTTATTTTAATAATGAATTTAGCATTTGTTTTATTTTTACAAGAAATGCACAAAAATAATCTTTAAAATCAATCATTATCATCACCAAAAAATAGTTGATAAAGAAGGAAAGAAAATTAAATGCATCTCAACTGTCAATTTTATGAATATTTTAACAATTGTTGTATATCAACCCCTTTTTAGGAATTTTAGCTAGATAGCACTCCTCTCTTTTTTTCTTAATGAAGTTCATCATATCTCCAGGAAAACAGAGATATGAAAAGGAGAAAGAATAAAGTAGCCATTGAAAGAAGAAACAGTTTATAATGAGATTAATGTTTTCCTGAAGCATCTGAATCTTATTGCCCAATCATATGAATTTTTAATAAAATTTATCAAATCCACAATCAGGAAATTTCTTTCAGTTAATTCCTCAGTTCATTAGAAATAAAAGAAAATCAAACTGATCCAATTATTCAACAAATCATGTAATTTTGATGTGAATAAATTTTTGAAGAATAAATCTCGTGAAGGCATTTTCTATCTTAGAGATTAAATTTCTGCCTTGATACATAAAAATAATTTATTTCAAGATTTTATTTAAGATTAAAGTATGCTAGCTCTCCTAGATGCCAAAAAAATAATAATAAATTCGTTACGATTAATATTGAAAGTATATTTTACTATTTAAGTTAAATATAATATTCAGAGCTAAAATAAAAAAAAAATAATAATGTATATTTCAAAAACGAAGAAGGCTTGTATATCAATTTACATTGTTTCGATGATTGATTGATGGCATATTTATCATTTGTTAGTCTCTTGTATAATTACTTTAGTATTAAATCGATAATTACATATGATTACCTATGATTATTCATAATCAGGAATCGATTATGTGGTGAATATGAAAAATCATCGATAATGATGCATAATGACTGGATTAATCAAATTTATCATAACATGTGTCATTTCAATGTGATATGATAATGATAGTAGAAAAAATATTATGTTTTCTTTTTTGCTAGAATAACCCAAGACATTTCAATTTAAATTATAAGCTCCAATTTGGCAACAATTTATTCATAACTCTATTATAAAAAACTTTTCTAAATATCTAACGATTCTGTATAAAAACATACAAATTGCATACATGAAAACAATAATATTACATGTAGTTTCAGTACAAAATTTGCCTCCCGTTGGTGTGGCGTGGTGTGGAGATGGGAAGTGCCAGCTCAAGAGTCATTCTCATCGTCTGACCATGGTTCAAAGTTACGAGGTCCGTCCCAAAATAGCCCTAGTGTTGTTTTAAAACGGGACGTTAATATAACTAAACTAAACTAAACAGTACGAAATTTGTTGACTAATTCAGTTCACTTCATGCTTATCTTAACTTTAAAAAATTCGAACAGATGTTATGGTAATTATATAAAAGTCTACTTCTAGGTCCGAATGTTTTACACAATAATATAAAAGCTTTTGAAATTCCTATGAAAGTGATGCAATTTAAACTTACTTAAACTTACTTAAGTATCTAATCTAAAATATCTATACTCCCAGCAATCATAGCCTATGTTATTTCCATTTATTCCATTCAAAATAACTACAAGAAATATGAAAATTAGGAGGTAAAAATAAACACAAAAAAATGAGGAATGTTTTATTCATTAATGGTCCAGTTACGAATTCAGGCAAGTAACATAATACCCTGAAGATATTTTAGATTATTCCCATTTTTTCTTCTTCATGAATATTAAAGCAAATGAAATGAATAAAAATATATTCACAAAAACAGTGAAATATTCGTAGCTATAAATTTCCATGCCTTTAAGCGAATACATTAAACATGAAGATGCATTCATATTTCGCATATTTATGTGTATCATTGAGGACAGATTTAAAAAATAAAACATAAGTAACATTGAATATTATATGATATAAAAAAGTAAACATTTGATATAAAAATGTTTTTATTTAACTTAAATAAAATAATATCTCCTTTATAATGTATATTAATTCCTTTAAACTGAATCTTTTCAAAAATATTAATATACTTTTTTAATGCTTTCATTTTTTTTTGTGACACACTTTTGTATCTAAAGCAAAGTAGAAAAAACATTTATCTTTATAATAACCAACATAAAATTCATGGATGGCATGTATTAACTTTTTATTCTTAATTCAACTGAATAAAAAAAAAAACTTAATTAGAGAAACACGCGGATTTTTAAAATTGCTACAATATATTCGAATTTTCAAAATGCACACTTATGAGAAAAAAAAAATAAGAAAAAATTCAACAGCTCCTTTCTTGGAAGCTTCCTAATGAAAAATATAAATGAAAAATATGTTAACAGAATTTAAATAATTTTATTAATTGTATCCATCAATTCTTTAATTTCTAAAATAATTTTTATCCTTGAGTTTTTTTTTTTTTTTTTTTTCTTAAATTGACATTTGAAATAGAAGAAAGACGATAAGAACTTATGCATTTTTCTTTTTTAGATTTAATTCATTATTTAAAATACTAATAACTTAACTTACAGAATCTTTAAGGTTTTGATCTCCCACATTAAGGTATTAGGAATTATTAATATCATGTCGTATTTATCAATACTGTGTAAAATGTCTTAAATAGACTTGTTATAAATTTAGTACTGTGATCAAAATTACTAAATAATAACATACCTTGCTGTATTTATGGTATGAATTTATTAGGATATATAATAATGTTTAAGTTCAGTCACATATTTATGGTAATATTAATATAATTTTAAGTATATAAGTAATTTCCTTTGAAGTATGATCAGACCCTGTCTACAACCTTATAAAAATGTGAAAAATTAATAATAATCTATCCCTTAATGAAGTTTTAATTTATTGTGATAAGTCATCTGATTGATTGTGTCATCTAGAATTCCTATAGTTGTTAATCTTTCCATGAAATGTGATTCTATTTTAAACTTCAGCCATATAAATTTATGATTGCATCTAAGTACAGATATATATTGTATTTTAAAATATTTTTATCTGTCAAATCTTAATATTTTTAAATATATGGAACAATTTTGATAGAGGAGCTTGGTTGAACAAAACTAGTTTCTTAATTTATGTTCAAAAACTATCTTAATCGCATTGATATTCTAAACCTATTGAAGAATTTGTTTAATGGATAAGTGTGCTAACATATAGGATCAAGAGCATCAATTAGGAATAAAAAGTAATTGGGAATATAGCCTACAGCAAGCTCTAATAAAATCTTAGAAGCAAGGAAACATGCGCTTTCTTTAAGACACTCTAAACGAAAACAAACAACACTTTCATTTTATTTCAAAAATTCACTTTCTGATGCAATTTATTTTTACTTTTGAGGGATTGACTAGTACACTAGAAGAAGATAAAATAAAACCCTGGGTTTTTCTTATTGTTATTTTCTAATGATTGTTTATTTTAGTTACAATTACAATTAGAATAAATCAAATAGCATTTTTTACTACTATTGAATTGAACAACTAGACCTTACTTATTTCACAGTGCACTTTTTTGTATTAAATATTTCCTTTCTTGTCTGATAAAAATGCCCTTTTCCATTGTTTATATAAAGGTTCATTTTTTGACTTTTCTCAACGAGATTGGAAATAGAAAAATTATGAATCATTCCAAATTGAGGGCATTAAATAGGTATAACATTTAATATTACGACATTTCATGAAATAGAATATATCTTTATTGAAAATAGTAAAGAAGTAGAATTTAAATATTGTTGGAAATTTGCAATGAAATAAATTCTTTGGTAAAACCAAGTAGTTTTTATTTTAATCATTTCAAATGTATTCTCGAAAAATCTATTAATAAATTCAAATCAAAAACAAAATTGATCCCATTTACCCCATAATGCCTTATGTCTAATTTATTAACATATTAATTTGTAAATAAGGCATTGTTTAACGAGCCTTCCTGAATATAATTATGCACTCAAATAAATTATTTGACTATTTTCCATCTCATACGATCTTTTCAAGCCGAAGAAAATGATTAAGTCTGCAAAATGCATTCCCAGTTACCCTAACTGACACTACCTCTGTCCGCAGTGACGTTAGCTATAATATCAAACGGAATAACGAAACTTTTCATGAAAATGTTAGCTGAGTCTTATGTTTAACGATTCTTTCCTGAACATTTACTTTTAATTTAATTTTCTGATTGTATGTGATAACTACATTATTTATAGTTGTTATAATAAGTTAGAATTAAATGAGTAATTATTAAAATTAATTGCCAAAATTAATGAAAAATTACCTAACAATAATCTAATATAGAGAGAGACACTTCCCGTATTCGTTCGCTAAATCCATAGCTAGAAACACTTACCAGAAGATTATTTATTTACAGCCACGATTTTAGAATTCCTATCTTCTTTAAAGAAACATTAATTAAGAATTAAATTCCAGTTTGTTTTTATTCGATATAGTTTTTGTTATAGATTAATTAATGAAAGACATAATTTTAAGAACTAAAAAACACCAAAAACAACTTTTTTAATGAAAATTAAATATATTCATCTTCATTAATGTTTTTAATTTTTAAAGAATGCATAAAAAGTAATAAATATTTAGAAAGCGTATTCATTAACAAACTTGAATGAAATCCAAATAAAAAAACAAATACAAATGTCAGGAAACTTTATCAGATAGATTTAATCAATTTTTTTTAATTTAATATATATTAATTGCATCTCTAATGAAGTACACTGCCTATTTATATATAAATTTATATGTTTCATGTTAAAGTAAAAATAATTTATTAAACGGTTATATTTATTTATGTATCAACTATGATGTTTTTGATTACTAATAACTCTAGACAGCTTACTTTCTCCCTCTATTATGAGTGATCCATATTCTGAAACGAAAGTTATCAACAGTTTGCAAAAGTTTTATGCAGAATCTCAGTAAGAACTACTTTTTTTCATTCTATCTTCATTCAGAAACTTTAGCATCGAAAATGCAGAGACAGTGATTGACGACGGAAGTCTCATTCTTACGCACTGACAGTTATAACAGACACACACACACACACACAAAAAACACTCTTTTGAAAATGAAGAAATGGATATATATACCGGAGAAAAAAAACCTGGATATACAGTTTCTGAGAAAAAATATTTCAGAAATTTCTTCATAAAACTTTAAGTTATACTGAAGAAATTTTTCATAACTGTTTCTTCTTTGAATTATTTTATTTTATAAAATGGATTATGAAAGAAAGCAGATGTTTACGAAGGAACATAAATTTTATTTTGCTATATTAATAAAATTGATCAATGGTATATTTCATTGATATTTACTGATTTTGTATGGTTTTTATGTTTTTATAACTATATTTCAAAATGAATTTAAGGAAATATAATCTACATATATAAGAAGTTTATCATAATTTGAAGAATTTAAAATTCACATTACTTTAAACATTTTTTTGAACCAAATATATATTTACAAAAATTTTATTCCGTACAACTAAGGAATTCATAAACATTTTTCACTAATCTTAAATATCCATATTTCTGCATATTAAGCAATGTATTTATAATGCTGCAACTGATTCAGAGAATTATGCACGGAGATTTCAAAAGTGCCTTAATGATTTATCAACAAACAAAACTTACGAAATAAAGTTCACTATTACATCACTAACAAATATAAAACAAAAGCAAAATACAGAATATTTATTTCCAAAATTAAATATTATTATTCATGAAGCAGAAATACGACCTACTAAATGCCACATTAGAAAACATTATAACATAAATTAAAAGATTAAGAAAAGGCAGCACAATTATTTTCATTAATTTCCATTACATACATCATGATGTTACTCATTCCATTAATTTATATTTGAATAATTCGTCATGATAAATAAATATCGACCTCACAGCTAGCAAGGAATTCTCATCTGAATGTGGATATACAAGATTGTTCACTTGACAACAGTTGTTAAAAATATGATTCGATTTAGGAGTAATATCTCATGATTTTCCATCAAGTTCTTAAACTTTGAGTACCTGCATTTTCCACCAACAATGGCTTTTGCAGAAACAAAAGTTCTTCATCCTCGAGATCGTATACTCAAATATTTGACTTTTCCAGACTGCTCGAATATATATTTGAATTCCGTTTACAGTCCTTTCGACTCTGAGGGTGTTTTTGAAGGCTTGACATGTTTCCAAAACTTCTGGCGTGTTATCATTTTACAAAAATTTTCATCAGTATAAAAGACTTTTTAAAATTGCATACTTTTAGCGAAAATCGTTTATTTTTTTAATTATTAACTTTCTCGTTGCATTCTACCAACTTGACTGTTAAAATACTTATTTATACTGCAGATTCATTAGATACTGCAGGTGCCCTCTTAAATATGTTAGATCTTTCCATAGCCAATTAACTTCCAAATGCCAGATAGGAATACGCTATAGCGGACAAAGAAAATGACAGTAATATTTTGAAAGACAGAAAATTCAGTTCCGTTAATTTTCATTACGTATTATATATACCATTATATATCATAATGGTACTTACCTCATTCATAATGTTACCTAAACAAATTCAAAATGTATTTGGTTGGGTAAAATAACATCCTAATGATTAATCCTTATAACTAACAACGATATTGTCTAACAAATAAATAACGTCTTGGGTAAAATTTTTGAAATGTATATTTTTTAAGCAATCAAAGATTCCTCTATTGAATTGAAACTGGATATGATGGGAAGGCTAAACAGGGGGTAAAATTTCATTTAAGGTAGAGAACATCATGTTTAATAGATAGCATTGATGAAGGAAGGAATAGTTGAAAACAGTGTTTGAAAGTGTTGAAATATTTAAACACTCAAGAAAATATATGTACAGTAGAAAGAAAGAATTTATTAAAAGTGATTTGAAATGACTGACCAACGATTGCAAATATTTCAAATACAGAATTTCAAACTCATTTGCTAATAATACGTTAAAAAGAAGATAGCAAGTGTAATGCAAAGGAAATATTTATTACTTAAAATAACAAATCTCTTACCAAAAATATTAAATATTTGTGGCAGGTTCCGAATGCAAACTTTAATTATAAATTGCTACAATACCTTTAGAAAGATCTGCTTTGTATTGTGTAGTATCTGAAACATCGTAGATAAGTCAAATCATTATGTAAAAACAATGTAATGTATTTCTAACCAATTCTGGACATTTCTGGCTTGTATTTATTACTATTATCTTATTTTATATTAATATAGCAGTTTCACCAGTAATAAAATATTAAAAATAATAGATTCCTAAGAATAATTTTTAGAAAAAATAACTTTTGAGCAATAACCACATTCTCACGAAGCAAATATGCTCCTTTTCAGTTTCCTTATTAATCTTCTAATAAATAATTATAAACATGAAAAAAGAATAAGTTAAGATTTTTGCAATACATTTTTGTTTCATATTTAAGTCATTCTTTTAGAAGAAGCAAGAAAGGGCTGTAACGAACAATGTCTTGCAACGGATATTTATTGATTGCACAGTAGATATATAAAATACCTCCGAATAAAAAAATGATGCACCAAGAATAAAAGTGCATTTTATGTATATGACCTGATTCCAGAATGTCCAGGTTTGAATCAAAAATTCGAACCTTCGGTTGATTTTTCACTAGTAGTGTCATGTATAGTAAATAGCATGTTACATAACTTTTCATGTATGCTGTGCATGTTAACATAACTTTTCATGTATTTATATATGTTAACATAACTTTTCTGTATTTATTATTACTTCCTGAACATAAATAAAAAATTCTAAACTCAACCATTTTTTGGATCTGTTCTTTGTTCCTTATCTATCTAACTTTTTCTGGAGAGAATATATTCAAAATTATCGGTAACTTTTCGGTATATTCTAATTTAAAATGTTTTTATTGTTTTAGAATAAAAGAACTTTGATCTTAGAACAAGACGGTTACTTATTTAAAAGCGGCAAATTTTCAATATTTCTAAAAATATTTGAATGTTTTCAACTAATAATATTTCAATAAAAAGATATATCATGAAAATTCCCTACGCGTCATTATTTTTCTAAGCTTATATCAACATATATAAATATTATTTTTAATTAAATTTAAAACTAAAGGTTTAAAAATTAATATTAAGGAAAAAAGGGTTCTACACATTTACATAAAATAAGTAGTATTTTATTAATTGAAGCGGTTTTATATAAAACAAACAAATTGGAAGTAAAATATAAATATGTTTTTGAATGAAAGTTCATGATCAGAAAACAGCAAATATCTCATTGTCTAGACTTTCTGGAAATTTAGATGTTTTTTCCTGACGAATGCAATATGAATTAATCAAAGAGCTTTAAGAGTAAAATTTAAATTCATTAACTGTTCTCGGTCATACTCTATAAATTTCTATATTTCGTATTTTAAAGTCTCTATTTTCTTTCTATTATATAGAATATTTTTCAAACTGCATTTAATTTTAAATAAAGAATAAATATGTAAATCAAAATAAAAGTACTGGAACAAACATTTTCAGTTACGAAATGCATACCAATTCTATTTGCACTTTTAAGGGGAAATATTACATGGAAAGGGATATTTATATTATAGCTTACTCGGAAATTAAAGCTTTTACTAGTTTTCTTTACTTATTCGAGCTTATAAAAAATTACAGATTTTAATTTGGTTTACAGTATTAAAGTGTTTTTAGATTGATTTAAATTATTTTTATAGTGTATGGCTAGATAAAATAAAAATCGAAAAAAATATTTTAGGTTCTATCTTATTAATATTTTTTTTCTGGAATCTAACATGCTTTGCTTCCTAATATTTCATTCTGATTCAGGCGCCATCTTTCGAATTAAATCGGTGAAAGCGTTTTAGTGGAAAACAGTTCTAGCCACACTTCATTTATAATTAAATATAAGAAAATAACAACATAATAAATCAATATGTGTGTTCCTAATTTGCTTTTTTAACTTGATTATTTAATCACGAAATGATTGAAATAGTAAACAATGTTTTTTAAAACTTTTTATCGCTCGTTTCAAACGACTTCAATTCTCAAATAGTTCTCACCAAGACGTCAAATAAAAATATGTGTGGTTCACTGAAACTCAAATTATTACCAGTGAATCAATAAAACATGAAATGATGTTTAGAATTTCTAACTTATGACGGTCATGTAGTGTCATGTGACATTAAAGTTACAAAATAAATGTAAATGCGCATGATATTTATCTTATTGCGTATTGTGTTGATGCAGAATTCAATATGAAAATGCAAAAGATATTCATGTAAAAAAACTTACGGAATGCATTTGAGGAGGATATAATAAATTTGACTAATTTATCATATAAAAACGACATTTTTGCATAAATTTTGAAATGATTAGTGGACGTCTTAGCATAAATTATTAAATGAAAGATAATTTAACTAAGCGTCATACAAATATGGAAAATAAAATATGCAGAGAATTAAATAAATAAATAAAAAGTTAAGCGAGCATTAAAACAATAGATAAATATTTTTAGTAATTATTTATATTTAATATTTTAGTTGCCTTAGTTTTGTTAGTTTAAAAATTTATTTCTACGTTTGGATCAATTTGTATTTATTAGTTAGTTACATTTTATTTAATTCGAAACGTATTGGTAATTTGGCATTCAGAGTGCTTTTAACCATTAGAAGAATAAAATAATCTGAATGTCATTACATTTCAAAATAATGAAATGTCGTATTTTAATTCTTGTGTTAATACGCCAAGAAACAGTAATCGATGAAATATCGATACAATGATTTGCAAGTTTCTTAAATCTGCACATGGATTCTTATGTTATTGATTAAGTAGTCTAACAGACACTATTTATAACTTACTAAATATTTTTTTTTGAATTGACAAAAAAATAAGACAATGAAAAATTATGGAAATTATCTTGAAATAACTAAAATATATCTATTAATATGATTTATTTGTCATTTTAATGGTATTTGTAATTTATTCTGAAAGAAAGTAATAAATCTGAAAATAAAGAGATTATTCTTGAGAAAATATTTAAAAAAAAATACATAAAATCTAAAGAGAAAATGCTCTGGAATACTTCGATTTAAATCTAGCTACTCTTTCTTTCCCACTTTGTTTAGTATAAACGATGCTAAGATTGTTTCAGGGAAAACAATTTTAAAAAATGATTTTAAAAGTGGTGATATACAGAAAAAAATACACATTCGATGATTAATAGAAGTTTGGCGTTGTTGCTGACATGAATAACTTTGTTTCCAGTTCGTCATCTTTTCCCCTTTGAATAAAACAAGTTTAGCAACTTAACAAAGTTTTCTGAGCAATAAATAATGCATTTGAATTGAAACATTTTTTAAATATTTTTTTTTTTTTATTCAGTTTGTTTTTCATTTCATTTAAGTTAACTAGTTAACTCTGAAAGAAATTACTGTAACCATTTTCAGTAGTGCAAAGTTTAAGGCTATAGAAATAATATATATATTTATGTTATTATAATTATTGTTTAACTATATATATATATATATATATATATATATAAATAATTTACAGAAATCGCAATCAGAGGGCAATTTGTGACGAAGCTGGATTCTACATACAGAATTTAGTGATAAATCTATCTCGCGCACTGTGAAAAGATTGAGATTCAATAAATATTTGAATAATTTCATGCCCCTTTTTCAAGGAAAATGTGAATTTATAAGATGATGTTTTATTGTTGAAACTATTTCTACAGAATTTAGCTCCTTCTCTATAAGCTTTAATAAAGTTTCATGGCTTGAAAAATAATTTACAAAATTCCCATACTACAAAATGTGACAGAAAATTCTAATACTGTAAAATGATTAAGAAATTCGAGGGAACTCGGTTTTTGTGTAGTCATGTTAAAAGAAGACAAAAATCTGTTCTAAAAGATTCATTGAAGTTGTTTTACTCATGGAGGAAGAGGACACGTATTCGACCTTATTGGACCATAATACTACATTCGTCATAATACTACAGCTTTATAGTAGACAAATGCAGCTGTATTTAAAATTTTTAGAAATATTAAATTATATTACGTCTACAAATCAGTATGTGTTCAGGAATTGTTTGCAAATTATTCTTTTCCATGTCTAATATCCGCTTTGGAATTTCTTGCTGTTTGGGAAATTAATTTGGATCAACTTTGCAATAGTGTAATGAACCAAATCATTTCGTTCCCGATCAAGATTTGACTGATGGACCAAATTCTCATATCGATAGAAAAATGAATGCACGAAACAGCAGTGCCTATTAAGAGATTCTATTTCTCAAGTTCTAATGCATGTTCACAGAGTTGCGTTTCGGTGTGGATATTGTAGAACATTCATGTAGAACATTCATTTAACCCTTAACTTGGGAAATGCATTATCTCAGATTGCTAAGGATTGACTTTGCCTCGTCCATATTCTATTGTTAGCTCAATCGAACGGATTGTCATTTAGCTTCCTGTTTCGTGATCTTCACTACACGTGCACTTTTTCAGCCGGTTTCAGTAGATGCTTTTTAAAAATAATTCAACAATTTCTTTGCTCGACGTCTGTGAGACCACGCCTCCCTTTTAATGATCCAGTATTATACAAGGCTTAGCAAATGGTTCTAGATCTTTATCCTCCAAATATCACCCGATGATCCCCTTATGAAGCAGAGCTTCGGTGACTTTTAAATGAAGCGGACATTTATTTTAATGATGAGGATAATTGTACAGAAGATTGTTTCGATGAAAGTTCACATTCGAATGATTCTGATATATATGTTCTAATATAATTAATTTGTCTAGTAATAATGTTTTTTGAAAAAAAAAATATATAATATATTAAAATACCAAGAAAAATATATATATATATATAATTTACAGGCTAATTTTTATACAAGTACTTAACCTGTATGTTTAAAATGCCCTTAAAAACCATGCTACGAATGTTCACAAGTTTCTGCTTAAAAATGATACCCATGAAAAAAAGGGTCAATTTTATACACTGTCAATTTTTATTTATTTATTGTTTATATAATTTCTGAATTTTTCATTGTATGGTGTTTTTCATATACTTTTGTATACTGACAAAATAAATATGATTTAAAAAGTAAACATTAATATGATTTTCAAGAATATTATGTGTTGTAACATATAATTTGAGATTAAAATGTACGTTCAAACACAATTATTTTTCTATTGGGGGGCCGCGGTGTCCTGGTGGTAAGGTCTCGGCTTCGGTACCGGAGGGTTTCAGGCTCGTGACCCGATTCCACCGAAGAACCGTCGTGTAAGGAGGTCTGTTGCACGTTAAATCCGTCATAACAAAACATCCTCCCGCTGGTGTGGTGTGGTGTGGGAAGGGGGTTGCTAGCTAAGGTGTCGTCCTCGTCATCTGACCGCGGTTCAAAATTACGAGGTTCGTCCCAAAATTGCCCTAGTGTTGCTTCAAACGGAGCATTAATATAACCAAACCAAACCAAACTTTTTCCACTGATAATAGATTTTGAAAAATTTCAAAAACTTATTTATGTATGAAGAAAAATATCATCGGAATATATTGGCTGATTGTTGTACTAATACTTTCATAAGAAAATTTAATTTGAGTGTAAAAAAATGCGGTCTCATAGACTGAAGCTGCCCAGTTAGGTCCTAAATTTTCACTTCCCCAGTTAAGGGTTAAAGAATTGACCCGACAAAATGCAGCAACGGTCACCATAATTAAGCGGCATTATGCCTCACTGCTGGAGAATAACAGTACCCGCCCCTTAAAGCATATGAGTAAATGGACAAAACAAGTCAGTAATTTCAAAATTTCTTCAACAGAAATTAAAATAATAATTCTTTTAAAAATTAAAAGCAATAATTTGGATAATGTCAGTTGTATTTTATTCTGAAATCGATTTATAAATTGATGATGATAAATAGTTGAAAATGCATTTCAATTCCACAAAATTGACCTTTGAAAGCATCTTAATAAATGAAACACTTAAAATATATGTATAATCTAAGGTGATAGGAACAGTTGTATTTATCAGATAAAATTACATATAATGTAAAGCAACATCAGAAAAATGCACGCATACGTGCGCGCGTACATAAACATATTTTAAACATCATCATATTCCATACCTTGTTCAAATCTAGAAAAATAAGAACATTCATTTGAATAAAGTATATATTGTCCAGTCCATATCACAGAATTTTATTCTGAGATTTGAAATAATCACATAGATAATCGGATGCAAGAGAACTTCAGGATGGAAATTTGAAAACTATAATATTTTGAAATAAAATAACATTTGAATATGAAATTAACTTTGTAACTAAAGTTAGGAAAACATTTAGAGATGTTTAATGAGTTGTTTGCATCAGAATTGGCCTCCTTAAAATATTTCAATATGAAATTGAAAAGTAAATATATATATATATATATATATATATATATATATATATATATATATATATATATATATATATATATATATATTTAAAATTTGTTTTTATTTTGCATTGATTTACTAGCTCGAAGCACGTATTTTCTTATTGAAACATTTTGGAAAAATAGATATGCTTATTGTTCGATTCGTTATTCTTGCTTTTGTTCCAGGGTAAGAAAATAAATATTTTGCTTATTTCAGAACATAATAAGGGTTTAAAATAACGTTTACAAAGAGCAAAGTCAAAAGTTTACAGTAAAAAGAAAAAGAAAGGAAGGTTATCGTTGATATTTGCTCAATAAAGAAGAAAATTGTCTCTATAAATTCTGAATCAAAATAAAAATATATATATATATTGAATCTGGAAGACATTCACAATAATATTAATGTTTATATATTTTCGGATATGGGTTATATTTTCAATTGTTCTTATATTTTCAATAATGCTTAGTTTAAAGTAATAAGATAAACGAGCATTAACTTAATAAAGCGACGAAACATAAACGCACACAAAAAAAACTTCAAAGATTTAACTGGCATTGCTATGATGAAACAGTGATGTAGAAATAGAATTATTTATGCGCGAAAACGTTCCGATATACATTTCTAAGTACCTGTGACTTGGTTCTTTCCGATTTAGTATCCACAAAATAATAACTGAAGTCTAAGTCAAATTACAGATTTCAGTTCATAAATTGTAAATTATCTAAAAACAAATGAACCAATTTATTCCGAGTTAATATCCTAAAGGAAAGGAAATTTATAAAAATTGTGTCTCATGAAAATCTAACTATCAAATAAAAAGTTTCAATTTCAACATAATTGTATTTCTAATATTCCTTTCTCAGCAATATATTTCACAAAAATTACTTTCAGTACACGTATTAAAAAACTTCGTTAAATTTTCAATTAATGGTCCGTTTACTAGAAAGAAGTAACAATGAATATGAGTTTTTTTTTTATATCTCTTTACAAAATGATACTTCCAGTAAAATTATTCTGAATACATTTTGCCCGAGCACTTGCGAATTTTAAAAATTATATTTCCACCAGTTTGAAATAAAAAAGTAATAAATTTTCTTAAAGTTATTACAAATGTTTTTTGGATTCTAAACAGCCACATTAAAAAAGCAACTCTCTGAAATTGTTCCACTGAATACAGTATCAATATTGGACATTAAGTCCCTTTTAAGGATTGATATCCTTTAAAGAACGTCATCATCATCTGCATCATTGTCTATATCCTTGCATTCAGTGCTCTTGATTTGAAACTGACACTTCATCAGAAACTATTTCATATTTTTTACCCTTTAAAGATTCAGAAAGCATAAACTACAACAGAGTAATTTTATTTTCATAAGAAATAATTTATTCAAACATGCAAAAAGACCATTTCAATGAATGTTTCATAAAATATATGAAAATTGCGTAACAGTGCACATATCAGGACTCATTTATTAATCAGCTGCATTTTTTTCTGAAATGACGAATATGAAGAAAAAAAGATTAGAAACAAATAATTATATTTCAGTTCTAAAACTTTTGGAAAATTTGGTGAAACGAAAGTGATAAATCATGAAATGCTCGGCGCATGTTCTATTCTGTTAAAGGAAATTATTTTTTCGTATTATTATTTAGTAATATAACTGTAACTAGATAATCTGATCTCTGTTAATGTTATATGGCTGGTCATCTGTTCTTGTCATACGTATTATGCTCGTATATGCTAATAGTATTCATCACAAAACTTTTTTAACTAATGGTTAGTTATAAAAAAAAAAATTTGAAAAGAAAAGAAATTTGCAATTTCATTTTTTAAAATATTTTTTGTTTTTTGTAAATATAAATAAAAATTGAAATTCACTTCAATCTTACCGAAAAGCCTTTATTTTTTTTTTTTTTTTTTGTGAAGGATTTATATGTTTATAAGTTACAGTTGGTCATTTTTCATTCTTAGTACCATTACGTTTGCAAAATTCATACGATAGCTCCAATAATTGCATTTAACTTTTTACTGTCGAAATCAAATAGATCTGTAACCAGCAGGTATTCTCACAAAAAATTTAGCCTTGTCCTCGTCTACATGTAAGAAAATAAATATCTGCTTCGTATATGCTTAAATCATAGAGGAAATATCTTATTTTAGGAACCATTCTGTATTTTCTAGTTTTAAGTCGAGTTTATGCATTTTCTAGTTACCATTACAATAAATTATCATTAATTTTTTTATCACATAATTTAATGGGATATTGTAAATCGAATATAAATATCGAATTTTATTTTCTTCTTAAGGCGACAAAAGGGATATTTTCATTAAAAGTTTCTGCAAGAAAAGTAATTTTAAGATTTTTTAGTTTCCCATATATTGCATAAATATTAAACCTTTTATATGTGTTCACAGAAATTCTTATTTCATTCTTTTCCTAAAAATATTGTTTAAAACAAAATTTGAGTGTTTTAAATTTCTAATAATAATTTTTGAAAGGATTATTCAAAATTTCAAATCTTAAGAGTAATAACAAATATTTTAAGAAAAATTAATTACCTTTGCATTACAGAAAGCACAGAATTAAAGAAAACCATCTTTTGAATTCCACAAATTCAATCTGCTGTTATATAAGATTAATTCTCAGATTTTTTTATGCAACGATATTTGTAAATGAAAGGAACAAAACGGCGTTGCTGAGAAATTGCATTCAAGAAAAATGTATTTTTCTATATTTTATTACATTTTTGTAGAGGCATGTCTAAAAAATCTCATTGCTATGTAGAATAAATTTCAGCATTTGAAAAGTTAAACTTTGAAGATTGGTTGGAATATGAATTAAGTTTAACTGGTAAACTGAACTTCTGTTGGTATGTAAATAATCAATATTTAAATATTTGAATTAAATTTAAAAAAAAAATATTATACTATTCTTAAAAAAAACGAATAATGGAACTTGCATTCAGTAATTTTGTACAGTAGATAGAAAATAAACGAGCTGAAATCTATATTTCATCTTAAATAAAAAAAAAAATCCCTAATCGTACAGAAATTCAAATATATAATATTTCAATAGAAATAGTTTGAAACATTGTCAAAAACTTTTGCAGAAAGAAAACTTTTTTTTTTTACTATACGAAGTCTCTGAGATTAGGTTTTCATTATTAGTGAAATTTAATTATTATTTCATTATTAAAATTACTTACATTGAAATCTTTTATAATATTTAATTTTAAATGATCCTGGATATGCCGTATTGCCAGTGTAAATGAATCTATAACTTATTTTCTATGAACTAAAAATAAAAGATGACTTTCTTTAAAACCTATATTAAATGAAATTATTTAATATTTAATTCATTTATATATATATATATATATATATATATATATATATATATATATATATATATATATATATATATATATATATATATATATATATATATATATATATATATATATATATATATATATATATATGCATAATATTAATTATTTTTAAATTTATAACTGCACTTTTGAAGGGATTTAATTTGCTAAAACTATGTTTTCGAAAGCGTTTCTGGAATCATTTATATTTTTTTTCAACCGTTTTTAGCAATTATTAGAGTTGGGGGGGGGCAATATTCATGTGAAACATTCTTTCAAATAAATAAAAAAAAATCACTGAAATGATTTCTACATATTACAATTATGTTTATCTTACTACATTTCTTTCATATGAGCAACACTTCTGTATTAAATTTAACTTGATCGTATTTAAAATATGGCATGAAATGTAAATGTAGTGGAAATAAAAATGTCAAACAATATACATGATCAAGACAATCATTAAAAGAATGGTAATTTCATGTGGCAAAAAAACAACAAAAAAACTCAATATATGTATTATATATAAAAATAAGTTTTTTTTCATACATTATAAATTTTTATCAGTACAAATAGAAATTATTTAAATTCCATCAGGGTTTAATAAGATAAGTATTATATGCTTAAAGCGCAATTTTACATGCAGTATTTGATACTGCATATATAGCTAAAACTTCAATATCAGATAAAGTAACAAAAATCATTAGGCTATTGTTACCTAAAACAATTATGATAAAGATGTAAAAATATTTTTTGAACATTTATTTAAAAAGAGAGGTATAATTTTAATGTCGTTTCATCTTACTTTATAAGTAAATGATAACAAGCTTAACAATTTTCAACACTCTTTAAAATAATAAATCATGTGGACCAAAAATTGCATTTCTATATAGAAAGAAAATTTGATGATTATTTGATTGCTCCAAACATATAATATTATTCCTTCATGTTGTATTGTATTGTATTTCTCTTATAATCAAGGAATTATTTTAAGAGGAATTAAATAAAATCATATATTTTTCAATGATTTTTCTCTTTCGTCAAATTTTTTCTAAATATATATAAAGAGAAGAGAAAATAAATTATTTTCAAGTAAAATACAAAACTATATAATTCTTTTATTTCTAATTTTCTCATTATATTAAACACGAAATTAATCTCCTTATTTTTAGCTATTTTAAAAATTATGCAGATGATATTTAATATAAAAGATGCATCAACCTCCGAGAATTAACTTTTTTCTTCGAATTCTGTTCCCGATATTCCAGGAACTAAACAACCTAATATTGTTGAGATTAATGTTCCCGGAAATTGACATTTCCTCGTGTCTGGTAATCAAAAATAGTTCCCTACAACCACGTTTCTTGTGAAGAAAAACACAACTACATAAAATGAAGGGTGAGCGTTAGATCCACAGGCATAAAATTTATGGCTGGAAACGATTTCCGTTGATCGTTAAGAGAATAATATAAAAGGATGAAATTATTTTATTCGTTACTTAGTGTTTTTCTTATTTTCTTCATCCTGATAATGATTTCACTTTCAAGAAATAATTTAACTATAATTCCGCTTCTGTCATAAATAACTCAGATCTACGTAAAACGTTTATTGATACAAACACACAAAATAAAAAGAAGAAGAATATATTTGAGAAATTAAAAAAAAAAAATACCCTCTTCATTTCCCTTCACTTCCTTTGATCTGGAAATGAAATTATTAATATTTTACTGATTTGATATTTTTTCTACTGTTTTTTACATTATTTAAAGGATAAAGTACCGTAATTGATTAACAAAGGAAATAATTCTGCTTTGTACAGATATTTTTTTTCAAAACGGTTGACTTCATTACACTTATTTTAAATGAATAAAAGTTTTTATTTAATTTTCCAAAAAATAATTTGTATTGAAATAGTGTGATGAATGTTAATCATCACTGCTTCAATTATTTAAGAATTTAACAGTCTTAACTTCCATTTAATGCAATTAAAGATGGATGCAATGTCCGAAAGATTTTGCATAGTTCTTATCTAATATATAATTCTAATATATAAAAATTGATTTTTGTTTGTTCGTACGCTGAGTCGGACAGTTAAAAGAAATTAATTTGTCTTTCCTGAAGACGGAAACATAAAAATAATGTCTACCGTAAAGCGCTTGAATAATAAAGTCCAAAAAATAAATAAATAAAAATAGAATAAATACTATTTGTACTCCTCATTTATATATCATTCAATTTCAATGAATGCATTCATTGTCGATATGAAAATAAATATCATTCTTTCTATCATTCCTAATTAAATAAGATAGCTATTTCAAATTTCAAATGATATTTCCAAAATTATTTCTTCTGCGGCAGCAGCACACCAGGTATCAAGCAAGTATATTACAAGTTTCAAATATGTTTAATTTTAATTAATTTCGAAAAAGTTGCTAATACTATTTAATGGACTAAAACGCATTCATTAACTTATTAATCTTACATAAGAAAAGACATTTTGAACAAATGACAATACAAAAACGAAAGAAAGAAGAAATAATGGAAAAATAATTTAAAAATACTGCTTGTCAGGAGGGTAAATATCAAAATAATATTTTTAAAAAAGTCTTTTCAATTTTTTCAGTTCTTATTTAAGCAGTTTGAGTTATTTTATTTTATTTTTTCTATCAAATTCTTTTATTTTTTAAGAATATTGAAAAAAAATTATTTCTTCAATCAATATGGGCATCTAGCTGAGCAACAGTTTTGTGTCAAATAACTTTTTAGAAAAACAGTTTTGGAAAAAAAAAATGCTTGAACTACATTTTTCATTTGATAAATTCCTAAAATGAAGAATTAAAAGAATAATATTAGAAAACAATATTTAAACAATATTAGAAAACAACAAACAAAACAATAAACAATTTAGAAAACAATATTTGTTGTTTAAAATTTGTACTTAATTAATAAAGTACGCTCGAACGGAAAACAAACTTCAACAAACAATAGAAATGTCAATACATATATTTAAAAACGTCATAAAATTCTTCTGAGAACAACAATCAACTAGTGAGTTGCAAGGAGTACTCTAAAATAATTGAAAGTCATCAAATCAAGGAAATATACTATTTGATAAATCATCAAAATTCTGTGATAATAATTTTGGTTACTCCATAAAAAATAATTGAAATTGAATTGAAAGATAAAGCAATAACGTTATTTAATTTATTTACAATGGTAATTTATTTTGGACAATACTGATGGAACAATTAAAAAAATTATGCAGATAAGGAATTATCATTTCAAAACTAAAACATGATTTTTACAAAATGCATATATAATATTTTAAAAGATTTAAAAAAAAAAAAAGAACGGATTGCAATGAAAGATCATATTTTCTAAGAGGTACAGAAATTTACGAATGAAAAACTGTAAAAAATACCATTATATGTTAAAATGTTAAGTAAATTGAAAATCTTGCACAACACTTTTATTTTTTTTTTAATGAAAATTCAGAAATTATAGAGAAGAGCAGTTATCGTTTATCCCACTTTTCATCGGAGCTTTGTGGAAACCTAATCTAATAATACTTTCAGAAGTTCCCTGTTTGTCCAATCAATTTCCTTGGCTCATCAAACAGATTACGAGTTAAAATTATTGGAGGATCAGCTTGAAATTAGAAGAGGAAAACTGTGAGAAGATAATGAAAATGGAACACAGGCTTTAAAGATATGAATGTCTTTTTTGCATATTAATTGGCTTCTTATAATTGCTCCTTAGAATTATATAAAATGTTTGCATTTCAATTAGGAAAAAGACTGATAAGAAGAATTTTTTACTTTAGTTTTAATAAATTTGGATAAATGAAGATTTTCCTGTATGGTTTAAAGAATTTAGGTAAACTTCAACTTTCACACATTGCCAAGTTTAAAATTCATCCAATTGCATTCACTTTGTAAAGATGTTTCCTTTTCCATAAAATTAAACATGAAAATTCAAGGCATAAGATAATTGTTCTTAATTCTATGTAAAATATTTCCTACCGGATATTCATTAATTATAAATATTTATAAATATTATTTCCCATTTTGTCTTGCTTGACAGTACATAAATTTTTAAGATAGAATCCTATATATTATATTCATATTTTCCTTTCTTGTGCTCTTAAATTTCATATTTATAGACAATTCCCTTATATAACACAGGCTTCAGCTTTATGTGTCTAAAATATAAAAGTACAGAAAGGGTTCTTCATAATACTTAGTTTCAAGCAACATTTGTAGAAAGTGCATATTTTCTTATCTTCTTCCTTAAGTTTACAAACTGGTCTCATTTGTATATAAAAATGCACCATTTCTTTTAAAATTTATTATAATTAACGACGAAGTCTTTTATGCATTAGTACCTATAATTCATACCAATATATCCAATAAAAATTCCACTCCTTATTTTTTTGCAAGAACAAGAAAAATTAGATTTCTAGAAATTTTTACCAATTAATTTCCTGTTTGAAAAACACTCTCAAAGATCCGCGTTTAAGATTCTTAAAACGCGGATTTAGCTTTCCAATAAACAATAAGGCATCGTTAATTTTCAATAATTTAAAAATTATTCATTAGTATACCGAGGTGACCTCCGGAGGGGCACCGCGAAAAAAGGATGCGATGCTTTCGGTATAGTGGTTGGATCCCGCCACCCGGGAGGGTACACAAAAAGATGGGGATATGGCTCCTCCCATCGATGACGGGACGTACTTCCTTTGGGAAGGGTTGTACGTGGCCGGTGATGGCCCTTACGACTAAACCACAGTTCTCGCCAGTGTTGCTGTTGCGGCGGTACAGTGATTCAGTTTTATTTATCCGTGTGCCTTCGAGTGGGTCAGAGAACCAGTGATATGACTAGTATACCGAGGTTTTGGCGTTATTTTTTTAAAAATAATATAGGAGGATTGTAAAATAATATATCTTGCTGTCAAATACCCTAACAAAAAATGTTCATCTCAAAATAGCTTATGAACATTTTGAAACAAGACTCAACTAGAACACTTTAAAATGTAGAATGGGAATAAGCTATTTCTATCTGTTGGACGTGCATTCAAATAGAAATCAGTGATTTAAATATTTTAATATTAATAACAGAAATAGACGAAATACTGATCATTACTTGCATTAATTTTCATATTCATTTTTATTTAATTTTTCTCGGGGATTTAAAAAAAAACAACAATTTTTGCCATCAAATGAGGTTTTTAAGGAAAATATTTCATATTTTGGGAAAAACCTGTAATTTAATATACTGTGATATTTTTTTTTATTTTTTTTTTATGTGATTGTTTTTATTTTTTAATGTAACCTCATAATTATATAAATTACATTTACGTTCTAGCTGTGCCACAGATGAAATGGTAAATGAGCTTATATAAAATGTTTTTATTATTAATATTAGAAATTTCTAATTTTTTCAAAAATGAGAAATCTTTTTTTTTTCCTCTTTTTATTTTGTGAACTTGCTGGGGATTGTCGCATTTCAATAACCATCAAAAGTCAGCAAATATAATGATATTCAACCTTCGCTGAAATTACCATATCTTTTCCTAAATGCCTTGATGAAATATTTCATCTTTATCTACATTAATTGCATTCAATTTTAGAATAATAATCGAGGTGTCAATAAATAAAATGAAAGCATAACCAAATAACCCATTCTGTTATCATGATTATTACTTTACAGGCTTTTTTCCCGATTATTTTTTCAGTGTTAGGTAACACTTTTCATTCTTCATGATTTTCCTGGTTTCAAGTCCTGCAAGCACTCCTTTATGATATCTTGTTTTGGAGAAACTATGGAACTGTTCGTTAAGGATTTTGAAACAATTTCCGTCTTTGTGTTATGACTTATTACATCGTTTTATAACGCCCAACATGTATGTGAAGCGGTGGAAATAAAGCTGCCTATAGGTTAATCAAGCTCTCTATTTGAATATTTTTTACTCCAGGTTTCAATATCTTTTTCTTATTTCTCAATTTTATGCCAAAATAAACGAATTTCACTTTATATGCATAAATTTAAATGTTTCTTTGTAAACATATTTTTACTATACAGTTATGTTGTTGTTACTATTATTTATGCAGTTGTCAAAGGCAACCCAGCGGACGAAATCACCGATTTAAGCCGAGTTTCGTGAAAAGATTCTGAGGATAAAGTCCTCTGATCATCCGAGGATAGAAGCCAGACTTCTAGCTCATATGAGGATAACACTCACACAATCGCATGCGCAACCCCTTTTTACCACGGAGCTCTTTTACACCACGCCCTAGCCGGGACTCGAACTGGAACCCCCAGATCTCGGGCAGATGCGAGTCCTGAGCCAGAACGCCGGCCTTTATAGATATAATAAATATAAGCAAGTTATTATAATTGGAAGCATTCTAGAGCTCATACATCATACTCTCAATCTCACTAAGAATGGAGAATTGCTTTTATTCAAGTTTTTTACAAATGAAATTATCACTAAAGCTACAAAAAGACGGATTGATGAATAAGATTAAAAGCAAAAAATGGAAGTAGAAAGCGAAAGAGTAGGAAAGAATCCAGCTGACAAATTAAAATGCTAGTGATTCAAATTTTGCTTTCTTACTCTAATTTCATAATTATGTTTAGCAAATAATTTTACATTTTTTTAAGGAAATTATTTCGATAAATAGTATTTTATCATTAATAATTATTAATTCTGTATTAATTTTAATATTAATTCTTTCCTGAATAGAATTTACTTAAAGAAATCATTATCTAAAATACATTTGAAAACTTCAAAGACATATTGTTCATCTCATCTTAAATAGGTACGTTTCGTAAGTTTTCGATCTGTGATTTATGATGAATTTTGAACAATGGAGTATTTTAATATTGTTTTTCTAGTAATTAGCGACAAAAGAAACTATAAAAAAAACTATGAATTTTAAACCATTTTTTTAATTATCATTGCAATAACAAAGGAAAAAAGTTCAATTACATTAAGCTCATTTGGAAAAAGTTGTTTCAAGACAACTGCTTCATTCAAAACACAGAAATAATATTATTTATTTGTATTCTAACCAATTGAGTAAAATTCTTAATTTTTAATAACAGGGAGACTAACATTTTATTTATATTTTATGTGATTCTCTATCTTCTTTAACCACATTTATAACACACAATAACTTCTGTTTTTAATAAATAATTATCAAAAATTTGAATAACCACCAATAATTTACATTCATAATTTTGTAAAAGAAACAAGATCGACATTCTTATCTCATGAAACACAAGTTCATTTTCATTAAAATAATATTGAATCAAATATCAAATTTGGCAGCTGTTTATAGAAGTCATAAAAATATTTGAAGAATTTCCAAACGATTTCTAGTATAAATGCATTTAAAATTAAATATGACCGATTCTTTATGATCAAACTAGAAGTTCTCTTATTAGAATTTTTGTTACACTTTTTAATTATATCCAACCATTTTCACAAAGTGAATTTGTTAGCATATTTTCCAGAACTATTTTACCATAGATAAAAAAAAAAAAAGGATCGAGCATATTATTGACTAGAATCTAATATCTAAATGAAATGTAAGGAATGTGAAAGGTTTAAAAATGATATTTATTTATTCTCGTGTTTATATTCCTTTTGAAAGAGTCTATTGTTATTACTTATTTATCTAGAGCGATTTCTTTTCTTTTGATATTGAATTGTAAATAATGTGTTAAGATGTGTTCAGAGAAAGGAGAAGAGAAGCAACAAACATTACTGCATATTATTTTATGTACATATATTCTTGCTGATACACTTTTAGAAACATTTAAACAAAGAAATTTTTAATAATAAGTATGTGAAAATTAGTTTAATTTTATTTCCTTTAGAATAATAATTACTTTTCTATTTCTAGTATTAGATATTTTAATGAAAACATACATATGAATTCTTCTTGCATAACTGCTTTGATTCAACCTTATCTACATATACTGAATTTAATGGCGGTACAATTCATTGAACATTCTCTTTAGACTCTATTATAATATTTCCTTCATTGTCTTTATTTTTTTAGTATATCTCTAATGAATAGAACATGCTTGTTTTTTTAAACTTGAGTTTTAAGAATATTTTATGCCATTTTGCAATGAGAGGCAATGAAACTCTAATTTCATTTATTGTTAAAAAATTAATAATTCTAAAATCATCATGTAAACAATTTTCAGATAAGAGTAAAGAAACCTTATCAAACATATTTGAAATAAAAAGAAAAAAATGTAATTATTGCTAGTTATTTCAATATAATTTATTAAGGTACTAACATAAATATCTTAAATATATGTAGAAATCAGTTTATAATTAGAATAATAAAAAGTATATATTTTTTAACCTTGCAACAAGCATTTTCCATAGCATCCTTTAAATATGATGATATATAAAATTAACTTTCCTAGAGAGAAGATTGCATTTTTATTAAGTCTTTACATAAAGACTTAAACAAAAAAAAAATCAAAAATTTAAATTAGATGAGTTTTTAAAAAATACGATGATATATAATATATAAAATCATTGGCATAAGATAAGTTACTAGTGGATATATACATAATTCAAAAACAGAGCTTCCAAATAAATTATTCTTTCATTTTCATTCTAGTTTCAACTTAATTGAATTTATCATTTTGTATATAACGTGATGCAATTTTAACTATAAACCTGTTGAAATAAAAGTAGAGATTCTGAGAAGGCAAGAAAAATTTAAGTTTATTCATTCAGTGTTTCTTTTTTTTGATTAAAAGAAAATTAAAAAATGAATTCTTGTAAAAGAGTTTGAAATGAAATTTTGTAGTTTTGATTTTTTTTTTCTCAAGATTTAATTATTAGAATTTCATCTTGAATCAATATTAACATGGACTTTACTTGCAGAATATATCGTTCAATGACATATAAGTACTGCAATAAAGTTGAGAAAAAACATAACAATTTATTGGATATAACGGTATAAATCGATTTTTTCTATATTAATTTCATTCTTTTATAGTGCAGACGTATATTAAATAACTGAAATCATTGAGGCTTAGCCGATATACACATAGTGTTGGTTACGTGTAAATATTAATAATTTTGAGGATTCCATTATCGATATTAATAAATTTAGTGTGTTTTCTTAGCAATTAATATTGATGTTCTACTTAAAATATGTTGATAATGAAGTTCCTTGGATAATGAGGATAAAATAATGGAGGAGTTGATCATAAATAAATAAAGGATAATGGGGGAGTTAAAATAATTTTCATTTATGGTAAATTGATATATAATTGAGGGAAACTGGAAATATATCAAACAACAATCAAAATGAGACAAACGACTGTTTGATTTCTAAATCCCAAATTTAACTCCTAATTTTATCCTAACGTTAATTACTTTAACTTCGTGGGAAAAAATATAAAGTATTACAATCCTCAAAAAAAAACTCGAACTCGAGATTTTGATGAATATCCACGAATCATACCTTCTTGAACTCGAAAACCACTGTGTTGGTTTCAAGCATATCTCTTTGGTTGGTTGGTTTCAAGCATATATAATCTTTAGACAAAATTTGTGGATTTTTAACAAATTTGAACGAAATCAATTCACAGGTCATCAGCCATCTTGGTAGGGCGGATACTATGCACTGGGGCCTCGCGATTGAGGAGGCCCCCAACATTATTAAGAACTAAAACAATGTTCTGAATGGTAACGGGATAGAAAAAAGAAAGGAAGAAATTTAACTGGAAAAATCGATGGGTTTTGAAATATACAAAGTTTACAGATTTATTACAGTTTAGTATAAGTGTGAAACACATTATAAACATAAAGTGCGATCATTTACCTCACCTACTAGGTTAAATTGCATATATTACTTTTATAATTCATATTATAAAATTTTTAATATCATTAGATCAAACCATGCCCATGACAAGGAATTATTCTTCTGGGTATCAAGACTCGTTTTCAAAAAAAAAAAAAAAAAAAAGCAGAAAAAAGCTAAATTTCAAAAAAAAGTCATGAATAGATCTGTTTTCTTGTATACAAACTAATTATGGCAATGCAATTGCATCGATTTCAGAAATTACAATTCAATCTTTAACTGGCGAAGAAGGTTACGCACAAACTGCCCAATCTTGCAATGAAAGTGTAGAAACTGAGAAAGTCTTTCAAGAACCATGTGTTCATACATATATGATGGAATCAGAAAACAATGACGAAATGACAATAACAAATGTGATCAAGTGTATATAAGTGATTCAGTTTTATGACAAAGCATTATAATTGATAAGTTTAAAAGTTTTAGTGTTAAAAACAGGCCTGTACAACATAAGGCGGTTTTTGCTAAGAATGCTAAAAGTAGATCATTTCCCACTATTCACATCTTTTTAAAAAATGCCAGTTGGTAAAATACAGCTTCGGAGTTGATTGATTTATTCAAAAACGCAAAACTTGGTATTTTGTTTTTGCAGTACATTATTTTCCAGATGAAATGAAAAATCTGCATGATTATAGGTAATATCATAATAACTGGAGCAACTTTTCAACTTTAATTCAAGATCATAAACGTTTCATTTGCCACATAATTCATTTATTGCTTGGAAAGAATTACTGAAATGATTAAATTTATTTTTGAATGTTAATAAAATTAATCGAGTTAATATAAGAAAGGAAACTGAACGGCTTGAATTATTATTTCAAATAATTGTAGATGTGATTCTAGTTTCACGAGTTAGAAGTCAGACTTCTGCCCTTTGGTGCTCAGGACTCTTTACCCTCAGAAGCTACAGCAACCCCTTTCCGTGGTAACGCGGGCACGACATCCTCAAGAGAAAATATTTATAAATGAGTCATTTATGGGGCTTATTGAAGAGACTGAAATGACTGTAGACGGACTAGGAAAAGCTATATTGGAAATATTAAAGGAGATTGATTTAGATATTAGTGACTGTATTGGATAAGCATACGACAACGGTAGCAACATGAAAGGGAAATATAAAGGTGTACAATCTAGAATAATTGTTCTGGTCCCACATGCAATTTATGTCTTGTCTATCACACTCTTATAATTTATTAATTTGAAATACCGCTTCCAGCAGTATATGTTGTAATTTTATTTCTGAATTTCAACGCTCATATTGCTTATTTTCTGCCTCTACAAAATGATGGGAAATTCTACAAAAGTATTCAAACATTACTTTTAAACCATTATGTGATATTCAAAGGGAAACAAAAATATATTTTGTTAAAGTAGTTTATATACAGTTTGAATAAACTTGTAATGCTCCAGAAGAATTTATTGATTCAAATAGCAATAATATATCAGTATCCGAAGTTAAAAGTCTATTGGATTCAATACAAGAAATTAAATTTATTTTATGTTTAACAGTACGGTTTACAATCGAGTCCAACATTGGCACTGTTAATAAACTATTTCATGTAAAAACAGTTGCTCTCGCCAGGGCTTTTAATTTAGTCAATAAAATTGAAACGTAAATACAAAATTTAAGAACAAAATTTAGCTCATTTTTAGGCGAATCAAAAGTGATAGCACGTAATTTGAATCTTTCAGAAATCTTCTTCAAAAACAAATGAGAAAAAGAGAGAAATTAAATTTCGAAACAGCGGAAGATGAAATTATAGATGTAATTTTTTAACTCGGTAACCGATACTGTTATTGTACTGATAGAAGATAGATTTAATAATACTTCAAATTAAACACTAACATGAATTAGAAAACATGAATTAGAAAAATGTTCCGAAAGCTTTCTAAAGTTTTATAATAACTATGAAGATGAAAGCCTAAACCAAACAATTCCATGCTACAGGTTTTGATTTTGAATGAAAGGAATGCAAATAACCTTAACACATATTGTAGTACATATTAATTAATAATTATAAGGATTTATTTCTAAATGCATTAATTTTGCTAAAACTTCTCTTTACATTACCAGTTACTATATTAAGAGCTGAGGCCTTGTTTCAACAAATTAAATTTAATAAAGAATTGTCTTTGGCCAAGCATGTGCACATAACGCTTAAATGCACTTGCTATACTAAGCATAGAAAAATAAATTACAAATAATTGTAATTTTCTTGAAGTAATTAATACCAAAAGAGAAACATACATTAAATAAACGTGTAATAGTAATATGTGTTCGTGTTTGTATTTTTTTTAATACTTTGCAAAAAATGTATGGTTATAAATGGTTTCTTGCACTCAGACCCGTTTATAGAGAAGGCCGACATTGGTTACAAATACAATAAACTACAGAACGAAGAAAACTAGACGGATAAAATTTGATTCCCTGATTTAACATCTAAAGAGCAAATACCTATCAAATCTGGAATCAAATCCGTTAAGCGATTCAGAAGCAAACAAACATGATAACTAAAAAAAAAGTGCAATAATTAAAAAATAATTGCATCTCATTATCAAATTTTGTCATATCAATTTCAATATGTCTGATGAAAACAGAGTTGAAAATGCATATTCGGAGTAGTAAAACTTGTGTATGGCTGCATCCCAATGTCTTGTCACACACACACACACACACACACACACACACACACACACACACACACACACACACACACACCTCAAAGATTGCATTTCAATAGGAAATTCTAAAAAGATCCAAAGATTCTAAAATATTCTTGTTGTTTCTATTAATTAATGACTAATCTTAGTCTGAATTTAACTTTAATTACGTTTACTTCCTATATACAAAGTATAGAAAAATTATTGTATTTTTCAAAAAATTCGAAATTTTGACAAATTTTCAAGTTTTAGACCATCTAAATTAAAAACAAAAATGCATTATTGTAATTATACCTCTCTGTGAACATTACTGAAAGACGCTTTTTGATAAGTAGACTAAATTTGGTATATGGACTTAAAATCAATTATATAGAAATCAATCAAATTTTGAAGGACATCCATTCGCAAAAAGTCTGTATGTTTCGCTGATAAATATACTCAATATATGCGAATCATAAAGAATTAAATTAATAAAATTTAATACACAGCTTTAGAATTTAATATGTTGATTCTTATCAAATTTTGAACTAAATTTATTAAAGATTTGACTGTCTGTCTATATGGATGCTAGTATATATATGTAAACGTAATGAAAGGAATGAAGTTTGTTGTGTGATTATGCCACAATATCTAAATTTTTATTTCAAATTTTGGTTTTACTTTGTAGTTTCATTTGGTGAGAGAAAAAAAAGATGTCCAGAATATACATTTGCATAATAGATTCAATAAGAATGCTTAATGAAAGCCAAAGATCAATATTCCATTTGTTGTTTGGTAATGTTATTCAAGGCTTTCGCGGCTTTAATAAAGCTCCATAGATTTATGCACGTTAAAATGGATAATACCTTTTATTTCAAATTTTGGTAAAATTAAAGAGTAGTAAATGAAGTTTTGCTTAAATCACTCTTACTGGTTTAGTTTGAAATAAATACACGGTCCATGGACAAAATAATCAAGATAATATTACTTGTAGTATGTACAGTGAAAATCAATGCAATCCAAATCACAATTTTGACCAAACTGTATTACTAATCATATTATATGAAAATTTAAAGCGAATCATTTTAGTGAGTACTGCTATTTTGTATAGCTATAAATTATTTTTAATTCTCTCTGGAACCAACCGAAAATAAAGTCATTTGATTGTGATACTGAAGTTAATTTATCTAAACGTATCGGTTTCAATTCCTGTCCTGTAAGAACCCAAAATTATAAATTTGTAAAGTTATGACTTAGAACAGATTTGAAAATTTAAATTAGATAATGCTGATTACGTTTCAATACCACATTTACTTCAGAAATACTTAAGGCCTAAATTAAATTACTTCACGTTTACTTTTCCATTAGAACGAAACATCCACAGATTTTGCAGAATTATATACATAGTATTTCGCAAGAGAAATCTCCATCATTATTTTACAATTTCCTGTAAATTGAAAGAGAAAATATTGATTGCTATTTCTGAAATTGCACTGAATATTAATGATGTTGAACAGTGATCTACTATCTCTTGTTTTAACATACTAATGTAATTAAATCTATTGGCAGATGAGTTATTTAATTCTCTTGGAATTTCCTTGCATTTCGAGACATAAAAGGATTTCTAATTCTGGTTACTTAGAATTTAATTGATATAAAGACCCTACTTTTAAGATAAACCTAACATTAAAAAGTAACATCAAAGTAATAATTATAAATACGTAATAATCTTCGAATGTCCTTAGATTCCCACAAATTTTCTGTGTTAATCATTACTAATTTGAAGTTATTTTATGCATATTCTTGGGATTAAATCAACAGGTGCTTTGGCATAAATATTCTTTAACTTGAGTAGTTCAGATCATGGTACAAAATTTTTAATTAAGAAATTATGAAGGAATTATTGGAATGCGATTGAAGAATCTATTAAATATTTTCCTGATCTATAGTGAATGCGTTAATGTATTTCGTTGATTTTTATTAAAAATTCGTTGCATAATTTATTGTATTTAACTGAAAATTTAAATTATTCTATAAATATATTGTAATTCACCTCATTTTCGTATGGTTTTTAATGCATGTCACATTATTCTGAAAATTGTTAATGTCTTAACTATTTGTGGATGAAAAATTTAAAAAATAGTTGCAGTACACTTCTATTTAAACTTGGCTATACATAAGGTAAAGATATAAATTCCAATACCAAAGAGTGGTTTCATCTGGAAATGGCATGATAATCATTTTTTATTCAATTAAAGATAAAAAGTGACTATTTATTTAAAATTACATAATCTTTTTATTTCTTTTAAAGATTATGGAAGACAAATAGTATATAAGATTATTTAAAATTTGATTGAAATTAAGTTATTATTCAATCTGTTATGAATTTTTATAACAGTTATCGCAAAGACAGAGTAATTTTTCAAAAGAAATTACTTTAAACTATTGCCATTTTTTTACTTTATATCTCTTTTGAAGACAACAATTATAATTTATTTATTAATTTTATATATTTTTAAATGCATAGTTCTAATTTTATAAGTTAATTTGCTATACTTAACTTTTTAAATGTCACTTTAACAGTCTTTTTTATGAAACCTTTTAATAACCATTCATGCACTTAATCCCGATGTTGGGTTTATTTCGAATATACCCACATTGTCGAATTAAAATGGATTCAATGTTTCTTATTTCAGTTACTAATACATTTATATCCAACTTTTGTACAAAATTATTGAAAAATTTACGTTTCGTCTTTAAGAAAATATTCGGCAGATATTACAAATTTTTTTATGCATATTTATCCACATTTAATTCAAAAAGGTACATAAATTAAAAATCTGAATATCAGACACTTTCATTTTTACGCCAAAGAAATTTAAGTTTATGTTTAAGGCACTTATCTTAGACAAGCCGAATTTTAGCGTTTGTAATTTCCGTAGCGACATCTAGGGGCAAGAGTACCCCTTAGCGTCAGTCATTCTCGTCACGGTCCTTTTCAGGGTCGGACTTCATTCATCCCCCCACAGAACGATCACATCTGATCCAGTATGTGACACACTAAGGACACTATCCCAATGGTGTTGTCTCAACTTGGAGGACTTTACGGCTAAGACAGATTTACTCACGTAGCAACCACCTTGTACCGGAAGCTCTTCGACGGGCGGGGTAAGAGCTCGCAACCCAAGGGATGCGAAACCAACGCCCTACCAACCCTATTATTTTGGCCGCAGACATTTAAGTTAAATTGATATTAGATAAATGTTGTCACATTTATCATATATTTTTAATATTAAAGAAATAGTAATTATTGAAATACCTTAAAAATTATGTCCTCGAAATTTTCTTTCTACATTCTTTCTTACGTTTATGTCAATATATAGACAACGCCTTCTATGCGTAACTTATTTCATTGCTTAGAATCCCTCATTTGCAATTGGATTGAAAAATTTTGGCAATATATATCTTCATATGCCTCAAAAGACGCAAATAACTGCAAATTCACCCTTTTCTTTCCTACAGTAATGTGTTTCTCAATCATCAGTGTCAAAACATTTGCTACATAAAAAGAATATATGAAAATTGTGCCTTCTGTCTGCATCTCAGAAATATTCTGTGCAATTATTGCTGGATTTGAATGAGACAGCAAGCAGAAATAAACTTATAAAGACACTGCATTCGATACTATCAGTTTCTTTCTACTGATCCGCAAACACACGTTTTCCTTCTATGTTTGAATTCACGATGTCTTTTGTAATAAATAAACTAAAAGGCAGACAAAGGCAGACTCCATGAATTCTTGAAATAATTTACCTAGTAGTTTCGGGTGTAGTTTCCTTCTGATTTTAAACGCTTATGTTTAGACTTTCTTCCACCATTCTATCTTTTCAGCCATAAAATGCAACCTTAAAGTAAATATTATAAATATGCATATATTTATATTTTTGATATATATAGATAACAAATATATTTTGAATTTATAAATACATGAATTCTGTATATTACAAAAGAGAAAACTGTGCCTCGTCTCTTCAAATCCATGCATTTTAGCATAACAATAACAATGCATATATAATTTTTTTTTTGACAAATAGGTTTATGTTACAAATCAAACAAGAAATGTATATATTCCAAAGAATTGAAAACTTATTACATTCATGAAACCACAACGTAATATACGTGATATTCTTAATTTTCTTACAAAATCGAATAACTTCTGGGTAGAAATGGACCCAAACAGTAACAAGATTTATAAATTCGCAACGGATGTGGACATAATGAAAACAATAAAAGTATTGGAAAATTAAGTTAAAAAGTTCATTAAAATTAGAAAACACTTTTTAAGAGGCAGAACTAATTTTGTTAAAAAGATAATTTCTTGATTATAAAATAACTTAAAAATGTATTTTGTGCAATAGTTAATATTTATTCCATAGTGTATATTTTCGCTTCAGAAATCAATTATAAAGCAGTTTTTTTTAAAAGGAAGGAATGATCTCCAGAATAAGAATTAATTCGCTTGATGCATTTTTCTTTTAAATCGAAAGTCAAAGAGTATTATTTTTTACGCTCCATTAACTGTTTAGTTTCCTGTTGGCATTTTCAGAAAATAATTTTATTAATGCTTGTCATCTGGGAATGATCGAATTTGAAAGAGAGAAAAAAAAAAACATCAGTTAGAAAATATTGTCTAATTGCATTTCTTAAAAAAATGGAGGTTTATTTTTCTTTAAAAAATACTTTCTTCGCTTCCATTTGATAAATTGTTGCTTTTTCTCCTGACATAAAAAGCAATTTACTTCCAAATATATATTAAATTTTCTTTTATCCCGCATTTTCCATTCTACTTAATTAGTTTTAAATCATATAGATTAGGCATGATTAAAATTTTAAAAAGTGTATAATGAGTAAAAAAATTGTTTAGCCTCTATGTTTGAAGCATTCGTTTACGATAATACATCACCGTTGATAAATTAATGTATTTATAAAACGAAGAAAATTTTTAATTAAAAAAACTATTTAAAGGCTACAATAATGTTTTTTTAAGATATTGTTTTGTTTACTGTAATAAAATACATTTCGTTGCTTTAAAAATAAAACATTGTGGTCAATGTGTCATTAATTATTTTTTAAGTGAAAGAAAATGGAATTCGCGTTTTGATTATTATAAAAAAATAAGAAACATTATTCCATTAATTATAACCTTCCGAAAAATATAAAAATATTCTCTCTTCTATTTATATTTTCGCAGTGAAATTTTTAATTTATTTCTCTACTATTTCATAATTTTGTAAAATAAATCAAATAAATTACATCACATTGCACCACATATTAATAAATCAAATCACAAATTATAAAACATTTATAAATTATATCACATTTACATCCATATATTCACATTTTATTGGAATTCATGTTTCTATTATAAAAAGATAAGAAACATTATTCCAGTACTTCCAGTACTTGTAGAAAGAATTATGTCTTTTTCTTTACTTTTTGTCAGTAAATTTCTTAATTTATTGCTCTAGTTCTTCGTAAGTTTGTAAAATAAATCGTGAATATATTATACCACATTCCAACCTTTATATCCACAAATACACATTTTATTGAAATTCGTGTTTTTATTATTATAAAAAGATATGAAACTCTATTCCATCACTTATTGACATTCTAGAAAGAAATACTCTCTTCTCTTTATTTTTTTCTCTCATTAAAATCCTTAATTTATTTCTCGAGTCTTTCATAAGTCTGTAAAATGAATCATGAACATATCGTATCAACATCAACATTCACATCACACATTTTATTGCATTATTCTAGATCATCACAAATATATCAGAATCGAATGTCGAAATATAATATTTTTGATAAAAAATGACGTGAAGAATATGTTGTATATTTCTAATTATAAATTTGATAAAAAATATCTAGATACTTTGATTCTTATCTATCTCCTTTATTTGGAGTCAGGACTGCTCGATCCCCGATCTAATTTTTATGGAATCTTAATCTTGAGTAAAATAAGCGATCAAATAACTAGTCTGCGCTCCTTTGTTTTAAAACCTAAATCTGTGTTATTAATATAATTATTTTCTTAACAGTTTATGATAAGTTTCAGTTCAAAATATCTACTTAAGATTTCAATTTATTTTATTAAAAATTTGAAAGTAATGAATTATTAGGCAATTTTTATTTATTGCGCTGTAAAATGCGAATATGAGAATTTAGACTCTCAACGCCTATATAGTTTTCAGTTTCTAGTTAATTAACTTTTAAATGAATCCTTTAATTTTATCATTTTCATTTTCTTCAACGATTAGTAACAACAGCTATTTATTTGAAATTCATCTTCCAATTTAGAAATACTATAATAAATATACTATAATATACTATTGTAAGTATTTCAAAATATTACACTAGTAAATCCTAAGTAATCTAATGAAAATAGGAAAGCGATAAAAAGAGAAATGAAAGAAAACTTTAATCTGATGTCTGTGCATTAAATAAAACAATTCTAAAATTCTAAAGTTAGACGCATAAAATGAAGCCATATATTCGTTAGGTTAATTTCTGTCTAGTGCACTTTCATTTTGTGCTTAAATTTACTTGTTTTGCTTCTGAAGAAATCACCCATTTGCATAGATTAATTTTCCTAATTAACAGCTTCTAAGTAGAGATCATGATCTTGAATGATACTGCGCAACGACTCTAGAGTGCAATAAGGGTTAATTGAGCATTCATAAATGAATAAGAATTTTGTTCTTATTTCATTTACATAGGAAGGAACAACAACAAAACCTTGTTACTTCTGTACCGGCTCCAAAGAATGCTTTTGTTTTTGTTTTTTTCATTATTCGTCCTTCCTCGAACCTGCAAAGAATATGCAAAATGTTAACAATACAAACAGTTTAAGAGCTTTTAAAAAAACAAGAAGAAAAATTAAGTATAATTTTTAGTCTATAATTTATAATTTAAGTAAAAAGCAATATATATATATATATATATATATATATATATATATATATATATATATATATATATATATATATATATATATATATATATATATATATATATATATATATATATATATATATATATATATGAAAAAGAATCCGGCCTGAAGACTTTTTCAAGGGTCACCCTCAGGCAGGGATTTAAAGAAAGGGATATTTTCTGTGAAGGAAATGCAGACATGAGTCTAATAATGATTCCTCGTGACCTGAAAATCCCCTGAAATTAGGCCTAACAGATATACCATTTTATCAGAAAGGAAAATACAAAACAACAAATTAGAAGAAAATAACCACCACTAAGTAAAAATACAATAACAGAAATAACAATATAAACAAAAAAATACCATAAAATAGCACTAAAGGAAAAACGAAAAGGCAAGAACATACTATGTGCAGTGAAGGAAATTTTAAGATATCGATTGTGATTCTCGCTTTTTAAAAACACTAACGGTAAAAAAGCTAACGGTAAATTAGGTAAAAAAATGTAGACTCCCAGCGCCATCTATTGAGTGATCTAATATGCAAGGAAAGTTCTATTTTTATTTAAGCCAAAGGATTTAACCCAAACCATACCTTGTTTAATTAAAAAATTGACATTAAAGTAATTTCTAGGAAATTCATTTTTAATTAAATTTTTTATGAGGTTGTTTGATGCTTCAATATGGGAATTTTTATTATTGTAAACCCTTTTGATCCTGTTAACTTGTGAGAAAATTAGATTTTTGAAAATTTTAGAGTTTAGATTGGAATGGTAGTTACATAGTTTTGTTATTTTAAAGTTGAATTCATCCCTTTTATCGTATATACCAACTATTGTTTTGTCATTAGCAATTTCGATTTTTAAATCCAGAAAGGTAGCCTCAAACTGATTTTTATTTGTTTCTGTTAGAATTAAATCTTTTGGATAGCAATTAGTAACAATATTAGTATTGTCGAAGTTAATCAAAAGTAGGTCATGAATATATCTCCACCCGTTTATTAAATTATATTTAATAATTTTTTTCTCATAGTAATGTAGGAAAATATTAGCTAAAGCACTTGAGAAAGCTGTCCCCATTGTAATGCCCTTGACTTGTTTTTAGGTTTAATTTTTATTTGTTTTTTTTATTCTCCTATTAATTTGATTTTAATGCTTTTGTTTCAATTCATCTGTGTTTTAGAAGTAGCTGCAGTTGCGCCCTCTAAATACTATGAAATTCTTTTTTGGTTTTAGTTGGAATAGGTAATAAATTTTAGTTGCGATTTCGAAACTGTTTTGTTTCGTTTTCAAACTATTTCTTACCTTAGATTGGTTACTATATATATATATATATATATATATATATATATATATATATATATATATATATATATATATATATATATATATATATATATATATATATATATATATATATATATATATATATTGAAGAGCTTTCCTACTTTTCTTACGGTTTAATAATTAGTGGTTATAATTTCAGTTGTTAAGCACATACATAAATATTTTAATATATTTTAATAAATGTATTTTAATAGATAAAATTAATAAAACATATTAGATTATATTTACTGTCTCCTAAAAATTAGCTAACTACTACTATTAAACTACTAAACAATAGATCTCTGACAATTGAGGATTCAAGTTTAAAACAATTAAATAATATCATTATTTTATAAAATATTATTATATAAAATAATAATTTCTCTCCATGATATTTATTAAAATATTTGTTTTATTTCGGAATAAAAACTTATTATTATTGATATTATAATTCATAAGTATAATTTTCCCTAATATGTTTTATTACAGTTCACAACCTATTCATTCTTAATATTAAAAATGTTTCCTGTATATTCAGAACAGATATAAAAAAATTGTTAATTGTATCAAAATGGTTTCACTTAAATTCTTCTATAAAACCATTTATACTTAATATCATCAGAATTTCAAGAAGATTACCTCAATTAAATTTTTTAGGGTTCTTATAGCAGAAGGACATGAACCCCAAAAATTCCCAGCTGCAACTGCCTTAACGCTTAGGAATTCATCGCAATTCAAATCTAAATTATTCTTATTCAAAGAATATGCATAGAAAATGACATGAAAATTGCGATATTTGACTTTAATATTTAAAAACTCATTTTCTCAGATGTTCATAAAATATTCAATTTGTTTCTGAGAGCTATAACAAGAAGTAAGTAATTTGATAGTTTGAAAACTAATTTCACATATTTTATTCTAAGAAAATATTAAATATTTCATATCTGCGTCACTTATCCTTATTTATTTTAAATATAGGGAATAAATAAAATAAGTTTTGTTTAGTTTAATGAACGTCGTTCTATGAAGCTATCCCAGGGTTGTTCTAGAACGTCCAAGAAATTTTAAAGCTGAGATGACAAAGAGGAAAATTCCGCACTTATTTTCATCAAAATTCTTCTGTAAAATTGTGTTCCAAAATGTATCTACTTGATTTCAAGAACAAGGTTTATTCACTAAACAAACGCAGCTGTTACAATAATAATAATACTTTTTTAACTATAATATTTTATAAAAATTTATTAATGGGTTATTTATGATTTACTTTTTTTGTATTTATTGATTTTGAATTGTTAATAAATATTCAAATCTTGCTGTTCATCAAAATAAAAAATAAAAAAATCTGAGCTAAGAATTTTTTTTACCAAAAATGTCGTGTACTGAAAGACATTAAAAGCAATTCGAACCTATGTAGTTTTAATATAACATTCCTATAATAATATTCTATAAAATTCTTGCATAACAAAAAAGTGAATACTTATCAGAAATATACATTATGTGAGGCTACTTTATTTGGACATCTTTAAAATATTATCGATTTAAAACTCAAGCAACTACTCTTCCATCAAAAATAGAATTCCTCTTTACATAAAACTTATTCTTTAAAAAATTTAATAATGTGACAATTCGTGAATTGTAGAGAAATCTTCAGATATCATATTTTAGTTTTCTTATGGAAAGTATTTTTAAGGATAATTTATTTTAAATTTAAATAATTCTATAAAAAATTTTTTAATTTTTGAAAAAATTATTTAATTTTTTTTTGTTTACTTATTCTTTAATTAACATTGACACTTAAATCACATCTCATTCTGAATTAGAATGAAAGATCTTTGCAATACATTTTTTTTCTGAAAATCTAACCTTTAGATAATTCTTGTTAATGACAACACTTCAGGGGAAAGAAGCATAGATGCCTGAGTGACACAACCATGAAAAAATTACGTTACTGAAGCTCAAATAAGAACAATATAGAACAGGAATGAAAAAAAGAAATTTATGCAATTCATCGACAATGCAGTTTCACAAACTCTAAATCCAAACACAGTACATGCTCTGCTGCGAAAGAACCTCGATATTTCTTTAATGGAACACTCTTTTTTGAAATAAAAACTCATTCTTGACAAAACGTCTTCTCTCCGAGAAGACAGTTTTAAGAAAATGATGTCTATTTTGCAAACGCTAGTTTCAGAAAGCTTGGAAAGATATTTCAGAGGAGAAATGCAAAAAAAGAAACGAATCGGTTTATGAAATGATTTTGAATCGTTGTCCAAAAGTATGAACTGCTCAAAAATAAAATCAGATATTGTTGTTGTTATAATATAATAAGTTTAGGCAAATCCGTTTTATATTTAAGTTAGCTAATAACTTCAATTATTTGTTTCTTATTCCAACATGGAAATCATTTATTTCTAATTACAGTTTTGTAGTTAGCGTAAATAAAATTGTAAGCATCATGCATGTAACGTCGTATTGCTTTTAACACATGACTAAAACATCATGTCCCATTCTCTTCATATAAAGAAAAAAATATATGTATCGAAATATTATTAGGACATTCTTATGTAGCCATACCTCTCATTTATTTATAGTTATTACATTTCTGCTTTTAGAATTGTACTCGTTTACAAAATATTCTTACATCTGAGTTTCGGAAATATTCTTTATGATATGTAAAAGAATTCTTAGTTTTATAAACATATAAGACTTTGATAACCTTAAATTCTTATATGTTTTACATACAAAATATCTGACATATTATGTGGGTAACTTGGAAGGAGATGCACCTATATTTCAAACGATAAAAGTTATATCATTTAAGAATAATACAACATTTTAACTGATTGATATTAAAAAAATAAACTAAATTTTCTGAAAATGTTATAACATTAAATTTTGATTAAAAATATATGGCCTTATTAAGTAATAGTTTAAATAATTTTGATTCAATGCATCCCTGATTAATAAAAACATATTTTCAATTCAATTTATAATAATTGAAAAAAATAGTTAGAACTTATCAGTCGTTCCTAGACCCAAATAATTAAACAGAAGCTTCAATTCTTAATCTCAAATAATATCATTATACTTAAATTTCAGCACACTTATTATTTTATAAATTCAATTAATTTTTCTTTGCTTACTGAATTTTTAATTTAATACAAATTAAAGAATTATATAAGAAAAAACATCATACACAGAGATACACAGATTTATACAAAGAAACAACATCAGATTGATATTTACAACTGGATTGATGATTACAGCTAATTTTATGAAGTGAAATTGCAGGAAAATAATTGGTTAAAACTCTTTTAAAATAATAAACATCAAAAATTGCCGTTGATTGAATATACCAGAATTTATCTTAAAATTAATTATTTTTTAAGAGTTTCCTAAAAGATTAAAGTTTCAGAAGAGATTACTTTTACTTTTCCAATGTTCATTAAACTGAATCATTGAAGAACAGATTATACTCTTTTAGAAATTCTAAAGCAAATTCAAGATGTCTTTTCAATCTGTTCTCTTGAAAACAAGTTGAAGGATTAACTCCATTTAATTAGAAAATTCTAAAAATGTCACTGTAACCTTAAATTTTAATTAATTTTAAACGAATCAGTGGTCGTTTAAGATTTTTAAATGATTAATTGTTAGAGAAAATCCTCTCCATACAGATAGAGACTTTTATGTAAGAAGGAATATAAATAAAAATGTTTGATGCATTAGAGCAATTAGATAATGTTACTTAAGTACATTAAATATTTGTAGACAAAACTAGCTGTTGAGATGCAAATTATTTTAAATTAAGTAAAATGTTCAGTCTAAAAATAGCATCACCATTGGCTGAAAATATCGAAAATTGTCCGGCCAAAACCGTAAATCAGATTCGGCTTGAAGAAGGGCCGGACAATGCCTGATTTTTGGAAGTAGCTCAAGGATGGATGTAAATTTATATATATAAAAGTATCAACCTCGCATTCAAAAAGTATTAATACAGAAAAAAATAAAATTACTATGGATATATTACTATTGAAAATGAATTATGTATTTGATCAATTATATACTACCGATAAAAGCAAAAAAGAAATCAATTACTAGTATACAAATATAAAATCAAATTATAAATACTAACATAAAACATCAAAGATAGTTTATCCTTATTTTTTCAGTTTAGTTGGAAAAAACCTGATTCATTGTTTAAAATGTTATGTGAAATTATACACAAGCTAATCATATTGTATTATTTTTTTTATTTCATTAGTTTTAAATACATACAATCTTTAACAGTACAATAAAACATCTTGTTCTTCTGAAATGACTTTCCAGTTTTGAAGTTTCAAGAGTGGATAACTGATAATAAGAAATAAAATGTTAGGTAACAAATCAAATGAATTTACTTGGTTTAATATTGATTATATTTATTAAGAGAATGTTTCACACTTTACTTTAAATAAAAATATTTATCTTCAATAAACATATTTTAAGTAATCTGATATTCTGTTTAGTTACATCTCCTCCTAATGTTATACAAAATTTTTGAAGCAATTAATTTTTATTTTTATTTTAATTTTTCCTCAAACACTTAATTCCATTAATCTTAGTATTCCTTACAGGGATGGTTAGATTTACTAGAACAAAAGCTATCTTTGGTAATACTGCTCCAAGCCTATGGTCTGAACTCTGGCCAAATTTAAAGAAATTAATTAATGCATGGAAAAAGTGCGATAATGATACACCAAGCACGCTAATGTAATAATAAATGTATAAAATTCTGAAATTTCTATAGTAAAAAGTGAACAAGGAAAGATATAAAATCCTTAAGGAATATTTTAGCTAACTAATTACAAATAATGATCATTATATTTTTATTTAAAGAACGAAGTCATTTTTATTTTTTAACGAAGTTCTGGTTGCTTTTGGAAATTTTTATGGTAGACAAAAGTTTTTAAATAGACTTTCATTACTAAAAGAAAGATATTTTCTAGTTTTTGGACAATTTTTAGTTAAGCAATAATGTTACAGATTTGAAAAACAAAAATTCATTTTAGTTTAATATATCGCTATAATTTCCCGCCTACGCAATGCATTTTTTGAATTTCTTTATTTTGGTTATTGCGATGGTTATTTCTTGTTTTTTCGTATTTAGAGGCTATGGTTATAGGAATATATTTGGATACAGAACACTTGATGGCACAAAATTTCTTTGTTGATTTATACAGAGTTACGAGCGGAGAATGACTAAAATTGCATTGAATTATTAAAATATGACAGCAAGAGTTCATATTTTAATCTGAGAAATTAATAACTCGGAGGCACCAAGTAGTTTTTTTTGGGGGGTGAGGGAGGCATGCAACACATCAGTTATATTCTTAGTCACTAAAATATGCAAGTTAATATTAAATATAAACACTTAACATAAAACATATAAATTTTGTTTATATTCCATCTGCACGTAAAAACACAATTTAATCAATATAATAGATGATAATTAATATATAAAATTAAACAAAATAGTTAATTTAGTATCTAGAATAATCAGCATAATAGCAGAAACCATTTCCATAATATTTACTTTTAACATTTTTACTTTCCACTATTTTTTTTAAGAATAACAATGGAAGCGTTATTCATTCCGTATTTGAAGTTATTTCCCCGTCATTGTTATATTGAGTAACTTATTTATGCTTGAATTTAAAAATATATATGGCATTAAAAAAAATATAGATATAATAAAATTAAAAAAAAACATGCTTTTAAATGTGAAGTACTGAAATATTTTGCATACATTTAAACAACTCAAATATTTTTTTTTTATTTTTTTAGTAAACCTGTCTGTTGAATTCAAATTGAATTTTTGCTACGCCTAGTAATATAATTATTGGTTACATTTCACATTTCAGCTTCACTTAAATACATATTCTTCCTTTGCTCAAATTGTGTTGCAATAAGTCATTGCATTTTATAACACACTTTCTGATGTATATCAGTCACCAATTTTTCTACTGTAATTCCAAAAATATTTATGTCTATATTTAGAAGCAAACATTAAAAAAAACAATAAAACATACACGCACACACACACACATACAGTGTGTTCCCAATTCGACAATTTCAGAGAGGTGACAGTAGGCATCGAGAGGATACAAAATCACCATACAACATAGGGTCCTAAACGATGTTTATTAGATAAAAATTTTAAAACTGTAGAGTGTTGGAAACTGTAAAAAATGAAGTTTCAATAGTGAGTTTTTTTAAGTGAAAGCACATTCTTAAAAGGTTTTTTTTTTTTCGTTTTTTTTGTTTTTTTTTTTCATGTAGGTAACATGCCGATTTGAAAATCAAGGGATTCGTAAATTACTGAAAACGAAAAAGTAGTTTAAAACCCTTATCTGCAAAAATATTAAAACTTAAAGGAAAATAAAAGCTTAAAAATAAAAAAACAGTTAAAATAAACCTTTTAATACATATAATACATTAAAAGTCTGAATAAATAAGGATTTTTTTATTTTATTTTGATATAAGCATATGTGAAAACTGAAGAGGTTTTGAGATATTCAAGAAAAACTTAAATGGTCACCTGAAACATCGGTACCTATGTTTGCAGAGACTGTTGTTAAATTCGAAATATAAATTTCTTGCGAGGATAGTATACATTAAGGAGATCAAAAATTAACAGAAAATATAAGGTCGCCGGTAACGTTTATTCAGTGAAATCACAAAAACAGACCTGAAAAAGACAATCTACCCGTTGAAGAGAATGACCCTATGGATGCTAGGATTAGGAACAAGGTAGTCAAGAAAAGAAGCCTTCTCGTAAATAAATTTTTCACGCGTTCGAGGAAAATAAAAGCAGCGAGGTTTGGTTTTGTGTGTTTTTCTAGCGCAAGAGCCATATGTGGCTATACTGCGCCAATCAAATGGTAAAACTATAAAATTTATTAAAAAACACCCATTTATTTAATTAAGATAGACATAAAGAAAAATTCCAAAAAATGATGTGAAAATAGTTATAATATCTTAAAATTTAAAATCTATGATTCATGAGATTTTGATACAATGATGAAACGTACAAATACACAAAAAGGAGTGTTCAACGCAAAAAAGAATGATTAAAAAATATATATGCAAGTTAAAAAGCAAATGGCTCTTAAGAAAGCAGTGAGCAAATATTCATTAATGAGCATTGTAGAATTGATAGTCGTTAAGATTCATTCGCGAGCAACTTGTCAGATTTCACAAATGCAACTAGAATGTGCTGGTGCAACTAAATTGTTGGTATTCCCTGCAGTAAATCCGGAGGGACTGCTACAAGAAAACAGGGTACTTTGCGCAACTTAGGTGTTCGGGCAGGACATACCGTCCCAATAGATGGCCCTGGCCAGATGTTGATATTAAACTTGCATTTTTCGACAAGATAGTGATGTGGGGATTTTCCAATGATCAAATATGTGCATTGTGCCTGGTGAAGACGCTTTCTCTCGTAAAGTAGATTCATCTGAGAATAAAATTCTAGGAGAACATGGTGCATCTTTCTGTATAACGTCAAGCATCCAGCATACTTACTCCACCCGCAGTGGATAATCATCATCGCATAGGAGTTGGGCTTTCTGAAAAGGAAAGGGTACATATTTTCAGCACGCATAACCTAACCGTTTCGTATCGAATACCCAGTTCAGATGCAACTTATCGAATACTTTTTGATGAAATATCGAGAAAGTGCAGCAAAACTTTGGTTTCTATGTCAGGTGTGAGCACACTGTGTGAGCACATGAGGGACCAAAAACATTTAATATTTTTTGTAGAGAACGCATTAAAAAAGAATTATTTCGTTTAAGTTACGCGAAAACTTCTCTTGTGAAATCTTTATTTTTATGACATCATATAATTTAAAATGCTTCGTATTTTTATTTTTTAAATCTGGGCTCAATAAACACATTAAAAGAGGAACACATAAATAGACGTATATCGAGGTTATCTTTCTTCATATTTAATGAATTTTATATCGCATTCGCTTAAAGGCATAGAAATCAGTAGTGACGAATTTTTTATTGCTTTTCTGAAGATGCGTTTTATTATTTATGGTATTTCTTTAACATTAATGAGGACGATAAAAAGGGAAAACTCTAGAATAGCTTCTGTTTATTCCATTACCTGCGTAAATTATCAACTGATACATTAATAAAAAAAAAATTCACATTTTAGTTCTGCAAGTTTTGAGGTTATTTTGAATGAAGGAAATAAAAATAGCTGATGGTTTGATTTTAGAAACTATAAACATTTGACATTAAGTATTTTAAATACCAGTGATGTATTTATGGCATCATTTCTATAAGAACCCCTAAAAGATCAAATCATTGATTTTTTAAATATGCAAGGCTTTGAATTAATATAAAATTATGTATACTACTATCACTATATTCATTCGATTTTTCATGAATAAAATTAAATTTAATTGTACTAAAATATATTTCATATTTTGCATTGAAACTATGCATAAGAGTATGCATAAAAGTTATTCTAATTCTATAAATATTTTGAGGGTGTATTTCTTCAATAATAAAAAAGTTCCTTCCGGCAAGTTTGAAAACAAATGTAAATTTCTTTACATCTAAGCTACTATCTGACAACATAAATTATTGATGTTAGAAACAGTCAAAATTAGGACTTGAGCAACACTTTTCAGCCCTAATTTCTAAGATACTGCAATCATAGAAAAATATTTAAATACAAAATTTGTTTGTATGAATGAGGCACTAATTTGGATACTTTAATTCACATTTTTCTCTTCGATATTAAGAAAGTTATAGCGAAAAAAAATTTTCAGCCCCCCCCCTCATATTTCTACCTCTTTTGAGCTAAATAGGTCATTTACGCACTCATCCGAGATGTTTGCCATTTATAACAGCTTATTCCAAGCCGGTTAAAATCCAAACAAAATTACTCTAATTATCCTGTCCGCAAGATAACATAGCCAAAGCGTTCAAAAGTTTAGGTATATATATATATATATATATATATAAAGGTGGAGGCTTTAAAAATCCATTGTCATTCAGTATTTTATCACCTCTCTTCATTGTACGATGCAACTTTGTAGTCACAGTCTAATTAATTTCGCCCGTTAGGGAGATATAAAAACAAAAATGTATACTATTTTGCTATGTTGGCGATCCCTGAACAATTTGAAAAATTACAAGACAATTTAAAAAAATTCTATTAAATACCGAAAAATCGGTATTTAAACTTGTGAATACCGGTATTTTAAACTTGTGAATACCGGTATTATAAAATTGTACAAATGGCTCAAAATACCGATATTCGGTATCCCGGAATACCGGTATTGCAATCCCTAAATACATCTATTACTCCTAATTGGATTCCATGTGCATAGCACAACTGCTGATTTGCACCAATCAACTTTCCAACTTTTTTCATAATTGTTGCTCCATCAGTCGTTATGGATACAATATCTTTTTTCAAGGATAATCTATGTTTCGCTAATTTAGATTTAAGCAATTAATTAAGCAATTAATTAGCTAATTAATTTCTTCCGTCAGGGAGACAAAAACAAAAACATATACTATTTTGTTATGTTGGCGATCCCTGAACTTATAGTGGACACAGTTTTAAAAATATTTAGTAAATACCGAAAAACCGGTATTTAAACTTGCGAATACCGGTATTACAAAATTGTACAAATGGCTCAAAATACCGGTATTCGGTATCCCGGTATACCGGTATTGGAATCCCTGGTGGGAACCGCTGACGAAAACACTTTTACAGAGCTTTTTGTTGCATTAATTAAATAGAAAAAGTGGAATGGGATCACGAAATAATATTTTAGATTGAAGTTAATATGTGCTGAATTGAGCTAAAAATTTGGAAATTTGGTAAGTGCAAATTAGATTTTAAAAAATCATTACACACACACACACACACACACACACACACACACACACACACACACACACATCATTTTCCTATTAAATGTGAGGACTAAGAGGAAGACAATGAAGGAAAATTATCGATATATGATTTAAACAGTGCAATTTGATTATCAAATTTTCCCGCTCTTTAAAATACAAAACTTAAATTTCAAACTTTGAATATCTATGATACATACCTTGAATAATAACGGACCACCTGGTGGGTAATCATTCGAATAATTTTATGCACTGTACCAAAAGTACATATTAAGCAGTAAATCTGAGAGATTATCAAATGAGCGTTTGAGGAAAAGTAGAGACACGCCTGTTTATTTATAATTAAATTAATTTAGGAATTTTACTTGATATGTGTTTAGAATAAGTTCAGTTTAGTATATTTCAAACCACAATATTAAGGTTCATATTTTCAATTTATGCAAAACATTTAATTAAATTCTTAGTGTTAAAACTTGTTTTTAAAAAAAATTATTACGCGATTTATCATTTTATTAACTGCAAATGAAGCAAATATAATGACATTCAAGTAGTTGTTACAGTTTAATTTATTGAAAGAAATCGATTTGATTTTGAATGACAAATATTTATATTCTTTATGTACTTGTTTATATGTTATCATTTTGTAGCTATGCAACCTAAGAAATAATATAATAAAGTAAAACATAAGCAATGTATGCTATACACTATTACTTTTTATTTGTACTTCATATTAATTTTTCTACATTTAGGAATACAATTGAGACGCCGAGATTTTAATTGAAATTACTTATAAGAATGTTTAAAGGCAGAGTTTATTTAATATTATTTGAATGAAGCTTTACCAGTTCATTTCTCACTGTTTCAATAGATATTTTTCTCTAATATTTCTTTATTGGTGATTTTTTCTCTTACATTTTTATATAACGAATGGGTGAAGGTTGCAAGAGAATTTTCTTTTAATAAAAAGTTACATTTAATTGATATTTCTTTTATTAAAAGTTTATTTTTTTAATGAGAAAATATTTTCAAATTACTAATGAAAGATTGCCTTTAATAGAGAGAAAATTTTGATTGCAGACTATGCAATTTTTTTTAGACAGTTTATCAAACGGACCTACAAAACGTTATTTTACCTTCAAGGGAAAATTATTCATATTGATCTGTATTAATTCGTAATTTTTATTTTTTATTTTTAAAATTCTACTTATATCCAGAAATTAATAAAATTTCTTAATTTCATAATATTAAGAATATATCAGAAATTTCTAAAGACGAATTCCTTATTAAAAAAAAAGTAAATAAACTCATATTAAAGGGAAGAAACACTCAAGAAATTTTATTGTATTTTACGGACGTAGAGTTATGAAATAATATGCTCATATACAATGGAATAAAATTAAATATATTTATATATTTTTTTATTTTTAATTCATAGAAAAAAAATAAATGATATAATTGAACAAAAGTTATAAATAATTATTAACTTAAAAATTCAAATTTTATATATTTTTATTTTTTTAAATACGTTTAACACAAAAAAATTTATACTTTGAGAAAAAAATTATTAAAAACAAAATTTTACTTAAATTTTTAAATTTATTTTCTGAAATTAATTAAATATCCCGTTATTTAGCAACACTTATTTAAGATTAATATAATTCTAGAACAATTTTAATTTTTCGATATATTATTGTTCTGAAACTCGAGGTTCTTTCGATTTGTTGGTTGATGAAGAAACAGAATCAACAGGCATAAGTAACAAAAGACCACTTTTATTAAATACGAAGATAAGAATGCGCAGACAACAAATATACAGCCGACATGAACACAGGCAGCACACAGTATCACACTGCAACAAACAGAAGCTTTCAAGTAGTAATAACAACCACAGCACAGAAAGCGGCCAGACAGAATTCAACAGAAGGAGGGAATCTTCGCAGCTACTCTCTACGGTCTCTCCACTGTATCCAACTACCGACTCATTACTACACGACTGACTATTCCTCACACAACTCAATACTGCTTCTACAATAAACATCAGAACTCGGCAACAACTCAATTTAGCAATCGCTTGATCTCCACACAACGTTTTCTCTGTTGAACTGATCCAACTATTCGCCGTTGATTCTTTCCATGATTCCGCATACGACTGGATACTCGATGTTGTCTTCGGCTTGAGATTGCCGCCTTTTATAGTTCCCGGAGATGGGCAGAGAAGGTTCTGGAACAGCCAGGCATATCTCGGTTCCTCTTGGCTCTATCACCAAAATTCTGGAATATTCCTGTATTATCTATTGTGTCGCCATTGTCGCCAAATGATCGCCAAGTCTGTCGCCAACACCTGAGATCGGTGATTCGGCATCCGATCAGCATCTAACAGAGTTTATCTTAAAACGGTCTTTCCAGTGGCTGAACTAAACGTGCTGAAAAGCAACAATACAGATTCGTAAAACTATGTTAAATTTGTATCATATCAGTACCTGAATTTTGCTTATTTCAGATTCAACTGCTTCTATGCGCACCCAGCGAAATAATACAATTTCAGCCGTTCTATTCGAAATTAATTGGTGTATAACTATTTTGTTAGGAATAAAAATATTACAGTTGTTGACTTTCAAGTGTCTCTTAAAATCATTTCACTTATGAAAGAATATTTGAAATTTCATGTGAAATTGAATCTACTCTTTTTCACAGTTTTTCCCAACAAAACTTACTCGCATCTGAAACATTCAATGTATACGTGCAAATAGAAATTTCTGTAATAATTTAATTACAAATAAAACAAAAACATATAAATAACAAATAAGTTCAACTTTTAAAGAGCTTTATAAATTTTGCTCTAATATTAAGGGCTATTCAATATTAGAGCAAAGCATACAATACCCGTAAATTTCACCATGAAAAAAAAAAAACGGGAAATATTTTGTTAAAGAGGTTTTAGAACAAAAAAATCAATTGAAAAATGGATTGAGTATAAAAAGATATAATGTACAATTCATCTATTCCACCTACGGAAATAAATAATTTTTCTTGCAATAATTGAAATGGATGGAATGCAATTTTATACTTACAATAACAGAAATTTTAAAAAAAATCCATAAGATGGATAAAATGTCAATACAAAATGAAATTGAATTGACAAGGACCGGACGAAATTTCTTTTCAAAAGACCCATCTTTTAAATTGACTTGACTTAGGACAAAAAACATAAATCTAAGAGTTTTGAGACTTATGTCCATTATCTCATTACCTGAAGGAGAAAATGTCGAAGAATTGTTAATGTATATCTGAAAAGCATACAAATTAAGTTTAGTATCTTTATATGTTTCGGAATCTAAATGTTAGGATGAGTGATATGATGAGATATATATCAAATAAGAGAAAAATTACAATTTAACAATTTCGCTTAGGTAAATTTTGAAAAAAAAGGCGAATAAATTTCTAGAAAGTAATGAAATTATTCTTCATAATATTACTTTATTCAAAAGCAGTTTTTTTGGATTGTTAAAAATATAGTAGTGTGGACCAAAAAATGTGAAGATCTTAATGCTTAACAATCCTATAGCAATTTTACAAAAAACTCGTAAACGATAAATGCTGTAAAGTTTCGCAGACATTGGCGATATCAGAGTCGTGTGTTACGTTATATGCGAGTTTAACGCGACCATTTTGGAAAATTCTTAAGACTTATTATTTAATTCCAGAATATTTTTATATAATAAACACTTTTCGTCTAAATCCAAATAAAAATTTTCATCCTGTATGCATCATTGACATCTTTCCAGCATTGATAATTAATTTTTCAAATATGACTGTTTGAATCAAAAATATGACGTTTTTTCCTGTTCTGCCATCTCGAATATCTACCTTGCTGCCAGATCTAATAATACTTTTATCTTATATCAATTCCTAAATTTATTTTTCATTAAGATTCGATTCAGTTAATGAATCTTTAAAATACATCAAAAACTGATTCGATTTATTCATCTATAAAGGTATTTGGATTAAGATTTACTGAATGTTGAAAGGATTTTAACTTTTTTTTTATATTCTAGAGATTAAAAAAAACTATATGAGAGTGATTATTTGATGATAATTCAGTTCTTTGTTATAAATTCTAATGATTATGTAATAAATTTTAAATATTTCATCATAACATAGCTAGATTGAATTGAATTCTTGAAAAGAAATCATTAGAAGCAATTGCAATAGAAAAGATAAGGGCGAAATTAATGATTTGAAATTCAATGTTCCGATATTTCAAAATTTTATAACTCATATAATTGAATAAAGATGACGTAATTATTCTTCTGATAAAATATTTCAAATTAAATTACGTATTCGATATCTGTATTTTTCTCTTTATTTATGAACTTGCTTATTTCTTGTTTTCAATTGAAGATAACTGTCATGTGAAGTAAAGGCACTAGCATTCCTGTAACTATAACAGAATTTCCAAAAATGTTCATGATTTATGTATCCTACAATTTCCGTCTTCTATAATTTATCACATATAGATAAAAATAGAGATACTGTAAAATTTAAATGAAGATTTTGCATTACATATATATAAATACCATTTATATATGCACAAATGTTAGATTTACTTTAAATAACATTTCCACAGGGGAGAATTCAACCTTTCTTACCCTTTTTATAACTGAGTTTTAGTTTACTAATATATTCCTAAGATTGTTTCAGTTATTTTTAAAAAAGTTATTTGGTGTAAAAATTAAAATCAATTGCAGTGTCTCGTTGAAACTTTCTCACATACTTTTTTATGAAGGTGTTATCTCTCATCCCCCACTTCTCGCAAAAAAAGTAAGGGCTTTCGGTAAGACCGTGATCGTCACATTAGTCCCGATGATGAAAGATTTCTAACTTAATCGTAAAGAAAATTGAATATGCATTTTGGATGCCTGTTTTATTGAGCATTTGAAAATTAATGTATGAAGAACCTATAATCTTAGAAAAGTTATTTGGTGTAAAAATTAAAATCAATTGCAGTGTCTCGTTGAAACTTTCTCACATACTTTTTTATGAAGGTGTTATCTCTCATCCCCCACTTCTCGCAAAAAAAGTAAGGGCTTTCGGTAAGACCGTGATCGTCACATTAGTCCCGATGATGAAAGATTTCTAACTTAATCGTAAAGAAAATTGAATATGCATTTTGGATGCCTGTTTTATTGAGCATTTGAAAATTAATGTATGAAGAACCTATAATCTTAGAAAAGTTATTTGGTGTAAAAATTAAAATCAATTGCAGTGTCTCGTTGAAACTTTCTCACATACTTTTTTATGAAGGTGTTATCTCTCATCCCCCACTTCTCGCAAAAAAAGTAAGGGCTTTCGGTAAGACCGTGATCGTCACATTAGTCCCGATGATGAAAGATTTCTAACTTAATCGTAAAGAAAATTGAATATGCATTTTGGATGCCTGTTTTATTGAGCATTTGAAAATTAATGTATGAAGAACCTATAATCTTAGAAAAGTTATTTGGTGTAAAAATTAAAATCAATTGCAGTGTCTCGTTGAAACTTTCTCACATACTTTTTTATGAAGGTGTTATCTCTCATCCCCCACTTCTCGCAAAAAAAGTAAGGGCTTTCGGTAAGACCGTGATCGTCACATTAGTCCCGATGATGAAAGATTTCTAACTTAATCGTAAAGAAAATTGAATATGCATTTTGGATGCCTGTTTTATTGAGCATTTGAAAATTAATGTATGAAGAACCTATAATCTTAGAAAAGTTATTTGGTGTAAAAATTAAAATCAATTGCAGTGTCTCGTTGAAACTTTCTCACATACTTTTTTATGAAGGTGTTATCTCTCATCCCCCACTTCTCGCAAAAAAAGTAAGGGCTTTCGGTAAGACCGTGATCGTCACATTAGTCCCGATGATGAAAGATTTCTAACTTAATCGTAAAGAAAATTGAATATGCATTTTGGATGCCTGTTTTATTGAGCATTTGAAAATTAATGTATGAAGAACCTATAATCTTAGAAAAGTTATTTGGTGTAAAAATTAAAATCAATTGCAGTGTCTCGTTGAAACTTTCTCACATACTTTTTTATGAAGGTGTTATCTCTCATCCCCCACTTCTCGCAAAAAAAGTAAGGGCTTTCGGTAAGACCGTGATCGTCACAATAGTCCCGATGATGAAATATTTCTAACTTAATCGTAAAGAAAATTGAATATGCATTTTGGAGGCCTGTTTTATTGATCATTTGAAAATTAATGTATGAAGAACCTATAATCTTAGAAGAAATGCGATGTACAAATTATTTTTCATTCACACCTTTGCTTTTTTGAGTTATCGCACATATACGTACATTCGAACTACAGGTCAACATACGATCAAATCTTAGATAAATTTCACTCGACATTTGAAATTTGCCTTTATTTCAGATGATAAAACTGTGTCATAGAAAAATCAAATTTCATTTTTCTGTGGCAATTTGTTTTATTTGCCGCGTATACATGCATGAGAAAGTATTAGCTGTTCAAGTTTCCGACGGATTTGGTTCGAAATTTGTTATTGAAATTCATATGGCAAATCTGAGCATAAAATTTTATTCATTAGACTCTAAACATTTTGTAGATATTTTTTTTGTGCTCGTACAACCAGACATTGAGGTACGGAGTTACCACCCCAACACCGTGCGCGAAGCACATCGTTGGTGTGGATGGTGGAACCCGACGTACAACCAGACAGACAGGCTTCTAAAAGTATTTCTTTCAAAATTTAACAGAGATCTTCAGCTTTGTTATTAAGACTACGTACCAAATTTTATATATCTAGTTCATAGCGTTTTTAAACTATCATGTTCACAGACAAAAGGATAGACAATTCCAAAAGTATATGGGGAAATCTGATACGTGGAAATTTATCAGAATCTGTAATTCGAGCAGCATCACGATTTTATTACCTTCTGTACTATAATACTATAATGTGTAAAAAATTAAGTAAAAAAATGAATGAAAGTTTATATAATCACGAATTCAATATCAATAAAAATTGATTAATTTGTTAAGAAAACAAAACAGGTGAAAAAAAAATATTTAATATCAGTATCAGAGAGTTACTGTAAAGTTTGGACACCCTGTAATAGAGCCTGGAAATAAAAAAAAATAATGCATTCAATACTTCATGCATAATTTATATCGAAGTCAAGAATTTAAATAGCCTTATTTAAAAGCAAAACATTAATTGACGCAAAGGTTGGTTATTAAAATTCTTGTTTTATTATATATGTTTAATATTGTAGCTTTATTTAATTTTACGAAGATAAACACATTAAAAGGAAATATTCTTTTAATATTTTTAATCTTAAATGTACAGGGAAATGGTATCGTCTAGTTTTAAAAGGTATTCATGGATTCCAAATTAACTTATAATGGTTTTTTACAGTATTTTATTACTTGAATTAAATTAATCACAAATTTATATTATTTTCATTCTGGAATGCTCTTTAATATGCTAATATTAATCTTACAAAATGCATATCCGATTAATTAGTTCTTATTATAGCTTTTACACTTAATTATTTTTCTATCATTTTTTCTTTCCATTCATTAATATTTTTAAAAAATTAATTTGCATACATAAGTAATTATAAACTTACTCTATCCATATAATAAAATGAATAATTTATAATTAAATGAATAATCTGCTTACATCTCTAGATGTAGCATACCACGAAATTAATTTAAACTAGTTTTTAATGTTAATTCGAAATACAAATTATCATTAGCACTCTTGAAAAACTATATGCTAAAAAATAATTATATCTTTCAATTTATTTGTTAGAAGAAATTGAAAAATGTCTTCCCCTTTTTAAAAAATATAAAGACATAAAAATTGCTGTTTCCGTCTATCGCTCATTGGGTTTATTACCTTCGTTTTATCTTATTAGCAATTCAATTGCTCGTTATATGTGGTGTGTCTGATTACAAGACTTGGTCAATTTTACTTAATGTTTTTATATCAATCCCTTCTTTATAAGTAGTGAAAATATAGAAACGCTAGTTACCATCAATCATTCATGATTTACTGTTTTTATTTTATCTAATTATTAATTAAATTATCCTACTTATATAGGATATCTGATTAAAAGACATGGTTATTTTTACTTAATCTAGAAATATTAACACCCCATTTTGAATGAATAAAGGGATTGGTTTTGGATAGAAATAATATTTTTTTCCATGGTCAGACAATGCAGTCGGCATCTGAGCGAGGAAATTTCCTCTTCAATTCACCAGCCGAAGGAATTTTCACTCATTTATCAGGTTTAATGAGTACATTCGTAAAATTTATAGATGTAAATTAACCTTATTTTAAGATGTCAAGTAACATTATTTTTAGATGCCAAGTAACCTTATTTTTAGATATAAAGTAACCTTATTTTTAGATGTAAAGTAATCTCTATAATAAACAAAATTAAAAGAAAAAAATAAGTTAATAAACGGAAATAAGATTATGAATTAAATATTAAAGAAATTGGAACTAGTTTATAGAAGAACGTGAAATGTTATTTTTCATGCTGCTGTCAGTACTTCATTTATACTGTTCATAATACAAAGTATATGATACAAGTAAAAATATAATTAAAAAAATTTATTTCTTTATGAATGAAGCCTAATAACAAACAATGTATTTTTTTTATTTATCTAGAAAGTCAAAAGTGTCTCGAAATATTTTTTATAATTATTTATTAGTGTTTAACAAAATCCGGTTATTGAATTAAAGTATTTGAAGCCTAATGAATTTTTAATAAGATGAGTCGATGGGATCATTAAAATTCATCATATTAATAATAATTCGAAAGCATGATGCAATGAAACGTACCTTTTGAAAGAAATTAATCTTAGGCATGTGTGAATATAACATTAATAATTATTAGAATATCTAAGAATAATTAAATTCTTAATTTAATTAATTATTAATTTTTAACACAAATATTAAATTATTGTCATATATTTAATAATTTGAATATGAATAAGAAAAGTAATTTTTTTTTTAATAATGATTTATCATTTGGTAAAAATTTTCTTTTTATTGTCTTCAAGTAAATTAAACTAAATCCTTTTTGTCTCGTTTTTTTCTCGCAAAATATTTATATAAAAAAGAAATCTTCATCTCCGTTCAGTAATTTTTATCAAATAATTCGGGCTTCCTTGAAGGAATATATTTTTAAACATTTTTCGAACCTGAAACATGATTAATTTCATCAAAAAGAGTAAAATGTTTAGAAACTCAGCTTAAATCATAAATGTCTCCAAATTAACAGAAGTAACTCCTCACAAAAGTAAAATAAGTAATTGATATACTTATAGTCATAGTTAAATTAACATTGAATCAGTTGAAAGTATCGTGATCATTTTATGATTCTTTTAGATAAATATCAGAAATTAATCCACATACTATTCTACCTTTACCCCTCTCCATAAAAAAACGTGTTTATGTAATGCCCTTAAGAAAATCTGTGCCAGAAATGGTTATTCTATTAGATATTCCGCCATCGGAATTGGTTGCAACATGTGAAGGATTCTTTTCCTCCTAAATGTTAACTAATCGAATGGGGCATCATTTCTCATAAATGAATTAGAAATAAATTCTGGACTGCTATAATGTTTTTTTTAATCAATAATTAAATTAAGCTCTTTTGAGTAACGCTTATATTGAATATTTTCTAATTTGGGAGTTATAGAGAAATATTTTTAATACTTACTTCAATTATGATAAGGACTTCTGGTCTTTATTGAAATTACAGAATTATTTGCTTTTCTTCAATAGCTATAGTTTATGTACACTTAAAATATTTGAAATAAATACTTATCTTCGATTGCTTATGAATTTCTCATATGATTTCTTAAAATGCTCTTTCATACGTTTCTATCTGAATTTAACAACGAAATATTTATTAAAAATTAGCTTTATTAAAAATTCATGGTTATCATTTGTAACTTAATATACCAGTTATTTATCAATAAAGTCCTATCATATCCTTTAGAGCACGGATAACTCTGCAGTATTCAAATTATAATTTCTTATTGTTATTCAGGCAAAGCAAATAATTGTCACTAAATAGCAATTTAATAACATAATTATACCAATTCCTTATATATATATATATATATTGAATAATATTTTTGACTAAACATCAGATTGTGTAACTTATACATAAATCCAATTGTCAGTAACTCTCATTAATAATAGCCAAATAAAATTCTGGTTAAATAGTTGTGTATTAAAATATCAGACATAACAATAGTTTAAAATAATGACGCAATGTAAAAGATCCAATGTTTGGATGTATAATAGTTTTGTTGGACAAGCATTTTATTTAGCTTTTTAAAATGTTTATCTAATTTTTTTCCCTCCGAAATAGACATTAAAAACTACATATATCTAGTATTAGGTTTAATATTTATGGTGACAAGTCTTTGCAAGTTGCAAAGACATGATTATCGCAATTAATCTTTTTTAAAAAAAAATGGGAATAATAAAATAATAAATAACTATTTAATTATTCTGAACAAAAGTATCTATTGAAAATCTTTTTGACAACAGTGCCTTTCAGTAAAGCATCGTTTCTTGAAATTCTATTATAGTTGGAGAAGCTCGCATCAATACCTATTATCTGGGAATATTTATGGCTACTTGCAGTTTGCCGGTTGTTCAGCAATGAAGAGGTCTTTTAAAAAGTTGTTTTCATAACGCATCTGAAACAAGCAGTGTCATATATACTATCTATACATTATGCTATCTATATATCGCCGGTATTTAATTCAAAAAAATTTCAATGAACACTTCTTCTGAATAAAAACGCAGCATCTTTATATATCAGTAAGATTAGAAAAAATTCATTGCATAACAGATTGTTTGCTTATATTTATAGTAAAAATAAAATAAATTATAAATATTTGAAACTGAGCCCTAGAATTTCATTGATTTCCAAGCAGTGTCTGCTTGCATTGTTTATAAATGCAATTTAAATACTTCCTTGAAAATAAATATGGAAAACTGAGTAAAAATCTAATTATCTGACAGATTTAAAAATATTTACTGGACTGATTTATAATTGTCTGGTGATGAATTTATTAAGCGGGCTGCTTTCTGTACCAGAAAAGTTTCACGCGATTCCTAGGTACATTATAAAAATATTTTATTGCATGTTTTTTTTTGTTGTTTATTTAAAACATAATTTTTTTAAGAGACTGATTACTGAAATATAGTTATAATTGGTAAATGTTTTATAATTACATTTGTTTTATATTTGCAATATTTTATGTAAAACGAAATGGAAGCTAACAAAATTAAAACACAAAAACAATATAAAGTGAGCAAAGAATTAGCTGAATGACTTGAAAATAAAATTGTCCATCTTCCAGTTGGAATACTTATCTTTTTGATACAGAATTGTAAAATAAATATGGAAATAAAAAGACATAAGAAATGTAAAAATGAAAGAAAAAAATCAGTTCCATATTCATTTTATTGTATCGTTGCAGTTCGAGCAAATATACTTATAAGGTTTCGAACATATAAATTTCGGAGGAAACATGCAGCTAAACCTTGTGGTTCTAGTGTGTTTGCCTTTTTGCTGGATTTACATCGTTTTTACTTCAAAATATAGTTCAGATTTTTTTTCTCTACATATTTAGATTTAATTCACTTTGTAAAAAGGTAGGCAATATTTGCTCAAAGCATTCCATCGTTAAAGAATTTCCCAGCTAACGTAGATATTTGGTACTAATCAGCTTTTCTTTATTGTTCATTGAATGAATATTGTAGCAATTAAAAGCAATTATATTATTTTCAAAACATTTATAAAAACAAAGAAAAGAAAATATAATAAATGGCTTAATTCAATGGTTGTGTATATTATTTAAATATAAATAGCATATTAGGAGAATTCAATAACTTGAATTATGAATGTTGTATAACTGTTTATCAAAGGGAGCTACAATAATAGGCAAAGTCATGCTTTTTTCTGCTGTGTATCTCTCATAGATGCGTGCTTTCTAGAAGGTTAAAATAAAAATACAAGTTACATTTCGTGGAAACCTTTTTCTATCCAAATAATCTACATATATAGATGAATTCAACGATTTTGCCATATAATCAACAGTTTCTGCCAAACAGAAAAAAAATATTATTCCCTACACCTGAATTCATTTTATATTGATTTTATGGAGTGATTGCATGATATTTAAAGCCAGCGTATGCAGAGTTCATCTTCTATCTTTTCATATTCAAGATATATCAGAATTTGCAAATTTAGAAGAAGAAAAAGAAAAACTTCTAGAATAAACGAAGAATTAGAAAAATGTAGAAATGGATAAGAAGAATTCTGACTTTAAAAATCAATACCACCTAACTACCCTGGATGAATTTATGAATGCTTGTCTTTTTTTCTTTCTTTCTTTTTTTCGACTTTGGGTGAGGGTAGGTTGAGATTAAGATAGGGAATCAAAAGCACATCATTGAATTTGATAATTCCCAAACAGAAACAGACATTAATGAATTTGGAACCCGACTTTAACAATCTTTTAAACTTTCAACAGTCTCAATAATCGTATTATTTTTTTTTTAGATTTCTTGATAGTGTTGTGTTTATTTCGTGTTATATCGTACTATGATGGTCAGGGTTATTTCTATTTTGGAATTCATACAAAAGACATATGCCCTTTTATAATAAACAATATTTTAATATTGGAGAAATTAATTATTTTTGAAGACAGAGCGATGGATTTTTTTACAAAGGGGTCTGTGAACGAGAAAATAACGGGAATAAAAAAAAAATCTCTGAGTGTGCTGTCCCTGTCATGAACATTTCTATAGTCATTCAACTTTTTTTTTGCGACACAGGTATCATATCAGAATAAACGTTAAATACTTTGGAAATACTTTTTGGAAATCAAATGTCTTCCTATGGAAAGATGTAATATAAAACTTAAAAATATACTCATTATATGGTAAATAATGAATTTACATTCATTAGTAGCATTCTTTGAAAATATAAATTAGAAAAATAAAGATACAGCGAAAGGACCACAATAGAAATTGTAGTCTTTATTACTTTCGCTTACTTCAAAATTGTATATGATATAAAAAAAAACTTAAAGTCTTAATAAATGTTTACTTATATTATGTCTTTAATGGATAGATTTCGCAAGCTTTAGACACATATTTCTCCGGTATCGGAATTTTCTATAACCTTGTATAAAATTCTTAAATCCCAAAGCAATAAGATTCATTGAAAAGGTTTTTTTTCTCAATTAATACATACATACATACATACATATATATATATATATATATATATATATATATATATATATATATATATATATATATATATATATATATAAATGCATTGCATCTTTCAATTTTAAAATTCCAGAATTTCTTAGAGTTAGTTAGTGAATTAGACTGTATAATAACTATAAGAAACAATTGAAAATGTCCTGAATTGTTACTTAATGGTCTATTTTATGAAAATATAAAGCAAACAGATATTTATATATCAGCTTGGATTATGAGATATCTGGAAATTGAAGAATTCTTGGTATGGGATATATCATAAATATTTATTTATTCTCAAGGGATAATATCATAAATATTTATTTATTATAAAAGGAATTTCCTTATAAAATACGTTATTAACATTTTATATGCGATCCTTTATCCCTTACCTCCTAAAACGTTTCCCAAAATTTACTTATTGTCGTTTAGCCTAAGCATTAAAGAGAATTGTAACTAATATTTTAAAATGGAAATAAACGATGCACATAATAAAATTCAACATGGACAATGAAATATTTCCTCAGTTTAATTAATGACACCGTCTCTCTAGTAAGGGAAATATGGGCATGCATAAGAATTATTTATGATATAAATAAATTATGAATTTTCAATGTTCTTATTCTGCTATTTTAAGTTGCATGAAATATATCTTCATGAATCTTTTCAGTAAATAATGCAAATTATAATTCCTGTATGGAATAATCTGTAAAATGCTGATTCATATGTCTATATTTTATATCAAAATACTATACTTCTTCATTGCATGTGAAATCAAACTTTCAAATAATTTTTGTTTAAAATCTGAAGATATTTATTTGGTACATTGGATTTTAATCTTTAATCGCATCTGATTTATTACATTTTTATGTAAGAGGTTTCTGACTGATATTTTTGTATTAAATTCAGTAGCGAATTACATTTGTTGCATTTAAAATAATTTTTTGTATTTCAAACGTTCATAAAATTCAATTTGTATTTTTTTTTATGACCACGTAAAATCAGAATATATATATATATATATAAGCATTATTTTATGTGAAACAGAATGCAGTTTGAAGACAGTGAAGATACTTTTAATTTCGTGACGTCGTTTTATTTCATCTTGAAGAAGCAGGCATATGTACAAGCGATGAGCGCACAGAACGACACAGAAAAGGAATGAGGAAACAGCTCTTAGACATTTTATCCCTGGCCTTATATTACCTATGATTTTGATAGGGAAAACATTTCTTCATAGTACTATTACGGGATTTCAATAGGGATTTTCGTTACACGCGCGGAGTAGGCAGGGGAAAAAAAGGGAGATTTTAAAAAAGAATTTGCCTCATCAGCGGTATTTTTGCCTCTTCACGCGCAGTGTGGGAAAGTTAGATTTTAGCTGATTCAACAATTTAACAAAGCTTCTCTTGAATGAATTAAGAAGAGACAGTGGAATTGGATCACGAAATAAGAGAATGAACTTACTATGGGCTAAATTAAGAAAAAATCTTGAAAATTAATTAAATTGAAATTAGAGTTAAAATACACACACACACACACACACACACACACACACACACACACACACACACACACACACATATATATATATATATATATATATATTCCGGAAAAATCTTTGAAACCATAAACTAATTTTACTTGCCTTAAAAAAAAGAAAATTTCTTAAAAAATAAAAGCGTTAATTGTTCAACTCAATTTATTAATTTGGGACATTGTTTAAGATATTAAGTTCTTTCATACAAATCAAAAATTTAATTTTCTACTTTTGTGATTAATAAATAAAAAAATATGGATTCAAATAATATTTTTTTTCTTCTATTTTTTTGGATTGAAGATTAATTTGTATAGAATTATTTAGATTTTCCGAAAAGAAATTTAGGTGGATAATAAATTCAAACAAAACGTAGAACTCAGAAATAAAACAACTAAATTGGTTGATTAGGGGAGTTTATTGGAACCACAGCCATGCTTAGATAAGCTGTATCACACATAACAGCTCACGGTTGATAATCAGGTTCATGGCGGCAATATCCATAATATCCGTACAAATATCCATACATTTCTAAAATATATGACCGCTTTTATCATAAGGATAGAAAAAAAATTAGTTAAAAGTCGTTGAAATCAATCCTTATATATGTACGCAAAAAGAATTCTTTAACAGGATAAAAAGTGTCGTATTGAATACGAAAAGTTATAAAATAAGTGAAATTTGAGATACAAAGGGGTAAATAATCTGTAAAAATCAGTAACAAGTATAGCAATCTTAACTTCGATTCTTCTTCATCGATGTTGAAAAGAAAGAGAATATTTTCTACCATTTTGGTGTCATAGAAGTAGTGCGATAACATCTTTAAGTGTGTTCACTTAATTTGAGACATATTTTATTCTATTGTATAGTTTTCCAATGCAGCAGAATTAATTTCAGAGCCAAAATCAGATCACGGAATTTTATGAACATTCATTGGAATTTAAATCCAGCTCAAAAAAGTTCAGAGGAAGAAAATTAAATAATCACCTCGGCGATTAGTGCGTTATCTGTCCTGGAGTTATCCTTTAAGGAAGCGGAATATAATATTTTTTTTTCATTGAAATTCAAGAAATTTTGTCTAGAGTCTGTATTCATCTTGGAAGAAACTGAATGCTGCAGGGATTTCTAAAGCTCTATATGTTGTCAATTTTTATTTTTGATTACCCTTATTAATCCGAGTATTGGAATCCTAGATTGCAAGTGAATTTGCTGAACAGTGCTTTAAGGCGGAATTATATGTATAGGTATATTGGCATCTGATATTGTTATAAAAAAATCATATATATTTAAAATATCTTGTATACTCTCTGAAATTTGCCCCATATACGGATTTCTTCCAAGATGATGAAAATTATTGAACTTCATCAAAATTTCTAGTATTCACAAGTATTTCTTTAGTATACTCTGGTTTTTTATGGGAAAAAAAGACAAAAATACACATTGTACATTTTTCATCATTCATGTCATTGTAATTGTCACATTATTCACATATTAACTATGTGTGGATATAGATATCAACACATAGATAATTAGTTCTGATTTTTGAACTGCACACATGTTATTCTTCGTAGTTGGAATTTCTCACAAATTTACTCCATCGGAGCGTTCGAGCTTATTTTAATAACTTTATATTACTATTAATTTAAAGAATTCTATTTCGTTTAGCGATTTTCTTTGTAGATGAAACTATTATTATATTCATAAGAACTTGGTATACTTTGTATGTTTTTATTTTTCTGGGCAATTCGGGTATGCAAAGAAGTGAAAGTGGGAATAACGAGATCTCAGAATAATCATAATTTTGTATTTTCATCTAAAAACCACATGTCGTCAACAAAAAGCAAATAGAAAAATCAGGCATGCAGTTCATGACCTAGCTAAAGGCAGTTACCGGTTTTAAAATGGCGAATCACGTCTATATCTTCAACTCAGAATAGTTTAAAATAATTTCATTTTTTTAGTTCAATCAATAGTCATTGTAATTCTCTTTGAATAATACTCATTTCTTTCTGGTGAACATCATTTTATTTTCGGACACATTTTTGTGTCACTTCATATAGACTATTACAGATTAGGACACATTTCACCATTGGTGCCACGTCTAGTTCACAGAATCGTTCTTACACACTCTACGTTCTGATACAAAAAAGAATTAACAGAAACTTTGTACTCGACAGATACGCCATCTATCGGCGTGAAGTTGTAACAGTCATGACTGAAACTAATTTTACTTTGTGGTACATAGTTTTCAATATTTGTTTTTATAGAAGTTAACTTTTAATTATTGAAAGTCACTTCCTTAAAAAACTCGTTATCTGTGAACTTATAAATTTTAGAGTCAAACTAGAAATAACATAACTTTGGAAATATATATTCGAAATTCTCTTTTTTTAACGATATATTTAGTATTATGTAGCATCAATTAGCATTCTAAATTATCTTTAGTAAATTCTATCAATAATAATCATTTCTTCACAAACCTTTAAGAAGATATAAAAAATGAAGTAGAAAAAAAAACTGGTTCATATAATATAAAATGGGAATCTAACTTTTTGAATTTATTTTATTTAAGACTTTATCAAAGTTCAAGAAATAACGAATCAATAAAAGAATGCCACTTAAAGTTTCTTAGTTTTTTTTCTCCTTTTGAAAAAAAATTCTTTTCCACGTAACTGAAGAATTTTAAAAAAACGATAATGTTATTTCAATTTATAATCCCATTAAAAATTGTCTGTCAGAAGTTGAATGCAATTAATTAGAAGTCTCAATTTTTTTCACAAGCAGTAAATTTTCCAATGGTTATTTCAATTCACAAATGTGGCTTTTTAAAGAAATGTGCATAATTGATGTTAATTTGATATCTAAAAATATATTACACTCTTGTAACATTTGATATTTTTCATACAATTAGATTTTTTAAGAGAAGCATTGATTCTTTGATATAATTATCGTTACAGAATTGAATCCAATCTATTTTTTAGGACAGAAGTGATTATCGATTTTTAATTAGCAATACCACGTATTACAACCTTAGAACATTAGACTATCGGCTTTCCTCATATTTATGCAAAATAATGAAAAAAATAGAGGCTTCGACAATCTAATTTTGCTTCACAAATTTAATTATTTATTGATTTTATCGGGGATCTTGTCTCATGTGCATACTTTCAATGGCTTTAGTTTCTAAATGTGGATTAAAAACTTGATTTTTGTTGAGGAGCACTATTCTAGAGAATAAAATTCTGAGTATCATTAGAGATTCATAACATCTGTTACAACTTAAAATTAAAACGTTTAATGTGGACATGGCCTTCAAAATATTGGCAGAAACTAATATTTGGAATTAAAATTCTGGAAAATTTGTTTTATTTCTTTTAATGCTATTAAAAATGTATAAAACTGTAAAATATGAGTTATGTTGTTTATTATTTTATCAAGATCATAAGATATGATTTTTTAACTGAAACCAGTTTGTGTAATGCAAACATTCCTGTAAAATGCATTTCAAATTTCACCATTTTTCAATCAAACATTTTTTTTGGTTAATTTTACATGTGGGAAAATGTAAATTTCATTTCCCTAGTCAAATGGATTGCAGCTTCTCATCTTCGGTTGCCTTGAATGCATAAGCCTGCGTGTAGCGTTTTGACAAATTGTAAGTAATTTCATTTTATAAAAGTAAAAATATGCTTACCAATTTTTATTAATTTTGCTATCAGAAATACGTGCCTGAAAAATTACAGGCAACAATGAAATTGGTTTGAATTTGATTATCACAAAAATAATAATGCTATAAACTAAATTTAAAAATTTTATTGAAATTATAAAATTAAAAAAAGTGTACTGAAATAATATCAGTATCATTGGAAATCATTTTTTTAAATCGTAAAGTGACATAAATGTGGCTGTTGTGTGATATAAAATTTGAAGAAATAGTCAAATTTTTATTTTTATTTAACTAAAATCAATTTATTCTTTCTCTAGAAAGTACCTTAAAAAGGTTGTTTATGAATTGGGCGGCTTGTGAAAGTAAGACTCACCATTTAGAAGAAACATTTTGAATCTTTGTTTTATACAATACGCCTCGTAGAGCTTCGCATTCTGTACATCCCACAGCTGTACGATTGTTGCATTAAGTTATTTATCAGAAAAGCCTTCGCGTTTATAACACTGAAATTTTAAACACAATTAATATATATCTTTCAAATAAGTAATTTTGCACTCAATAAATTGCAGTACGCAATAAGTTATTTCAGTTTAGGCTGAAAAATATTGTTTGTGGAATGAATATTTATGCAAAAATGAAAGAAAACAATATTAAATTTTCGTCATGATAAACCCCTGAATTGTAGCATATTTTTTGCCTTAAGTTGTAAAATTATGAATTAGGTAGGAATTTAAATATATTTCTAAAGCCCATTTAATTCTTCATAATGCTGTTAAAATTATATTATTAATTCTAAAAACTGATAACTTACAGCCTTTTGAGAAATAAAAATTAGTTGAAGCTTATTTAAACAAGAATATGAGATTTAGCAAATTCATTCTTTTTTTTTAACTTCCTTTGGGAAATAACCAAATCGTGCGCATTGAATTATAGTTCCAATTGAATCCATAATTCTGAATACATTATCTAAAAATATTTAATGACTGCATTTATTTTTCTTACAAAGTTACTTAATCAGTAGATTACTTAATTTAAAATTGGTTTCTATAACGGTAAATTTTCGATTTCTAAAATTTAAAGATGGAACTTCTAAGTCTTTAGTGAATCAGCTATTATTGTTCCTCTGCTCTTCAGCGAATAATCGAAAAATTGTTGATCTAGAATGATTTTCTTTATTAAATAGACATCGAGTGCACTAGCAATTACTTTGTATAATTCTTGGCTATGGTCAGATGACAAGGATGGTATTTATGCAACAGTTTATAAGTATATACAAGACGAAATAAAAGCTTCGGTTTCTGATTTTTGATTTAATGATTGTGATTTGATATGATTTTCTAGAATGATTTATCTAGAATGATTTTCTTTATTAAATAGACATCGAGTGCACTAGCAATTACTTTGAATAATTCTTGGCAATGGTCAGATGTCAAGGATGGTATTTATGCAACAGTTTATAAGTATATACAAGACGAAATAAAAGCTTCGGTTTCTGATTTTTGATTTAATGATTGTGATTTGATACGATTTTCAGATTATGACTTCGGAAATCATTTATAAATTAATAATTTTAAAATCCAATATCAAACTGTCATCATTCATTATCAAAGCAGTGATTTTAACTTCACGCTATTTCAGAGTGAATATTTTTTTAGTAACTTTTATAGCTAAAAAAAAACCTCCGTTTCATTTTCTGTATGGTTGAAAATTTTCAGCTCACATAACATTAATGGAACATAACATCGAAGTATCACATAATAAAAGAAAGAAAATTGAATTTTGTTTTTATTTCATTCACTTATTACAAGATATTATTTGCTGAAAAATTTAGAGATTACACTAAATTTGAAAAATCATCTTATGCACAACTATAAGCTTAAATGCAGAGATTCTTCTGAAATTTTCCAATCTAGCAATGTTGAATGCATTAGGTTGAAAATGTGGAGAATGATTATAAAAAAGCATCTGATAATTTCTTAGTCTTCTTTTTATCAAAATGATGGGTTTAGTTAAAAGAATTTTTGACACAAAATTGTATGCAATGAAATAATTTTAAGTAATCAAAAATGATTCAGTAATAATACGTATGAAACATAAATCGAGGTTGAAAATATTTAGTTCAATAGATCTGGACTTCTGATTAATGAAGCTTTTTGAGTTTCCTTTTTCGAATAGAAGGAAGATTTCGAAACCCTCTCTCCTAAAATAATACAAGAATAATGTTTTTTTGCTCTTACTTTAAGTATGATGTTGTAAATATATTTATAACAGAAAATTATTTAATTTCTGGAATTGCGAAAAAGTAACAAACAATTTATCACATTATATTATAAACAGCAATGTTATATGATAAAATTTGAATTGGTATCAAGAATTGTCAGTAATTATCAAAATTCTCAATTTTTTAATTTCTTTAAATCAACGCTTGTAATATTATATAATAATTAACTGTGCTGTTTCATATAGAAAAGAAGAAACTCATTTTTTAATTCTTTTAATTCGATTTAATAAACTGGAAGGAAATTGTCATTAAATACGGAAGAACTATTTTTATTTTTATCTAAAAAATAGAAATCAGAATTCGCTATATTTTATACTGTTTCATATTTATTGGAATTGAATGAAAGTGTTGGATGGGAAATATTGCAAATTATTTTTCGTTACTTTTCTTTGTTTTGGGGGAATCAAAATTTCTGTCTTATGTAATATACTGTAGTTTCAGCATTTCACAACATTTACAAAATAGTGTTTTCGGTATATCCTTTGATAAATTTTGCTTCTTATTTTCATAATTGTATTCATAACTTTATATATTAGTCTACAGAAGTTTCTTACTGTTCTTGTTTCTTAAGGTATTTTTCTTTAAATAATCCATCACAAAATATGATACAAAATTCTGTAAATTCATTTATGTAAACACTTCGTATCCCTTGGCTAATTTTCGGTAGTTTTTTTTTTTAATTGATACTTATAATTTTCTTCTCAATTATGTGATAAATTAAGGAAATAGGCTATTCAAAAATCATTCAACTTTCCTTGAAAATTTCATTTTAGTTTATCAGATACAATACTACTGCTTCTAAGAAGTATGCTCTATAAGACAGAAAATATATATTTTGCTTTCAGATATGAATTACTTTAATCCTTTTGAAGAAAAATAAATAAAATCAAACTGGGATAAAATTATAAGAAATATAGTAATGTAAAGGTAGCATATATAAATAAAAAACTTGATTATCAGTGATATGATATCAATATAAAAGTCATTTACAATTTATCTTCTCTTACTATTTTTTAAGAATAAACAAAACTCAACAAGGCGATAAAAATATATGGAAATGCAATTTAATGATGTTTAAATAATAAAGAGCAATATGAAACCTTTGTAATTCTTTTAAAATAAGAGGAATATAGGGGATAACAAAATGCATTGTTTACTAGAATTTGAAAAAACTCACTTCGTATTTCTAAGATCCTTATCATTTGTGGTATGTAAAAATTTGAATCGGTCGATGAGCATCTTAAGTATTGTCAGACTACAGATTTCTCAGCTATTTAATTTATCAAATCCTAATTTGCGCGGTAGTTACTTGTTCATAATGCAGCTGTCTGATCCAAATTCCTGCGAAAGACATCTGCAGAGGCATTTTCATGTTATCGATAACTCAAAACAGATTAAAGCACTTAAAAAATTTATTGGAGCTTAATGGGGACATCAAATGTTATTAATATAGTTGTAGAAATATCACGAAGGAGTTTGAATAAAAGGATTAAAAGAAATTACACAATTACTTGACAATGAAAATTTTCGGAAAATTCTGCAAAATACACCATTTCTTTATATAAGGACTTACAAATATTTCAGAAAAGAACTTACATTATATTTATTTACATGAAATAACATTTATTTAATTATAGTGAGGAATTTTAAGAAAAATGTGGTAAAAGGCAAGTGGATTTGCAATTAGATTTTAGTCTTACAAATAATAATGGATCCTCCCTTGTATTATTTTTTTTCAAAACGCCAATTACTTTTTTGAAAATTGTTTCAAAGGAAATTACAAAAATAAGATATTGAAAATGCTTAAGTGTCTGCTTATAAATATTCACATCATAGAAAATGTCTCTCCTTAAAAATGATGACATTGAAATTTTATTACTAAAACGACAAATTTGCAAGAAACGAAACTGCTATACTCTTAGAATGTAATATGGTATATGCTCTTGACTGTAATGGGTTGCACTACATGACCTATACAAAACCTTTCCAAGGTTGAAGAACTTTCCAATCGTTTTTCAATCGCTTATGAAATATAAATTTTCTTTCTGTGATGAAATTAAGCGAAAAAATTACGGTACAAATCGCTTTCCTTTTCTTTTCAAATTCGTCTTTAGCTTGGAGGCTTTTTTCCAATATCCATTGAAGCAAAAATATTTTTGGTTGAAATATGAATCATGTCTTTTTTTTAGAGAATTTCGTATCAATTATCAATTTTATTTCTTTTGTGTTTGTGTCTTCCAGAAAATCGAACATTTATGCCATGCCATGAAAAGAAGATATAAAGAGCTCTTTCAATTTATCAGAAGCAGAAAAATATATTTCAGTTTAAGAAAAAAAAATCCTGTGGCTATGACCATATAATAAAAGCTCAAAATAGTCGAAGAGATATTTTTATTAAAATTATTTTAATGCAATAAATATTAAATTTATGATGATTCTGACTAATGAAATCACATTCGAGTACATTTGTCTAGTATTATTCAGAATATTCCTATGGAAAATCTTTTACATTTTAAAAATTTCTCAACAATATTTTTTTTTTATTTCTGAATTTCTTCTAAAATATTAGTAACTAAATAGTACTAATTTCCTAAAGAATTCTTTGGTTTGTACCGAACAAACTGGTGCCATAATGTTTCCTGAAAAAATATTATGTAATTCAAAATTTTCTAAATGGTTAACATAATGTCTTAATGAATTTCAAAGAGAAAAAGAAATTAATCAATTTACAAATAAATAAAATGTTTTGTTGAACACTCCTGTTTCTTTCAAAATTAATTTTTTTTTAATTTTTTATTTCTGAATTCTTTTTATGTTTAAATTATTTCTATACAATGAATTTTTATTGGTTCTCTTAACTTACAGTTTATTTCAAAGGCAGTAATGAAAGTTGTCTTTTATATATATAGCATATGTGCATGAAATCTTGGAGCACATTGAGAACAAAAAATTACCAAATCAATACAAATATAATTTGTTTTGAGTATAAATCCAAGGTTTTGAATTACATTAGCTTTTAAACTTTCAATGAATTTATTGACATAACATGTATTCTTTATGATCGTAAACATGGAATATTAAAAGCAGCATTTCACTTTCCATTTAAGATTATTTGCAAACACTCCGAAATAAACTATTGTGACTCATGCAAATGACTGATGCAAATATATTAACTATCACATCAACCATTTAATCTTTCACATGAATGTTAGCAGAATCTTTTTCATTATATTCGATAATGTCAAAAAATAATATGCATAGCTGGCAAGAATATTTAGAATAATAAGAATTTCATGTCATGACCGCGTAGGCAAGATATTATTTTTTTAATTTAATTAATTAATGACAACATTTCAACAAATTACAAATAGAAAATTAAAATTAGATCAATATATTTGAAATTTTGCGTTATTAGAAATTAATATCTTAAACATTATTGAAGGAATAAATTATTTTACATTATTTTTCCGTTAATAAAAATTTTGAAGTAGACATTAGATAAACTTTAAATAGAGAAAAACTGAATTTTGTTTATATTTGCGTTAGGAGTGTAAATGATACATAAAGTAATATAACAAGGCCTCTAAGAGAAATGGTTTGTTCATGAAATTAAAAAAACAGACAGAAATTGAAAGTTATTTATACATATTATTTTTCTACAGAGTCCTCCCTGTTGTTCCTTTGATAAAATATTTTGAAATAAATATTAGATGTACCTTAAAAAGAGAAAACGAATTTCTTCATTATAATTTAATAAAGCGTTATGAACGTAAGTGATAAAAAGTGCTATATGGTTTCTAAGATAAAAAAGTTTCTTCATGTAATTAAAAAAAACAAAGATTCTAAGGCATTTATACATATTATTTTTCTGCAGAATAGAATTGTTTATTTTTCTTTTTGATAAAATTAGATGGACCTTAAAAAGAGAAAACGAATTTAATTTAATGAAAGCGTAACGAACATAAGTGATAAAAGGTCTTTAAGAGAAAATGTTTATTTCTGAAATTAAAGAAGCAGGCAAAGAATGAAAAGTATTCTTACATATTACTTTTCTCAACAAATATCTAAGTTGTTGAACATTTATTCTCTCTGTATATCAATATAATTAAACCGGAGTTGAAAAATAAAGACCCCGGTCTCGGAATCAATTAACTATCAGTCAATTACTGCTTTGGAATGTTTTCTTCGTGTCAGGTGTTAGAAAATTGCATCGTGTATTACATCGCAGTTAATGCTACATTTTTTCGATGAATGTGTCAGAAGAAAATAAATTCCATTACATTAAATAGCAATAAATACGCTTTAATTTCATGTCTTTATCTTAATTTCTTTTTTATAAATAACTATGCATTTTCAATAAATTTATCAAAGAATAATTTTGTCAGTTTAGTCCAAAACATTGCTCTGAAATCAATTACTTCTATTTTTCAAAATCGTCAATGAAAATTTGTTATGAAATTAACAATTAGCATTACCTTTCTGGGTAGGTTAATGAAAATGTAATGATCTTATACTACTTAAAATATTTTTAATTATATATTATATGTCTATTTTTTAAAATTTTTTAATCTGAGATTATGATGAAATAATTTTTAGGTTTTATTTAAAGCATCTGACTTGAGAACAATGAGAAAACTTTTGAGATGGAAATTAAATTTATGTACTACCAAATTTTCTTTCGAATATGAAACTTATGATTTTTAATCATATGCGATGAGAAAGCATAGTAGAATTTCTAAAAAAATCTTCCCAACTACATTTCACACATAAATGTGTTCGCATTGAATCTATTTCCTTCCTTTTCAGGCTCGTGTTTCTCTATTCACATGCAAATTTTTCGACTCTTCTCACGTAGAGCATTTTCGTAACAAGTTCCAACTAAAAAAAAATTTTCTTCGTTTTTTTGCCACGAAACTAGGAAGAACTTTTCCATGTATAAATCATTTAAATTGAGCTCTTTCGCAAAATATATATTTCGAAACTCACATATACTTGAAAAGAGTTCTTAAGTAAAGAAAGACTTTGAATGCACACCAGAAAAAATCATGCAAACTGCGATTAAGTTATCCATCCAATAAGAAGAATGTACGAAATACAGTCAAAAAATTTTGTTTTATAAACTGTTCGAAATCTTGTAGTTAAAATTATAAATAAATTTTAATAAGAAAATTCGTTTTCTTGAAAGATTCCCTTAAAGCTTCTAGTTCATCATTCATGATAAAGTAATAACAAAAGCATTTTTTTATGAAATTTGAGTATAATTGAATCTAAACATGCTTTTATTTGGATTAGTTTAGTCTATATTAACGTCGCGTTTTACACTAGGACACTAGGGCTATTTTGGGACGGACTTCGTAATTTTGAACAGAGGTCAGATGACGAGGACGACACCTGAGTTGGCACCCCTCTCTCTACACCACATCACACCAGAGGGAAGACGTTTAACGTGCACTAAACTCGCCTACACGACGGTTCTTAAGTGGTATCGGGTCTCAAACATGAAACTCTCTGATTCCGAAGCCGAGACCTTACCACCAGGCCACCGAGGACCGCCTTTGCTTCGAAAAATAAAAGCATCACCGATTATGTAATTGAATATAGAAATATTTCCTGTTCAAAATAAAATTAAATTTTAAATGCTTTCAGCATTATTAAGAATTTACTTTGACTGGATTTCTATATATTGTTTTAATTATGAGCCTACTCAACCATTATTAATAACATTGAGTTATAATAGTTCCTTTGCTTCAGACTATTTTAATTATTCATAATATTTTTGATATTATCAATGACCATTTATATTTTATTCAGATTAATATTTTCATACAGAAGTAGCTTTTATTTGTGTTTCAAAGCATTCAGTTTGTAAATTACAGTTTTAAATCAGGCATTAAAACCTGCTGTAGAAAAAAGACACATTAAAAATACATTTGCCGATTTTCAATCAGTATAATTGTATAACAAAGTCAATATTTTTAAATATTTGTCATTATTTTTTTTAAATTATAAATGAATGCAGAGTGTTTTTATATTTCCTTATGCTTCAGTATTATTAATTTACATAATCATTTCGAATATCTTTTATGAGTTTTGACCATTATTTATCGGAAATATGAAATTTTAATTCAATATTTTTTTATTATTATGTCAAGAAATCTTTTCTTCTCACAGTGGGTAAAGCATCTTTAGATTCATTATTATGGCTGATTAATAACAATATACAATGCAAAACTGAAAAATATATCTTTAACTTTCAAGCACAGGCACAAAAGTTTGGGATGGTGATATATATTCACCCAAATTATAGATATTTTTCAATATTTAAAAAGATTTTCTGCACAAAATATTTATCTTAAAGTTAATTTTCCCCATTTATTTCCTGTGTAAATAAGCCTGCACATATGTAAAAATGATTTTGAAAATTTGAATTGTGTAGGTAATCAATTATTGTAATTAATGCTAGTAAATTTGAGATACATAATATTTTCAAGCATAACTAAAGGATAAAGGTTTTTATTTAAAATTTTATGCACTCTCTAAACATTATCGTGCAAATAATAATATCGAGGATGAGTAAAATCATAACATAGGATATGCGAATTGTAAGAATGGACATGTCAAATATTTTTCCTCGATTGAGCTTAACAACCAAGTATGTTGACATCATTTATATATTTAGAAATGTAAAAATAAAATATATTATCAACTTCATTTTTTACATTATTACTTTAAGAACAAAAAGAAAGAAAAATGAAATCTACGATTCTAAATTTCAAGTTATCATGTGAGAATATTATTATTTTTAAGTCATTATTTGTCTTAATTAATTTAATTCATTAACCAATTTAAACCGGTTTACTAGAGCTCCAAAGAGATCTCTAAAACGTTTTTGCCAGCCAAGAAATTATTGAAAATGAAAATTTATGCTTTATTTATTGCCAACACGATTTCGAGCTTCAACCCCCCCCCCCCCAATCAAAACAACATCATATTCTCACAAAAAGGAATGCCACGTTTGGAAACTGAGTAACGAGCGTTTCCATCTCAATGCGATTTCCAAATGATAAACTATTTAACAATATTTTTTTAAAAATATTAATTTATATAACATTTTTATGAAAACAATATTTTTGTAAACACGAACTGCTAGTTTCGAATTTCTGAGATCATAAAACAGTTTCATAATGGATTAATTTTGGAACATGAGTCAAATTCTTTAATGTTTCCCAATTAAGAATGAATGGAGTGACATTTCGCCATTGGGGTGGTGGTGAGAAAATACTTTTATCAAAACTGTTATAAACGCGAGTGCCTTTTTTTGAACATATTATAAAAAATAAATTATTTAATTTCTTCCAAAAAAATTGACATTCCATGAAAATAACTGCTATGATGGCATAGTTCTACGTCAATCTTTTAAAAACATATCTGCTGTCAAAGAATTATACGTAATAATAAAACAATACTGGTAAAAACAGGTCAATGTTTTAAACACGAATCTGCTTTCAAAGAAGCATACATAATAATAATAATGCAATACTGGTAAAAGCAGGTAAAAAATAAGTGCGATTAAAAGATGATGATGAAAAATGCCATTTATGCTTTATTCATTGAATACGCGATTTCGAGCTTCAAAACCTCCTAACCAAAACAACATCATGTTCTCACATGATAAAACAATTACCTCAAAATTAAATACAGTTCTCAGATATTTAGGCAATGGAACAGCAATAGAGTTTTTAATAGGGAAATATGATACCATGCAATTAAATTTATTTTGTCGGACATTTAAATCACGAAAATGATTGAATTTCACTGTATTTTCAAGTCTGAAGTTTGAATCTTCTATTCTGTTTACTATATATTTGAAAATAAAAAATTGAAATAACACTTAATAAGAATATGAGGAGTAATGATTGGTTGAAGAATTTCAACCTCAAGGTTTCAACCTTCAAGGCTCTGGCACAATTTATCTTTAAACCATCGCACACTAAATTCGCACGTTACATAAATATCGCAATTTTGAAGCAGGAGACACTTCTGCGCAGTTTGCATTATCGGTTAAGTGGGAGTTTGAAGGGAAATGGTCCGTATGAAATGCGATTTGAAATCAGAATTAATATAACCTAATCAATAAAATTTATTGATCGCGTTTTCATGTTCATCAATTAAACGATTGTTTTGTTTTTATTAAAAGTAGTCTTATTTAAAGTTTTTAAATGTTTCCAGTTGTATTATATACCTTTCTGAATTTCTAATTAAGGAAAAAAACATATTTTGAATGCTTCTAAAGATATAAAAGATCAAACTGACTTTCAGTTATAATTAATAACAGAAATTATTAGTTAAAACTATCAACATAATTTTAAATATATAAATTTAGCAGTTAAAAATCATCTTAATAACAAATATAATAATATACTACGCAGAAGTTAAGTATCACTTTTTAAGATTTAAATTACGATTACAGATAATTATGATTAAGAAAAAAGTGTACCATTTATTACGTGTGTAATAATATGCCAATTGAGGCATTCTTGATAACATGATGTTGAGAGAAATTCCAATTAAATCGAATGCATTTCATTTATAATATAAAATAGCATGTTCCCGAAAGTTCTCAAGTTAAATTAAATGAAAATACTGTTGCTTACTTAAAAATGTAAAAAAAAAAAAAAAACTCAGATGAAACTTTTGCAATTTTTTTTTATTTCAACACTTTAGAAATTAATTCCAAAAACATTTTTGAAAAATATACATTAAACTCCTTTGGGTACCAGTTAGTTTGCCTGAATAATGGTTGAAAAAAGACTCAATTAAATATTTTTGCTATTAAACTTAATCACTTTCACATCAAAATATTTTTTTTAATTTTTACTTTCTATAGATAAATAACTCAGCCTATTTAAGAAACCTAATATACTTCTACGTATTGTGCTATGCATTTTCTCGATAATTAATCAGAATCTTTATATATTTCATTACATCACAGGCAACAATGTTTATAAATTGGCGCGTTTAAAAAAAATGTTCATAATTATTTTGTCCTCAAGGTAAACTTAATTTGTAAGTTCTATTAAACATATAAGAAACGTACCTTACACTGAAACCTAAACTTGGTGAAATAAGCCGAATCATCGAAAATTAATCTTCAGTAATGGACAAATACAGAACAAAACGTAAGTACGAATGGAAATCATTCAAATTGTATTTCAAAAATGAAACCTATTTCTGCAAAATACAATAAAATTATGTTTTAAAAATTTAATAAAAAATTTTTAAAAAAATATATGATGAGAATATATGGATAATTTTGCACTTTTATTTTAACAAGTACATTTTGTGTCTCTTCTTTATTTCAATCATACTTCTATCAGAAATTCAATTTCTTCGAAACATCTAAAGAAAATTAACAATTTTCTTGTATTAGTTTAAACTCCAATGCTCTTACATTTTAAGAATAATTTCCCATTCGATTAGTAAAAATATATAAAAAAATTTATAGGGACAGAAATGTAATGATAAAAAAACCGAAAACGAACTTTTTCCATGAGTATATCACTAAAAGGGACATTCAAAGTCCCACTTCTTCTAATTTCCTTCCGCATATTGATTTCTTAATATTATTCCGTAACACACGTTAATGTTCAAGAAAAAACCCTATTAAAAGAAAAAAGAAGCTCGAAAGATTTTATATTATTTTCCCTTACTTTCTGCTGAATTATAATTTCACTCGTCACTTCAAGTAAGAAAATATTCATTCTTTTTCATCTGCTTCTAAAAGCGATAAAAATGGCTGACCGTCAAATATATTTTTTCTGTTATGGGCTTTTATACATTTTGCCAGTCTTTATAGGAGATGTAGGAATTGCTTATTATGATATTATTAATAAAAAGAGCCGCTATAATTTATTTTTCTGCTTCTATGTTTAAACGCTTTGTGAAATGGATTTCTGTCATTTATTGAATCTTGTGCATTCGATTATAAAAGCGAAGATAATAAAATGTGTCATTTAGCTATTTTTCTGTTTAGAATGACCTTATTCATTTAATTTTGTAAATTATAAAAGGCTAAAAGCTGAAATATTTATTAGATTCAATTGAATAATTTTTTGATCCTATAATCTTTTTATAAATGGGAATGTATATCAGTATTTGGAATTTCACTTCTTTTATTACAATCTTTCCCTTTTTCAAACTTCATCCCCTTATTTCATTAATTATCCCCTTCAAATAAAGTATGTATTATATTTAATGGACAATACATTGTACATCTCTGCTTTCTTTTCTTGAGATTGTATCTCCTTTTATTTAAGTAAAACGAATAAAATATTTTAGCAAGTATAGATAAAATTAACTGATATAGTCATCCCAGTAATGATTAGCCATGCTTACAATTCACTTTGATATTTTATTTCGACATTATGCCTATAAAATTAATCAGAAAAGCGCATTCTGTTGTATTTCGGCATCAATATCATAATAGCCATATCTGTATTAATGTGACTAGGCTTATATACAGAATACTTCTATTTTTGAAATTCAATGAGAAGTACTTAATTCTTAAATTTAATTATTTCTGAATGCATATTTTTTTATTATTTTGTAATTTAATATCATTTTTTTATTTATTTATTCCATACATATACAATTCCCTAGTAAGAAATTTGGGAAATATTTTATAATATTTGATTTTTCAAAATATTTAATAGAAGTATATGAAATAAATAAAATAGTATAAACGACTATATAAAGACTTAAAAAATGAAAAAAGAACATATCAAATAGGAAACATATTTCCCTTACATACTTGATAAGGAAATAAAGCTTTCATGATAGAAAGTAAATAGAGTATCCAAAGTTAAACAATGGTGGACTAGAATTTTATAACTAAAATAAAAGATAGATTTCCACCTCATAGAAGCTATAAGATGACATCATGACAAAGAGTAAGTCTTTTTGATATAAAAAGAAATTTGTTTTGATGCCACGGGCTTAAACAAAATAAAAGAGATTTTATATCTCGATGCAACTTGACATTTTGATGCCACATATTTTTAAAGTTTAAGCCAACCGCATCTATTTCAAACTCCGTCTGACAGAAATGACATAACACAAGGTTTATAAGTGTATTAAAAATGGATTTAGTGGGCACTTTTCTGTCAGGTGTCGTTTTCGTTTTGAATTGAACAAATGTCACGATCTTTATGACAAATGGTTTGGTGCTTTGAAAAAGATGTTACAGGCCGAAACGCAGTTTTGAGTGATGCATTTCCTATTTGTGTATTCAAGTTGTTTCAAGTAATTCATGGTATCTAGTTCTTATCAAAGGTACATTCTAAAAGCGAATTTGAGCAAAATAAATTGCACATACCTGAGTAATTACATATATAATATACGAATATCCGATTTTAAGAAGAAAGCTTCCTTCTTAGCTAATTATGTGAAATAAAAATCATTTCATCTTGCAACAGTTGCTTTTCCGTTACCCACATTTATACTTCATCTATATTAATAATTCTGTAACAAATACTCGGGATTTCTCTTCTATTCAATACAGATTTCCTGATTTAGGAAATGCATAAAAGAGCATTCATTTATTACATTACTTTTATATATTAAATAGTCTATGCTGCAGTATTTAAAAGTTTCTTAAGCATTTCCCCAAAACCGAAGTTTTATGAGCACATTTGAATAAAAAAAAGCAAATTATTTTTTTTTCTAATCGTTTTCATCAGTGATCTAAATTGGAAAAGTAAATAAAGGAATATTTCATTACTTTGTAATAGGAAGAAATATATTAAGTTAAAATTAGCTAACTGGAATAGTTTAAAAATGTTTTTAGAGTGTATTCTTATTTATTTTTATTTGCAAATGAGAACCTACTTAAGTATCAGAATCATAAATTAAATAATAATAAAAAGCATAAGGAAAGATAAGCGAGCTCAGTGTTTTCTTTCCATGTACTCAATGAAGATCAGACTCCATGTTAAAGAAACTCTATTAAGCATCTCTAGAATAATTATTTTACTTCAAAATAAAATTGATTTTTTTAAATACAAAGAAAAGTATTAATACTTAATTATGCATAATTTAACATACACTTTTTAAAGTTTAGATAGTTCGATAATATACACTTTTGTTAGAAAGTGAAGTTATTATTCATGAGGATTTAAATTGACGGTCAAATAAGGGTTTTTAAAAACAAAGTGCAAATTCTATAAAGTAAGAATAACTTCCATGTTCATTTTTCAAAAGCTAAGACTTAATAGCTATCTCATTCATTTCTATTAAACTAGGAGAGATGCTCTAACTGAAATGTATTGTTTTAATTCCAATTTATGGAGAAATCTCTGGTGAGTCTCGAAATCTATGAAATATATGTTTTATATTTTTATTAAATCTATTTTAGAACTTCTAATACTAAAATGCAGATACTAATATTTACAAAGAAAAATGAAATCATGAGAAAAAAAGCAGTTGTGACATTAATAATTTTATTATATTTGCTTGAGTCAAAACAATTCCATAGTTATCGTTAAATGTAAGTCTCAAATTGAATTAGGTCATAATAGATATATAGTTTTTTAAAATTATTTTATATCCAAACACATAATATTAAAAGTATAATATTATATTATAAAATTAAGCATAGGATTATTAGAGAATAAATTTTAGTTTTATCGATATGCTAAGATAATTTTTTTTTCGAAAATAAACAAATATATATATATATATATATATATATATATATATATAAGAAAATTTATCAGAAATGAGAATATATATATATATAAAGAAAAGGAAATAATATGTATTTCTATAGTAATATTATTATTTTAAGGCATAAAACAATAGTCCTTTTTAAGTTAGAGGTACTTCATGTAATATATACCAAGGTCCCTTAATATATTTTTATATATTTCATCTCTGAAATGTATCTTTCCAATTTTACCAGAAAATATTCCAAATTTTTGCTATCGCTTATTATTTATTCAACTATTCGCTATTTCAAAACAGAAATATTTAGCAGTTACACAGAGGATGCATGGACTTTCATCAAACAACATGGTCTGGATTCAAAGGAGAAAGAGAGAGGCGAAATAATCCATTATAAATATTAAAATCCTAATATTCCAAAAAAACCATCTTAAATACAACAATTTATCCTCACATAAACATGTCATAGATTAAAGCTGGAATGCAAAAAGAGCAGAAATTTTTCACGATATTAAAAAAATAATAATAATAAATAATGTTATTTCAAAAAGAGAAAAAAATTAAATAAAAATAATAACATTCCTAAGCCAAAAGGAGAGAGTGTTATAAATTATTTTCTTTCAGTTTGTCTTGAGTTAAAATGATTTTACAGAAAATTTATCTGAATTCAGAATGAATGGCGATTCCACCAGAGTGACATATTATACTTTAATGACGGACACACTCCATTTACTAAGAGGAGTTAATCAATCTTCATTTGAGATTGTGAGTTAATATGTGTTCTATCATTTCCTGGATTTAAACTGCAAATGTCAGCAATAATTCACGTGAGCTTGTGATTAATGGCATATGAAATGAAATGCAATATTAAAATCAGAGTTATCCGTTTTCTAGACACTTTTATATGAAGATATAAATATTCCATTTTGACAATCAACATTTTAGATTTAATAAAAAAATTACGTATGTTATTTAAGCTGAATATTTATCATGTTTTATTTGAAATCTTAAGTTTTATATTCTTCTTCTTTATATATATGTGTGCTATTATATAATGTTGTTATAAAAACAGAAATGATGGGTATAAAAATTTTAATTCATTAATATAGATAATATTTTATTTCAAATGTTTGAAAATATAAACTGGTAGATTTGAATGGAATTCAATCAGGACATATCAGAGAAGTTTAAGTCATATTGATAATTGGTAAGCTTAGCTATAATATATCATATTCATTTAGCTCGAAACGTTCTCTCGACATATTTTCTAGTTTTTATCTTCGATGTCTTAAAACTAACTTTTTATAATTAAAAAAGTGCTATCATTAATTTTATAGAATTTATATTATTGTATTACAGAAAATCTCTGAATGCACAGCAATATTGTTAATTTTACAAGTTATCTAGAAATAAAATAATTGGATAAACATTAGACAATCATTAAGGGTTTCTATAGGAAATTATTTGGGTAGTAAAATGCATTTCTATTAATCAATAACAATAATATATAACATAAATTACACAAATATAAATAATAAAGATGAAAAAATCTTGTGACAATGGAAAAGTCAATCAGAGATTTTAAATTAGTGGTTTGTTTGTCAATGTGTGACTGAAGCATCAATAATATCAAGTCCAAGTCATTTCTGAAACTGGTAATTTACAATTTTCAAACATAATGAAAAAACATGAAGAACAACAAATACTGTCTTAAAATGGATTTTATTGTGAAATAAATGAAGCTAACTACGCTTCATGTGGGCTGGCATCCTCATTTAGGTACAATAATCTAAATCAATCGATTCTAATAAAAATCTTCAGATATGACAATTTAAATTTCTTATTAATCTTGAATATTTTAAGCTCATAATAAATAAGCATTTTTCTTTAATGGCTCTTTTTGAATTATAAATACTCATTATTTGTCTTAAATTATTATTTCATTTCAGTTCAAGAGCATATTCACAGGGATTAACTAAAGTTGTCATTACAATATATAATTCTGTAAATATAGACAATTTTCCATTTTACCTACAGCGAATTTCTGTTCAGGATCGAAAAATATATTATATTGATATACTCTGATTTCATATAACGTAGATAAATATTTAGAAATTGCTCTACTTGACATTAATGAAGACTGAATACTCCTTCTCAGTGCGAGAAGTTATAAATTGCATTTTTGGTATATGCTGAAAAAAAATTTCAAACCGAGATAAAAGTTTGAAATTTATTTCTTAATTTGCGTTGTATTTTTAATTGAACCTAAAATATAAAGACTAAAAGATAAAAACTGCATACTCTTAAATGTAGATGCATAAAATATTTATTTTTCGATTTCCAAATATGGAAAAGCAGATGATGGAATTTTAAGTAAAATGACATATGCTTCATTTAGTGGGATTGAAATAAATTACCATGCCAAATGATTTGTTTTACTGTGGTCAAATACAAGGAAATCCGAAGAACATTTATAAAGTAAAAGTGAAAAAAAAAATAGCAAGAAGGTAAACTGTAATAAAACCTGCTTAAGAACAAGAAAACTCATCAAACTTCAACTTCCAAAAGAACAAGAACATTCAAGCCTTCACGAAACACACAAATGGCGTCTAGAAAAGCTTTCAGAGGACGAGAAAATTGCCACCTTAAAACTTCGCCAGCAGAGTTAAACGCAGTACCAGCAGACATCCAACGAGCGTCATTTGCCCAGGATATTCTGCAGTCAGATAATAATCAGGTGTTCCTGAAGCAGCCAGATGTATCTCTTAAGGACTTCTCGGAAGCTGTTTCACCACTTCCTAAGGAACACAAATGTATTTGGTCCCGTATAATGATGTTTCTGCCCTACACCCCCTTCACAGGAAAGAACCGTTAGGATTTCTAGAATATGTAGTTATGGATTTAGCATTATTCCCAGTTCCTTTCTTAAGATACACGTTTCTTATGAGTAAATAAATGTTAATTTTATAAAATACATTTTTTAGCTGTAAATACGGAAATATAAAATGAAAAAGGAAGAAAAAAATTCCATATCAAAATAAATACTGATTTTAAGGCTAGAAGAATTGAATCTTTATTGAGAATTGCATACTTCTAATGAAAATATTTATTTTGAAAGTGTAAGAACTTTTCTTTGAATATATACTTTGGAAGTAATGACTATTTAGTATTTATTGCGGAACTGTTGTTATTGTATTTCTGAATTTAAAAATTCTACGTTTTGGGACTAATTATGAATTTTTGCACAATCAGGGCAATTCATAACGTATTTTTAGCCTTAATATACAGGGAATAATGTTATTTGTTAAGGATGCATGACAATCAGCCTTTTATTGAATGAATTTATTGATTGACTAAAAGATATTGATTTCTTTAATTAAATTCATTTTTAAAATATTTGCTGTAATAAGTATCCAACAATAATGTTAATAAAAACAGAGGGCTTATAAATTAATATTACTTATTTTGCTTTATTAAATTTATTATTTTTATTTTTATAGAACTATTTATTATTTATTTTATTTATTATTTTATTGCAAGTTTAGAATTTAAAATTAAATTCATTTTCATAATTATGTTTGCAAAATATATTTCACAAATTGTGACTTAAAGAGTTTTAAATGAATTTATAATCAGCACTATTAATACGTCATTAATTGAGTTTTTTTGTCAGAAGAATTTAAAAATTAATTCAGAGTTCCGAAATCAATCAACATTAGTATTGCGCCAAATAATAATAAAAAAATCCTATTAAATCATTATGAATTCACCCAGAGAACGTGTCTAGCCTCTTTTTTTTCGTTTAAAATATTAATGCATTTCGTAGATACCATTAATAATTAATTTTTATGAGAAGAGCTTGAAGCATTTTGAAAAATATAGAAAGATACCTAGACATTAGTTTTGTTTTATTTCAATTTGATAAATAATTTAGGCGATCATTTTTTGGTAACTTTTCAGTTATTTTTTTTTAACTTAGCACAGTCTGAAAACACTCAAGTTTGTTTTAGGAAAATTCATAATTCTTTTAAACATAAAATGCTTATTCAGTTTTCACGAGTAGAAAAAGGCATTTTGATAAAAAAAAAAAAATCTTTCTTTAAATCTTTATTTTTATATGCTGATAAAAACATCTTTCAGGTATATAAAAATAAAAAAAATTAAGAAATAAATAAATAAAATAAAAAAAAACCTTCATTTCTCTTTCTCTTTATATGTATATATATATATATATATAAAGAAAGATATAGAGTGAATTTATTTATATAAAATGCTAAATACCTTATTTATTAGAAAAACAATTATGTTACATACCTATATATATATATACTCCAGATGCACTTGACATCTATACTTATAATAAAGCTCAATGTGTGTGTGTGTGTGTGTGTGTTGGCGCTTTACAGGCCAGACCATTCAACCTACATCTACCAAATTTGGCACGTGTATACCTTGGAGGCCGGGAATGTGCACCTGGGGGTTATTTTTTCGAATTTTTAATTAAAATTTTATTTATTTAAAAATTAGGCGAAATTTTAGCGTGTTTCTGCTATAACTTCCGAAAATATTACCGCACAAAAAAGATTTTTACATGAAGTTAAAGATCAAAAATTTATCTTTTAAATGATACCAATGTTTTAACCTTAAAACTAAATTTCTATTTTTAATGAATTTTTAAATAAATATTTTAACTATATTTTTCAACAATATATTCATAAATATATTGTTTCAACAAACATTGTTATTAATTCAACAATATATTTCAACAAACATATTCAATAATAATAATAATAAATAAATAACAATAAAGATGATAAATAAAATAAAACGCTTGGTTTTATTAAAAAATATCTTTATATTAATTACAATTTCATCATTTCCACTTTAAATTAAAGTTGGAGTTTTACCGGAAATGACAACACATTAGCAAAATATATATAGTAAATTGAACGAAACGATATAAACAACAATATAAGTTTGGTATGACTATCAAAATTTGAAGATTAAAAATGTTTTGTTTGAGAATCTATTAAGAGACCAGTTACTTAAAATGTTTAATTGAAAATTGCAGCGAGCGGTAATACTGGCGAACCGGCTGGTCACCAAAGGCGGCTAGTCTATTAAATAAAAAAAAATTAAACAAACCAATAGTGCAATAACACAAATGGTATTTATTTGCAGCTATTGAAAGTATGAAACATTGTTGGTTGGAACATTATAAGGCATTATTATTAGCATTATTCTTTGGATAAAAAGAAGGCGCCATATGTGCACCTGCATATCCTTTCCTCCACATCATATCTACGTTGCAAGAAAATATGGTGCTAGTAAAGCCGATGGAGCTTCTGTGAAGCTATAAAAAAATCCAGTTACATAAAACGGATATGAAGAGGTCCAATGTCTCCATGTGCCCTATGCAAGATGAGTGAGAAATTTTTAAGAAACTGGACAATTTGGATTCTTTCAAACAGAGGACGAAAGGAAATCCGATCTTCTATTGGAGGAAATTTAGTGAAGCCTTTGAAGCCAGCAGTGAATTATACATGCTTGTGTGAGTCTTCCAGTTGTTTCTTGTCTATTTTATACGCCCTATTTCACTGAACGAAGAATTTTCAGACGGTTTTGGATTTTTATCTTTACAAAATCCAGCCTGTGTAATACAAAAATTGACCTATTGCAGAAGGGAAACTCAGAGATTTGTAAACCTTTCCCACTTCAATTTCTTGCTGGAATTATAGTTTACAGCACTTTCCCATAGAACATTCTATGGAGTTCTGAAGCTCACTTTTGCTTCAGTGGGAAAGTTAACATCCACAACCTGTCAAACCTATCGAATTCGGAAAACTCTCATGATATCCATAAATAAATATTAGATCCTGAAATACGACAGTATGGTATGATTTTAAGGCTACCATTGACTCTGGATTAAAATTTTTGAACACATACCTGTTCCGGCACAGAAAAACGGAACTGATCTTGTAATCCCCCAACTTCAACTGCTGGGATGCCTTCAGGATACCATTTTTATTCAAGGTACAATATATCTCCTCTATTTATGACAGTTCTAAAAAAAAGATTTGAAGCTAGATTTCTGTAATTGAGGCAGACTTATTCTGGTCAGCTGCGCAAAATGTGATAATGCTATTAGAACATGCTATTAAACATGAATAGGTGCATACTGTGCTGTCTTAATGTTAGTTTATAGAATTATTTATCAATGAAGAAGCATATTAAACATTTTAATGTGCATTACGATGCCACCTGTCAGAAGACTGTTGCATAAAAGTATTTTAATTTATAAATGTGAAGCAAAATTTTTGCATTATCTGTAGTTCAAATTTTAATTCATTGGACCAAAAGAATTAACGGATCAAGAACGGATTCTTGAGGGAAACATATTTTTTGTGAAACCTGTGTATGTACTAATTTTGTAACATCAACAAGTTACAGCAAAATTCTTGAGAAATATGTGATTCTTCCTTCGTAAAAAAGAGAATGCATAAACTAAGGGATTTATGCAAGGCGGAGCTCCATTTTACGTCGATCAGTCAGAAAAAACCACAGCTTCAGTAAACGGTTGGTGAGGATCATATAATTAGCAGATATTTCCGAAATATTTCCTCATCCCATTAACATGATTTGAATCCTTTGACTTCTGGTTGTGGCGATATTTAAAAGACAGCGCCTATAAATTCAAATATAAATATGTTATTGATTTAAAAAGAAGCTTTACAGCACGTATCTTAGGAATTCACCAGGAAATATTATTTGCTACTGTGGGTCATGCTGTATTGCGTATGTAGCATCTAATTGAGTTTGAAGGCTCTCATATTGAACACAAGTTGTAATAATTAATTTCGTATCTTCTGAGAAAGAAAAAAAATATCCTATAATTTCAGTTTGAAAAATAATGTAAAAACTAGTTCCACTTATAAAAAAAAATGAACTAATTTTTTTTTACTATGTAATTCATCATCTCATGCTGTAAATATTAAAAATGCAAAGTTTCTTTAACATATATTTGTATACAGCATTTCATTCATATGTCTGTGTAGATATTTTAGATGCACTGTATACATTCTCATGCAATATAGTGTAGAAATTATATTTAAATCCATTTTATTTCACCTATATTAAACCTATATAACCTTATTTAGGTTTTATATAGATCATATATGTTTAATATATAAAATAAATCTTGCTGCTAGATAATAAGGTATTACAAGCAATATATAAAAGACTAGATAAATGTTTATGTACTTCGTCCAATTTAACTTGTTCTGATTACAAACAATAAGCACAAATGCATGTAAACTACAGCTAATTTTTCACGATCAAAAATCCAAAGACATCCTAAGAATTACGGTAATTCTTAATTCTTTAGAAGATACCAGGACATTTCTTTTAGTAACAAATTCTTCGGATTCACAAATTATATTTCATTCTAATACTTACTTAAAATATCTTTTTTAAATGTTATCACAATAAAATAGGGATTTCAATACAATTAGCAGTTTTGGTAAAGAAGGCATAAAATGAATTTTGAGACGAAGATAACATCTAAAATAAAATTTAAAAAAATATTGTCAGTCATAGCAGAAAAAAACATCTGCAGTACATACTTCAAATCTCCTCATTCATGAAGTTATATCCTACTGGAACTTTTATAAGGTAAATAAATTTTAGAGCAGAATACAAATCTTTATTACATTTTAGAATAGTAAGCAATAATAGAAAAAATAAATCTTACGATATCATAAGACTTTCATCTCTTAGAAAAAATAACTTTGGTATCTTTTTGCGCAGAAAAAAAGAATTAGATAAATACAATGGTTTCCATTCTAGGTAAAAAGATATAGTAGAAATCTTCTGAAAGTGTATAAATACATGAAGTAAAAGAATCAACTGTAATATATTTTTATTTTATGTGGGTATCCCACGGAAAGAAAAACCGAATAAATCATTGAGATTCTTTCTTACTTACTTCTTAAAAATTTATGACATTGGTGAATGCTAAGATGAAAAATATTTACATAGAAATATTACAGGCGTATTTCTTTTTAATCATTTCATGAACTGATGTTTTATGAGAAGTTTTATTTTTAAATACTACTTTATTTACAACAAAACATATATATATAAAACATAAATAAAAAATATGACATTTTTTGATTATATAATGTTATAAATTACATTTCGAGCAATAAAAAATCGTTACCATATTTATGCATTCTAGAAAACAAAAGTTATTATTTTATAGCAAAATATTTTTGTCAACTAAAATATTAGAAATACGTAAAAATGATATAATCATAACAATTTGTCAATTTTTCATAAGATTTCAATTAAAAACTTTAAATATTGTAAAATATTTTCAAAACAACTACGTGACAAGTATAAATATATTTAAAAAAGGGATTTTAATAAATATTATTTCTTAATTTTTTTAAATATGTTTCGTTGTCAGTATTGTAAATTGTATTGATCATTCAAGTAACGATAGCGTTGAAGTTTTCAAAAAACTCATTTGATTTATTTAGCGCAAATACATAAATTGATATTTATGCGTGATATATTACATGTATCTTGTATTTATTTTCTAATTTATCATTTCTCTTCATTCCAAATCAACATGTTTTTTTTCCTGTGAAGATAATTTGATATTAAATTGTTACTAGAATTAAGAAAATCTAAAAAAAAAAAAAAAACTGATCCACGATAATTAATGTTTACAAAATTAATATGAAAATTACGTATTCGTACATAAGATATGATATAATTATTCAAACATAAATTATTTATTAAGTAAATACATTCACTTTTCCTCCATTAAGATGTGCTTTAATTATGATTTTATTTCATTTCAGTGGTAATTACAACAATCTCAAAAAATATATAACAAAGGACAAATTTTCTGTGCAAACTTATACTTCATCAATAAGTTAATTATAGTTTTAAAAAGGATATAAAGATGGATACTTTCATAAGCTGAAGGTTGATGACCGGTCAAATGGAAATAATCCTACTCTCTTGCTGATTTTTCTGTTATAAACTATATATTTTCAAATTAAATAAGCAATAAAAAATTTAAAGTTTCTGAGTTTCCTTCTAAACTCGTATTATTCTTGAAGATAGAACACCTATAAATGCATTATAGTCAGAAAAATGGCATACCATTTTCCAACAAATTAAGATTTAAGGGTGTCCGGGATACATTTTGAAAAAATTTTTATTAATTAATTTAAAATTTTGAAATTTTAAGTATTGATCAACCATCTTATTAATAAGCAAAATCACAACACAAAAGTTTGTTTTCAAAATTTTTTTTAAACTTAAAATTTAAATTTTTTTTTAAAAAAGTGACATTGTTTTAAATCGATATAACTCAAAATATTTTTGATCAATTTTCAAAATTTTTTCATTAAATCAAACACAAATATATATTTATTCATTTTGTTTCGGCAATTTAAAAAAAATATTAATTTTAAAAAAAATTTAAAAAATTTGAATGAAAATTTTAAAAAAAACCTTGGGTACTTTTTAAAAAAAAAATTCAAATCTTGAAAAGTAAATTTTTTTTTTTAATTTGCTGAATCAAAATTAAGGCAAACAGTTTGAAAAGTATGTGTTTCAAATTTCAGACCTCTATCTTTATATGATCTGGACTTAAATCAATTTGATCACAACAAATAATGAAAAAACACAACATGATTAAAAATGCGTTTAAAGTTTAAAAATAAAATTTATAAGAATTAAAACTATTTAAATACATTTAAAAGCTTCCAGATGCATAAGAGACGCCTCCCTTCCTCACAAGTGTTTATTTTAATTTAATTTTACATTTACAATTAAGAAAACAAACTTTAGAGCAGAAAATTAAAAAGCACGTTGTCTCATGAAATGTAAACACAGAGGTTCTAATAAACACTGAATCTCTTCGTTTCACTTCATTATTGAAGAAGTTGAGTTGCATACAAACTAAATCTAGGATTTAAAATAAATTCTTTAAAAATTTATTTAAAAAAAAAATTCAAAATTTAAGCTAAAACAGTGCCGGGAAATGTATGCTAAATGTATGTTTCAGCTAAAAAAATAATTTTAAAATTTGACGAATTTTGTGTCCCAGACCCCCTTAAAAGTGACATTTTTTAATCGGACACATGAGGAAATTTTTCACCAAAAGACATAATGATCTTTAAAACTGAAAAAAAAGAAATGCTTCATTGTGAAATTGGCTTAATATGTGTGTGATCCTACTTATATTTAGGATCCAGTATTAAAAAATACAAAACTAATTGGAATTTAATGATAACAATAAATGTGAATCTAGATCACAGTTTTTATAATTTCTACTTTTATTCATTAATTATTGATATTTATGGGCTGATTTATTTTTTCACTCATACTCTACATTATCATGTTTATTCATTTAGATTTCTTGTACGTCAGATATTTTTCATTCTAGTTATTATTTTTTGTTTTGTTATAGGTATTCGTATTTTGTCACCTGTAGTTTCTTTTCAATTGACTTCAGTTTAATTATTTCCCTTTTTTAATATTTTTATAAAGTCACCACATACGCACCAAACTGGAAAGGGACACATGTGCTCCAGAAATGGAGATGTGGTATGATGTTAAGTATTAAGATATCTATGCACAAGTTTATTTGTTCATACCAGAATGATTTTGTTTTATTCTTTGATGGATCTGTCATTTAAATAATAGTTTTATTGAAAATGATTCATTTCTCTTTTTTGTTTTTTGGATGTGTATGCCCTAATTATCTACAAAATAAAAATAATATAAAAAAAGCAACCTAAATGAAATTTATCCTGCCTATATAATTATAAAATTACTGATAAAGCAAAAAATCTCAGAATGCCGCACTAATATGTGGATCAAAGTAGTCGCTCTTAGCGGAGGGGTGAAATAACCTCATTTCATCATAAAACCAAGGATATAAAGGCTCTCATAAGAGCTTAGAAGGGCATTGAGTTTTGAAAAGCAAACGAAGAAAAAAAACCCAAAAGAATTATCTTAAAAGAACACATAAAAGTTTTCTTTAGAGACTGATAAGTTAAAAACTTGCTTCGTAATAACAGACTTCAAAAGCATTGGAGAGAGACTTACTACTCTTCATTTTAATGTAAACACCGAGTTCATTGATGAAAGAAATGGGATATTTACTCAAAAACTCGGCGAAATAACTAATCGCCAAATGCGTCGAGTATTTAATAAAAATAAGAAAGTTAATATATTTTTCAATTTGATAGTAAAATTCAATAATAATGCGCTGCATTGCCTGTATATTTAACTTCTATTAAAATACGCATATTTTATTATGTCAAACAGCAATTAACATTTTTGTTAACATTTTAACATAAGTCGTCTAAAATAAGTTTTCAAATTATAAATATAATTTTTATCATTTGTATATTTTTAAATGTTTCCAGCATTACACTATAAATTAGGGCAGTTTAAAAGACCTTTATCATTGTATTTTCTCACACTTTTAAGCAATCTTACATTCTCTCAAATATTTCTCAGAAAATTTCAATTCTTATTCAATTTGTTATAATGAAAGCAAAGAAAGCAAAGTATCTAGGGAAATAATACTGATTATCCAGCTATTTAAAGATAAAGAATATTTTTATTTTACAATACTTAATATGAACTTATTCCATTTCATCCATAAGAAGGATAGATTCTAACAATTTTATGATTAGCTTCATTAGCTAAGTAGTAGTTTTATAGATTTACGAAACGAGCAACTAAATAGAGCTTTTGTGTCTCTTTATGCATCAATATTATGAGATAAAGTAGTATATTTAGAAATATAAGTGATTTTGAGTCAATATTGCAAATATTTTCATTAATTTAATTTGTGGCGATTTAAAAGATTTTTTTTTTTTTAATTTTTCATAAAATAGAAACTTTAGACTGAGTTCTTAGAGAAGTTGAAATATTTTTCCCAATAAAAAAAAGTACGAAATCATTTTGTGGAAGTTATTAATCCTTGTGAAAAAAGAATTAATTTTTGGAAGACATTTTTCAAGAATTGAAATTCTGTCAGTCAATAGATAAATACAACAAAAACAATAAATATTTTAATGTCGAAGATTAGCATATTTGAATCAATCATTTATTTTAAAGACAGGCATGTCCGTCCCAATATAATAAGAAATAATTAAAATGAATAAATCAATAGCGCCTCGTATTCTTTTTTAACTTTGAGTATCATAACAAAACTATATAATATGTAAGATATCAAAAGATTTATAATTTGGACTTTTTATTGAAAAAATGCAGCTTTAATTAAAATTGACTGATTCTTTTACTTTAAATGAACAGTTCGAGATAAATGATAATCGAACATTTTACGAACTATTATGAATCAGAATAAAATCTAAATATTTTATTAATTCTTATTTTTGATGTGTCCCAGTCAATTCTTTAAATAATTGCCGAAATAATTTGATGAATGAGCATGAATCTCAGTAATTTGCTAAAATAATCAATTTTCTTTTCAAAAAGAGAGGAAACTTTGAGCAAGCAGATATCAAAATGAATTCTCTTTTTACTATGTATTAGCAACAAAACAAAATTAATTTAGTTGAAAGCACTTAAGAAAACCTTTTTAAAGTCACTAAGGTCATTCAGTGATGTCGTCTTTCTTCATTAAATAAATGTAATTCTCTTTTTACCATTAATTTTAAAATTATTTTTGATTCAATCACTTACCTTACAGTGGAGATAAAACGGAATTTAAATTTTTATATATCAATTATTAAACATTATCATGCGTTGGAAATAGCGGGTGCTATATGAATGATTCAATTTTAAAAATACATGTAAGAAAATTAATTTTTACTTAAAGAAATTAAGTTTAATATGGATTTGACTTTCCGTCAAGTTCATTAAAATGATTTGAATTCAAAAATTACTCGGAGTCCTTTTTAAGTTGTTATTTTTAAATCATACAGCAAATTTATTTTTGAAATAATATTCATTTCTTATGATTTCCTATTTTTTGAAAACAAAATCATTTTCTACATTAACTTAACCTCGCAGACATCAATGGATAATTTACTTAAATTTTTATAAAACTCTATAATCATAATAACTTTAATCCTTTCAGGGGAGGTGATCTCCAAAGATGACACCAATTTTAAAAACTCTATAAACTTAGTAACTTTGTCTGATATTGAATTTCTAAATGGAAAATTTTCCGAAATCCATTCTGGTACATTTCAAGCAAAAAATAATTGGAATATTTCGTTTTCGAATATATTGCATTTTTATCATTTCACTATTCGATAATAATCTGTGATTCATGCACTGCGTGTATGATTTTCACCGTATTCATTTTATATGAACGTAAATAGATGCAAGGAATTTGGTATTATTATTAATTGATTTTAGTTTTTATACATAGATAATATATGGGAAAAATAATGTGTTTTTTTGTCAAGGAAAATTCTTTATTTAACAATTCTATTTATCTTATATAGACTATAAAGAATTAGGTTCCATCATGAAAAAATATTTTAATAAATTCTTTATTTAACAGTTCTGTTTATCTTATAAGGACTGTAAAGAATTAGGTTCCATCATTGCAAAATGTTTTAATAAGATCTTTATTTAACAGTTCTGTTTATCTTATATGGACTGTAAAGTATTAGGTTCCATCATTATAAAGTATTTTAATAAATTCTTTATTTAACAGTCCTGTTTATCTTAAATGGACTGTAAAGAATTAGGTTCTATCCTTGTAAAATATTTTAATCAATTATTTATTTAACAGTTCTGTTTATCTTATATGAACTGTAAAGAATTAGGTTCCATCATTGTAAAATGTTTAAAAAAATGTTTTCTTAGCAACTGAATAAAATATATGTTTATTTATATATATGTTATATATATGTTAAATATATGTTAACACTAAAATACTAACGTGTTTAATTTCGTGCCAATTCCTTCTTTGTTTTTAACCTATATATTGTCTCAATTAACTACCTAATAAAGGGCTTTGAATTGCTTGATTATATAGCAATTATATTTCAGTTTTTGAGCAGAGCACTTATTTGTTATATAAAATAATATTTATCCACTAAATGTAATGAGAAAAAGAATCTAAAGAGAATTTAATCATGAGAAAAATGATGCTTAAAAACTGATTTATACACACTTATTTTTATGATGATTTCATCTGAGAAATTAACAAAAAAAAGTTTAAGTTACTTCTTTTACATCTATCAAAAAATGCATGATAAAAATTTGTATTAATAATTTAATCATATTTCGTTAATAATTTTAAAGAATAACTTTTAAAATAAAATTGATATTTTATTAGGTAATTTAAATAAAGCTATTCTATAATCAGATAGAGAGGAGAAATGTGAAGATAACCTTTTGTAAATAGAGCATCTGGCATTGAAATCCTTTATGAATTCTGTAACAGCTAAATTTGTTTCATTAAATAAGTAAAAATATCACAACAAATTATTTTTTTAGTAAAATAAAAAAAAAAATGTCTAAAGTTCATATGCTTTGAAATACTTTGTGAAAGAACATTTATTCTAAATTAATTTTCATTCAATTATTATAAAATTATTCAATTACGCTTTAATTTAAACTTCTGCCGTCACAAAAATACTAATTTTTAAAAACTCTTTAGTAAGAATATATATTACTAAAGTATAATTTAAATTAACATAAACTAGTTAGCAATAAAGCTACTAAAAATTGGACAAGAATAACGTTGTTATTTAATATTTTCTTCATCAAAAGAAAAGAACAAGTAAATTGCAAAAGTGTTCTGAAAGTCTTTTCTTTGTCTTTCAATTTAATTCCAAAGTATTTGAAATATTTTCGCAACTCGCCGATTTTAAAAGATTAATGCTTGAGATTCCTTAACTTCCTGTTTGACGAAGAATCTTTGTGTTCGGCTGAATATTTTACTAATTTATATCAACGAACTACTTTCTTCTCTGATTCTTTTGTAACGGCTCCATACAGACTTAAATTTAGACTGTCAGCATGTAAATTAAGATTTGTATAGCTAAAACAGAGAGTATATTTCTACATGAAATCTTAACTATTCCAGATTAAATCGTGAAGATTCTTATTTTCTGGACGGCTAGAATGACTTTTGTACAAAAAATGTAAAGAACACATTTAACTTTCGTAAGAAGGAATGTTACTGTATATGGAAATATCGCATCGCAATTCTGCGTTATCAGACAAAATGTGGAAATATTAATATGAATATTGTATATGAAATATAATAAAATATAAAAATAAGAGTATAAAAAATTAATTCTCAGTTATGATTAAATATGGCTATTCTCAGACGATGCAGGCCTGATGAGGTAAAATTAATGAAATAATTAATATTAGAATAAGTATTTATAATTAATTTTCCAAGTTCTTTTGTGATTTTTAAAAATTATACTAATTGGTATTTCAAAGTTTAATTGAAAGTCGTGTACATAATTTTATAAAAACCTTCCCTTTCTTCAGAATTGTTTGATTCAATTTTTGAGACAAGTTTCAAGATTAGCTTGATTTTAACTCACAGAGGAGCATAGTAATTATTTATGTTAAGGTCGGCAAATTAAAAAACATAATGTTTAGTTGATTTGCTTTATCTTATCAATTGTCAGTTTTTACCTAAATCTAAAATAATAAATGCATTTTTTGGGTAAATGTTTCAACTTGATAATTTTAACGAATCTCTGAGTATTTGCAGAAGCTAAGATTTAAAAAAAGCAGTTCCTTATTCATTATATTAGGAAATATACATTTCCATATTAATCATAGCAAATATAATATGCGAAGTTTCAGCCAGGACAAATTTTAAATGTTTAAAAATAACACCTTTATTCAATATACTGCTAAAATAGTATGCTTGTTCTTTTATTTTTACGTTCATTTAACTTTTCTGAAACTATTCCTATAAAACCTGAACTTTTTTTCAGTTTTTCAGGGAAAAAAAAAAAACTGAGCACACTTTTTTTTATTTTCTCGTATACGTGGCATAGATAACTCAAGAATGTTATGAGCCAGACAGATGAAATTGGATACACGGTCTTTACCCCAAATGTTTAGGATTTCTATCAAATTTTAAGCAAAATATGTCAAGAGGATATCAGCCTGTCCGGCTATCCGAATATACCGTTATATATAACTTAAATACTGAGACCGCTTGATGGATAAAATTCGATACACAGATTTACCATCAATAACGTAAACACCTGTTAAAATGTGAATAAAATCCAAAAAGAGGTTGCCGATTTGTAGTTTCAGAAATATTTATACCCGATAACTCAAAATAACGCAATGATTGAAATAAAACAAATTTTGTGTCTATAAATATAATTTTGTGTCACATTTAGTTTTAATCATTTGAGAAAACTAATTTCAGACACGAAAGCACTTTTTTGAGTACTATTAACAGTTTTGTAGTGATTAATCATTAAAAGTCTCGTCAAGGATCACAAGACAGGTTTAATAGCAATGCTAAATTCAGGCCAAAAATTAATATTGTACGTCAATGCCATACAAAGGGTTTTCTAGGATAGCACCTTTATTAGGAATGAAGTTTTGAGTTTATTTGGGATGAAGTTCTGGTACTAATAACAGTGGTTTTGAATTCAATTGAAATTCACTGCAATTTTCTAATTTATTTCGGACAAGCGAAATTGTAATTTTCATCAAAAAATAGGGTGACGCTTGCGCTCTTCCTAGATTTATAAACAAACGTGAAAAATATTTGTTTTGGCATGATACGAATTGATCAATGTGCTTTAATATGAAGAAAACATGCTTTTTCCCCAAAATATTATTTATGACTCATAAAAGAAAGATTGATATAAATAATTAAAAAGCTAAATCGTTCTTTTAAAGTGACTTTATAGTGGCAGATAAAATTTTACGTGATAATGGCAAATTGCATAATTCTTATTAATTGTTAAAACGAATAAACAAAAGCATAAATCTTCCAAAAAATGGATGAAGTATCTATATATTTGTATAATTATGTGAAAGGTTAGTGAATGGGCAAAATGCATTAGATATTAATACAGAAATAATAAATATGTTTTATTAAATTATTAAAATATTATTTTCTTCAGTTTTATACTGCTAATATTAGGGTGTTATGCTTTGCATAAACTTGAAAAATATTTTTCTTTGTTTCTTTTTTATAAGACGTCCAGATTCAAAAACAAATTGACTCCTATTTAATTAGAAAAAAAAAATTCCAGGAAATATTCGGTGCACAGATCGGTTTCATCATTAATGACAGACTATAACTAATTACAGAAAAATGTTGTAATATGTCAATATGTTATCAGATCTCAAAGAGATTGAAAGAAGTTAATTTCTATAACAAACGCTAGAAATGATAATCATAAGATACCAGCCAATCTCCATCAAAACAATTTGAAAAAGTTAATGCTGAAAAAAAGGTAAAATATTCTAAGGGGAAGCATGAATTAACTCCTCTCCATAAAAACCCATTCTTGAAATGCACGCAATATTCCATCTTCAAATTTAGATCATTTAAAAAAATTACTTGACATTTTTGATATTTTTTCAGTCTTTATTTTGATGAGTACCGTTACCTTTATTGTAATGTCAGTTAGATGGTGGAATACTTCCCGCATGATTACGTAGAATATCATAAACGTCAATGTTCATTTTGGAGTCTTTTCATTTTCTCTTAATAATAGAAAACATAAACAGTCCATATATCATACTTCAAAACAATTTGACTTCACTTTTGAAATCTACTCTTTAATAAATTTTAAAATAACTTAAATTGTCTAATATTTATTATAGGCAAAGTTATTACTTTTCTTTAAAAAATTGAGATGGCATCATATTTTCTAAGCGATTTAGAATACTATATTCGTTTTTATGCAACAAGATGTAAGAAATTTATTTCTATATGTATTTGAACATGAAATGCAGAAAGGGTTTCAAGTGCTTTAGCCGTGTGAGTATTAGTGGATCACTTTTCTTTCCAACAGGGATATAAAATATTTTATTTTTTAAAATCAAAAATGAAATGAAGGGAAAAACAATTATCAATACAAAATTGGGATGCGAAAATTTCCTTCAGGTCCTGAAATTTCTTAACACTCTACATTTCTCTAATATGAGCATATTTAAATTGATAACATTTATAATCAATATGTCATAGAATACTCATTATCATAACCACTAGATTATAAATTATATACTAAAACGGAAATGAATCCCGTTAATCTAAGCATTCTGTGCTCTGTTAGTAGAAACGCTGTATAATTTCTTTTATAAAGCATTTGCAAATTTTATATTTTTAAGATTCATTCCATAGATTTGCATTTTATGTAATAGCTCACAGCCCAAGATATGGTTTATAATAGCATTTTTTCGACCACCATCTTGCCCTTTTGGGAGAAAAAAGCATTACTTCACTGCACATTTCTTACGGGAAGTAACCTTTGATATATTTCCCTAGTCTGAAGTCATTTTATATGCATGTTTACCAATTATCTATATACTTATAATAAAGCTCAATGTGTGTGTGTGTGTGTGTGTGTTGGCGCTCTACAGGCCAGACCGTTTGACCTACAGCTACCAAATTTGGTGCATGTATACCTTGGAGGTCGGGAATGGGCACCTGGGGTTTCGTTTTTCGAATTTTTAATTAGAATTTTAATTATTAATTAAAAACTAACTTTCCCGCCAAAAAAATCTTCCATTTTTCCCCACCGCCAACTTTTTCGCCAAAAAAATCTTCCATTTTCTCCATCGCCAAATGAGTAAGGCTTCCGTGTTTTTTTCTCCCAACAGTAATGAGGCTAGGGTTAATATTTTTCGGCGGATTATTTCAAACGATTCTGTTTATTTTCTTAATGTTTGATGCATTTAAAATAAAACATTGTTAATTAATCCATGTTTCAGATTCATTCTGAAGTACTTTTGAATTAAAATAACACAGAATAAAGGAAATTAAAAATGTATAATCTGCATAGCGTTAAATTCACGCATTTGCGTTAACGTAACTGGCGAAGAAAATTCACGCATGCCCACTGTGTTCTGATTGTTGCCATGACAACCGTTATCAACGGATGATTTCAATTATTTTTAGGTTAGTTGCATGCTTTTTTAATTAAATTGTATTTATGTTAGTTATATATTTTTTGTATATGCTTATAGTTTTAAGTACATCGTTTTTTAAGTAGTTTTTTTTCAACCTGTTTTCGACCGATTATTTTAAACGATTCATTTTATTTTCTTAAAGTTTGATGCATTTAAAATTAAACTTTGTTAATGAATCGATCCGTTCATGATGAATCTGAGAAAGTTTTGTTGACAAATTCTTGAGATATTACATAACTTAAGATATTCTTTAGTGCCCATAAAGTTTAAACGCTCAGTGATTCTATTATCAGTAATCATATTATTAAAAAAATGCTTTGTTTCAGTAAAAAAATATTATTATATTAATTGCAGTTTAGTCATTTCCATTTTAATTTTAAGCATAAATTCTACCGAAACTAACAGAAAATTAGAGAGATACATATTATGTTATGGCTGAAGGACTTTATATTATTTAGAGTGAATTACATGACTATCAAAACTTGAAGCTTTAAAATGTTTGATGAAGAAGATATTAAAGAAGGAATTACATAAAATATTTAATAATTAAAATTTTAACGAGTATTAAGATTGGCGAACCGACTGGTCGCCAAAGGCGGCTACTTAATCAATAAAAAACATTATTAATCAATAAAATAAAGCTAGAATTTAAAATGACATTTTTGATCGGGATATATTTTAGTTAGCACGATGCCTTAAAAATATGGTAAAATTCCTAATATTTGTGAAGTAAACACTTTATTAGTTGCAGCGTCACACTATGATTTAGTTTAGTTATATTCAAGAACGGTTTTTAGGGCAACACTAGGGATGTTTTGGAACTGACCTCGTAGTTTTGAACCGTTCTGAAATGACGAGAATGACACATGAGCTAGCACCCCTCTCTCCAAACTTCCACACCACACTGTTTATCATACTATATCTATGAATCTGAAAATTTGTTTGCAGATGTTTGTCACACTTTGTAAAAGCTGTTACAGCTGATTTGAAGTTAATCATAGTTCTTAAAACTCTTTACCTCGATAATTTAGATTTATTAAGAGCGGTCTCTATTATGTTAAATAAAATGTTAGAAAGTAAGTTGATCGCAAAAAGATTTTAGTTATACATAATTAAAAAAAAAGGTTGATGATATGTCAAATTATGATTTTTTTTTATATTTGTAAATTTATAGATTATTTTAATCCACAATTCATCCCTTGACATGATATTAAATTCAATAAAATGAAACTTCATGTTACATCAGTAAATGAAAAAAAAATATTTAAATATATTGATGAGAAAGGTATTATATAAAACAGTGTAATGTGTTTCAATTAATGGAAAAGAAAGTAAAGATGTGGTGTTGATTTTTCTTTTAATATATCTTCAAATAAATTAAGCAAGAAAAATTATTTCTGAATCAATTTTTTGCTTTTTATTTTTTTCATTGGCATGAGAAAATGCAAAATACGGATTATTTTCCAGAGAATACTATAAATAGAACACTAATGCTACTTTTAATATAGCATGGGTGAATTCAATTAACAGGGAACCATTATAAAATAAAATAAAAATGAATTTCCTTTTTTTTATACTTTTTAATTATTGTTGATAGCAACTGCTTACAAGAATGATTAAAAAAATATATCTAGTTTTTCTCATTTCCTCTTATTTCTTATAAATTATTTCTATACGGTATGGCAAAGATAAATTTTGTTATTACATGTGTCAAATATTTTTTTTAATTTGTATTGAGGTAAATATATTTCTATCATTAATTAATATTTCTTTCAAAAAAGTCTTATTTCATATTCGAAGACGTGGAATTGTTTAATATACTGCAAATTTCTAAAAAAAAATACAAATATCTGAATATTTTTTGTTTTGCCAGTGATAAAACAATAATGTATCGTTTGCAGTCCTAAATGATTAGTTCGGATAAAAATTTCTGTTTCAGTCAGTCCGCCTATTGATTAAAATCTTTATTTTAATTGATTTTTTGGTCATTTATAAAAACTGAAATATTAAAGAAAGATGTTTATACACATTTTTTCTACCCAACTTTTGTCAATTAATAATAAATTTTTGAAAAAAAAATTATTCAAATATTCTAAATTATTTATTATTATAAACTAGCCGCCTTTGGCGACCAGCCGGTTCTCCAATCTTAATGCTCGTTAAAATTTTAATAATTAAATATTTTATGTAATTCCTACTTTAATAGCTTCTTCATCAAATATTTTAAAGCTTCAAATTTTTAAAGTCATGTAATTCACTCATAATAATATAAAGTCCTTCAGCCATAACATAATATGTATCTCTTTAATTTTCTGTTAGTTCCGGTAGAATTTATGCTTAAAATTAAAATGGAAATGACTAAACTGCAATTAATATAATAATATTTTTTACTGAAACAAAGCATTTTTTTAATAATATGATTACTGATAATAGAGTCACTGAGCGTTTAAACTTTATGGGCACTAAAAAATATCTTTCTTAAGTTATGTAATATCTCAAGAATTTGTCAACAAAATTTTCTCAGATTCATCATGAACAGATCGATTCATTAACAATGTTTCATTTTAAATGCATCAAACTTTAAGAAAATAAAATGAATCGTTTAAAATAATCGGTCGAAAACAGGTTTAAAAAACTACTTAAAAACACGATGTACTTAAAACTATAAGCATATACACAAAATATATAACTAACATAAATACAATTTACTTACAAAAGCATGCAACTAACCTAAAAATAATTTAAATCATCCGTTGATAACGGTTGTCATGGCAACAATCAGAATGCGCATGCGTGAATTTTCTTCGCCAGCTCTGGTGACGCAAATGCGTGAATTTTTCTACGCCAGTTATGGTGAAGCTATGCAGATTATACATTTTTAATTTCCTTTATTCTGTGTTATTTTAATTCAAAAGTACTTCAGAATGAATTTGAAACAATGATTAATTAACAATGTTTAATTTTAAATGCATAAAACATTAAGAAAATAAACAGAATCGTTTGAAATAATCCGCCGAAAAATCTTAACCCTAGCCTCATTACTGTTGGGAGAAAAAAAAATAATTGAAGCCTTACTCATTTGGCGGTGGGGAAAATGGAAGATTTTTTTGGCGGAAAAGTTGGCGGTGGGGAAAAATGGAAGATTTTTTTGGCGGAAAAGTTAGTTTTTAATTAATAATTAAAATTCTAATTAAAATTTCAAAAAAAGGGACCCCAGGTGCACATTCCCGACTTCTAAGGTGTACCTCATGTACCAAATTCGATAGCTCTATGTCAAATGACCTGTCCTGTAGAGCGCCAACACACACATTGAGCTTTATTATAAGTATATAGATTAAAAACGAAAAAAAGCCTTGAAATAAAATAAGTTATACTTTTTAATACACTAATAGAAATATTTTTTATATAAATTAATTCCATTAAAAACGGTATATCTGGTAAAATACGTTGATAGATCAAAGAATTATATTGTGTTTTCAAATTCATGTGATTCATTTAAATATACAAAAACAGAAAAATGCTCTAAACCAAATTATTCGTATAATATCCAGTTTATAGCATATAATATTTTGTGGTAATTTGACATTTGCTTTAAAAGGATTCACTTAATGTCTGTAGTATTTGTAAAAACAACTATTGTTTAAAACTTCTTCTTTTGCAAATTCAAACAATCCAAGCATTAGATATTTTTAAAAATTAAAAATGAAATCTGAAACTGAATTATTATTAACCAAAAATAATTTATCCATGCAATTTAAAATTGGTTGATTTTATGTACTCATACTGATGAATAGTAATAAAAAATGCAAATTATACATTCGACCATTTACATACTATTCATACATACATTTACATACATAATTAGAAAAACATGGCTTTCATCACAACACATTTCAACGAAAAGCTTACTAAAAACAATTACACATTCATTATAATAATAAAACAATTTATTTCATTTAATACAATAGAATAGAATTATTAATGTCATTCGTGAGTAAATATTTAATGTCATAAGAAACATTTTCTTCTGATTTCTTTCGTGGCAAATAAAGAGCATAATCTAATTAGTAATTCTTTGAGATGTATTCTGTTTGCTTAATCAATTTCTTTGGGCTTATGCAACCGATAATGAAATTACGAACCGGAATTACTTTACTTTTTTTTCGTTTCAAGAATGTTATGTTCGGTAGAGATAATGGAAATGGGACATCTTTAAAGATCTGGAATTAGGACATTATCTTTCTACTCTCTAAAGTTCGTGAAGTTCTACGCTATTTGATAGAGTTTTTGGAACATGGACATCGAAAAACAATGTCAAAATTATTACCCCAATGTTACTTTAATTATTAAGAAAAATGTTTATAGGCATAAAAAGAAAGGATTATAGTTTTATAATGAACAATTTGACGCATCAAGTCCACTATTACTAACAGACTTTAAGCAATAAAATGAAAAACATGAAATATGATCATTTGCTGAAACTTTACAAATTCAGACGCTGAAGGAAAGGGAGTAATGAGACTTACATGGAGATCATATAAACTTTTCTGATATGTTAACGCCCTGAAATGATTACTGATAACAATGACAACACTGAAGAACAACAGTGTTCTTTACAAAAAGAGGCACACCCACCAGATCCATCAGATAGATAAGAAGATATATAACAACCAGTAGCCTGCGTGGTTTAATATTTTTAAAACTTTCATGTAACTATGGTTCCAAACATCTTCTTAACATTATATCATATTCACGCTATCTCTCTGACGATCTTAAGAAGGTTATTAACCAGATTGTTCAAAGAAATAGGTACTTTGTGCTTCAGAAAATATCCTTTTGTCCATACTAAGTGATGACCGTAAAATTCAAAGATAACTTGGTTTGCAATGTGTTTTGAAAGCAAGAACAGAAAGTAAAGACAGAATCAGGAAGTTTTTAATTTACAAAGATAAACTTCGATGGAAAGGATAACATCAACAGTATCTCATGGCTTGAAAATGACGTAATGGAACTACCCTCCCCCCTTGCTAAAACATGTTTCAAACATAAAGTCTTTATGCAGAAGGCATCTGAAACTGAAAAAATAGTATAGGAGACTAGATTATCGACTTTCAGCAACTGCCTTTGTCACATGCAAGCAATGGAAATAGCTATGAAACTGGTGGACTCAAAATGTATATGATACAATCGCAAGAGAAGAATACATAAGAGCAAAAATTGACTCACGTGTGAATATGCCAGAATTTAAATTTAAAAATAAAGCATTTTAATGAGGCAATGAAGTAGAAATAAATATTTTGCAGCTGAAACATTTGTAATCATTAAGGATACAGAAGTAAGAAAAGCAAAATTTGACATTACAATATTTTTTTATTATTATTATACTTTGAAATTAATAATCTTTTTCAATTTTAATGCTTATATATGTATTAAAAATAACCTTTTGTAACATTATATGAACGAAAAATTCATAAAAATACGTTATCAAAATTTATAGTTTTTCAATTTTTTTTCACAAATTTTAAGCTTTTTTCGGCACCTGGAGATATTATTCTAGAAAACCAGAATTTTTAAAAATTATTTTTAAGGTATCTGAACAAGTTAAAAAGGTCGATTTTCGTCAAAAATGAGATTTAAAAATATTTTTTGGATAGACCAGTCTTTGAGTTATCCAAAACAGGTTTACTTTTATCTCTACATTAATTAGAAGTCAAGATATTAATATTTTCGTAATGATCAGTAAACCGGAAGTGGACTTTTAATTAGTCGGAAGTACTATTCAAAGGGCCAAAAACATGTTAAAAATTTGTATAAACACGAATTTAGTTTTAAATACGAAACATTTTTTGCACTGCAAAATGAAAAATGCCAATAAGAGTTTCAGCAGTGTTTTGTGGAAATTCGTGCCTAAAGATGTCTTTGTTGAGCTAGGAACCCTCAGATTAAGGGCATTTGTAATACATATTGTTACAAAATTTTTTCTTCTACAACAAATACCGCCACTCAATTGTAATTACTCAGCGCATTTAATTGTAAGTTTAGCAGCTTGCTTGCTGTCTAATCCTCCAGTTTCTTTACCTGTCGGCGACTCCGACCACTCTCACACACACAACTTCCGCCGATACACACTCTTCTTCCCTGCAGATTCAGATTGCCTGTCTTTTATAGTTCCGGGAGGCGGGGCTGGAATCTTCAGACCAATCAGGGCGTACCTGGCTGTATCTCGGGTCTTAGTGGATGGATCGTGAAAGTTCTCGAACTTTCCAGTAGTATCCATTTAGTCGCCAAATTCGTCGCCAAGCTCTCAAGTCATTTACGCGGCAGATGCTCAGCACAGATCTTACAACGGTCTTTCTCACGATGACACTATTCATGCCGGGCAGCAAAATTACAGAATTATAACAATATTAACGTAGGTTTTATGGAATTAATGAATGTTCTTAAGGTTATTGGAGTATATAAAAGTGCAAATACATTTAGAGTATTTCCTGAACTCGACAAAAACTGAATATACGAATCTAGGCGGCATTCACTGCCAAACACAAAAATTGCCAGAAAAAAAAATGATTAAAAAAAAGAATTTATTAAATTCTGAGGAGGAAGAAGGTATAACCTAGGAATGCGGTTAATTTTAAGTATGCACATACATAATTTATTATTAAAATATGTTAGTGTATATTTTAAATGCATTTTTCTCAAAATTGATTTTTTCTTTTTTTTTGTTCACTTCAAATAAAATAACTCAAAATATAATTATTATATTACTATGAAATTTGGTGGACTTTGTCTTTATACCTTTTTCTACGGAATGAACTAAACGAATTTAGATTGATGAAATACTTTTTAATTTACAGTCTATTGTGTGAAAAATAACATTATAAATTTATAAAAAAATTCATGATAAATTCTTCGACTGGTTCTAAAATTTTAATTTATTATTATAACCATACGATTGTAGTTCATTCCCTAGAGAAACCTATGTATTTTATTTTGGTATAAGTTTTGTTCGGATGAGAGTAATAGCTTTTGGTGTAGCGAATTTGAAGTTTTATAAAATTTGCTTACATTTATGCTATTAAAAGCCAATTTTCGAAAAGTTTTAATGTTTATTTCAAATATTGACATCCTATTACCAATTTTGAAAGTTTTAAACCCAGAAATATGGTTTAAGTATGTCTACACCATGTTTTTCTAAAAAGGTGCTCAGAACGTGTTCGGATACCTTAAACCTAAAAGCTAACTATTCTCCACTATTTCCAAACTAAAATCAAAGAAAAAAATTTTTAAAGGCTCTTTTTAAAAATTTAGATTTTTTAAAATCTTTTTTACAAATTTCAAGCTTTTTGCTGCATTACAAGATAATGTAATATTGAATCAAATTTTTAAAAATTGTTTTTGAGCCTAAAAGGCAATTTTTCCGCCTAGGAAAAATTGCCTTTTAGGATTTTTTAGGCGGAATTTTTCTAGGATTTTACTTTCGTAAAATCCTAGAAAAAATTTTAAAGACTCTTTTAAAAAATATCCATTTTTTTTCTATTTGTTTTATATATTGCAAGCTTTTTGCGGCACTTCAAGATAATGTAATATTACTACCAAATTTTTTTAAAGAGTTTTTCAACATAAAAAACAGCTCTATCGCACAGTTACCAAACTAAAATCTGAAAAAAAAAAAATTAGGCCATTTTGATTTCACCCTCAAGTACAATTAATAAAAAGAGTTGCCTATGCAAAAATATTAAGGTTAAGTGTACGGAAAAGATGATAAATCTAACCCTGTTAAGAAAATTTTAAAAAAATTAATTATTTTTTTATGCATTGAAACAGTATTATATCTATAAATATGTTCGAATTATTAAAGGAGGGATGCAACTTCAAGCATCGGTTAATAGTTTTTGAAATGTTATTTGAATACATTGCAAAATGTAATTACTTTTTTCAAGGCACACAGATAAATTTTTACTTAAAAGAAATATTAAGAAAAAAATAGGAGTATGGTCATAGAAACAGTCGCCATTAAATCGTGTGAAATGATTCTTAGAGGTTCACAAATCTTCATTTAGAAAATAATTCAAATATGAGTAATGAAGAACTAAATAGTCAATAAAATAGCATCTGTAAGAATAATTTCAAATATAGTCAACATAATTGAAAAAGACATTTCTTTACAAATTTTTAGTAAATTTTACAAGTTATATTTAAACATATCCAATTACAGTTGAGAAATAATTTTGTGCTGTGGTTGTTTTCATAAAAAATTCAAAGTTTCAAAATCCCCATTTCACATGAAAAATTGTTATTGAAATGGGCCGGGATAACCTGGTTGTAGGGCGTTAGATTCGCCTTCCTTGGATTGCGAGTTCGAACTCCCCTGACCAAAGACTCTCCGTGTGTGTGCTGGCTGGCGCACGTATGAATCTGTCGTGATCATAAAGTCCTCCATTTTGAGAGAAATACAATGGGGGTGCTGGATCAGGGGTGACCGTTCTCTGATTCAGGTCAAAATTTCGATATGTGGCATGAATCGATATGTGGCATGAGTGAATGAAGATGCATGAATGAAGTCCACCGTTGAGAGTCTGCCTTGTTTGAAAGAGTTGTGACGTGGGTTTAGCTAAGTCGTACTCTTGGCCCTAGATGGTGCTACTGAAAAACAAGAGATGCACCTATTGTTTAAAATCACTGACTTCTAAAGTCAACGGACTTGTCTATGACACGTGCCATTAGAAAAAACAGCAACAACAATGTGTATTGGAAACTTCTGTTTGTGCTGTTTAAGTAGTATAACGGCATTCCCTAATGCAAGTTGGAAATGTACAGTTGAATACCAACAAATATTATCTTTTATCGGGATTGAAATGTAAGATGAATAAAATCACTCGTATAACACGTCAATCTAATTAAGAGCAACAAACCCAGCCCCGACTATAATATGCTATACACTGAAATGTATGCTATACAACAATGAAATTATTATTAAATTACAAATCCGTTTTTCTTAATACCGACAAAATTTCGAAACACAAGTTTTTGATCAAAAGAATATTTCAATCATATAGAATATTATCATAAAATCAAAAGGTCAGAAGTTTTCAAATTAATATCAGTATATTGTCGTTGGATCATGACAATTATCTGTTTTAAGTAAATGAAGTTTAGTATTGAAAAATCATGAAATTTCTGTGGTGTTTTTCTCTTTTGCTCTTGCCAAGCGGTTTACCAAAATTCTGTTAGAAAAGACTTATACATCAATAAATTTGAATTTGTATGCAATTCACAATCAAATTAGAATATTAATCAACTTTGTAACTACAGATGCCAGCTGTAACTTGTTTGAATTATTCTGAATTGGAAATGAGAGATTCCTGAAACTGAAGCCTTGATTTCCTAAGTTAGTCTCAGCAGACGTATAATTGATCATGTTAGTATGCAGACAGAATGTACTAATCCACATACTATGTAGCAGACATATTCAAATGTCTAAATACTAAATATAGAGTAATTTAATCACAGTGGAATACAATTAAGTACCAAATTGCAATCACAAAATAGCAATGAAGAATGTAATATCAAGTAAGTAAAAAGGCATTTTTATTATCATGTGAACTTTTTTATAAATAAAACAAATAAACAATTCTTTCAGAAATATATTTGAGTATGAGTATGTATTTAATTAAATAACAATGCCACTAATTACAAAACTCAATAAGTGGTATTACAATATATATGATAATTAATGGAATAAAGGTTTTTAATGGTATCATTCAGATATTTGTAACATTTAAAAAATAACACAACTTTAAATCAAAAACTTATTTAAATAAGTTTATTTGAGTTTTGAAAGTGTATCTAAAGTTTTATGAATAACATTCGATACTTATGAATTTAGAAAATTATTTTTCAGCACGGAAATTTATATAATGACCTTTATAAAGAAATGAATTTTTTGTTAAATTCTGTTCTGTGTAATGGAATTATGATTCAGTAAATATTAAGATATATTCAAACAGAAAATTCGTCTTCTTTTGTTCATCATGTAAAAATATTTCTCAAAGTTATTGAAATAAACTTTTACAATATAGAAATTTTAAAATTTAATATTTTTATAATTTATAGAAACAATATAAAGCGAAGCGTGAAATGAACTAAAAATATTATTTTTTTCTTTTGCATTCAAAATTATTTTGTAATTTATCAAAAACTGCAAGTTTCTGAAATAATTAAAAATAAATTATAAGTAAAAATAATATTTCAACTTTTACTCTAAAACAATAGTAATATTAATATTTAGTACAAAGAAAAATATCAGTTAACAAGGTAATAAACCATTTGAAATAAAAAAGAAAACTGTTCATCTATTTTAAACTCTGTTGATTGCCAAAAACATATTGATCCTAATTTTATTAATTATAGCTATAATTTCAGTTTTCTTTAGTTTCTTTTCTTATTTCGAAATATCAGTTGCAGTTCTTTCTTTTTCATATTACTTATGATTTTATAACAGTGATTCATTTTATATGCTGATAGGCGTATCCATTATTTTTCATAATCAGTTGCTATTAATTAAAAATATCTCAAACTTCAGAATTTAGTTAAGATTTTAATAATTATAAACGGATCAATCAAATAATATTTTATCATTCATTAATTGGTATTTGATTACGTAATATAGTGCTATAAATATATACTCAGTAAAGGTGATTTTCATTTTATTGTGTAAAACATAATTTTGTTTTTAAAATTAAATTTCGCATTTATAAATTAAATCAGCGTCATGAATGCTTTTCTGACCAATTGTATAACATACTTTAAATCTTGTTCTACATATTAGATAAAATTTACTATTATTTCTGTATTTCATGAAAAATTATTGGAAGTTATTGAAAATTATAAATAAATTATTCACTGAAAAGAAAATACTATTTTTTATTCTATAATAATCTACAACATGTTTTAAAAATTATTTTTTTATGGAATAAAGTAATTAAAAGTAAAGCAACACATTTTTTTATTGAAATAAAGTATTTATTACTGAGACATTAAACAACAATTATTCATTTGAATCCGACATTAGTAATGGAATTTTTTTAAAGCCTTTTTATTTTTAATTAAAAAAATTATATGAACTTTTGAATTTTAAAATATTTTTAACATTTCCATTTAAACTTATAAAAGCATTTTACATTTACATTGATCTGATCTTATTTGACTGCTTAAAATTCGAAAATATTTCTATTGATAAGTTGAAAACAGAAAGTATTACTTTTGTTTGGTGTTTTATAATACTTTATGCAGTAGAACATATTAACCTATTTATGTTTCTGATACCTCATAACTAAGATTCATCTTCTATTATCCAACTAAAGTTTTTAAGAAAAGTAATTTTTATTCGATGTAATTATAGTATTATAATAAAGACTGTCAGGAGTTATGCTTGCCATTTCATTTATAATCTTATTAATTCAAACGTTTTATTTTTCTATTTTTTATTTTGGGGAAGGAATGGGTGGATTAATTATAAATTTTGTTGAATTGAGCAGGTTATGATATTTGACTGTTTAAAGTGAAATTTAAACATTAATTGAAATAGTTCTGATTAATATTACCTTGGTAAATACTCATAGTAAATATTCATATTATAGTATACTCATAGTAGCCATATGATTTAAGAAGTTACTAATTACTGATTTTTATTAACCCCTTATTCTTTTTTATCAAAAAAGGATGCGCATTATTTTGTCTATTAAGACTAACAATCAAATGAATATTCATATTTTCTGTTAAACATGGAGAATAGGAGCTACGTGACTAACTTGTATTATCTTATCAGTTATTGCAGGCTTATCACAGATTTACCAGAATGCACACTTATCTGATGATTTCTGAATCTCAAGTCCGCTTCAATCTATGTTGCGCCTGAATTGCTAGAAGAATTAAACTATAATATTAGTGGAAATACAGAATAGTCTCGAGGAGACTAGATAAATGCCTGTCCAACTAAAGTAGTTATAAGTGAGGTTTGTTAGCTTCAGTATCTACGTCGTTGATTATAAATGTAGATAATTATGGGTATGTTTCTCAGTAATTTGGAGTATTGTTAAAGGGTTTTCTGGTATTTCATGATGAGTCCATTCAAGTTAGTTTCTGTCAAATCTTTATTGCCTATTGTTAATTTAATTTTGATGCAATTCATTATTCGAGAACATATATAACTAACATTTCAGAGAAGATTTAATCATTTGACGTATTAAATGCCTATTCTAGAAATATTTTTCTCTAGTTTCCTAGTACTACAATTCTTATTATATTCATCTTAACATGAACAAATATTTGAAATCTCTAAATAAACTAAAAATTTTAATTATTATTAGCGTATAAAATAATTATGAATCTTATTCATATTCATTATTCAATAAGTTATTGTACAGTATAAAATTATATTGAAAATTTTAAAGATATCTTATGTTTTAATGCTAAGATAAAGGGTGTTACTTGTAAATAAATTTAGTTTTGTTAAGAGGTCAGTAACAAAATATAGCTTCAAATGATTTGTAATTAAGTAATAACTCCTTAGTATTTTATAATTTCTTATATTCTTCTAATCTCATTTTGCAAATTTTTAATCAAACATAATTTAAATAAGGATATTTAAATTATTGCTTATTCGTATTGTTACATTTGAGCATCCGCTATAAACTTGATATGTTAATTCATAAAGAAAATTCGAGTAATAACCTAACATATCAGTAATACATTTAACAAATATTTCAATAATAATTTTTTGACTTATAAAGTTCAGTCTTTCTTAACGCGATTAATTAACACTCCCTTTTGCCGTTGTTCATCTGTCGTTGTGGTTGTTTTTAATACACTTGCGCCAAAGTCAGAAATGATTTTTATATTTAACTCCGCAGACCAAAGCAAATTTGAGAACTATATAAAAATAAAGCCTTTTTTAATTTTTTTCCAAAAATAGATATTTAATTTAAAAACTATTGCTAACTTTAAATTAAACTTTTTTTGTATAATTAAAATGCTTTTTTAATATGAGATCTGAGAAATATGAATTTAAGCTGTTGCTGCAAGATCGTAAAATTGCATTTTTAAGATCTTGCAAAGATTGAATTTTTAAGCTGTTGCAAACCTTCCATTTTTATTTGAAACTTTATACATTTAATCACCTGAAAAATAAATGTATGAAATTGTGTGCAATTAAAATAATGAAAACTACAGTACCAAACTGTGTACTTTAAATAGAGCAAATAAACTGTGAATAAATGTGTACATTGTAGAAAACGTTTCTAATGGTAAACGTTTTTAATGATAAAAACGTGTTTCAAAATTCTGAAAATTATTCTCTTAGAGCACATTTTTTTCTTTTGGAAAGAATAGAAGAGAAACATAGATTAAAAGCTTCTAGAAAAGTTCATTAGAGAAAAAAAATACTTCTCTTAAAAAATACTTCTCTTACAGAAATAAAAAAGATCGTTTGAAATTTGAAGCTAATTATATCAAAAAGCTTTTTAAGTATATGTAAAAGAAACATTCTAAACTTAGTTAAAATAATATAAATCTCTATTTTGAAGCGAAAAACAAAATTTTTACTTTGGAGTTTTACTATTAATAACCATTGAAACGAGAAAAAGGATTAATTCCTTACAGGGTTAATTAAATCATCAAACCGGAATTATATTTTATTACATTTTTCTAAATTATTTTTAATTTAAAGAGCTTAAAATAAAGAAAAAAAATTATACTCCTTTTTTCCATAATGAAAAAGAAAAATATTTAATAAAATTGAAATTGAAATACCTAAACTTACAATATTTTCGCAGCAAATTTAAAACTCTTTTAATTTTGTTCCATTCCTGAACTTTAATTTTAAATGACATACTATCCATAGCCTTATTACTGTTCTGGAAATAAATTATACAGAGTAAAAAATTTTTTCGAAAATTTGACCATAATAATTTTTTACTCTTACGATATGACACTATGAGTCTAAAAAATATTTTTATAATTCTATGTGAAAATGATGAATAAAAATCTAAAATATCTCGTCGTATGAGATTTAATGAGCTCTCTTTACATCAAGTTCCTTATTTTCTCCCAATAAATTCTAACTAAGTTTATGTATTTGAGCACTCAGATTTTTCTCAATACAATAAGCGTGGAAAATAATGACTTTAATAAATATACCAAAATAAAGGATTTATTACAATTGCACAATTTTGTCAAATTTTATAATTAATATTTCCAATAGATGGACGTCATTTTAATGAAAAATATGATGTGGATATTTCAAAATATTTAACATAATTATTACAACAAATGGAAATTTTTATATATAGTCATCACTCCAAAAATGTAATTGTACAAATTTTATACCTAGACATTCAGTATGACGTCTATAATGCATTGTAGAATATATTCACTATATTATGCATTCATACATAAGGTTCACTTTATCATTTATTAATATATTTACGGATTAGTATTTCCGCTTGTTATATCTGTAAAATGAAGGAATCATCAAAATGAATTACCACATATTAACAGTTGTTATAACCTTATGTCAAAATTTTTGATTGTGTTTTTTCACACAAGATTTTGATATACCAGTGATGTCCAGAAGTTTGTAAGTTAAATTAATTTAAACTAACAGAGGATATATTTATAACATTCTATTTTAATTATGAATTTCCCATAAAAATAATTAATTGAAATAAAATTTGTATAAAGAATATATCAAATCTGCTGAAATATTTTTTTTTATTATTTTAATATTTTATCTCAGTACCAAATTTTTAACAAGAAATATTTGATTGAATCATTAATTTAAAGCATGAAACATGTTACATTGAAAGATTGAGTTTACATGAAACAATTTATTCTGAATTGTTCTATGGACCAGCATTTAAATGAAACATCATGATGAAAAGCAATTATAAATTAAATGCTTTACGGAACATTCTAGCGGAATTAATTTGACAGGAATTAATTTGAATGTCGGAAAAATAATAGAAAAAATGCTGCTTTAGGAAATAAGCAAAACCCTGATAACAAAGAGCGTCTTTTAAATTCAAACAAAATTTGAAGGCTACTATCTAATTTTGTCTTATGTCCTTGCACATCAGCTTAAGTTTCTTCGAATTCTGGTAAAATAATTAGTTGTTTGAGTTTACTTGTAATGAAGTTAACAGCTTTTAAATTGCAGTCTGAAATGTTGAATAGCAGAAGAATTGCCCCAATAATTATTCATAATTTTTTAAAATCCCAATGTTTTTTTTTCTATTTCTTTCCCTTTGAGAAGAAAATGTTCTAAGTACTTGTTACTACTAAGTCATCTCCAAGAAATTCGTTATTGCCTTTTATTTTGTTTCTAATTCTTGAAAATTTATCTAAAGAAAGAAAAAAAAAAACTACTTATCATAATAAAAGTAAAAAATAAAATTGAAATGAAGTGGCATGATTTTCTTCATTCAAAGTAAACATAATTTTTGATTGAAAGATTGGAGCAACGATCTGTAACATTTTCATAAAGCTTACATTTAAATGCTATTAAATTATTAATATATCCTTTAAAATTAGAATTTCCTTTTTATTCCTTATATATATATATAAGGAATATAAATTTGATTAAAGAACTAATGATTCGTTTATGCTCATATCCTTTACAATCAATGGATGATTCAATGCATATTATAAGAGCAGGGCAAAACAAAATGAATCAGGATAATAGAATGTTTCGCATTTTTCAATTTTTATATTAAGCATTTATTGATGCATACGAATTGAGTGAATAATATATATATATATATATATATATATATATATATATATATATATATATATATATATATATTATAATCCTGAGAACAGATAAAACACTGGATATAAAAATGTGTACAAAAGTTCGAGATATTTTAAAATTATTTTAAATAAAGTATGTACTTAATAATTATTCAGGCCCCATAGATTAATCACCAAAGATACTGCAAAGGCCCTGCATTATTCTTTTCAATCAAAGAAAAATATTTCAATTACTTTTCTTTTCAACTAAAAGTGAATCCTCTGAAGAGTAATTACAGAGTTTTCATTACATTTAATTCAATATATATTGTTGATATAAATTGTCATAACTAATTGAAAAACACAAATGATTTGGAATTTTAAAAAGGAATCATTTGTAAAATATTTAAATTTTCTACACTCGTGCCACCGTTCAGCACATGTGAGCAGTGGTATCTCTTTCTAGATCGATGTGTCACACACACGAAATGATGGACATTTACGTTTTCATAATAGGTTGTATTATATTGAATGACACTTACAAACCTGATGTCAAATGACTGCGAAATAAATACACTGTGTTTCCTACAGAAATTGTTACTAAATTGATCACAGCAGGAAATGTGATAGTTTTAATTGACACAAGAATATTTTTCTGTAACATCTATTTCAGATAAGTCTATGGCCAAAATAAAAGCTCGTACTTCAAAAACGCGAAAGAAGAAAAGAGAAAAGAGAAATAAAGGTTCAATAATAATCTGATCTTACAATAAAAATAATCATTTTTTATTCATAAATTTCAGTAATCTGTTTTTATATTTGTAATATATTTATGAAAAAAAAAGGATGTATAATTTATAACAGCAAATATCGTAATCTATATTAGAAATGGGAAGCATTTCTTTTTCATTTCAAAATGCATAAAGCTTCTTTTTATTTCATACCTTAAATATTTTTATATGCACTTTCAAAATATTTTGAAGTTATGATATGTACAGAAACAGATACCTTGGGATCCATAAAAACAGTTAAAATATTTAACTGAGAGGAAGAAAAAAAAATACTGATATAACTTTAAATGTTTCTAATACAATCTATGAAAGATATAATTAGAGCAATAAAAATTAGAAAACTGAGTCAGAATGAGTTTACTGATCTATTCTACTTTTTTTAAACCTAATATTAAGAGATTAAATATACATAATAGCGTTAAAATCATAACTTTATTGTGTAGATTAAAAAAAGTAATGAAATGACCATCAAATTAATTTTTATGCTGCTTGTAACACTTGCATACCACTTGAAATTTCTTTATCCGTTATTTGTTATACCCAGGAATTGAAGAAAGTTATAGTGTACAGAATACGAATAAGATTTGGAAAAAAAATTATCTAGAGATGTTTGGATCTGGATAAATTGCGGTTACATTGAAAGAATTCTTTCTTAAAATTATATCCAGATGTTTCCAAAAGTTTGTATTTATCTTTTGCGTAAGTTATAATAATATCATTTCTATGTACTCTTATCTATATTGACCAAACTGAAAAATTCCATATAAACAGTTAAGCATTTTTTTTTTATTACATTGGTTAGACATCATGATCTAAAATCGCCTTATATTTTTATTATAAATAAAAAATAGTTTTAAATAGTTTTTTTTAATTCCCTCAACATCTGTTAAAATATGAACTTTATATTCGATGTTATTTTATGCAATAGATTCTTTTATTAGTTGTTGTTTAAAATAATCGGTTCAGTTTGCTCTCCACCTTTTCAAATGTATTATTTCATACTAGTTAAGCTGTCTGAAAGATGTGATAAAAATGTTAGTGGACTACACACTATGCATAACAACTTTTAAAACCTAAGACTAATCGAATTTCAAATAAATTATTTTAAAGGGCCGGTCCTATTAAACACATTTTATCTTCAAATAATGTGGAAAAGAAAATGCCGATCATGTGAACAAATATTTTTCCATCATAGTGGCTTCATATTGAGGAACATTTTGCTTCTTTGCGAATTTTTGTTGGTGTGCAAGTTATTTATGTTTTCTTGGAACACTTTAAAATATAATTAGACGAAAAAGTTAACTGAAAATCAAGACCAGTTAACATGAGTAATGTATAAGTCATTTTCTTGGAATAGTACACTAATTCACATGCTTAATATTTTTATGTTTAATAGATGTTCAGCGTTTTTATTATTATTATTATTCTGAGAAAATATCAATTACGGTTATTGTATAAGTAAATTGAAAGCAAAATGAAAATTTCTCCAGAACAAATTATATATTTGAAATATCTTATATATAAAATAATTCAATGCAAATTTATCTTAGAAGTATTTTACATGTTAAAAATGTTGCATTAAATTATGAAATTCCCCAAGGAGAAACACTCTTTTTGACAACATGCATTTTAATATATCCGGAATCCAATAATAACCTTAATTTTAACGGCTGCGATTTACAAATGATTTTATTTATAAATATTGTGTGCTATAAATAAATTAAATCGGAAGCTATTTATCAACGAATGCCTAAGAGTATTAATTCGAATTTAATATCTGGTGTATAAAAAGAAAATAATGCATTATATATTTTACTATACATTTATTGAATGAATAAAATATGTAAAATAGAATGAACAAAAAAGAAAAAAAATACAAAATATATCCCTTTCAAAGGAAATCTGACAAAAGCAGAACAATGTGCAGTGAATAGTTATTGAACTGTTATAAATGAGATAGCTATATAGCTGAAAAAAGTTTCTTTTGCAGAAATTTTTAAAAAAATAGACGGTAAAAATAATCATAGTACCTAATTATTACAATAGGAAAATATCAATACTGAAAAGTATAAAAAAATACTTGGTTAAATGATATCAGATAAAAGTTTTCTCTTCTATTTTAATTTGACATTTTTCTTTGTGTTTCAAAATAATTTATCAAGTGAAGTTTTTACATTGTGATAAAATTTCAATTCTTTACTAAAACGTTTCTCTGATTTTATTTTATAATATAACTACACAGAAAGAATTAGATTCTATGGCTGATAACTATTGCTAATATTTCATGATTTGTATTATATTTTTCTTTTTCTAATTGAATGGTTAGGGATATACTTTGTATATGTAATCCTTCATCTTCGAACAATGTATTCATATATATAATACAAGAAATTGCATATTTCATAATATACATTTCATTCATAATTCAAAATATACATTTCGTACATATAATATAAGAAAAAAGTACAGCTTATGAATTTTCTTTCAAAACAATGCTGCACCTTTGCTTATATAAGATTATGTAAACCTTTAGGAGTTTCAGTTATTTTTATATTAAATAACTGAATTTGCTCACTCTTGATATGTGAATAAAAATTTCTTTTTTTTCTGCGTCACGTCACATAATGTGTGCAACAGATATAAACGATTTTTTTCTATTTATAAAATCATAAATTTGTTAAAAATTAATTTAATTCATGTATAACATAAATTAAAGAAATGGAGACAGGATGGCTTATTATGTTATATTTAACAACGCATTGTGGAGAAAATTAATGAACTCTTTACATAAAGACCTATTACGGATTACACATTTCAATTCAAAGAAAAATTCACTAAAACAAGTTCAAGCTTAACTATGTCAGCCAATTTATATTCTGCTGATTTTTTAAAGAAAAATGTACTATTTCTGTGCTTTTATTAGGAGGTTTCCTGATTTTCATCCAAGCGAGATCTACAGAATAGCTAGTCCTTTATGGCATTTCTGTTGAAAGCAATTTCTGATGTACACTGAAATTAATTCATACTTTCTGTATCACTTGGCTTGTCTATGTCCATTAATGTTACCATTCGCACCACTTTTATATTATCACATGCACTTCGCTCATGAATTCTGATTATTTTACTGCTCGTATTGAGGAAGTTTATAATGAAAACAAAAAAATGAGATTTTATTTGTATTTTATATGTCTTTATTTTTTTGTCAAAAAGTGATTATAGGAATAATCAAATACATTTGAATCATTCAAACATTTCATGTTTGTATTGTTAAAAAAGCGCATACAATTTTATTTGCCGAGCACACGAAATATATATTACATCTGACAAAATAATTAACTAAACTGCTTCCTAGATACACTGTAACATTATTGGTAAATTTAATTAATAATTTCTTTGCTTAAATCTGTTAAATTCTAGTCTTCTCATTTACATTTGAGTCCATTGAGATATAAATACAGTTGCATTATCTACTTCATATGAATTTAATGAATATCGTGATATAAGAAAGTAAGCTTACGTTATACAGAAGTAAAGGAATTTAGCTGATTTATTCATTCGATGCATGCATGTATTTCATTTTGACAGGAAATATTTTAGCATGTTCGGCTACTTATAAATGATTTTTCCAAAATTAATTAATTTTACGAATATCAAATTTTTCTCATGCATTTTTATCGATACCAACTTTTAAATGTGCAAGTTTAATGAAGCTATAAGAATTCCCCATATAACTCGATCAAAAGAATGAATTACCTAAAAAGCAATCTTTCAGCTCGCGAAAACTAGCTTCAAAATCCAAGATATATTCACGTATTGCTTTCGTACGTGAGCCTGAAAAGCTCATGTTCTGTCTTTATGGAAGGAAAAAAATGGACTATGCAGCCACATATGACTTCGTATAAATATTGCTTTTCATATTTTCACTACTGAGTTCCTGGCTTTTTTCAATCTACATATTGTATATTATTTTATTATGATAAATGTACTAGAAAATTAAGTTAAAAAACGGTCATCTCTCAAAAATGGAAGAAATTTTTTAAAGAAATTTTTAAAGAATTCTTATTAAATAAAAAAAAATCATTCATGTTAGTAGAGGATTGGGAAATAAAACATTTTAAAGACAATTTTATAAACGATCATTTTAATAAGTTTCGAAAGAGTTTCAGTTTCTCTTAGCAAATTCCATACAGAAATTTAATGATGATTATAGAAATAAGAGATTATTAGGAAGTCTTATATAATTTATTTCTAATTAAAATATCATGGCAAAATTTTACAAAATTGGAATTTCAAAACTTCTTTTTCAGATTCGATTTTCAATATTTAATTGTTTTTTAAAGGTTTAAGATAATAATTAATAATATTAAAATGAATGAATATGTATTTTTTCAACATGATTGTTGTATTTATTATACAAAATTAGTTTTTGATAAAAGGCATGTTTTAATATAAATTGAACAAAGATTTAATTTGAATGAAATGTCTAAATGAATGAAATCTCTTGAGTAAATATTAGAAAAATTAGATAATATGAAGTCAAAAGAGGCAAAAGTTTCTGCTTAGAAAATGCAAAGATAAAAAAGATGTGATTTGAAGCATTTCAAAAAATATTACTTTGATATGTAGTAATGCATAATAATTTTAAAATAACACATTTGAAATAAAGTCTTCTTTAGTAATCGAAAATGCATTAAAAAAATACATATTATGCCAAATATTATATATTATTTGGCTATTAAAATAAAAAAAGTGCCGAGTTTATGCTAAAAAATTTAAACAAGAAAAAAAAAACACAGTTCTTACTGGTAAATTATCTGTAGTCATATTAAATATACTCATTATACGTTATGAAACCCAAATGAAAATGTTATCTCTGTCAAAATAAGTATAACGCAAATAGAAAAAAATAGAGTTAAATGTGAGGAAACGGTGAAAATGGTTAATATTTGGTCAACACGAAGAATATTTTCAAAGTTAACTATAGTAATAGAATACCGAAAATAATTATTCGAAAGTGAAATTTCTGTCTCTAACCAGGTTTGAATTTTAAATGATTTAAGAATAATTTTAATGTAGAAATATGTTCCAAGGATAGGGTTGAAAAACTTTAAAATATTTTTATCTTCGTTAACAAAACTTTCTTTATTGGCATAGTTAATCCTCTTTGGAGTTTAATAATTGTCAATGCTGACAATTGGAGCGTCAAATGCTGACTTGATTTTAAGATTATACGATTATTATTTAAACTAATAAAATGAAGATTAGTGAAATAATATCAATAATAATTATAATAAATGAATTAATGATTAACAGTTTCGGTTGAAGAATTTATGCATCTTTATTCAAGTAAAAATTTATATCTAAGAAAAATTCAAACTTCTTTTTGTGTTGCTGTTTATAATTTGTGTTATTTCAGGTAAGTAATCGCTATGCAAATTATTTTCAATGAAAAAAGTGAAAGTGCTCAGTTGAATTGGCAGATCGTGTGTTACGAATCATTTCCTCACCAACATAGTTTATTCTTTTCTAGGAAAGTTTTATTTTTTATTTTTTATAGGAAAAATGTATTCCTTATTTTTCATCGGAATTCAAAATGTTTTTACTTCTAAAAAAGTTTTGTGGTTATTTTACTCAAAACTTCTTACCTGTAGCCTCCTAATAAACAATGTATCATTAAAGAAAAATTTTTTTGCTCTTTAGCAAATTTCAACTTTGTTCTAAAGTTCCTCAGTTCTCTCTAGCTCTAAAAACCAGTTTTAAACAAAAAACTTTTTAAAAAGATTTTTATTTTTTTATTCCTGTTGACCGTATGCATTTCGTCTTACATTTTTCACACTTCTTTTCCCAATAGTTTCTTGTTTACTTTTCCTTTTTCTCGTTATAACTTCCGAGGAACTGAAAAACTATGTTGCAAAGTACTCTAAAAGCTTTTGATTTACATTTTTTTATGATATTTTGCTCATCTTACTACTGTAAAATCATCTTATTGGCTTCGATACCTTTGGCTTTCACACTCTTTCTAAAAGGAGATAATAGCTGATAAAATCAGCAAATCAAATTTAGTAGCACATTTCTTGTTTTTTTCAAATTTTCACTTTTATTACATTTTTTCAGTATTCTATTTTTCTTACAATCTGCATTAATGACACATGATTTGATATTCGTTATGATATTGGAAGTAAGCAACAAACCATGAATTATTTGACACTTTACAAATGAAAATGTACATATGCATAGAAAACTTTTTTCATTAAATTAAATGCATAAACACTAGACGTTTTATATTATTTCATACTATAGGGTGCTTCAGCACCGATATGATAAGCTTATAACGATATGAAGCATCGCAAACAATATCTGATCGTCGCAAATAATACTGTTATAATTTCAAAATGATATCTGAATCCATTGCAAATTTCCAATTGTTCCGATTTTCGGATGGAAGTCTGATAGGTTTGGTTGCAAAACGCATTGCAAGCAGAAGGGATTCAATAAATCTTGCAATTATTTACTTTTTGGCTGGAGCACTTTCAATTAACTTGGAGGGGTCTCCCTGACTTGGCACTTACATGTATAATGACGTCACTGATTTTCAATTACACCCTGGATGACGAGATGGATTTAATCCGGAGATATGATCATTCTGCCCATTCATTAGTATAATCTATTGGAATATAATACTACCTTAATTATCCAACTGTATTACACCCTAATGTTGATATTAAAGCCATGTCCTTGCATAATTATTAGAAGAAAACATTTTGATTTAGTTTGCTGCGTTCATTTTTTATATAAAAATAAATGTCAATGATTTGATATTTTTTTTTGATGATCATTGTTTGGTGAGAGTATTAACTTTCAAGAGGCAAATGTTGTAAATATACAAGTCCATTTTAAATCAAAAATTCAAGAATGGAATGCTTTTGATCCTAAATTGCTAGCCAGTTGCTTCTTACCTCGTCAAGAGTTTTATCAAAAGATAAACTTTTTTTTCATTTTAATTTTTTTGTGCATCTATAAACTGCAATTCAGATTAAAATATGATATTCTCGAAGAATAGAAAAAAACAATAACCAGATTGTATTTTGCAATATTTTTTCTGCATTCATTTCGCCTTTACATATTATATTAATAGAAAATTTATTATATTTAAAATAAGTATTTTTTTCATTAAAATACTTGAATTATTTTTAAAACAATATTTTACCTGTAGTTAACAATTATTTTGTAAAATCGTAATCCATTTGAAACATGACCATATTCACAGTGCAACTCTGATCCCAAACCACCAATGAAAAGTGAATAACGCTTTCATTTCTGAAATTAATGTTTAAATTTATTTTTTCAAAGCCAGAAGTAATATCTGATAGTTTATAAAAAGAGCAAATTTATAGTGAAGTTGGAAAGATGCTACGCTTGAATTTGTGGTCCATTCTTTTTCTGTGCACGTGTAGATACAGATGTCAAACGATTAGTCTTAATAATTTTAATTTCAGAACAAATTCAATATTTCTATTCTCAATAAACCTAGTAGACAGATTCTAAAGCTTGATAGAGATAACTCAGTTTTTTGATATTCATGTTGGACAAATCTAAATAATTTCGAACCAATTTTAGAAATATATCTTCCAAGAGTGTTAATCTTTGAAACTATCTCTCCTTGTATCTTCATTTGATAAGGAGGATTTGTGATTTCACCATGTATCACTTAAATAAAATACCCTACCTAATTATTAATAAATCGAATCGCACATTCATTCTAATCTTATTAGTTCATCAAAAGAAAATTATATCCTAGTCAATCTTGGTCGAAACAAACAGTTACGTATTTTTGACACATGCACTTGTCAAAAATTTTAATAATAATACAATTTTTAATAAGCAAGTTTTAGAAAAAATACATGAATTTAAACATTCATTGAAATTTGCATATTTTTTAAATAATATAGTGATGAAGTTCGGATTTGATTACTTACTGCAAAAACTACATATTATAATATTGATAACAAAATTTATAAAGTTATTTATTCCATCAAAGATCTGGCAATACATATAAAACACAAGGCAGGTCATAAGATAATTGGATGAGCATTTTTTTTTTCTATCTTATTATATTAATGCAGTCAATAACTTGAAGCTGGGTGTGGTTCTATTACGAACTTGTGGGAGAGAGAAAAGAAGATAGATTGACATTCCTATTAATTATTTCTTCTATTTTTAGTAAATTACAAAGATAAAATAATGGCAAATTTACTCATTAAATTTTCGTTTATGATGATAATAAAAATTGTATATTGTAACAGGTTTCAAAGGAAATATCATAATGATAATCGAATAATGTTCCTTAAAAGACAACAAGTAAAAAAAATAATTAAGTATATTTGAAATTATTTCATCTTAAATACATCGTAAAATACATATTGATGTAAAGAAAAGTAAATACCATTATGCTCAGTACAAAAATTTGAAACGTAAATAAATTTTCATATTTGTTGATATGAAAGAAATGGAAAAGCTTAGAATTCAAAAAGGCATTTTGATTATTGTCAGAATGGAATTGAAAAATCAATAGACAAATATCAAACAGCAAATTATCGCAAATAGGAACGTATGCATAATTTTTCAATTTCTTTCATTACTATCATGCAAAGAGCGATATTTTTTAAATTGACATAATAAAAACAAAAATTTAGTCTCGTTTATTATTTATTTTTATCCTTTTTTCGCAATAATTATCATATATTTCTATAAAACATAGTTTATATTAAGAATAACACAAAAATTTATACTTGAATATTTTCGTTTCTAAAACTTAACTAAAGATATGTCAGCATATATTTTACTTATTATTTCTACAATTTTTACTAATTATTTGATAACGAATATTAAAGAAATAATTTTAATACAAACCATTTCCAAAATAATAAAGAAGCCTATTTATCATTTTTTTACAAATTCTATAATGTTTAGAATTAAATTGTTTTTATGTTAAAGACAGATAATAAATAATAATGTATTTGAAGTTTAATCAATAGAACTATATTATAAAGATAAACTTCACTTTGATCCTCGAAATTTGGAATTTTGTACAATAAGGTAGTTCATCTTAAGTTATATGGAAGGGATATACCGATTTCGTTTCATTTGTGGATGGTTTGAAATTACGATCGTCACTAAAACCTTTCATGTGTAAATACAAAGTGGAATGTTCTTCCCATCAATATTGTTTAAAGTGAAATTCCCTCACCCTTCAAACCCACCACTAATATTTTAAAACAATATTACATGAAAATTTCTATTTCAGAAATGCAGAAACTCGTGCTTTTAAAGTTGAAATGAGGGCAGTCGTGTTGCCAATGTGTGGATCTGGTTAAATGCAAAATACTAGGATAAGATAACACTGTTAAAAATAGTAGTTCTGAAATAATCTTTTAACTTTTATATTTAGAGGAAATTCTTCAGTCTAATACAAACCGATAAAGGAGTGTTAATCAACAGCACCCTTTTTTAGTTCATGAGAATCCGGAAACAACTCAGATGCAATCAATAATCAAGAATCTGCGAAGTCTATTAGCCATACTTCTTCATATAATATAACCCAAAAGAAATTCAATTAAAGAAGAGTAATTAAAACGCGATATTGCCACAGCTGTAATATTTTAAAATAATTGTTCCAAGACATTGTAAACAGGAAATTAATAATAATCTTACTGAAGTATGTATTAATTAGCATGATGGACCACTCTTATTTATGCTTCATTTTCATATTTTATAGTTAATTTTTTAATAACATTTCTGCAATAAGTCAAACTGCATTGCGTTTTTCATTAAATAATATTTTTATAATCATATTATTTAGGATGATTTACCCATGCTTAATAGTTCTAAGAATGATCCAACCTTTAAAATGTTCTTCTTCTAAAAGGCTTCCATTATTTTGGATTCTATCGCAAATCCTTCTCTTATTCTTAAAAGCGTTCGCTAATTCCGCTGATCAAATACAGAGAAGCATATATGATATAAAATAAATTCATATATTCTAACAAAGTTGAATCATAGAGACAATATCTAGGAAATATTTCACATGAATATATATCTTTAAATCAAGCAGAAAAAACACTTATGGTATTGCCTTTTGTTGAAACAATACTTACTCAAGCGTATTCCAATAACTTGACATGTGATATTCAGGCTACATCGAAGCTCAAGTTCTTTAGTGTTTTTATTACTTTTGTTGCTCCCATCTTTTACAATATCCGATAACACGATATCGATCTAGGTAAGCTGGAAAACCGAAATTATTTTCTGTTCTGCCGTATTTTGTAAGGCTACTAACAATGAAAATAAAAAAGGTATTAGTTGCCAAGAAAAAAAGGAATCTTGATACCATAAACAGAATTTCCTTAGTTGCTTTGAAATGTTTATGTATTAAAGACAACGTAACTTTTATTTACATTTTACTTTGTAGCAAAATAGCTAAAAATTTAAGATATTAAAAAAAGATAGATTTGGAAAGTTGAAAGCAGGTTTAATCTCATAGCCACACAAGCGGTTTGCATGAAATGGTTGTATACGGTATTTAACACAAGAACACAAAGTACTTAAAAGAAAACAGAAACGATATATTGCCTGAGAAGGTCCATTTTCTAAAATCTTTGTACGAACTATATCACGCTGAATTTACTCTGCAAGTGAATATAGGATGTATGAAATATACCTGAATAACTCTACCGTTAAGAATCCTTAACGCTGAATATCAAAGAAATGTTTCAACGACTGCGTCGAACATCAATTCACATTTTCGGTTCTGTCAAACCGAAAATGTGAATTGAATTTTCTTGGATTTTCGCTTCATTTAGCAGCGACTGAGAAACCAAATCTAAAAAAAGAAGTCAAATGTCGAGGAACCTGTTTTCAATGTCTGCATAAACGATGTGATGTTATAATCAACGGAAATGATCTCCCAAACACTTTTACACATAATCTATACTTATAATAAAGCTCAATGTGTGTGTATGTGTGTGTGTGTGTGTGTGTGTGTGTGTGTGTGTGTGTGTGTGTTGGCGCTCTACTGGCAAGGTCATTTGACATACAGCTATCAAATTTGGTACATGTATACCTTAGATGTCGGGAATGTGCACCTGGGGTCCCTTTTTTGAAATTTTAATTAGAATTTTAATTATTAATTAAAAACTAACTTTCCCGCCAAAAAAATCTTCCATTTTCCCCACCGCCAAACGAGTAAGGCTTCAGTTGTTTTTTTCTCCCAACAGAAATGAGGCTAGGGTTAACGTTTTCCGGCGGATTATTTCAAACGATTCTGTTTATTTTCTTAATGTTTTATGCATTTTAAAATTAAACATTGTTAATTAATCCATGTTTCAGATTCATTCTGAAGTACTTTTGAATTAAAATACCACAGAATAAAGGAAATTAAAAATGTCTGATATGCATAGCGTTACCCCAACTGGCGTAGAAAAATTCACGCATTTGCGTTACCGTAATTGGCAAAGAAAATTCACACATGCGCATTCTGTTCCGATTGTTGCCATGACAACCATTATCAACGGACGATTTAAATTATTTTTAGATTAGTTGCATGCTTTTGTAAGTAAATTGTATTTATGTTAGTTATATATTTTTTGTATATGCTTATAGTTTTAAGTACATCGTTTTTTAAGTAGTTTTTTTAACCTGTTCTCAATGATTTAAATTATTTTTAGGTTAGTTGTATGCTTTTGTAATTAAATTGTATTTATGTTAGCTATAGATATTTTTTGTATATGCTTATAGTTTTAAGTACATCGTTTTTTAAGTAGATTTTTTAAACCTGTTTTCGACCGATTATTTTAAACGATTTATTTTATTTTCTTAGTGTTTGATGCATTTAAAATGAAACATTGTTAATGAATCGATCTGTTCATGATGAATCTGAGAAAATTTTGTTGACAAATTCTTGAGATAATACATAAATTAAGAAAGATATTCTTTAGTGCCCATAAAGTTTAAATGATCAGTGACTCTATTATCAGTAATCATATTATTAAAAAAATGCTTTGTTTCAGTAAAAAATATTATATTAATTGCAGATTAATCATTTACACTTTAATTTAATGTAAAGCATAAATTCTACGGGAGCTAACAGAAAATTAGAGAGATACAGATTACGCTATGACTGAAGGTCTTTATAATATTATGAGTGAATTGAAATTTGAAATTTTGAAATATTTTAATGAAGAAGCTATTAAAGTAGGAATTACATAAAATATTTAACTATAAAAATTTTAACGAGCATTAAGATTGGCGAACCGGCTGGTCGCCAAAGGCGGCTAGTTGATAATAAAGGTGAATTTGAGGTTCAGAAACATTTTTGCACATTCGATTAAAACCAGAATTGCTTCAGAACTACAATTGCAATCACAAAATCATATTCCAAATTTGATATATTTAAGTCATTGTGGCTCTGAGCTATCGTGATTGCAGAATTATGAAAGTACAAACAGACAGATGTACAGCCCCTTGCTGAATTTCTCTCAAAATTTAAAAATAGTGTCCAATATAGATGTTAAATCAGTTTTCCGAATTTTATCCATTTATTTCATTTCTTTTATCATGCTAATTTATATTCTTATTTCCGAGCAAATATCATGTGATTACAGATTTTTCCCAAAATTTCATAGAAATGAACAAATTTAACTTAAATATCATAAATCAAATTTCATATGTCTAGCTGAAATCGTTTTTGAGATATCTTTGTCACAGACATGCAGACAGACATGGACATAGAAGCATTTTCCAACTCTGAAAGGTAGAAGGCTTGAATATTCACAAAAATTTCAAGTTCGAATTTTTTGATGATTAAAATGCTTTCTCTGTACTACTTATGCGATGAAAAGAAAGCGAAAGGAGCACATTCCTTTCCAGAAGATAAATGTGGTAGATGAATTATTTCTTTTCTTCGGGAACGGATGCAACTTTTATCTATTTCTTATTACTCTTTTCAAATCTGATGCCCTTCTTTTGCATGGTTTCTAAATGTATACATCTTAGGAACTTTATTATTGTTTTATTCATCAGTTTTTATGTTCAGGTGAGATTAGAATTATCTTACATCGTTTCTCAAAGATATTTTGGATCCACGAAATGTACTGCTTTTCATGAAATGAAGTGAATGCATGGATGAAGAAACCCAAATATCGTTTACTGATATGAAAAAATGATATATTTTAAAACAGAGAATAAACAAATAGTATGAATCAAAATTGTTATTCATTTATATGATGGATAAGACGATGTGGGTAACTTCAAATTATTACATGAATCAGCACTTTCTAAGGAACTGATTAATAAAAAAACGTATGTTTCAATCCACAATAATATGTGCTTTATCTGTAAAAAATATAAAAATCTGACTATTCCACATTTTGTATTCCTGTATTACGTTTCTCCACTTGTCAATTATTGATATATTTACGCATTTACGTGCTGTAAACTTTTATTTTTATATTTCTATTCTGTTGCTGTGTTGAATATGATATAGAATTTTTATTCAGGTAATTTGCTTTTGTTAGAATTTCAAAATTTGTTAATACGCTGCTGCTGCGTTACACATATTAGCTAAAACAATTTTGACAAATTCATGGAAAGTTTATCTTTTTAATAAAAACGAGCGTTACAATAAATGCATTCTTAAAAATTTCTTCCTGTAACTTATTTGAAAAAATATTCATTCTCAAGAGAAAACGGGGGAAAAATAGAACCTTGTAAGTAATCTAGATACAGATTATACACCATTCCCGTTTGGTGGACTGAAATTAATATTTACCTTAAGAACAGGCTAAAAGAATCATTTCGTATTGCATATGAAAATTAATGAATCATTCTAAATTAAAAATTAATGAATCAATGCCATGAATTATGAGAAATATAGTGAATAAATCTTTAGTAGTGAATAAGTTCGCCAGTAACCTTGAAATCAAAATTCATTAATAATATATTATTTTATGTATTATGCATAAAAGATTAAACAAAAAAAATCACTTCTTAATATTAAAAATATTTTAATTGAAATATTTTGAGTAAATTTATAAGAGTATTGCATAAAAGATTGAATTTCAATAATTGTACTTCTCAAAGTGTTAAATCATATGGTTTTCATTGTCTGCTTGTAAAATAATGATAATTCTGTATCTTTTTATTTTCCTCTTGTTTAGTATATATTTCAATATTTATTTTGGTTTTTTTTCCTATTTTTAACATCTATTCTGATATTATAAATAATACTTTCATTTTTCATTATAAATGCAAATGAAGTGAAATTAATTTTATCTTTTTTCAAACCAAAAACAAAAGTTAAATTAATAAATCTTGTAAATGGAAATATAAATTCGATCGGTACGAAAATGTTTTAAATAAAGCTTTTGAGTCCAATTTTATAAGGTAATAGCAATGCATGAAAGCTGGTTCTAACAATTTAAAAGAATTTAATGGATAATCAATTATACAATATATTACACTTAAAATTAGACAACAATAATTCTACTTTTAATCAATACTTAAATGTACAACTTAACGTAACTAATTATCGAGGTCGGTAGGTTTAACATGCGCACAGTCTTGCAGCTAGCATCGTACTGCCGCACTTTGGTTGGTGCATTGGCATTATTAGAGAGTGTTGCAATAAAAAATTACTTTGAATAAAATAAAGTTCCAGATTCCTTTCACTACCTTTATATTAATTAAAGCAAATTATCAAAATTAACAGTTGTTGACAATTTTGATGATAGTTATTATAATTAGTAATGTGTTAATTATTCTTACTTCGTTTTAATAAGTTAAAGGTAAAGAAGTGCTTGTTCCTACTCATCAAAACATGAGCAGAAGTATTACGCCAATTTTGAAAGAAAATAATAATAATTGACCATATTTCAAGTAGTTGATTTGTCATTAAATAAACTAAACATTTGAAGAAATCAAATGAATTTTAAATGTTGTCATTCCATGTCATATCCGATTGAGAGGAAGAAGAAATTTCTTAACGATAGAGCAACATTTTTAACATGCTCAAGAAATTCTTTCCAAAGTGATGGTAATAAGGCTTCTGAATTGTATTAAAAATATTTCATGTTTGAAACAATTTGATTTTTTATAGTTTTTTTACATGAATGCTGACAGAAAAATTGTAAAATAAGTAGCTAAGGAATGACCCTCTTCCCCCCCCAAAAAAATCCTAAATACAGATTTTGTGTATTATATTCAGTTGATTCAAATTGACATATAAAAAACGAACAGTTGCTACAAAATTTATAACTTAACTTATGTTACATATGTATTTTACACTGATTATATGATGAGAATTAATAAAAATGTTAAAATTGAAAACCTAATTTCTAAACGTTCATATATTATAGAAAAGAAATCTGAATGGACATAATTAAGCAATATATTTTGCTTTGTAAACATATATAAGTACTACGTTTTATGAAAAAGATCTTATTTAAGAGGAAAATCAAACTTTGTAAGGCTTTGGAAATAATAAGAGTAAACATTACGCAAAAAAAATATAGCTGAAATTCTGATTTTAGAATTGTGTATCAAATCTTGTGATTTTACTGAACATTTGCTTTTTATATTGTCAACATAATGGCTACAAAAAAGAAATTAGAAAAAAATAATTCTTTATCATTTAATTGGTATGTAAATCAGAAACATTCATTCTCATACACAAAGTAAATTTATATAAAGTATACAAAGTAATATATTTTCTAATTCCAAAAATATATACATTGTTTGTTTTCAATTCAAAACCGAGTAGTACATTTTTTGACATTACTTTAACCAGTTATGTGATCACTTTAATATTAAAATGACTTCCTGTTGAAAAAACCAGATTTATATTTTTCCTATCTGTAAAATCATACATTTCAAAATTTGTTTCATCACTCATTTTTGTAGCTTATGATAATACGGAAAATAATTTATTTTTCTACTTTTTTTTGTTGTAAAAAGTTTGAATAATTAAATGGCTGTAACATTCTTGAAAGTTATTTATCAGACAGATATCTTAATATATTTTCCTTAAAACCAAAAGAAAAATAAGTTTTCTCAAATGTATTATTATTTTATTTTCCAATCATTTTATGGCAATTATTTGTATTTATCTATTTTCAAAACCTCTATACTATTATTATTTCGATTTAGAATGAATACTTTATTATTTTCCATGTTTTATTTGCTTAAGTTTCATGAAAACAATACTGAAACAAAGGAGAACGGAGGCAATGCTTTGGAAAGCATTCTTCAAATTCTTCATTCTTGTTTATTTCATTCAGACAAAATTTCTGAATGAAATAAACAGAAGATAATGTGAAAAATGAAATGCTATTTCACAGTCTACTTTCATCGGGACAATAGAATATTTGCCAGTTTGGAGAAATATAATAACGAAATATGATTAAAGCTAGCACTGATCAATAATTGTTAAAATATCCATAAGGAAAACGTTTTCATGTGTATCTTTTAAACTGCCAATCCAATTCTGCTTGCATTAAAGACACAGCTGACTTTAAAATAAGCAAAAATGGATGAAAACATGCAACTTTATTTTTATCGTTTCATGACCAAAGTATAAGATTATATTCAACTATAATAGTGTTGTGAAATGTATTCTTCAATAAAATAAATATTTGAAGAGTTAAGAGGAAAAAAAAATATCTAAAGACTTTTCTCAAAATGGTATTGTACCCGTAATTAGTTTTAAATATTTTTGAAATGTTCCAGGTGTCTTAATTTTTGAAGGAATTAAATGAAATTGATAATAAATATTTCTGTCAAACTTTAAAAGAAAATTTGGTATTCATTTCATGTTACGAGTTTTTTTTTTAGATAGTTAAAAGACAATTTTAGTTCAGAAAAGCATAAAATTCCTATTAAAATTCAGTAAGTGTGCATAAAAATATTGCTAAAAAAATTAGCATTTAATTGGAATTACAAAGCCGTACGTATTTTTAAATAAATTCACATTGGGTAATAAGAAAAAAAAATTAAAAATTAAGACTCTGGGAATATTATAAAATTTTTAAAAATTATATTTATTTTTTTAAATAATATATTTCGTATTAAAATGGTTTTTTAAAGAAATTTGACACATTTGTATTATAATACATATGCATAAAATATTTCATAAACGAGACTGAATAATTCCCAAAAGTGTCTAACAGAGTCCACTGTCCACTTAAAAAGCAGATAATTAAATTTTACTGATAGAGAATGCACATATCATTCATTAATTCAATTACTTGGAATCATTTGTCAATATAATGCCAAAATAATATTGGGATTTACATGCCAGTATTCTAGTTATTTAATCAAATTGAGCATTTTACTTCCAAATTGCTACAGAATGAAAAATTTATGCATGTAATCATGATATTATAAAATAAGATTATAAACCATGGTTAATTAGTTATTTATAGAACTCATGCACAGCTATTAGGCACACTGACCCTGTTTAATCAATATTCTTCTTTTGACGTTCACGCATGCATCCATGCAATGTATCTTAAGGTAAGCGAGTGGAAATTATGTGACAACGCACAGGAAATGACATCGACTTTTTTTTCACTACCGGTACTGTATTTTCGTCAATCACCCAATATTGCAGGAAGCTCATTTGAGGCTCCAACCGAAGATTTATTCGCCATGGAACCTCATTTGTCTCTCTAATGATGGAGGCCAAATGACCTCACTCCCCTTGATTAGAAGTAGGACAATAATTAAGGCGTGTGCCACAAAACTTCAGAACATTGCTATTTAAAGCAAATTTAAATAGCAAAGAGGAACGCAATTGATAGACTATGATATTGCGTTTTTAAAAAGATTTATTTTATTGTACACAGATATTTATAATTATATAAGAAAATTTATTAAATATTATGCATGTAATAATCTCTAAAAGTATGGATATTATTCATCATCTGTGTGTTGTGTACATGTTATACTTTTTCGCATTGAAAACATATCATGGTATATCAGCTGAGCTGTTTATAGTGTAAAGGTACTAATTTTTCGAAGGAGAAGAAATCAGTTAAGCGACATTTTCCCGATCCAGTTTAATATGAATTTGATTATTTTTTAATTATTTTCTTTACTCAACTTATTTTTAGTAATCGATCTAGGAATATGCATTGATTTCCTAGCATTGAATTTCCTAGCATTGAATGAAGAAGAGACAAGGACAATACTTTTAATATATTTTAATATGGTGCAATATAGGACGCATGGTGGTCTGTACCAAGCAACCATCCTCATCTACTATGTCATAATAACAAGTGAACACACATTTTATGCTTTTTTTTCATACATAATGTCTTTCTGCATATCATTATTCCAGATAATTTTACTGTAATATTTCAAAGTAGAAAACTTTGTAAACGGTTTCATTTTATTATCATTTCTTATATTTCTGTAAATTCTGTACATAGTTATGTTTTTTTCCTACTGTAAATATTTTGGCATTTAACAAAATTCCCGTAACATAGCCATCAAACCGTTCAGTGATTAAGGATACGGGAATATGAGACAGTGTTCAGTTCTGTACCTAACAACGTCCTACTAGACAGACCTTTAATATCGTTTAAGCTCTATAATAATGATAATTAATGCCGCGACCATATTACTGGATTTAAGTATGGAATCCATTGGCTTAAATCCTGGCATCCACGGATCTTTACAGTGATACATCTATGAGGCTACACCAATCTGATATTTTTTGAGATCAAGCGTCATAGATTCATGCTAAATTACTAGGGTATTCTTATGTTGTACAGAGCGCTGCAGATTCCTATAGTTTGCTTCAGACACTGTAGTCTGCTGTTTTATTTCGTCATGCCGTTATGTGATATTTTAATTCTGGAATGAATTTAATAGTTTACGTTTTTATGTCTTTATTTATTTTAATCACCCTTAAATAATTATACCAACCAAAGTAATTTATGTTGTGTTTTGATTCAGACTGATGACCAAACCATACCTGTAAAATATATTCCACTGCTTATGTGTAATAGTCAATGTTTTTTTTTTATCTGTTTATTATTGTGCAAGAATTTGGATGCCGATATTTATAAATTTTCATTTATATAAATATTCTTCATTTATTATAAGAAGCATTTGAAGGTAAAATAGAAATACCATTTTGAAAACGAAGCATCTGAGAAGATGGACTCTTCTTGTCAGTTGCGAGATCTGATTAGCACTTAGACGTTTGAAGTAATGAAGTTTGGGATTTGAGCACTTTCTATCACTCGTTCATCATTCATTATTGAGAATCATTCGAGTGCTTCAAACGACATTCATCCATACCTCTGCCTAAAGCAATGCCGGTGTTCCTCAATAGATAGAAAATTAAATTACGAAATTATGTAAGCACGGTTCGTTTACAGCAGCATTTGGGATTGAATTTGTCAGGGATTTGCTGGTTTGTATAAATTCAATTGAACTAATTCTCATTAGAGAATCAAAGACATTCAAACTCCTTATTTAATGTTTTGTTCTGAAAATAGTATTAACATTCAAAAGTTGCTAGACTTAAAAGAGTCTTTTCGTCCATTTTTGCTTATTTCAGTGGACTTTGAAATAAACAAAAATGAATGAATACGTGCATTTTTATTTTTATCGTTTCCTCAACAAACTATGTTTATATTCAACTAAAATAGTGTTATAAAATGTATTGTTCATTAAAATAAATATTTGAAGAATTAAGAGTCAAATAAAGTACGATTTAATGACTTTTTTCAAAATGATATTGTAATAATATTTAAATATCTTTGAAATGTTGCAGGTGTCTTAATTTTTGAAGAAATTCAATGACATTGATAATAAAGGTTTCGGTCAAACATTAAAAGAAAATGGGGCATGTTTCAAATTTTTTTAAGTCATTAAAAGTCAATTTTACTTCAGAAAAATATCAAATTCCTATGAAAATACAATAAGTGTATATTAATATATTTCTAAAAAATTAGCATTTAATTGGAATTACAAAAGCATACGTAGTTCTTTTTAATAAATTTACATTGGGTAGTAAGAAAAAAATAGAAAAAGTTAAGAATTAAATTGTCTGGAACATTTTAATTTTTTTAAAAATTATATATATTTTTTCAATTTTAAAAATATATTTAGTTTTTAAACTATTTTTTAGAAATTTGACGTAATTATATTTTAATAAATATGCATAAAACATTTCATACCCCAGACTGAATAATTCACAAAACTGTCTAAGAGATTCCATTGTCCCCTTAAAGATCACATGAAAAACATTCCTTGAAATATAATTCATTGAATATAGTTTTGGTAAGCAACTTGGAACTCTCATAATACCTGCAAACTAGCAAGTTTCCCTTTTCGAACATTGCTAAAAGAAAAATATGACTGGTTTCTAATAATGAGAAAACCTACATAACATTGAAAATGTAACGTACATTTTCTCTGGTAATGAAGTCTTGACTTTGCTTTAAATGCCTGCAAGGTTTATACAGAAATGACTCATAGATTTTATTTGTTAAATTGCGCAAAACTAAAAGACTCATTCCACTTCTGTGCATTCTTTTTATCAGCAGTTTGTATTATATTATTCTCATAAATTTGAGCTTTAATCAAAAGGTGCTTTAAAAGTACTGATACGCTTCAGATACTTTTGAAATGTTTTAGAAATTAAAGTAATTTAATATACAACAATCTCTTGTATTTGTTTCATTAAAAAGGTTTTGCATATTTGTGTTATAAAAGTTAAACCTTGTAATTATAGAAATATATCTAGATATACCAATAAGCAAAACTTACCTCAATTGCATAATTATTTAAATTTTTTCCTTTTTTCAGTTCAAGCCTACTGAATTCAATGAATTTTGAAATATTTTAATAGTGAAAATTGTATTTAAATTGGATTGAAATTTACATATCAAAATAGGTAAATGCATTCCTTATTGTTTGAATAAGGAATATTGACCAAATATGATAAAATATTTTGAAAGTTATAAATTGAAATTCTGAAACATCATGCCTTAAAAATATCATACTTTGAATTCCTTTTTAATTGATTTTATTAAGAGTCAAAAAAAAATAATGAAAGATTTTTTTATCTCTAAGCAAATAATTTCCTCAAATTGCCATCATTTATATATAAAAAAGCAATCAATCGCTTTCTCGAATTATATTTAAAAATTCTAATCTGTTCATTAATAATAATCATCTTTTATGAATCTTACTAAAATATTCTATTTGCATTTACTGAAAAAGGAATCGTCAATTTAGATAAAATTTTATTCATGTGTTTAGTTACAGATATTTACATTCTATATGAATACTTTTCCTAAGATTAATCAATCAATAAATCTTTTCATTTCTTTTAATTAATTGTGATAAACAAAAATAAAAATTGATTTTCTGAAATTGCTTTTGTTTAATTGTTTAGTATTTAACAGACAAACTAGAAAATATTTTTGAAAATTAAACAGTATTCTAAATGCCTAACATTTCATTTGATCGGTATAATTCTTGTAATTCTTAAAATGATTTTATTGCTGTAAAAAAGAAACAGATTGATACAAATTTTGAAAAGGAGTGTTACCATCTTCATTAAATATGTAATGTCAACTTTTTACTCCAGGAAACAAGAATTTTACCTTGTATCAGTTACTATGACTTTTTGACTTGATACTAATAATACTCCTTGACTGTTTGTTGAAAAAGTATTAATACTACAGCTTTCTGCTCTACTACATATGATAAAATGCGCCTGGGGGCCTTTGATGTGGAATTTTAGAATAAATACATATAGAAGTGCACACACTTTGCTTTTAAATAACTCTCTGGTCTTTTGAAAGTTCCGCTATTTTTATCAATATTCTTAGATGCATGATGGGATAGAATGCAAACATTGTTTCATTCCTATAAATAATTTTGGAATTCTCTTTGATCAGATGTTAGACTCATATAAGCTCTTTGAGTTGACATTGAAAATATTTCATTCATTATTTATGAACAGAGAAAGCCAATTCTCAGAAAAATCAGTATTAATAAATATAAATCAAAAAAATAAAACATGATATCTATCGTGATAATTATTTTTCTAAGTGTGTCTGTAAAATATTTTAATTTTAAACATTAATCCTATACCATCTATTTTTGGTAAGTCTATGTCTGGTTTCATAGATGTGTGATTGAAATTTGCGAATTAAAAACTCTATTTCAAAATGATTAACAATTATTGTGCTTGTTGATGCGTGAAGAAAAAGAAAGAATTACTGAATGTAACATTTACCCTAGCAATGTTCAACATTTACCTACATTAATATGTTCCAATTTCCCTTTTCCTTTCAATATCGTAGTTATAATTTTAAATAATTATGTAAAATAAAGAAATGAATATACGATAAGGAAGGTTTTCTATTACAAATCTTTAACATTGTCACTTAATTTAAGCAAACAGATTTATTAGAACGAAGCAACTCACAACAGCACGAGGCTGAGTACTTAGCCATCACAGAGCTTTTATACATTTATATAATGTTCGAGAACAATCCAATTTGAATATTTAAGAAAGATCTAGAATCTTCCAGTTATTAGATACATAATAGTTAACAATTTAAATAAAAGAATTCCAATATTTGAACACATGTGACCAGTCCCAATCATTGGGTTTCGATACCACGGACCAACCAACATTTAGCGATATGCTCTACTCATAGAGCCACGTTGACTGCTAGTAATTCTAGTTTAAGCAGTATTATGGTCGAACAAGAATATGGCTACACTAATTTGTTCATCCATGCAAAACTTGGAGAATATTTGACATTCATTCAAAAATTTCACTATATATTAATTAACATTTCAACTATTAATTAACTTAAAACATTTCATTTTATTTAAAAGCTCATAAGTAATAAAATCTGAAATAACTACGATGGATTTATTTATTTAAAAAATTAAATTTACAGTATTAAAATTATTTACAGTATTAAATTTACAATATTAATTTACAGTATTATCATCAATGCCAAAAAGTAAGACTAAGAGCCTAGTCATTAGAAGCAAACTTGATGAACGTTCATATCATTCTGCTTTCTTTTGAATAGGAAATCGTATAAAAACTAAAAGTTTATATTTAAAGCAGCCATATTTGTCATTAAAATATTACACAGTGTCTAATATTGTAAAATTTTACATAAAGTCCATTCTTTTTCTATGTAATCGTAGCATAATCTAAGTTTCATAATTGGATACTAAAATTAAACTATGTCTTTTTTTTGGTTTATATTGCAATAATGTCCAATTAGGTAAACCATAAATATTTCTCGTAACTAATAAAAAAAAATACTTTTCCCTTTCAAACACTTTTTTTTCGCAATTAGATCATTATCGAAAAAAAATCTACAATATCATTCTTAAAGTGAAAAAATAAATATAATCGAGACTTAAAAGGGGAAAATATCCTTTCATAAAATAAATCAGACTGTCCTGGAACCAAATCTGTAGCTAGATAAGATGAAAAAAAAGGAAATAAGATTTAGACAAGTGTAATACTGAAGAATTGTTGTGATTTCTTTGCAGGTAGATACACCATGGCATTGCTATTATCCACCCAGGTATCCTTTCTATCACATTTCTTTACGGGAGAACCGGAATTTTCCCATTTTTGTAGCATCGCTGACTGATTAATACAGAATTACAGAAAGATTTCTCGGTTCTTTTCTTTTGTTGGCTTCGACGATTCTATTTCTTCATTAAGTCTCATGCTTCTGGAAATAATATTAAATAAATTTGAAAATGTTTTGGGAATTTTTGGTAAAATTTTACATATTCCATTATTCCACACATGTTAGCGGAGTTCTTAAATTTTTAAATTAAAAAATCCACATAATAATTCAAATGAAAATGAAATGGGATTTCAGATAGAATTAAATACAAAAGGACGTCACTAAATTAAATATATTTAAGAATAAAGCTGATACATAATTTTTATTTAAGGATTCTTCAAAGAAAAATGTTATAAGACAAAACGAGTTAGTTTATGTATTTTTCTTTAAAACCCCATTATTTCTTCCAGCATTTTGTATATAACATGACATTTTAACATTCACATCTGGAAAATTAAAATTGATTATAAAAAACAATTTTTATCTTGGCTCCTTTTTTTTATATTTAAATTTGCCAATTTATATTTTCGTCTAATGAAACGTCCTTTAAAAAATGTTTTGTAAGAATATTCCAAAAAATTATTATAAAACTAGTTATTAAAAATCATTTATACTTATAATTTTCCATTTCATATGATTGTTTTAAAAATAATTGTATTGAAAAATATTGAATGCTAGCAATTGTGGCTACATAGCCTCATAGAATTCATAGTTAATGACATAAAAACTTCGTCCTGAGATAAATTGCTTGATTTTAAACTTCTTCGAAGCTTCTGACAAATTAAAACTTCGACAACCCCTCTTCCGAGAAAAATGATTGCTCCCAATTGCTTCTTGAACAATTTCTGAGAGGGAATCGTTTTTAAAATTATCATTAGAATGAAAGATTAATTACCTGAAAAGATATATCAATTTGTTCTCCTTGTGCGAAGTCAGGAATTTGTAAAGAGCACTGAGTAATTGAATTTTAATTTTTAAAGATTTTTTGATTGAAAATTTAACTAACTACATTATTATGTGAGAGGATAATGTTGTTTGGTTTGGATGGTTTTGAATCTTCAATATGCATAGGCAGAAAATTGACAATTATCGCATTTGATGCATCAGTTTTTTTAGAGGTGTTAGATAATGATAAAGATGCATGCCACATTTGGCGACTTATGGTCGGCCATATACCCAATTCTCCTGTCTGGCAAATATAAGGTAGAGTCATAAGAATTTATCGCCAGAATAAGCACAAAGAGGAAAATGGGAATGAACGCTGAGACACACACACAGATATATATATATATATATATGTGTGTGTGTGTGTGTGTGTGTGTGTGTGTGTGTGTGTGTGTGTGTGTGTGTGTGTGTGTGTGTGTTTGTGTGTGTGTGTGTGTGTGTGTTTGTGTGTGTGTGTGTGTGTGTGTGTGTGTGTGTGTGTGTGTGTGTGTGTGTGTGTGTGTGTGTGTGTGTGTGTGTGTTTAATTTTAAATTTTCAATTTTTTCTAGCTGCAAAAATATTTTTGGAGGTCAAATGATTCTGAGATGTAAAAAAAAAAAATAATAATAATAAACCCAACGTTTTTTAAATATCGACGCATGCATAATCTGATAGACACGTGATTGTTTAAAACAGTTTTAAACTGCTTTTTCAAGGAAAAAACTTCTGGTCTCGAAAGAAATGTCGATGGATTTCAGTGTCTCTGGTGTCCTGGTGGTAACGTCTCGGCTCCGGAAGAGGAGGATTTCAGGTTTGAGACTTTTCGCCAAGCTTTCCGCCAAAGAACCGTTGTGAAATCAGGTCGAGGCCAAACGTCTTCCAGTTGATGTCGTGCGGCAATTTGGAGAGGGTCAGCCAGATCAGCTCTCGACATCATCTAATAGCGTTTGAAAATTAAGAAGTCCGTCCCAAAGTAACACTAGAGTTGCTTTGAAACAAGACGTTAATATATAACTAAACTAAGGTGAGAGCAAAGTCAGCATTCGCGGTAGAAAAGAGTAAATTAGGATTTCAATGCTCTAAGCATTTTAATGTTTTATGGAGCAAGTAAATAAATCTGATTTTAGTAATAAATGTATTATTTTATAGACCTAAAAATTATCTATAAGACAAAAAGAGCTTTGCAACCTGGAATTTAAGGGGGGAGAGCGGTAGTACAATATAATTAAGCTAAAAGCAAAATATATATATATATTTCTAACTTAACTTGAAGCATGCGTAATCTGTTAATCCAAAAATCATTATTTTCTTTAGCGTCAATGTTGCAAGCTAAATAGAATTAGCATCTGAGCTATTAAATACTATTTCTAGCTTTAATAATAATAATAATAAAAAAACATGAAAGAAAATGTTAAATGCTAATCACATCACTAATTGAAATTATGAACTCACAATGTTATTTGAAAACAGATAAAGATCAATACTGGTATGTAACGAAAAAAGAATTTGATGAACATGTGATCATTTTATTGACTTTAGTTACTTATACAGTATTACCATTTCTGTTTTTATTTAAAATCAAGCGATAGAACTAGCAACCCTTTCCCAAGAGAACTTTCCTTAAATTTCAAGACTCGTTTCGTTAAACAGTAATTTGCTTTTCCGCTTTTATCATTTAGTCCATTAGGAATCTAAACTATGCCACCAACTGGTATTTCCTTTCTTTAGATTATGTATACTCGCACAATTGGAAGGGGGAAAGTTGAGAAAAAGAAATAGAACAATCGATTCAAAATATAAGAGTCTTATTTTTGGTCATGTTGGCCTTCACAGTACTTGATTTCTTTTCTCTTACTTTTGTTAGAAGAACTAGCGCATTCATCGAAGGTACGGAAATACAATTTTCCAAGTTTTTTTTCCTTCCTAGGATCTGAACTACGACTCCTCAAAATAAAAGGAAAGATATATCAACAAACAATTGATAAAAGAAGAGAAAAGCTGTGATTTTTCTTTGATCTTTGAGAAGGCAAGCATTTTACGTTCTCTGCTCAGATATTTTATTCTTTATTTTTGGTTTTATCTTTCTCTGGCAACAGATCCGAGATTCGTTTCCGTTTTCTCACCAAGTGTTTCTGAAAATGAAAAAGAAAGTATCTGAAAATTTCTAAAAAGTATGGAACGGAAGAAAGTTGGCAAAAGCTGATTTTTTGGATTGAGCACACATATCGATCATATTGGATATTTTTTAGATTCATCGTTATATAAATATATAAAAAAGAAGAATAAAAAAGAAAATATTTTAATTTTCAGAATAAATCTCTTTGTCAAGTATATCAAGTATATCAATCTCTTGTCAAGTATATCATGTAAGTATATCAATATCTTATCAAGCATATCATGTAAGTATATCATTTTTAATTATATAAAATGATAAATATATTATCTGTTATAAAGTTAAACGCAAAATTTAAATGTTGTATTTAAAATGAGGTAGACACCACTCACCAGCAAGATAATCAAAGAAATTAATGTACTGTAAAATCTGTAATATGCATGCATTTTAATTTAAATGTTTTTATTTATATTTTTTATATATTCTAAAGGAAATATTTTAACTATGAGGTTGAGAAATATAATAAAATTTGATATGTGAAAATAAAAATTGTTCATTAAAATAAAAATTGTAAATTCTTGATACTGTGGAAAAGAAACACCAATAAAAAATAATATAATATTAAGTTAAACTAGGAAAAAGTAAAATGATAAGAAAATATAATTCCCATACGAGAGATTTCCTAATGTTCCTTAGAAATGAATAAAATGGAGTCTATAGTTATTATCTCTCGGCAAACTAATACTTAGGAAGGCTTATGTTGTTAACTTAACATATGCTATTCTAACAACAACAGACAAAGGACCTAAAGAGTTTTTATATTTGTATTGCCTCTACCTTATACAAGATCAGATAACATGTTATCGATGGATCTAGAAATCCCTTCTCTTCTTTTATATATAGAAGATTGTTAATAAAGATGAGAAGAGGGAATACGGAAAGAATAAAAAGCAACTTAATAACTTATGGTCATTTAATATTAATAAATATTTATTACTGAAATGCACATTTGTTGTTATATTATCTTTAATTGCAAAGATGAAATATTAAACATTGTTCCACTTTACAGGTAGGTGAATTCAGTTCATAATTAATTTACAACAAAATTCAAAAACCTCCATGATATAGTTTCTGTTTAATAGAAAATTAAACAAAATAGTAAATAAATGTAAAGTATTTCAATACAATAGAATTATATTTTATAGAAATGTTTCACAGGTATTTTTTAGAATTTAACTCCTAACTTTAACTATTCTTAACTACATTTAACTAACTTCTCTTATTATTTAGAATATAACTCCTATAAAGGGCTTTTTAATCTCAATAGAATATAACGATATTATATAAAATGTAAAAGACAAATTTCAAATTTTGCTATTGTTGTCTGATATTAAACATTAAATTATATTGTTGTTTTATATTATTACATTATATTATGCTTTATATTGTTGTATTTTCATAAACCTCCGATACATACACAACTCGAGAAAAAGTTATGCTACTCTGTTTTATTATTTGATGACTTTCAAAAATAAAATTGCATTGATTGGTGAGCTCGAATTATTATTTATGTAAAAATGTACATTGACTATTTAAAAGTTACCAGATTTATTAGTAAAGAACAAATTACTCCACTCATTTCCATTTCGATACTTACAACAAAATTGTATTGCGCTTTGAAGAATATTTTAGGTGAAGTATCTTGGTAATAAAATGAATCTATAAAAATTCTATTTTAGATAAGTTAGTGGAATGATGCTTCATGTTGTTTTACTGTGGAAACAAAACTTTTGAAATTATGACTATTATTTTTAAATAAATGTTATTTTATCCTGAGAAAATAATAGCTCCTTGAAATCCACTACTAATTACGAGGTCATATTAATTATGATAAGGGTGGTTCAGTGTTTTATTTTTTTTATTTATCCTCACAATTTTTGATACGTTTTTCTTATTCCATAATATTTATTTATATAAAAATAATTTAATTTGATAGTAAAATCAATTTCCTCTAATTTATAGTTAATTTAAAATTCTTGGATGTATTTATAGATTTACTAATATTTAACTTATACTGATTTATATCTTTCATTTCTGAGTTATTACTGTGTTATTTGTATAAAGATTGAGGCTTTTTAGATAAAGAAATAAGTATTAGATTTATGAGATCATTACGCCTAATATGACGCATGCAAAACCCGCGGTAGCAGAGGAATAACAAGCCAATATGATAAGCCATGATAATATAAAAAATATATATAAATATGCATTAATTTCAGCAAGAACATATTCATGAGACGGAAGTGAATAAATATTAAAATGGACATCATCTCCAGTGTGTGTGTGTGTGTGTGTGTGTGTGTAGTCAAAACTAGCATAATCTATTTGATAATAAGAGATTTTATAGATTTCTGAAAGTACAGATCACAAACCACAAAACGTAACGAAGGTGTATATGAAGAACAGAGATAGTAAGCAATTGCATCACAGTATGAAACAACAAATCATTAATTAAATTACAGTGCATCCCATACAGTGCAATGCCCATATTTAAAAAAACTGAAGATTAACTCTACTATCAGTAGTCCAAAGAGAAAATTCAATGATTAAACTCTTCATTTCTTATAATTTTCCAGTAAGGAATAGAATTTTCTTAAAAGATCTTGGCTCTCATAGTATTTAAACCAAACTCACCAAACTTCATAGCACTTACAATTTTGTTACCAAAATCACGAAAGGTGGCCGAGTATTGTCTCCAAGCCATTGACCTTGCATCCATTAAGAATTGCCATTAATCTCTCTTTTTTACTGTTATTACAGGAAAGCGATATTAAAGATTAGTAAAAATATTTGCTGGATTACATCGTACATTTCTTATACTGTATGAGAACCTAATCATTCTGGAAATTCCAGAAAAAAGTTTCCCATTAATACACCTAGTTATATAAATAAAAACTAAGTGCATATTAGTATCATAAAGTAAGAAATAAGCTTAAGTTCTGTTTACTTGCTTGACAGACAAACAAAATAAAAGACAAATAAAATACAGAAGAATGCTTTCCAGACGCTTGCATAAATGACCATTTGATGTGATAAAAATAGAAGGAAACGCCTTCTTCTTTTCTAGAAGGTAATGTGATAAGAGGAACACTTAGAGAAATGGAAAATGAATTTTTTTATAGAACTTCTTCCCAGCCATTTGGAAACCGCTCTTTTCAAATCTGATGCCATTCTAGTTTTGTGAGATTCCCAACCGTAACCTTTCTAGTATGACCATTAAATCCATTTTTAGCCACTGGTTCTTATTTTGGTGAAAGTAAATTTATTTTTCATCGGCTTTTAAAGATTCATATTCCACTTTCATGGAATGCAATTTAATCCAAGAAAACGTTCGAAAGAAGTGTAAGAAAAGAAATCTGGAAATGAAAATGCAAGAAAGGAAAGAATCTGATTCTGAGATATTTCTATTCTGATATGAATAAATGTGTGTCCAGCGGAATTAATAAAGCGAAAAATGTATATTCTTTCTAATTTATTGAAAAGCTGATATCGGAACTTTAAAATATTAAAACATTCATCATCTTTTAAAAACTTCAGATGAATAATATATGTTTTCATTCAAACATGATATTTTCCAAATCTATAAGAAAATGTGCAAGTCCTTTAATTTTATTTAAGTATAATCGTGCATTACATTTTCGTTCAATAAATAATTTATATAACTATATCCCCAGTCATTGCTTGTTGATGTTTTATGCATTTTTAAACGTTTTATAATTTATATGTTTCTAATTGCATTAAATTACAAAATCATATTTCATTTGAAAACATATTACTTGTATAAATTATGAAAGATGAAATCAATTTTTGCATCCCGACTAATGGACCAAAAAATATTCATTTGAAAAAAATATAAAAGTATTCAACATATTATTCAAAATATAAAGAATATGTAGATATTTCAACACAAACATATTATTTTTAAACTATTAAACATGTTGAAACATGTTAATCATTTTGATACTTATTGCTTTAAACAAATTGAAAATAGAAGATTCTATCAATTTTCCAATTCCGAATTGAATCGATTCAGAAAACGATAGCTTTTTTTTGCATTTGTTATTTGCAATATATGTTTACCATTTCTCACGATTGCAGGAAACTAATTTAAAGCTAACTGACGATTTATTCATCACAGAACGTTCTTTTTCTCGCTAATGATGGCACGAAAATAAGCCTTGATTCGACTCTTATGGATAACTAAGCTGAGTAGCAGAAAATTTCAAAACAAATGTTCTTTAAGACAACTGAAAAAATGCTGAAGAAATTCTATAGTTCATGATATATTATTAATGATTATGGAAATATTACATACGCACATGCAATTGCCTAGTATTGATATAAGCATATACGTTTAGCAATATAAACGAAAAATTCATTTAGATTTTTTAATACAGCACTTAATATCTTATTAGGTAAATTATAAAGAACATAACGACACAAATATTATTTGAAAAAGTATTCATATGTATAGAATTTTAATGAAAATATCATTTCTACTATTTTCATGTTATATAAAGACTATTCAATTATTTCAATATTTTAAATGATTCGCAATAACAGATCAAACAAGCTTTATGCTTTGTAATGAAATAATAAGATCTTCAACTCATTTTTTTTGAAAATTTTATTTTAAATCACATTGATGATTTTACCAACTTTTTTAACATAATTTAAACTGTGAAAATACAATATAATCTAAAAGTACGTATAAAATACTATCACATTTGTCTTAACAGAAAGGGAATAATTTGATTTACTTATTAAATGATTTTTAAGTGATTCTGCCGAACTAAATTATTAAGAAAAATATTAGAAATTTAACAAGCATAGTCATTTTTCTACCCTTAAAGCAAAATTTTATTACCAACTTTATCACGACTCCCAGATATTCCTTGTTAATTAATACTGTAACAATAGTTTTAAAATGTTCTGAAAAGTTTTTATGAAATAGAGTTTCAAGACAAAATACAATGAAATCAAAGGATAATAAAATTGATATTTGGAAAATATTTCTTATAGAACAAATAATTAATAATATTATTGAGCTACTAATTCATTTTCTTAAAAACCATAACTCATTTTAAATCTAAGCATTCCGTATTCTGAAAAAAAATATATATAATAAACTTTCTGTTTTTATTAATCATCCTTAAATTAAAAATTAGGATTAAAGTATAACATTTGTTTTATTAATCAGATAATTATTCAGAGGCCTATTACATTTGTCTTGAAACTTGGTATCTTCAATTATTTGCATTTTATAATTAATAAGACTCCTTATATATATATATATATATATATATATATATATATATATATATATATATATATATATATATATATATATATATATATATATACAGGGTGGTCCAAAAAAAACTTCCCCTATATATGAAACCCTAGCGGCCTATCCGCTCAACCAATCGAAACAAAATTTCAGACATGGTTGTTTGAAGGTATGCGCTGGAGATTGTGATGATTCTAAACAGCGCGGAGCTCACGGTTACGGTTACAGTGAGAGAATTTCGAGATTTTCGAATGGTAACACACACTTTTTCCTTGCGCAAATTGATCCGCGTATTGAAAAACCACAAATGGCATTGGAACGATTAGCGTGTGACGAAAATTGCCGCCGTAAAGCAAATGCAAAGAAGAGCATTATAGACTAATGACAACACAGAGTGGGAAGAGAAAAAAGTTTTTATTGGAATGGAAAGTTATAATTATATGTTTTCAACGTGTTCACCTTCGCAGGCGACAACGCATTAGTAACAGCAAATAAACGTTTTTGAAAGCTAGCTTCAGATATCTTTTTTTTTTTCTTAAGTGAAAGAAAATCTCTGAAAAGAAGCTCAATATCTTAAAAAAATTTATTTTTCGCTTCAATGTTTGCATCTTCTCAACAACAACAAGAAAAGTCTTTGAAAGAACATGACATTTTTTTTTACTTTATATTTGAATGATTTAACTATTTTATCGCTTTTTATTAAACAAATTTTTTTTTCGAATTTTTATACTACATCAGAATTTCATATATGTCTGTGATCTAAAATCACCTGATTTTTGCGAAATTTAAAATTCTTTATTTTTGAAAAACATCTTATCATTGAAAGTCGTTTTAAAAAGTACATGATTTCTCAAATAAAAATTAAACGTCTTACAATGAAATTGCTGTTTTATCTTTTATATAATTCATTATTTCGTATCATATAAATTTTAAAAATCATTTCCTATATTTATTTAACACAGCAGAAAATCAAATTGCAATATCTATATTTACTTTATTCAACTGATTTATTCCTTCTTGGATTATTTTCAATGTTTAAAAAAATTATTTTCAATATGTTGAAAATATTACTTTTAGTCTTTTTATTATTATCGGGCAATCATCTGATTATAACATCTGGCTTCAATAAAACAGCTTTAGAAAAGCTATATTAACTTTTAGCTCAATATTAATTAGATAAAATGTATTCATTGGTCTGAATATTTTAATATCATTCCGAGTTCATCTATTTTACGCCTTTTCTAATTATACTAAGCATAGGAATTCCAAACATTATTTCAAGTTTGTGAATCAGTTTAGTTTTCCTTTCTACCTGATTCTGTTTCACGATATATTATTGCAGCATTTTTTTATATGAATAGTACTAACCTGATAAAAATTAACATTACTACTTTTAAAGAGTTTCAGTTCCCATGGAAATTGAATTTCCTAGAAAAATTAAAAGGAATCAGAAATTATTTAATTTCAGATTCATTTTAATTTTTCTATTTTTTCCCATTCTGAGGTTTCTTTGCATGTGACATTCTTATAATAAATCGTATCTGAATGTGGTTTAATCTAAAATCAAGAGATACATAATAATTCAGATTTCAAAAATTGACGTGCTTCTGAGAACATATTTGATTAATAAAACAGAATTGTAATGTAATGACAAGAAGTGCAATTTACTTCCTTCATTTTCTAAGAAAGTGTTTCTACAGGAATGTAAATATTAAACTAATTTCATGAAAATTTCTTTATACACTTTAGGAAATAAGAAATTAACAAAAGAATGTGCTTTGACAATTTTTAAAAAAATATTTATTAATTACGAAACTTCTGCTGAAATGTATTCTTATTCATATATTTAGGAAAATTTCATATATACCAAGACCATTGAATGTGTTATTGAAATGGGACCAACGTGGATTAGAAATGCATGAAACCAGTATAAATACCGTACATTACGACAGAATAAAGTCATTCATGGGTATGCTGATTTGATTTGGGAAAGGATTGATGTGCAAGTTAATTATCTATTCTTATCTCAAGACCGAAATTATATCAATAATAACTCACTTACGGATTCAAATTTGAACTTCATGCTTACAAACTGAATTGCATGGTAATGGTATCGTGAAAAATTTCACATTCCATCTGGCGCATTAATTGTTAAACCGAACAATGAAAAAAAAATCCATATCTATTATTTTTATGATTTATTTAGCTCTATAGATTGTAATTTATATTCTTACGTTTTTACCAGTGTGGTGAGAATTAGTTTATGTGTCATTAAGCAACTTAATTTGAAAATTGAATACCAGTGTCTATACTTCTTTATTAATATTGCAGCTCGTAGTTTACATTTTTAAATTTATATCATTCTGAAAAAAAAGCAATGCCTTCGTATGATGGCATGCTTAAAAATAATTTTTCTTTATAACTCTTTATTTCTTTTTAAAAGAATTAATAGACGGGCAAATCTACTTGAATTTTTTTATATCTATTTCAAAAGATGGCTGCTTATTGAAATGAATTTTGAAACTGTGAGATATTTTATACTATTTAAATTTGAACCAAACTTATTTAAAAGTTTATACGAACTTTATTTCTATAGTTTATTTAAAAGGTTCTTTTAGTTCATTGCTACATTTTATTTATTATTGAAATAATTTCCAATGCAAGAAAAATATACATAATATGATTCTCAATTCAAAGTAGAATAAACAGAAAGACAATTCAAACTGGTGAATCCCTTTGGATTTCCGAATTTTATTAATTATTTTTATTTGTTCATATATTTACCGCTTTTATTAGCACAACATGAAAACAAAAAGAAAGATGGGGAAGATTATGAAATATGAATATTTTCAGAAATTGTATGTTATTGATTTCTAAATGCATTTAATAAAATAACTGATTTTTATTTCTTGACCGTTATCATAAGTACTTACTCAATAATAACTTTTAAACAATATATATATATATATATATATATATATATATATATATATATATATATATATATATATATATATATATATATATATATATATATATATATATATATATATATATAGTAGTTTGATAGTCTCAATTGATTTTTTAGTTTGTGAATGAAATGAAATGAAATCTCCTATTTAAAATGTGTCTTCTTTTTTATCAAGTTCTCAATCGCAGTTCTCTTACACTTTGTTGGCACAATTGGAAACTCTAAAGAAACAAAAATTCTTAGCGCGTAAGATTTCTATAGATTCCGGAAAAATCGGAAACACAAACTTTTTGCAGGAAAGACTTCTGTATATTCCGAAACACGATTCGTAAGTATAAAAAAGATATATACCAAGAAGCAATTGATAAAAAATATGATTTTGCTCCTTATTCGAAGAAATGAAGCATTTTATATTTTAGACTTAGCCAATTCTTAGCGCGTATAATTTCTATAGATTCCGGAAAAATCGGAAACACAAACTTTTTGCAGGAAAGACTTCTGTATATTCCGAAACACGATTCTTAAGTATAAAAAAGATATATACCAAGAAGCAATTGATAAAAAATATGATTTTGCTCCTTATTCGAAGAAATGAAGCATTTTATATTTTAGACTTAGCCAATTCTTAGCGCGTAAGATTTCTATAGATTCCGGAAAAATCGGAAACACAAACTTTTAGCAGGAAAGACTTCTGTATATTCCGAAACACGATTCTTAAGTATAAAAAAGATATATACCAAGAAGCAATTGATAAAAAATATGATTTTGCTCCTTATTCGAAGAAATGAAGCATTTTATATTTTAGACTTAGCCAATTCTTAGCGCGTATAATTTCTATAGATTCCGGAAAAATCGGAAACACAAACTTTTTGCAGGAAAGACTTCTGTATATTCCGAAACACGATTCTTAAGTATAAAAAAGATATATACCAAGAAGCAATTGATAAAAAATATGATTTTGCTCCTTATTCGAAGAAATGAAGCATTTTATATTTTAGACTTAGCCAATTCTTAGCGCGTAAGATTTCTATAGATTCCGGAAAAATCGGAAACACAAACTTTTAGCAGGAAAGACTTCTGTATATTCCGAAACACGATTCTTAAGTATAAAAAAGATATATACCAAGAAGCAATTGATAAAAAATATGATTTTGCTCCTTATTCGAAGAAATGAAGCATTTTATATTTTAGACTTAGCCAATTCTTAGCGCGTATAATTTCTATAGATTCCGGAAAAATCGGAAACACAAACTTTTTGCAGGAAAGACTTCTGTATATTCCGAAACACGATTCTTAAGTATAAAAAAGATATATACCAAGAAGCAATTGATAAAAAATATGATTTTGCTCCTTATTCGAAGAAATGAAGCATTTTATATTTTAGACTTAGCCAATTCTTAGCGCGTAAGATTTCTATAGATTCCGGAAAAATCGGAAACACAAACTTTTAGCAGGAAAGACTTCTGTATATTCCGAAACACGATTCTTAAGAATAAAAAAGATATATACCAAGAAGCAATTGATAAAAAATATGATTTCGCTCCTTATTCGAAGAAATGAAGCATTTTATATTTTAGACTTAGCCATTTTTTTTCTTTTAATCTATTGCCAGCAGCGAATTCCGGGATTCGTTTCCGCTTCCTGATTCTAAGTTTTAACAAATAATAAAGAATATGGTGCAAAAATCTTAAATTTCTAGGAATTATGGAACACAAGAAATCTTTCAATGGCTGATTTTTGGGTTAAGAAATTATATCGATCATTCCGACTTTTTTAGTTTTCGAGACCTAAAAAGGGAATGAAAAATTTTATTCCTTGCTTATAAATTAATTTTATTCGGCAAATATAAGTGAAAATACAAAATACAGTGAAAATACGAATACAGTGAAAATATGAAATGTTTTGTTTTCAATTATATTAAAATGATAGCAATGATATATGCTTTGAAATAAAGCAGCCAAAATATCCTCAGTGGTTGCGAACATAAACAAATATAAGGCAGTTAATTAGAGTCAATGTGAAAACACTCCTGTAGAAATATCTTATTTTATATACATCCCTATAATGTTAGTGAATCATTAAAATAGGAGAACTTTAAACTTTTCTTAAAGTAGAAAATAATATAACCATGTTCTATTGTTGTTTGGTTAGAATAAGAATCTGTTTTTCATTTCATATTTGAAAATAATTATCAATCACTGTAGACTAATTAGTTATTTCAGTCCGTAGTAAAAATCATGGGGATTGTTTATTGTGGTTGGTTATTAAATATTTTACACAGTAATTACCCTCATTGGTTTAAAAAATATCCATTCGAATAATTTATCACTTTTAGCGCATTGATTATAGTAGTCTTAATAAATTTAAGTTAAATTTCAAATTCTAAAACTAAATTATTCGTAAATTTATATGTTAATCTAAGTTGATATAAAAAAAAATTTATCTATAGTATAAATTGAAGAAAAATATCCACTTTTCAGCTTGCACTTTTAAAATATGAATTTTAACTTGATTTTGAATTGGAATATTTAGGATTACATGTAGTTTGAATTGCCTACATTAGAATTCGTTTTATTCTTAATAGAGCATTTTTTTGAAAGTCTATTCTATTTACTGATTTCTCTGAAAGTTTTGAGAATAAAAATTGTGTGTATAACCGAATAAGTTTTGATTTTGCCATCAACTGGAGCTTTCAGAAACATTATGAAATTTATTATCTATGCTTCAAAACATTTTCATTCAGGATACATTAAATGAACGATAACTCACAAAAAAAAATTACAAAATAAAGATATTTCCTGTGAATCTAGCAGTCTTACTGAATCTATCATAAGATTGCATATTTTTGAAGTTGTTTGTTCAGAAAGATTATGATATGAATTTGACTCAGAGTTACAGTTGTTTTCAACGAACCACATATCAAATTACGTTGATTCAAGTAATGACGCTTATAAGTTACATGCACGCAAAGCATAGATCAGCCTACATTCACGTTTTCATATATTTGATTTATATTTTGAATTTAAAAAAAAACTTCATTTTAAAAACTATACATGTGTATAAAATTTTAGCTTTTTAGATCTTGTAGTTATTGAGTTCACTTGTAATCAAGCATCCAGACTTCCTCAAACGTATTTCACTCAAAACTTGTTAGAAATTTACAAATTTGGTCTTAAGCCTATATATCAAATTTCATCCGTCTAGCTCAAAGTCTTAGAATTATTGCGTTCAACTATAGGCCGAAAAAACGTTTAATAAAAAGTACGCTTTACGTTCGGCCGATAGATTAAAACCGAAAATGCGTTTTTCTATTTCAGGGTATTTTGGAACATGAAAATGTGTCAGGCTCAAATTCGAATGTTTTCACGATTATAATACTTTTTCTGTACATTGTAGATAAAAAAATAAAATTAATATTTTATCTAAATTTGTTTATTAAGCCTTATACTAAGTACTTATACTTATTTTATACTTATACTTATTATACTTATCTATAACTAATAATTAAACTTCAGCCTTATACTAACAAATACACATAGTTCAGTTGAATTTTCCCCCTTTTATTGTTCAGTGATAAGTTATTCATCAAATTAAGATATTGTTGTCAAAAGATGAAAGTGCTTGTTTTTTTGAGAAAAAAACTACTTTTAGTTATCATAACAGATATAGCCCATGAATTAAACACTTAAAGGAATGCGAAGCATTTTATTTAGTTTAATCTATCGGAATCAGAGAGACGAAATCTATTGTAGGAGTATACTTAGATTCTATATATATGTGGACATGTTACCTTTTAGGAGTTTTTATGAGGTTTATCACATATTTATGTTACGTAATTATGAAAAAAAAAATTCCTAGTAGCCTTCTTACTACAATGAGCACGTTATTGCTGAAACACACATTGGTCTGGCAATTTTAGAATAAGTTTGATTAGAAGCACAGTTAGATATGCAAAATAACTTAAACATGGATAATAGGTGGCTTCAAACACACCGTATCACTATCAAAATTCAGCGCGATAATGATGATTTCTAATCTATGCGAAGTTTAATTCAGTTCATTTATAAAAACATGATATGACTGATATGCATCTATAGGCAACGTGCAAGATCACATCATACGAATGTTCGTGATGATTTAAAGAGGTTGTAAAAATTAACGCAATATTTGAATTTGCCAACATTTGTGTATTAAAGTGTTGGCAACTCTATTAAAAAACGTTTTACAGCTGATAGTTTAGGGTTAGTAAAAAGCGTCACATGAAAGAAAAACGTGTTAACACAAGATTTGAATTAAAAACAAAACAAAAAAAAATAGTTTTTTCTTTAAGCTGTTATATTTTTATTGAATCGTAAAGTACACAGGATAAAAATTACGCATGGAATAATACCTATGCCAAATGTTGTTACTCCATTATGGCTATTTATTGCAACATAATGGCTATTTATTGTTAATTGCTATTTATTTTAACAATTTCAGGTATTGCCATCATTACATTCCTAAGTTCTTTTATGTTAAATACTAAGATAAAATATCTTTTAACAAACTAAATAGATAACCATTTCAATAAAATTGAGTTTTAAATAACAAAGTAACATAACAAAATTTGTTTTTAAATCTGATAGCAAATTATATGCAATTATTCTGAAATACATGAGAAACTTATGAGCAAACATTAAAAAGATTGTACATAGATATTTTCCAAGATTTTATATATTATTAATTACAAGAGCTGTGAAAACAGTTATTTATATGATAAATGATCGTTATTGGAAATGTAATTACTATTCCTTATTTTCCTATGCTATAGAACACTTTATGTTCTAATAATTATTATATTAGAACAACACTTGATGCATAGTTGTCTTATTTTGTTAAAGATGAAAAATCTGACAGCTTTAAATTACAGTAATGTTTGCTTTGAGAATCTGAACAGCGATAGTTTTTTTCCGTAATATAATAATAATTTTCCTATTTATTTTTATTTTGCAATGTATTTATTTTGAAGATAGAAATAATATTTAGCAGTATAAGCTACATTGACACAATTTCTAAGGTAAGACATGAAAAATATGAACAAATGTTTGCGAATACATCACATCTACTATTGTTTGATGAATATTCACTATTTAAAAGATTGGTTATTTATTTGATAGTTGATTGTATCTTAAGAATTTACAATGCATTTTAAAGCTAATTAAATAAAAATGATAAAAATTATAGTAAGAAGTATTTGCATATATGATTTGGGGTATCGTCTGTAACTATGGAACTATTCCACATCTTTATAAAAAATTTTGATTTTAAAAGCCAAAAATGGGGCAATCAACAAAGCGAAATAAAGGAATTTAAAAAAAAATTCTATTTTTATTGCCAGAATTCTGAAAATATGAGTTCTTTTGGAGTTTGAAAATCTCACTGTCTTGAAGGTACTTGGGAAATTGTATAAAATAACATTTCTGTAAACCACTCTTCCTTTGATTCAAAGAACATTGAGTAAATAGAGTGTATAATATTTTGAACACAACTGAATATCCTAAGAAATAAAAATAAACACAAGTGCAAATTACTTTCAGTTTGAAAATAAAAGAAAAAAATTCTATGATTATAGGAGGATTTACAGGGAGTCAAAATTCTACCACTTGCTAATTATTTTTTATGTGTAATATTTACTTCTGCAATGCATACATCCAGTAGCTTCACCATTGAAATGACTGTTTTTCCATTAACAACTTTGAGAGTTTCCAGAAACAATCAATGATCTTCTTCCAGTTTCTTCACTCTCACACCATGTCATTTCCATCGTTATCATCCACTGGAGCGAGAAATGCGTTACTTCCTGCGAAGTTGTCGCCGAATATCCTGAAGAATAACTAAAATAAAAATAAAGAAAGCTAGAAAAAATATTTTCTATTAAAAAATCATAGATGATAAGGGAAATAGGACTGTCTTAGCAACAATATTAATTAAATTTTCAATAAATAATGTAAATGGTCTTTTTATGTGTGCAGGTATTTGTTATTTTTAATGTAAATTTTAATATATATATATATATATATATATATATATATATATATATATATATATATATATATATATATATATATATATATAATAGAAAATAAATAATTGAGAAACATTGTTGCAATGCGATATTCTTCAAGCTCATAAAAACAAATAATTTATTTTAAAGAAAAGAATTGTGAATAAAATCACAGCAGATTGATATGATATAAGATTATGTGTCCAATGAGTACAGTAAATTTATTTCATTCTACTGTATAATATTTTTTGTAAAAGATAACGACGGTGTAAGAGTTTGAAAACCCAGAAAAATAGGGTTATTTTTCATTCTTAATAGCCTTTTAAGATTAAATTACTAACATGAATAACTAAAAATCGAAATAACTAAAACTAAAATAAAAAAGATTTGGATAAAATAAAAATAATTTAATCAAAAAAATTAAAAAAGAATATTTATAAGAAAGATGATTTTTTTAAAATTTATGTCCAAAAATTAATTTATGAGCTTAAATCTTTTCAAATATATGCTACTGATATATCTATTTTGTCACGCTGAAATGAAAAATGAATATTTTGAAGACACAAATGTTCCCAGTTCTATTACAGAAACGAAAAACGTAGGAATACTATCAAAAAAAGGAATATTTTTTTCTGAAAGAGAAATATATAACAATACCATGGAATAGTGTGAATCATCTAAAATTGTTTCTAATATTGGAATTTTTTTTATAGAATTTCATATCTGTTCTTATATACGAAATACCTTTTCTAATGTTGTGAATAATTTCAGTTCCCTTTGTTCTCATATCATCTTAATTTGTCTTAATAAGATATGAAAAAGTAAATCAAAACGATCTAAAGACTAATTCAAATTTTACTTGACTCGATGAGTATATCTAGTTTATCATTTACAGATTTTTTTAATACATGTAATAAATTATTTTTTTAATTAATTGTTACTAGTAATTCAAATGAATGAAACATTTAAATAGTGATTCAATTATTTTGCAAAAAAGTAATTTTATTTTCCCTTTTCTTTAGTTGCGTAGATCTAAAAACATTAACTTAATCAACAATTGATTACATTTTTTGTATTACTATTATAATTGATTTTTAAAAATCTGATTCAGTTATTTAGAAAAAATTTTCAACTTAATGAGAATTACATCTCATTAAAAAAAATAACGACATAGTTATATTAAATAATTATTTTTTATCTGAGTGATATATTATAAATGGATACATAAAATATTTCAAGAATATAAAGAATTTTATTCTTCAGCTTAGTTTATATTTTTATAAAAAATTTTTGGTTCAGATTTGGTAAAAAATAATAAATGCCAGAATTTTAAAGTGACAAAAGCCATTTTAAGTGGAATTCCTTAAAAAAGTTTTTTGAAACAACGAATTTATTTTTTAATTTTAAAATTTGCGCTTCTTGCTTTTGATTGACAATTTATTAGTTTTTATCTGAAAAAAAGAACACTACATTTCATAGATGAAGATAAAATGCAGTACGAATAGTAACTCCTAAATTCCTACTCTTTACAATAGTTCGTATATTTCTATTAAAAAAACTCGAAACCAAATTATTTTTCTATAAACAATAAAAAACAGAATTCGGAAATTAATGATGGTTCAAGCAAACAAAATTTTTAAATAATTATTTATTCTTCGATTTTTCTTAGATTAATTTTTCTTACTACAAATTAATTACTAGTATATTTCAAATATCAAATTTTATCTTTTTAAATATATATATATATATATATATATATATATATATATATATATATATATATATATATATATATATATATATATATTTGGATTGCTCCTATACAAACTTTTAAAAAAAATTAACTTGATGGTTTATCAGTTTAATATATATATATATATATATATATATATATATATATATATATATATATATATATATATATATATATATATATATATAAAATCTACAAAAAAATCAGTAAATCATTGTGAACATGCTTTAAACTTTTTACATCACTATTTTTAATAACGCTTTTTTAAACTCTTTATCTTGAATATGCCAATAAGCTAAAAATTAATTTCGTTGATGTAAAAATATATTAAGATTATGCTCAAAGTAGCATTTTTTAAATTCAGACAATTTTAACAAATGTAAATCTTTTTTTTCAATAATTGTGTGTTTAGAAGAAATATTATGATTTTTACTGATAATGATAATTGGAAAAAAGCTTTCCCTCTTCAGGAAATGTATTTTTGCAGATAGTTTTGGTATGATAAATTGATATATCATAAACGGTTATAATTCTTAATTTCCTCAAGGCAAAACATTTGAATCATAATTTTTCAGTGACAGAGGAAACAAAATTATTTAATAAATGCTTTTTGTAAGATAATTTTTAATAGGAAATTTGATTAATAACATCTAATCCCTAAATCTTGTGAAATTGGAAAATGATTGAATAACTAAATAAATTTGAATAGTAGATTAAAAAAAAATGTGTATGCTTTTTAGTCTTTATACTTCATAGTTGAAAATATCCAGGTGAAAACATAAATTAGAATGTAGGTATATTTCAAAAATAAAGAAGCATGAATGTAATGAAAGCAAAATAAATATTTTTTTAATGTCGTTTGATTTAGTTTTGTTTCTTTTGCTTTGTAAAGTATGTATCCATTATTGTATTTCATTTATCCTTGGTGAATCCGATTTTTGTATGCATTCCTTTAATATTGTATGTGTTTATATTGAAAATAATATTATTCATTCATTTATAAACTCTGGAATAAATAGTCAATAAAAAATTAAAGTTATTCACTTAAATGTACATGTTTCTCACAGTTGTGAGTATAAAAATATGAAAGTTATTCATTTAAATGCGTATGTTTCTGCCAATAATAGGAACTAAAATATGGAAGTTATTCATTTAAATATTTATGTTTCCGAAATCATAAAATTAATCAAATACTATACTCATTTTCAAGTCTGTTATATTGTTTATTTATACATTAGTAATATTTTTATTCTTTCCACTTGAAAGATTTCTGTTTTGCAAAATACCTTTGTGAATGTGATAATGTTTTACAAATTACACTTTTAGAAAGCACAGATTATTTTTTTAAGAATGCTTCGAAATATGCTGTTTCAATTTCATGTGATGAATTTAATTTTGCTATATATATATATATATATATATATATATATATATATATATATATATATATATATATATATATATATATATATATATATATATATATATATATATATATATATATATATATGATTTTGTACTTTGATATACTTTCTGTTAAATAGATTTTTGACATTTTGAATGCGATTAAAGAAAAATATCTAATTGAAAGTGAATTTTAGATAAAAAAAGAGGAAATTGCATTTTTCTCTTGTCAAGTAATATAAACACAAAATCTGTTGTCTCAGTCAGCCAACCGAAATATAACTCTTATTCTTATTATTATTTCTTTTTTTGTATAGCAATGTTTCCCTACATGTGACATGGGGTGGATGAAAAAAGTAGGGGTATAAAACGTTTTACAAGGTTATTTACTCAGAAAAAAAAACATATTATTTAAACGGGGGTGTGAAATTCTAACGCTGATATGGTAATTGTGTCAATCCTTGGAGAAAATTTATTTATTGGGCTATATCAACGTATTATCAAAAGTTTTAAATTATGAAAAATTGTATTTTTATAAATTTAGTGAAATTTACTTTAATTGATATATATTTTATGCTTTATTTTCCGCATTTTTTAAGATATAATTTGCTAATCAAAACTTGTTTTTATCAATTTAAATGATTTTAATTTAAATTAATTTTTGAAATGTTTATGTGAAATGTTTTTCTCTATATATGATTAATGCATTTAAAAACTTAAAATTCGGAATTTTTATTAAATTTCAATGACCTAAGATTGCCTAGTTTGAAAACTAACCTTTAGGAACTAAAGTTAATTAATTTTTCAATGAAAATCTGCACATTTAATTTTTAAAAGTGAAAAGTAATATACTATGTAATGATATTGATTCAAAAGATTTTAGCTCCTTGTAGCAAATAAAGATTTTCTTAGAGGAAGCCTGATGTTATATTTTTATTTATTTAAGCTAATTTTACTTAATACATCATACTTTATCTTAAATTTTATTAAATATTGTTATTGTAATGTTAATGTTTTTCTCATTGCATTAAAACATTTTTTTTTCATTTAGTGTTACGCTACAAAAAATAACACATTTTGAATTATAATTATGTTTCTTTAATTAGTGGATTCAATTAATGTGTTGGCTTGTTTAATTAATAGTACAATATTATCCCGATGAATGTTTGTTTAACGTAATGAGTTATTTTTTACTTTTGTTTGCAATATGATTCTATGATTTCTTAGTTAAAGTCAGAAAATCGTATAAAAAGTATCCATTAAAGATAATTAAAAAATATAAAACAATGGAAATATATTTAAACAAACAAACGAAATAATTCGGTTGTTACGATTAATACTGATTTGAAGAACAATTTTTGTTCATTTAAATAAAAAGACAAATTATTTTTACCGTTTAGAAATTTATGAACAATTTCTAAATATCCAGTAAATAGGAATTGATTCTGCAGGAAAATATAAAAAGATTGGAAAGGTGATATTTGGAACAAACTTTAAGACATTGTAAACAGTCAAGAATGTTTTTTTAAAGTCTGTTTTACTTTGTGTACCAGAATGAAATGAAGTGGTTCTTTCGATGAGTGCTTGCATTCATTTAAATAAACTTTAATTACAACAACGTAGACACTTATAATTTAGCACTTGAAACAGCCTAGAAATCTTAAAGGGCTAGGGTAATTATGGTCTATTAATTAAATTTTGAAACATGTTACATATAAAAGAACCTCCCGAAAATATAAAAAAATACGATTTTAATTATAAAACACAAAAATAATATTTATTTTGATTTATAGGAATAGAAAATTTCATGATTTGTTGCTTTAAATCCTTCATCAATTATTATGATATTTTGTAAAATATACAAAAGAAATGATACAGATTGAAATTTTACTATTTAAAATTACAGATAAAACTATTTAGAATTAAGTATCCAAATCTATTTTATTAAATATAAAGATAGCTTTGGTTTTCTCAAATTAACCACAGTTTTTAAATTTTTTAATTAAGATTGAGTGGTCCTTTTAAAGACGAAGATATTATTTCATGTCTTTGGTTATCCTTGAGAAATAGATAATTTTCATGATTAGCATTTTTTTTTCTATATTGTATGTTTCCATTCTTTTATGATTCTTTTAAATTATCTTTATAGAAATTTGTATTTACTATATAAATTTATTCAACTTAAAACCTCTATTTATGATCCGTCATACATCTGCTGCCATATTTCTATGATCTTAAGATGACCATGTTTGTCTACAATTTCGTTTTATCTATTCTTATATAATTTGTAACTTTGATTATTCCGAATAATTTAATGAAACTTTAACGAAAAAGATACAAATAACAAACAATTCACACTTCATCTGGTACATAATCATGAAGTCACTTTTATAAGTATATATTTGAAATTGTATATTTAGTAATTGTTGATATATATTATTAGACTTTTGCTGCTGTATCAAAGAATAAATATTATCATAAGAAGAATTATTATTTAAAAGATTTTCCCTTCATAGTCAAACAATAATCTAATATAAAAATAAAATGAGCGTCCTCATTTTTTTAAAAAATTATAATTATTTTCTTCTTTCTCAACACGCATTGGAATATTATGTTCTTTAGAAATTGTTTTGTTTTACGAAAATAAGTTTATTTTTAAAAATGAACACATTTCCCCGTTTTCACTATGTTTTTTGATGGACTACCATTACATACAGACATAAATGGAGTATATGTTCGTAAATATAAGAAAAAATCTTACTCTTTTCTTCATAGCTGCCAAATTATTAGAGTAGGAAACCTATGATATTTATGTTGTTGTCTTAAACAATAACCAAAAAAATAAAATCTGATTAGAAATAGCAAAGATTTTTTCTTCATTATATTCATGTTATCAATAAGAATAAGAAAAACATTTTGCATTTCTTTATCTATCTATACTTATAATAAAGCTCAATGTGTGTGTGTGTGTGTGTGTTAGCGCTCTACAGGCCTTATCTACAGCTACTAAATGAGGCACATGTATAAGTTGAAGTTCAGGACTGCGGGGCTCGGAGCTATTTTTTTTAAACTTTTCATTAGAATTTTAATTTATTAAAAATTAAGTGAAATTTTGGGGTATTTTTTCGAAATAACTTTCGTAAATATTTCAGCAGTTCAGAAGTTCAAAAAATAATGTTTTCAATGATACTAATATTTTAACCTATAAATTAAATTTCTATTTTTAATTATTTTTTAATAATTTAATCTTATTTTCCAACAATTTATTTCTCACAAAATAAAAATAAAATTTAAATTGCACGTGCACGTTATACATTAATGGGAACAATTAACTTTATTAGTGTGTTGTCATCATATTGACAATAAGTTCAAATTAAAAAAGAAATTATTTATCATTCCAAATTAAACATATAAAAATGTAATATTCAGCACGTGCCTGTATGAAATTAAATAATATCAAACATAATATTTTTTTTTTTTTTAAGTAAACGGAAAGAAAAGATTTCAGTGATCTTTCACAATGCATATATTACTAATTCAATTAAGCAGTTTTATTTAAGACAACTACGGTTTATTATGTACAAAATATCTACTCTAATCGGAACAGAACAGCTAATTTGTAAATCATTTGTGATAGCAATACATTTGCTAACAAATGGTCTAAATAAAATAAATAATTATATTTTATTTAAATTGAGTCATTAAATGCTGTTGAATTACGACTGTTAAATTTTTACATATATCCTCTATTCTGTGAATCATATTTAACAAAATATTCTTAAAAACTGATATTTTAATTGAAAAGACCAACTAAATCAATCACTAAAGCTGACAGATTTATGCAAATTTGAATATTATTATTCTTTAAAAACGGGTGATTTTAGATCACTTCGTCTACTCACATCTACTGTTTCTTAGAAGCCAATGATCTTCCAGAGTTTCTCAAGTGTGATTAGCCTAGATTATGAAAATGTTGATTATTCTAATATTGTAATATTCAAAACTTAATAAACTGGTCAGATTTGAACGTCGAAGATGGAAACGTGTGTTTAATTATTTAAAAGTTGGAGTGTCAAGAATATTTTGTAGAATATGATTCCTTAAGAAAAAAAGGACTGTTTAAAATTTAGACTTCATAATATTTTGAAGAATAACTCATAGAGCGAAACAAAATAAAATATTGTTATTCACGTCATTTAAATACTTTTGAAAATAAAGTTAAAATCTTAATTTTATGATGAATTTGGGACATTTTTGCTCAATAATTCTTGAGATAATACATGAGTTATGAAAGGTTTTCGGTAGTGCTTTCTTTCATAAGACTTCAATGCCGAACGACTTTGCTTTCATTTCTGATATTCTTTTTTTTTAAAAAAAAAGACGTGCCTGTATTCACTAAAATATGTCTTATATTAACTGCAGTTTCATGATTTCTACTTTAATTTAAACTTGAATTTTAAGGGTGCTAACAGAAAATTAGAGAAAGATGCGCTATACAATGAACAAAACGTCTTAAGACATATATAATAGTATAAGTGAATAGTATAACTTTCAACATTTGAAGCTGAAATTCCTATTATGAGAACAAGTTACATAAAACATTAGTTGAACATTTTAGCAAACATTAATACTGGCGAACCTTCTGATCGCCAAAGGCGGCTAGTTGGAAATAAATATGTAACATTTAAAGCCCAAATTTTTTGAAACTTTATTTGGCAAAATTCTTTAAAATAATGTTTAAATCATTTTATTTTGTAAGGCCAAATGACGAATTAAAAAGCATTGAGTCTGATATATTAGACAAAAATCAAGATGAACTGTTTGCAAAGCAAAATGAAATTTCTATACTCCTTTCTTATAAATATTGCTTTGCTATACCTGATATTTTACGTTTCACTTGAATATAAGTATTGTTAACTTTAAAGAGTTCAAATTTCCCCAGTTAATATCAATTCATTAATGATCAATTTTTTACTCTAACCGCAACCTCAGTCCCCATATTCTCCGGTAAAAAACGGTAATTCCCTACAAAGAAGAAATAAATTATCCAATTATCTGAATGAAAGCTCCTAAAATGAAATGTTTAATCCAAGCTTTAGATAAAATTCTTCTATAATCTCTATTTATGGCGTATGATTTTCTTGAAATAGCATTTTATCTAGATTATAAAAATGGGAAAGATAATAAAAGTTATTATTATGAGCTGTTAATCCCAGAAATATCTGGTGAAACATTAATAAAATGTTGAAGGTAATGATTTTGGCACAAAGGCGTGATATAAAAAACTAAGCTCATATTTTTTGGCTTTATTTCCTTACATTACTTTATGTCTTTCAGAAACTAATTAGTATAAAAAAATCTGTGTAATAGAAAATGATTTGTTTCTTAATAAAAACATTATTTCATATTTCATCAATATTTTATGAGATAATTTCACTTTATTTGTTTGATAATTCATATTTTGTTTACTCTCAAATTTACACTGAAAAAAAAATCCCTATACTGAACGACCAAAGATTCTGTTATTTGCAAATAATGAGGTAAATTCCAAATTAATTAGTATTATAAACATTAATCAAAGTTTTCTTATAGTAGGGTTAAAATCAGAATATCATTTTCTCTGGTATATTACATTTTGAGAGCATATTTTAAAAACATGATCAAAAAATAAATATGGTATATATATATATATATATATATATATATATATATATATATATATATATATATATATATATATATATATATATATAAGCTTATTTATTTTAGAGTACCTCTGTTTCATTATTTATTTACTCAACGTGATATTTTAAATGTATCTTTTAATACGAAGGACCTCGCAACGAAGAAACAGAATTTTATAAAATCTATTTGTATAATTAATGTCTGAGAATGCATACTCAGTTTCTTCATATACATAAATTTTTAATCATATTAATTTATTTAAGAGAAAAAAAATCGATAGTAAGTTTTGTATACTAAAAATTATTTTATTCAATAAATGAAAGGGAGTGGGGGATGATATTTCGATGAAAGCATCCGCACTATTTGCGATATGTCTTGATATAGGATATAGGATATTACGAACATGAATATTTCATTTTTAATCCTGGTTGTAATCTATTGACAAAAGGGTATCTGAAAAATCACATTCGATTTTAGGATACTATTAAAACATGCCAGAGATTAATCATCATATCCTCACAAAGAAAGGCACGATAGTTTCAAGAAAAAAACTAAATTCAAACCAAAGGTTATTACTTCGTAATTATTGTGCACCAAATTAATGCAAAACGTTCTCTGTCTTACCTATGTGATTATCATTAGATAGTGTTCGAGAATGATTTAAGCAGACCAAACCCACGTTTTCTTCACATCTCCATTTTTTTTTTTTGAAAGGAAGCATATTTACATTTTAGGTAAAGATTTTAAAAAAAACCGCTTAGAAGCAAAACCATACATATGGAATTCTAAGGAAATAAATTCAGTTTTGCAAAGAATTGATGATATTGATATTAACTATTATTTTTTTTTTAAAAAATGAACACTCGCTCTGAAACAACTAAAATATAACGACTGCTATATCTACGGATAATTTTACAATAAATAAGAAATCCATATAATATTTATCAATATGTTAGTAAAAGTAAATCCAAAACATATTTTTCTTCATTCAATTATTATTGGAAATCAGTCCTTTAATTTATATTTCTCATTGCAAAATGAAGGATGAACTCCAATAAAAGAAAATAATGCTAGGTTAGATATTATTTGAAAAATTCCTCGTTATAAAGGTGAAACAAAATTATAAGGGAATGCAAAGTATAGTCGAAATTTAATATGAATACGAATTACCGCAACAATACGCTTGCTTCGATATTTTAATATCTACATACATATTGTATGACAAAATCATGTGAAAAATGGGAAAACAAAAATGAAGTTCTGAAAACACTATCAAGAAAGAGTTGAAAAAATATTCAAAGCTGAAATAAATGTGTAATTATTAAAACAAATAATTATGTGAATTGTTTCTCTTTATTTATTTTTTAATGACTAAAAGTAAAAGCAAGCTCCTAATTAATACTCAAATAACAACAAACTCCTAATTAATATTACAAGAAGTATTCGAAGAAATATGAGAAAAAATAGGAAATCAGTCTTAAATAAAAGTAATTATTAAAGTGTGTAAATGCATAATGTATCAAAGACGTAAAATGCAGTTATTCATAAATTTGATTGGAAACGAATGAAAAGGAAAAGCTTTAGATGAAATAATGAATTTTTTTTGAATTTCATTGAAATCATTTATATAAAAATTTCTTGACATTAAAAGGGAGTTATCAAGATATTTTAGATTTTAAAATGGTTTAAAATTTATTTTTTATCATTAATTTTATGAAAATCAAGGAAAATATCAAAGCCTCGCCTATTTAATTAAAATTTCGACACATTCATATGTTCTAAAATTTTTAGTTGTATGTCCATCGGTATCTCCCCCTTTTCACTCAAGTATACACAAGTTATATTCGATTTTATCATATAAATATATTCTATTTCTGAATTTATTCAAAAAAATCAAACTATATAGAGTTACTACATTTTCTTCCTATGCACAACGAAAATGTTTCTCCAAAAATGCTTTATTTATTATAAAGCGATACTTAATGCTTAATTTAAAAAAAAAATCTTAAATTACAAAAAGTGTATAATATTTTAATTTTTATCTTATTATGTACATTAATATTCTAAGCGCTTTATTTGCTTTTTTGAATAAAATTTAAGAGAGATTGAATAGAATTATAATTTAAAGGATATAAGGTCATTTTTTGCTAAGAGATTTGTTTATTCGTATAGTAATAAGAAAAAACAAAAAACAAAAAAAAGACTAAATTTGTAATCATAAGGAATATGTGTATATTTCATTAACTACTTGAAGGATTTTTAAATCAGACGTTAACAAATAATTTTATTTATATTATGTAGTTAAATATGTATGATATCATCAAACTGTCGAAGAGTTTGTGGAAAGAATTTTAAATAAAGCGATCACCGGAAGTATTTTTTCTTCCTGACGTTTTCTCTTTCGTTCTATGCAAAGCTCAGTAGATATTACCATGCTTTATTTGGCAATAGTATTTAAAATCTAAAACTACAACAATCTTTCAAAATCTTCCCTAAAGTGATGGATTAACGAATAAACTATTCTTGACATCTTTTACACGTTTTAGTAAATTAGAACATTTTATCCAGTGTAGAGTAACTGCAGTTGAGCGAGTGTAGTACAAAGAATTCATTTTAATCACCAAATGCTTCATATGGAAAAAATATAGTCAGCAAAAAGTGGTTTAAAGAAAAAATTTTGAAACTATTTTGCTTGCTTCCACTTTATAGAAAAATTTGAAAAGTTTTTGGAATGAGATATAAAGCAGTCATCTATTACACTTTTCCAACTATGCTACACATTCACTTCGAAAAAGGCCCAATTTTTCAATTGGAATAATGATTTATTTTTACAGATCTGTAAAAAGATCTTTTACAGATCGTGACAAAGAAAATTATTGTATTAGCTTTTTGTTCCAGGGCAAATATTTTTTAATTTGTTCACACTTTATTTCCATTTTAAAAGATTTCAGTTATTAGTTTACATGAAAAAACTCTGCATTTAACTCTGATCATTTCCTCGATAAAATTAATAGTATAGAAACGTATAAGAAATATAAAATGCTGTGGATAAGAAAAATGCCATTATAGTAAGAAAATATGAAAAAAAGAACCAAGATTATTGGAAAAACAAAGAAAGATGAGATGTTTATTTATTTTTTAAGGAAAAAATTAATTATTTTCTTTTTTATTTAGTAAATTTTCATTCCGTTTTCATTTTTTTACGAATTAAATACTTCAATATTGATTCCCGTTCTTCTCTAGAAGTTGAAGGTGAAGCACAGTCGTTTTCAGATATCTTTTGTAACTCTTCACTCATACCATGCTCAATGAAAAGTAAATCATAAGGAGAACTTAGAAATTAATATTTTCCCCATCACTACATATCATTCTTTCTCAAAAGAGCATTAAGAAATCAAGAAATATTATATGTTTTAATCTCTTCCATTTTTAAAATTTATATTGTCAAATGTCAAAACAACCTCTCTTCAATTTGTTTTAGCTAGAACTAGTAGTTGAGTGTTAAATGTCTAAGAAAAAATGTCAAGCTAAGGAGAGAAAAAATCTCTACGTTACCGGAAATTAATTTTTCCTCCTTCCATGTATTCAAATCATTCTTCATTATTACAGATCCACAGAAAAGAATTTGCATTCATAAAAATGTCGCCGACATCAAAATTGTATGCTAACGCTCAAAGAATGAAATCCGCATTCGTTTTATCGCAGAGAAAAGTCATTTACTAAATACTTTTCTTTTTCGCTTAACAGCTCAAGTATCCGTTTTTTATTATTATTCTTATACTTGGGTAATATTTATATTCATTAACTGCAACCGTTCCTTAATTAGAAGAAATCAATGTCCTCTTCTTTTATAAATAACTTTGACGTACATGTAGCCGTTATTTATTCGATATCTACCGATCGATAAGAAAAAAAAATAAAATAAATAAATGAGCAGTAAAAAGAACCATTCAATTGACACGATGTAGTTTCTTTGAACAGAAAATGAATCTTCCCAAAATGGCGTGACTTGAAGACTTTAGGCGATATATGAAAAGAAGGATGAGATAACTTTCTACCATTCAATTTTCTCGATGTGTTTCTATATGATACTTTTTTATATCTGTCATTAAATGGATTGATTCTGTAGATTTATTAAAAGAAAAAAAGACTCGATTAATCTTGGAGGAATAAAAGTTACGACAGCATGTGTGCAAACATTTGTGTTAAATGTTATTTATAGAAGACGGTTATACAATAATGACCTACTCAAAATACACATTTTGTTTAATTATATATATATATATATATATATATATATATATATATATATATATATATATATATATATATATATATATATATATATATATATATATATATATATATATATATATATATATATATATATATATATATATATATATATATATATATATATATATATATATATATATATATATATATATATATATATATATATATATATATTATATAGCTATTCACAATGTAACTTCTTTGAACAGAATGGTAATCTTTGTAGAAAGATATAACTTCATATCTTTATGTTTAATGTATAAGGAACAATCGATCAATTATCTTTATACTCATCATTAAATAGAGCGATTCTAAAGAATTATTAAAAGAAAAAGAATAGACCCAATTAGTCTTGGAGGAAATATAAGGCAGATACGATTTATCGACATTTGTGATATCATTTATCTGAATAATATCAAATTAAATGATGTGAACTAATAAGACTAAAAAATACACAAATTAAGAAGAATTGATTTTTTTACATAAAGTCTTTTTTTTATTTCAAAAAATAGTTAGTAATTTAATAAAATCTTATAGAAATAAATGGAATTCGAGGCAATATATATTAGGGAAAAGAAATTTTGTAAAATTGAAATTGGCTCGGAGTTACATAAAGAAAGACCCATAAATTATTCCTTTTTGCATTTCTATATTTTTATGATACACTAAGAATTTTGAACACTGAATAATGTTGAAAAGTGGAATTTATTAAATTTTTAATACTAGCGAAATCCATGTAATATGTTATAAACTATTATAAAAAAAATTACTATTAAATATTAAAAGAAAAATGATCGGAAGAATACATTTATTATTATGTGAATAATTCTTTTATTAAGGAGAACAATATAAGTTTAAAAAGTTATGAAATCTAATTATAAATTATTAATCTAATATCTTGCTAAGGAAATTTGATAATTCATATAAAATTACATGATAGTTCATTTACATATATATTTTTATATTCATTTTGTTTTATCATATTTTCTACATTTTAATAAGAAAATAATGTAATTATAAAATGACTTCTAAAATAACTTCTAATGAAAAAAGATCGTTTGATTTATGACTTCATTGGTAATAACTAATTAGAGAAATGTCTATCCAAGCTTTTTGTTCATTATTTGAAAAAAAGATTTAACAATTCATCGATAAATATAAGATTAAAAATGTCATTCTGTTAAACACTGATGTTGATGCGATTTCTTTGAAATATATTATATATATATAGTTAGCTGATTGATTAAAGAAACTAAAAAAAAAATAATTTACCAAGAATATATATAAATCATTTCTGAATTCTTTCGGCTGTCTTTTCTTTCTATTCAAACTGAGTCTTTAAAAGCATTTAAACTCTATAGAATAAGTTCTGAATATTTCAAACATTAATTTTCTTTTTAAATGTTAGAAACTTGAAAAGTTCTAAAACTATTTCAAAAGAACCGTATGAGTTTACATTAAATCTCGGTATGTGAGAAACATACAGAATTTTATTTTTCATGACTATGAATATAAAAACAAATTATGAATATTTTTAAAAAGAATTCGAACCTTTTTAAGAATCTGATTCTGTCAATATGATTGGACATGCTTTTTAAAAATTACATTTTCTGAATTGAAAACTTTCTTTCAGATTCAAAGTTTGAGAACTCTAACAACTGTTACCCGAAACTAAAACGGAAAAGTATAAAAAAAAAGTCCACGTAACTATTTTTCACGCATGAACGTGCTTACATTGAGCAATTTTTTTTTGAACTTGTTATTCTTCTGAATTTATATAGAATACGTTTGAAAGTAGACTAGTATGGGATTTTTCTAACGCATTTCACTATAAATAAAGCTTTTTACAGAATGTTTGAGGAAAGATGTTACTTGAATAAATATCTTAAACTAAGTCCAGCAAATACACGAAGAAAAAATAACTTTAGACTTAAATGAAAGAAAGAAATTTAGAAAGTGGAAATCGTGATGTTAATTATGAATTTACATCGAAAAGAGAATTTTCATCATCAACGTGGTTTATTTTTCGAAAAACTGCCAAATACATTGTTTTAAAAAGTTCTTAAATACTAATAAATAACTTAAGTTATTAATGAAAAAAATTAAATATTAATTACTAAAAATAAAATTAGTAAGCATATATTTTTCAATTAAATAAAATATCTTAAAATAATATAAATTAATTTGAAATTTTTGGGATTTTTTTTTAAATTCTTTCCTAGATGAATTTGTATTTGTATATTTCCAATATGTATTTGTATTAAATTTTTCAAATTATTGCATTTGTATTGATAAATTTGTGTGTATTGAATTTGACAATAATTATATGAATATCTTTCATATAATTATTATCAGTATTAATTAATTTTGAAATCTTTATTAAACAATCTATTAAAAAATTATGGGCATACATTTTTTGGAATAAATAAATACTAATAAAATAAATTATATTAATTGGGATTTCTATTTTATTTTTAATCTCTTTTTTCAAAAACATTTCATCCATCCTTGTTTCTAATATATTGCTTTTTGATATAGTTGAAGATGAGTCGGGAATATTTTGATTTTTTTTATACCTTTCGAGTGATTCAAAATAAGAATACCATTTCGTAATATATTTTCTCACTAAAATATTACTATCTTCGTTTCAACATTTTCGAAATAGTTAATATGCGAAATTTTATTAATGAAGTTTGTCAGGATACTTTTTTCTATTATGAACGTTGCTCTCTCTGTTTTTAATCTCTTTTTTTTTCGTTTCCGGAAATTTTAATGAAATGCAAATGAATTTAAATGCATCATAGGATAATTCCTAGCTATTTCTGGTAGAGTATTTCTATTCTACCAGAGTATTTTTGGAGTTATTTCTTTGTTTTTAAACTTTGGTCAGTTAGCTGCATCTTCTCTTAGATTTTTTTTTTTTTTTCATTTTTACTTACTATTTCATCTTGATTTGAAATATTTGTGTTTCTTTCTCTTCGGTTAGTTAAATTTTTCTGAGCGGTTGCTACATTATCTACTTCCGTTGATAACTGCAGTTGACTTTTTGGCGAAATCAGCCTCTCCTCCTCCATCATACGGTTCACTCCTAATTTGGGGAAATCTACCGCATCCTGCCCATGTGCAAAAGCACTGGAGGTTTCGTATTTCAGAATAGTCAGTACCTAAACCTAATTGGGTTGAAATATACGGGAAATATTAAAATAAAAAATTATTTCTTTGTTCTTTAATAATATAGAAACAATTTTCTTTTATAATTTCAAAAAGGCAAAAAAAAAAAAAAAATGATCACTCGCAATATTTTCTATTCTTGAATTTCATTGCGTAGTAGAAAAAAATGTGTTGCCACAACTAAGGGTAAAACAAATTACACATTAGAAGGTACACGCAATTGATTTTCTCAAGCAACTAAGGCACATCCACGATCTTATATTCATCAGTATTGTATAAGTTTTTTTACTAAAGATTTACATACTTTGATATTTTAGAAAAAGCAAAAACTTATTTATACACAAATTAATAGATACTAAACATTTCATTTAAATATTTTAGGTATCTTGTTCCTAATGGATACATCTGAAAAATAATTTCAAACTTTAAATTTTGATAGATATACATATACACACTTTGAGAGATACCTCATACTGTGTCATTAGGAATTTCCTTAAACTTGTATCTATATATTTGTACAACTAATTACATGACAGGAAAATCTGCAACTGTCAGAAATGGGAGCGTTTAAAATAGTATTCACCATAACTTTATTCGGAAGTTAAACTTTATTAAAAGTAAGGAAAACTTAATTTCATTTTTTTTAAAATAACGAGTTTTACTGAAATCTACTCAAAATTGAAGAATGATACGAAATTTCATATCTTAATCACAACAAATGTTTAAAAATTCCAATGTGAAGTGCAATGTTGAAAGTATTGCAGTATGAAAATGATTTCAATAGTGAAACTTATTACTGTAAAATATGCTTAAAAATGATTAAATATTAACTAAAAATATATAAAACTATATGGTAAAAATGGTATTATAGAAAAAAACATATTTTTGTAATTTTAAGACAATGAAAAATGTTTGTGCTGCAATATTTATTTGAAAGCTATCATAGGAAAACTCCAAGATTTCGATTGATTTTAAATTATTTAAAGTTTAAAAAAAATGCTTCATATTGCACATATTTTGAAATATGTGCAATATGAAGCAATATGTGCCGTGTTGTAGAGCGAAGTCGAATGATTTGACTTGTAATGAGCTTAACTATGCACACACATTCACCATTATTATTATTAGGCATTCGCAAATGTTAATCGAAATTCAAAGATTTGACAGGTAAATGAACCATAATCAATCAGTTAGTATTAATTCCAAAGAACACACACCAGTCTTTCGAAGAACGATAACTGGAAAATATATATCACAACATATCGTTTTTCAAAGTAAATAATGTAATTTTATGGGGGCTGCATTTAAAATAATTTGGAAGCTGACTATATATTGCAGGAATTGTCCTTTTTTTAAAAAAAAATCTAAGAAAACAAATGTCTGGGAATCTAAAGCCGGCGCGCGTGTTTGCAATTGAGCATCAAATTGTTTAGAAAAAAGATCGCATTTACATTGATTTCGACCCCAATGATATAATAATTTTATTATCAGGAAATAGTAAATTTGATGTGACTTTTGATTTTTTTTTTTTTTTTTTTTTTGGTTTTTAAACTGCAATAAGCCTTAAGTAATTAAAAATTAATTTTAAATGATAATAATTAAGTAATAAAACTTAAACTTGATTTAAGATTAATAACCATCTGTAAACTATTTTTATCTATTTTCTGTATAGTGATAGAGTACATCTAGCGTTTTATGTAACATGATATAATTATGTCTTCTTAAATAAAAATATTCTCCGGACGGTGAAGCTCTTGTGGCATGTTCCCAAATAAGTACAAGGAATACGTGTCATCGCAGTTTAAAATTATAAGTTCGTACAAAAACATGTCAATTGTGCTCATTACGATTATTAACATCTACAATAAAGCAATCCAAAATCCATTTAAATTTACTTCAGAAGGAAACTGATAAGCAAAATGACCCCTAATTATCTACTGGTCATAATAATAGATGTTGTATATTACTCCGACTTGTCATATGCAATTATTTCAGTGTGTCCAGTTCAGCTGGCAAGATGATAAATGGCTAATGAAGTCGACCATAGAAGGTAGACCGTATAGAAGTTATTTGTTTAATTATTTTTATCTATAGAACCAGACAATTTGAAGCAATACAACTTTATTGTTTTATGGTAACACAAAAATCCCAATAAAACACAAAGATCCCAAGAAAAAAATATCCTATTGATAGGCTAAACATGATTGTCCTGAGACTTAATATCCACAATATTCGAAATGATCATTCAACTTCTATAGATTCAACAGTTCTCGTGACAACCAGTCTTTCAGTTCAATTACAAAAACAAGGTTTATTCTGATTAATAAATAATTTGTTTTCTTTACGATATGATTCACAATAATAGCATATCATTTCTTTTTATTCAAACATTTTTAGTTCTCAATATTTATGGATTTTTATCAAACAAAACTTTTGATTTAAACTACTTTCAAGTGAAAAGAAAAATCAATTTCGATTAACCGATTGATTGGCTATTTATTAATGATTAGAACAATCGATAAATGATTATTCGACTTATTAAATCACATCCCATTAAATTTAATTTTCAGATGAGCAAATGGATTTAAATTTAATTATAAATAAATGAAAAAAAATATTAAATTATTATTCAAATTTTAGAAGTATATAATATTTTAACATTTAATAAGACAAAGTGTATGTATATGGAACATTTTCTTAGATCAATTTTGTTTACTGATTTCTCACTGGATAACATCTATGAAAATGATAAATGCTTTCGCAGTAGATGAATTTGCATCAAATGTTCGTTATTGGAAATGTGATTAGCATTGTTTTTTTAATAATCTGTTTATCTAAGCTGCAAACTATTTTTTTTCTAATCCGTTATAGTGTTTTCTAATAATGGCACAGCAAAAGCGTTTCGGAAAAGGCTGATGCCCCATTCATTCCCAGATTGTCGATGGTTTAGATGAAAATGGCAAATCGGATTTAAATAATGCATTTTTTTGGATGACTAAATCGTTTTATTTCCTCTCGTTTTTTCTTTAGATTAACCGCTTATTTCGATTCCATTTCTTATTTTTAGTTTTCCTGAAAAGGAATAGAGTAAAATGAATTGCATAATATTTCCCACATGGCTTTGAGTACTTTAATTAAGAAAATATAAACGAAATTTAATAAATCTATCTCATCTAAGTAGTATTAAAATGTTTCAATTGTTTTTGAAATCCGTGTTGCATTCTATATTAGATACATTTATATATAATTTTGTGCTTAATTCCATAAGAAAGAATATTATTTATTGAACAGATCCGTCCTTAAAATAAATTTAATGTTATTAAATGATCATGACAAAGAAGGCTTTCAATATTTTCAGCATACTTTTATTTGCAGATATTGAAATTGAAAATTATTAATATAAAATCCATTTTATCAGAAAATTCAGGTATTTTGTAAAATACAAATATTTAGAATAAACTAATTTGTGTTGTAATCTTCTTATCAGAGGAGAAAATCAACCTTTCACCTAAACCGCATCTCAGTTGTCGATTATTCTGCAACTTCATCTACACGAAGAATAATCTTCATTTATAATTCAAAATAAATATTACATAAATATATAAATTAAATGTTACTGAGACCAGAGGGCATGATATTGAATTCCATTTTCTTTATGCTGCATAGATATTTATTGTTATATTAACTTTTTGTGTAATCATACAGACATTTGCGTTTATTATTGAATACCTTCTATTCGTTCTCCAATTCAAAAACTCACCGCCCTATTGCGCATGCGTCAGGGTGAGTTTACTTAGTTAAAATAGGGGAGAGAGGAAAGATGAAAAGAGGAGAGGTTAACTTTAGCGATAGGGCGAACTCAGATTCTCGGGAAATTGTAATTGTAATAACCGTTCACTTTGCTGAGTACTACACATTAATGAAGCACAATTGTAAAAAAATTGCTCACGATCTTTAAACGAACAACACATCTCGTAATATTTGACATATCATATTAAGAATAAGATATTATATTGCCATAGTTTTGAAAATTCCTTGTTAATTTAAACATATTTTTTAGATCTATTATTCCTGACATTTAAAATAAATTTTATCAAGTTGAATGTCATTTCAATGAAACCTTTTTTCTAATCTTCAAATGTTGATAATTCCTAAACTCAAGAATCACATTTTACTAATATTAACAAATTTAATAATTTATTTATTAATATACTATAATTCTATAATACTATATTCGCAAAATATCTTTTGATCTTCTCATTGATATGAATTTCAATCTTTCCCATTACATTTTTTTATTTTATTGATTTTGATAATGTCTTCTACAAACTATTTGAAAAAATTAATTTTCAGGCTTAGAATTAGATATGGATCAATGTTAGATTCATTTGTTTCAGAAATAATTACTGAAATTTTGGACTCAATACCCAGTTGCAATAAAATTTCTCACACTTCAGTATGGTTCCTTTCTGAAGTGACTTTGTGTGAACACGTTACTTCAGCTTTCATATTATTCACCTAATATGAAAAAGTCGGAAATTCTATCATAATTTATCTATTAATTGTAAATAAATTTATTTATATAATTGGTTTATTAGCAGTATGATTTTTTTTACTATACATTGGAATATCAGTATTAACTTTTATGTACAACAAAAGTGTTGAACTCACATGCCTCCTGAACAAAGTCTGAATTTACATAGATTAAAAAATTCTTTCTGGTATATTTCTTCTGGAGAGGTTAATTTCGAAATTTATGAAGTGAAATATTATTAACTTAGTATGTGGCAAGATGCTTATTTATTTCTTTTCACAAACAAAAATAATTCCTCTCACTGACATTTAAACATTGAAATTATTTTACGAACTGAGTATTTTAGTGTTTTCATCCATAGCTAATAAATATTTGTAAAATTCAGACACCCCTATTGACTTTTCAATTTATGCAATATTGAATTGAATAAATGATTTTTTTTTTTCTTTTAGAGTTTTTTTCAAAACTTTCTACCAAATTCAATTCTAAGGCTTACAATTTTTCTTTAATTTTGGATGAAATGCAGTTCACTCTATGCGTGATTTGTTTATATTTCAAATCAGCAAACGTTCTAAATTTTTATCTTCAAGTGTTATATATATATATATATTTACATATTTGTTGTTATTGGTGAGTTAAATTATGCATATAATAATACGAAAAGCCTATATCTGACAACATTAAAATTTTCGAGTGAATGTGAGCATTCAATTAGAAACTTTGGAAGAAATATTTCCAAAATATCATTCATTAACACTTACACTAGCAAATTTCAGTATTAAATAAGTAATTAATAATGAGGGTTGAATAAAAAGCTATTTTGTTACTTTAAGGCAATAATATATATGAAAAAAGGAGAAGGTTTAAGTAACAGTTCATGCCAAAAACTCTTAATATCACATTTTGAACCCAAATTGAAAATATATTCTAAAGGGGAAAGGAAAAAAAAATATTTGTACAGAAACCATGTAATAAATATTGCAACACATCAAACTATTATCTCATTTATTGCAGCAAATCGAACTATTTTATCATATATTGCAACAAATCAAACTATTATTTCGTTTATTACAACAAATAGAACTATTATTTCGTTTATTGCAACAAATAAAACTATTATTTCGTTTATTACAAAAAATCAAACTATTATTTCGTTTATTGCAACAAATCAAACTATTATTTCGTTTATTGCAACAAATCAAACTATTATTTCGTTTATTGCAACAAATCAAACTATTATTTCGTTTATTTCAAAAAATCAAACTATTATTTTTGCCGCTATAGTTGTGTCCCATTGGCATTTTACATCACTAATAACATCTATCTTTCTTGTTGATATACACTGATAGACAGTCCTTCAAATGTATATGAATAAAGCATCCATCCTTTCATCAGCACATACCTTTCTGATATGTGCCGAAATTTTATGGAAAATGCTGACAATTTGTCAATTCTATCTTTCATAATAACACATTTATATGTAATGGGATAAATTATAAATGCCTTATTATTGAAAATGAAATCTTTCAAGGGAACACATAAATGTGATGCGATAAATTATAAATAATTGTCTTTTTATACATAAATAAAAATGATTAAGAATATACAAAGTCGAGCAATGAAATTTGTATCAATCTTTGTCAAATGTTCTGTTATATTTATTGAGCCTAAACTATGTGAGACTGGTGGATTTCGAGCATTACATTTTTCATATATACCAAGGAAAAAAGTTAAACCATTTTCGTAGAAACTTGATTTTAGATGAAATATAATTTTTATATAACTTTAATTTTATAATAATGATTTCCTACGATGTGCAGTTTCAGAACAAACTACGTTTACATTTCTAAAAGATGTCAATTGATAGGGATTTTATAATAAAAAGTTAAAATCTCTCTCTGGAGATTGCAAATATTTTTTTTAAACTGTCAATACTCGTAAACTTATCTAACTCTATACAACTCTTTTATCTGTTTTCGGTAAGTTGCTATCGATCCGGTGTCTAAGTCGCTTGTGCGACAAAGTTACACTTCCAAAATGGCAGGCCTATAGAATTCGAATTTTGTTTACTTATTTATTATTTTTTGATAAGCTCTTCGTTTTCAAAAAGAATTCGATTCCTGTTGATATCTCAAAATGCGTTAAAGGTTCATGCTATAAGATTGTTTGATTTGTACCTTATTTATTTTATGTCAATGCTGCCTTAAACATTATCGAATTTCGTATCAGGTTTTTCTCCTATTTTCTTTCAAAGACTTATTCTCTATCCTTTTGTCCCATATCTACCATATATCTATCTAAAGTTGATATTCTATTAAATGATAAACGTAATAAATTGGTACTTTTGGCAAAAAAAGTTGCTTATATATGTAGTATTGGGTATTGCAACCTGCTCGCTTTCGCTCCTCAACATTGATATTGTCCGGTTCTCCACGCGATGTTCGACAGTTCCATTTAGCAAGTTTTTAAACTCCAATGCCATTCCTTCAGTGCTGGAAACATAACCCCTTAAGGACCGTGATGTCATATACATGATGGTATCAAATATGAGATGAACTTTCCCGATTTCATCAGAAAGATATATATGATATTGTGTTCCATGAAGGAAGAATCACATGATCAGGTATGTGATCACGGTTCTGAACGGGTTAATATTTTCATAATGAGAAAATGCCTTTTACGATTGATCTAGTTCCGATTCAAAACTAAAAGCCTTACAATGAAAACATTCTTCACTTGCATCTCCACTACCTAAATATTGAATAAATTTTTCATATTTTGCCACCAACTTAGAAGCTTCAAGATCAGTTTTTATTTTCAAATTGTCATATTCTCGCTCGGGCTTTCTTCATATTATTTTTTTCATTTTATATCTATGGTTCGCTTCTTTACTATAAAAAAAACAATGCATGGCTAACACGTTTATAGTGTATTGCTTAGGCATTGAGACAATTGCTTGTCAAAAGACGAAAAAATTGTCCGGTACTCGAATACGGTAAACAAGTCAGACAGTTATTAATTAAAGTTGCCACAAACGATGTGTTTAAAAGTATGTTTAACGAATAATACTCTTTTAAGCTCATTTGCTGTTAATTAAAGATTTCCTTTTCCTTTTTTTGTTACCATTTCAAAGTCAATGGCCATGTAAATACTTACTATGACGTAATAATAATTTTTATTGAATATTTCAAACAATACTGGCCAAAAAAAGCCTCAATTGTGACAAGACAGATGACCACTGGCAATTACAAAGGGAATAAAACTCAATGTCTACATAATTTTTTTATATAATAGATTGATATTGTTTATTTGCACCTCGTATAATAAATGTAAATAAAGAAATCAGAAATATCATTTTTCTTCATAAAACTTAATTTCAGATGAAATATTATAAATATGCCGTCACTCTTCTATTTAGAAATATATTATCTGCTATTATAGATATATTTCTCAAATAATTCATCTTTCCGTAACCAGAAATACGCTGAAAAGTCATAACATCAGGACCATATACAAATTTATTTCGTCTTTAAGAAATGTAACAGCTTCAGCAAATGTAGAGATGGAACCCACACAATATTCTCGAATTTTCTATGAAGGGGATGCCAAACATTCAACCACATGTTTCACACTATAGTGGTTCGGGAGAGATTAGGAGCTTTCATTTAACATCTAAGAAATGCTTGATTGGATTAAATTCTAATTTATTAGGTAGTTCATACTCTAGATAAAATGTTGAAAGATGTGCCTGAAATCATTACAATCTTGGCCAATATCAGTCAGAAGTAATTTCGTTTCATATCAAATTTGAACAATGAATTTGAGAGTAAGTTGTGAATTAATTTCAACGACCGAAGATGAAAGAATAACATATTTTCCTTTTTTATATTAAAACTTTTTTTACTCTAAATATTTAAATTTAAAATAACATCGCAACTTCAGTAATTAATTACATAATACAAATATCAATGTTTTTTAGCAGGATAAATAAGGTGAAATATATTCAGAATATTATTTAACATATCCATGCACACATTTACATTTTAATATATCTTTTTTATACTTCATTTTCGCTGTAATTCTTTTTTGTTATACTTCTATTTGTTTGTCTTTTAAGCTCTTATCTTCATAATATTTCTATAATTAGTAGAATAAGAAAATAATAAAAAGCAATATGTATATGCAATTTATTAAATTATTTTTAAAATATCTTTTTATTTTTCATTTTATATTTCTAAAATATTTTATAACATATTATTTTCTTTACGTCTGATTGATCAGAATAGTTAAGAATCGTAAAATAATATTTCGGTTTATTAAAAATGTTTGTTTTAATATAGGCACATTACAATATGATTCAACTATCACACTTAAGAATAAATGCTTAAACATTTATGTTTTTTCCCCATTCAATTTTATTAAATTATTCGTAGAATTATAACAGAACTGATTACAGCAATATTGGACAAACGCTACATGTGTATACAAGGGCAATCGGGGCAAACCAAAATCTTTTCCTTCAAATAATATTTGCCCTCCCAGACCAAACACATTAAATCTATATTTATCACTTCTCCTATCTAAATGTCTGACCATCAAAACAGCTGCCTGTTTTGGAAGCCGCCGAGTCTGTCAGCATTTCCCCCGTACTTTTTCATTGCTACCACACTGTCGTTCAATTTCCCTTGCCACGGTATCTTTCCTTTCAGGCCAGAAATGTGTATACTTCTCGGCCAGATGGCATGACATGCCCTGGAAGGAAGGAAATAAAAAAGAGTCAACAAACGAAAGGGATAAAGAAAATATTTCGGCAGTCACATAAGTGACATAGTAATGCAAAAGTAGGGAAAAAATAATAAAAAAAAATGAAGCCGCCATTTTTCTAAAAGATAAAAAAGTTGAAAAAGAATTCTTACTGCTCTGATAGTGGAATATCACAAAGAGAATCATTTTTTCTCTCGTGATCCAGAACAATCCTATGTGATATCGGAAATCCAAATCTGTTTGTGTGTTTGAGTAGTGTGATGTTTCTAGCAGTATATAGATTTTTTTTTAAATTAGTAAATACGGTTTATTTGGGGATTAATAATCTGATAAAATAGATATCTAGACAGAATAAACAATTTTTTAGAGAATATGTCTAATATTTGTTATTCAATATTTTTAATTTTCAAGTTCGGCATTTTTGTCTCCCATCTGCAATACACGATGCTTTAAGAAAGACAGCTCGTTGAAGCCTGTAATTTTAATTAAATACTGTGCATTTCGTCTTAAATGCTCCTTTATGATGATTTGCTTTGCAAATATTTTACACAGTCAATTTTGATTATAAGTGGTTAATATTGCCATTCAAAAATTTCGAATTGTTTCATTGTCGTGTTTGCAGTGAATGCTGTATAGATTTAAATCATCACAATCTAAAGCTCATGCCTTCAAATAACAACATTTAAAATTTCTTTTCGATCAGTCGAGCGGATAGGCCGTTATATTTTCAAATTTTGAAAGTCTTAAATGCTCCTTTATGAGGATTTGCTTTGCAAATATTTTACACAGTCAATTTTGATTATAAGTGGTTAATATTGCCATTCAAAAATTTCGAATTGTTTCATTGTCGTGTTTGTAGTGAATGCTGTATAGATTTAAATCATCACAATCTAAAGCTCATGCCTTCAAATAACAACATTTAAAATTTCTTTTCGATCAGTCGAGCGGATAGGCCGTTATGTTTTCAAATTTTGAAAGAGTTTTTTTTATGACCATTATCACTTTGGTATTAAATAAATGTTTTCAGAAAAGTTAGAATCTGCTTTGATATTCACTGAACTTATAGAAATAATTTTATTTAAAGTACGCTCGATTTTTTTTTTTAATTTTAGGATTGAACTAAATTTTTTGGGTGAATGCATTAAGGAAAAAATATTATAAAATACTTCTTCCACTTCATTTGAAAGACTATTTTTAGCATATAAAGTCCACAAAGAAAGTTCCCAGTGCCGCTTTAAGATGCTGAACATTAAAATTGTGCTGACAAGTAAAGATTAATATCGGAAAATTTTGCTGAAGCATCACATTCTTAAGTATAATGTGTGCAACTTTAAAAAAAAAGACAAAGAGTTATTCATACGTTAAAACATATTTTTATGAGGAAAAAAAACTATTGAAAAAAATAAATCAGACTTTAATAAATGAGGTTTTGAATCAGTAAAACTGTAATTCTTTTATTGAAATTGCTCGTATTGTATTCTAAACTCGGAATTATATGAGTTCAAATTTATTTTCTAAGCCAAGCTCTATAAAATTGTTTATTCTAAGTACTAAATATTATCAAGATTCTATGCACTAAAGATGCTACGTACGATTCTAGCTACTAAAGTATTATCAAGGTCTAAAGCATGGTCAAGTCATTTGCACTAACCAAAATACATATATGTGCCAAATTTGGTAGTTCTATGTAAAATAGTTTCCCTGTAGAACGCCAGCATGTGCAAGCATTCAAATTTATTATTAAAAGATATATATTTATGTCCATAAAGTATCATAACATTTCTGCTAAGTATAATTTATGTTTGCCGGCATCCTGTCATTGGGGTAGTGCGTCTTCCTCGTTATCTGGGAGTTCTGGGTTCGAGTCCCGGTTTGGGCATAGCTGTTGTTCTATCTGTGAGATGTGTGAATGTGCCCTCCTTGAAAAAGGGGTTGTGCAAGCGAATGAGTGATGCGTGAGTAGCTAAGTCGTGCTCTTGGCCCTAGTTGGCACCACTGAAAAAACTCCCCCACCGTCTTAAATCGCTGTCTTCGTAACATCGGTATTGTCCATGGCAAGTGCCATAAGAAACAATAACATAATTTATGCAAAGCACCCAATCAAAAACCCTATTATCCCGAATTTCTTTAAAATAAAACAAACTGTATGCCTTTTTATATAAATATATATGTAAATTCTTGAGAATGAATTCTTTTAGTTTTATTCGTGATGTTTTTTCTAAATGTATTTACAGTTATAATTATTTACATCCTAAAATACTACAAATATGCAAAAATGCGAATTTAATAAATGAAGGAAATAATGTCGTTTTAATCGAATAAAAATAACGAGTATATGGACCATTTGTGTAGATATCGAAGCAGTTTTAACAAAAATACCTTCTTCTATCTCTATATAAAACTTTACTAAATTTTGCAATTGCTTTATTACAATTATTTACTAAAAGCCTTAAGACCAGCTTCGAAGGCACTTTCTGTTTATTTTCTATTTTAAAACTTATTTTATTACACACAACCGAAAATGCGTAATTTTTTTTCCTCTATGCCAACGAAAAATATTTTTCCCAAGACACAAAACTATTTAACTGACCGAAATAAAATCTTCGAGTCCAAAGCATAGCCTAAGTTTCAGATAAAATACCCTCATAATCCTTATTTATGATATATAAGTTTCTTACAAAGCATTTTGCAATCTTATCGAGAGTATAAGCCTGCAAATGATATCATAAATAATCCTCTTATTAGAACCTATTAAGTTTGTTGGAACTTTCATAAGCTGATAAAGATATCGATTTTGAAACCTTATGAGGAATAAAGAAATCTATTTTTTTCACTCGATTTAATCTTTAATCTTAAGTATCTATAAATTTAGATTACTCAGTAATAATTAGCTATCACCAACTTGAATAAAAATAAAACCACAAACTTGTTGCGCGTGGGAAGTTTCTCTTCCCTATAGCTTCCTATTTTCCATTTATTTTTATTTTGTTATATCATCTAATAATAGAGGTGCATGTATGCTTCGGCATTCGGCTTAGTCACATCGTTTGAATTAGACTATCGAATTCAAAAGATATATACTTTAGATTGTGAAAGTCTGCTTCTTAGAGATAATTTTGAAATTTTTAATTTTCCTAATTATATATTAAGTAAATTTTGGCTTTTAATTATTTATTAATTTTTTGAAATAGCTTTCGAAAATATTTTCACACACACAAAAAAAGATTTTGAAATTCAAAAAAAAAAATTATTTTAATGATAGTAATTTAATTGCTATATTTTTTATTCCAAATTTAATTCACTTTTAGCATATTATAGTATATCATTTTATAACTTATGAAATAAATAACAAACTTTTCATTCAGGAATAGAATGATCCTGTTCTCGAATCAAGCCTAAAGTTTTTTTGTTTTTTTTTTAACTCTTTAAAAGGCCATTTTTTTCTAGTCATATTATGTTAATATATTTTTAGGCTTGGCATTAGAATAAGAAAATGGATTCATTTTGCTTATTAGATAAATTTTATTTGATTAATTAATTAATTTGGTTAATTAATAATTAAGTAACAAACCAAGACACATCATTTTGTGTGAGATAAAGAACTGAAGCATCTAAGTTTCTGTATTTCTAAAAACGTCTAGAACTTATGCCAACCTACATAATTTCATACAAAGATTGATAAATTTGGAGGGAAACATACTTCCCACGGCCCTAGAAAAGGTTGAACAGCAACATGAAATAGTTTTTAGAGTAAGTCTTTGTAACAAATCAATTAATAACGGATTGATAATAATTAAAGAAAGATGATTTCTTCATCAAAATAAAATCAACAGGAAAAATTCAAAATTATTTCTTTGTTTCTTTCTGAAAATAACAAAGTAGTTATATTCAGAAAACACGAATTTGAATAAAAAAAATTATGATGGTATTATTTAGAACATATAAAAACCTTACTAGTTTTATCTCTTCATGACCCTATGAAATGAAAGAGTATTTTCTGCAGATGTTCTCTTTCATTCCCAAGCATTATATTTCTTGATTTTTAAAGACTTTAATAAGTTTATACTAGAAAATCAGTTTTATATTTTAATTCGTTTTATGCTTCGATTTCAATAAAAAAGAAGTATATTTTGCATTGAACTAAAATATGCAAAATTTTAATTTCATGCTATCTACATCCAAAGCAAAATAACATTTATTTGTGTACTTTGATATAAAAAATGTGTTGGATTCCTTTCGATCGCGTTGAATCCTTGCTTAATAAATAACGTAATTATTTAACTACTGAATCTAAACCACTCAACTACTTTATAAAATTGTTTATTTTGATAATTAACTTACTATAATTACGGTTTCTGTCACATGATTCACAAATTTAAATTTAGAAATTAATTTTCTTATTTTAATAAGTAATTAAATTAAATTTAGAATTGTTAATTCTGACTGCGGTCTTTAATTTTATTTATAGAATTGTAAATTTTTCATATATGATTATTTAAATTAATTCTTAATTAATTTCTGTCGAATAAATTACTGGATGCTTCCCCAGCACTTAATATAATTTTTTTATTTGATTAGGAACTTTAAATCATTTTTTTTTGCGTCTTAATCTCCATACAGCTCCACAACAGCTCCATAAAAGTTATTTATTTATTTTTTTCTTAAAGCGAATTTTTCTATGTGAGATTTTGAAAGATCGCTAATTAATTAACGTCTGGAATGTTTTTAATAAGTTATCTTTAAGAAAAATTCTCTTTTTTTTACCTAAGGAATTTATATTAAAATATCTATGAAAAACTCTTGCTAATTAATACATTAAAACCTCTTAATCCTCTCACAAAAATAATAAAAATGTCAAGTTAATTTTAGGATCATCAACAGGTTCTTATTAAAAATAAATTTCTAATAATATTTAAGAAAAATAATTAATTTTTTTAATGTTGCTTGCAATGAAATTTGCATATGTATTGGCAACTATGCAAAAAAAAAACCTTTAAAAATTAGATAAGAAAAATTGCTGAACATAAAATTATTCTAAAACTATTTTAGAGATATCCTTTAGAATTAGTTTATTTTTTTTTCGCAGTACAAATTAATGTTGTTTGACATCATTTTTAGCGTGCATTTACATACAATATGCTTTTTTTCGCGAAGATGTTTCATTATTTAAATTTATTTCAGAAAAGATGGCATATATTCATATAATATAATACAAATAATTAAAACACTTAACTCTCACAATTTTTCACAAAAACGATTATACGAATTTAAATAGAATTTAAGCGCAAAAAAGTGAAGAAAATATTAATTTGTAGAATTCTAATTTTTATATTCGTTTTGATCTTAGAAAATTGTTTACAAAAATTACTTTTTTTTTCTTTCTTTATTTCACAGAGAAAGTCATTCACTTCTTTTATTGTGACTATGGATTTTGGTAACCAACAATATATTATTACTTAATTTCTTTTAAATTTCTATAGTGTATTATTTTTTTCTTAATTTGCAAGAATAAGATGAATTAATGATTGTTAATAATATCTTACAGGAAAAAGATAAACTATATATAAAAGTTATTACATTTTAATTAATAGAATTAAATTTTGGAATTAATGGAAATACATAGTTCTAGTAAGTATCTAGAATTTAAAATGCATTTAGCTAAGCGTTTTGCCATTAGGGCAGCATATTGTAGAAGGCACCTGCAATAATTTTTTTAAGTCACTTTCCCGACTATTTTAAAACAGAAAGTACTTACTTTTCCATTCTGACAGATTGATATGTAATTTAATTTAAAATAAATAAATAAACTTAAAAATACGTCAGAAAATGAATCACCAAGGAAGAAAAATGAGAATTCGAACTAAACAAAAGCTGATAATAAAAACTCCTTTCACACTCAAGATTGTTTAGTTTAGGATTAAACTAAACTAATTGCGGACGGATTCAACGTGCAACAAGCCCGCTTATAAGATGGTTCGTCGGTGGAATCAGGTCTCGAACCTGATACCCTCGAGTTGCGAAGCTGAGATATCCCACCGCGGCTCGCTATAAATGTATGTATGAATAAGCTAATGCGAGGATAAAGAATAGCAGGATTTAATCAAAAGACACATACTGTAAAGATATTAAATCCTTGAAATAAAAAGTGCGATTTCGAATGTTGATAAATTAGATGCACTGAAATTGGGAATTTTTAAGTCTTTAAGGTATTTAAAAGTCCTCAATAAATCATAAAATCAAAGAAAAAATAATTAATTTTAATAATTAAAAGAAATTTTCTAGGAAATTTATTCAAATAAATTACATATAAGATAAATTAAAATGAAAAATAAAAAGGTAGCTCAGTTTTCAATATAATGAAATCTTATTCTAAAAAATATACAAGTTATTCTTGTTCATTTAATGGAGTAAAGTTAAAAAAACATAAATAATGTTAAAAAATTTTCTAATAAAAAGAGAAAAGAATGACTTCTGGCTTTAAAAGAAGATGAAAGGCTATTCATCAAAATTTGTGAACCAAAAGAATTCTGAATAATGTTAGTAGGCAATTGTTCAGCCTTTTTTTTTATTATGAAGTAAATGTTAAGGTATAAAAATATATTTTGGTTTTCTTTCAGATATTTTTCTTTGCTTTAAGGTAGCCGACTACGTTCAAAGCAATATTTTTGAAAAATTGGATTTTTTAAAACTATTTATGGTTTTTAGATGTATTGTCAATTATAAACACTATATATACAAAAATGTATTTGGAAATATAATATATTTTGAGAAATGGGAAAATTTGTAGTAAATTTTAATGAAATTTAACCTAAACGGTTAACACTCTACACAAAATTGTAATGCAGCAACCTATTTTTCTTTGTACACAAGTTATAGAATATAATGATGAATGAAATGAACCAAAATCTAAGAAACATTTTGAGATGCAAATAAATTATGGATAAAAATGTACGTATATATACATTTTCCCCATAAATTTACAACTTAATTTTTCTAAAAACACCTATAAATGAAAAAGTATTTCACCAACAATAAAACTTTTGGTTCATTTCATTCCCCACAGTATTTAAAACACACGCTGAAATTTTTATGTAAATACCTCTATTAGTTTTTGAGATATCATGTTAACGGTGGATAATTTTTATAAAAATTAAAGTTTAAGAAAATTGAAGTTAAAGAAATATTTTAGCTAAAAAATTGTTTAAAATTATCATGGATGATAGATCAGACCTTCCTTTTCCTAGAAAATACTATTTTGGAAAGATGAAAGCCTGAATTACAAGAAATAATAATAAAAGAAGAATTTGCCAATGTGGTCGAATACCAGTGTTTTTAACGTAGTCGGATACCTTTTAATATTCTTTTGAAATAAATTCTCCTTCGGCAGCATGTTTTTCAATTTACAAGAAAATGTTAATTTTGATGAAAATTCGATATCTTCTGTTGAAAAGAGCAATATATATATATATATATATATATATAGAGAGAGAGAGAGAGAGAGAGAGAGACAGAATTATGGAAACTTAAAAATTAAGTCGTCAGAAAATTATAAAAAAATTGTTGTGGACATAAGGCAATAAAATTTACAATTAAATTGACATGGGATAAAATAGAAGGAAATTAATACCAGAAAATAATTCATTTGAATTTCTTTAAATGATATTCTGAATTAAAAAAAAACACTAGTATAAAAATAAAAGCAATAATTTTTCTAAGCAACTAAGCTAGTTTCTCTAGGAAAGTTTCCCAATATAAAATAATGCGGTGCAGGGAAATATATATTAGAGGTAAAATATAGAGGAGACAAGCAGCCATATATAAAGTTAAAAATTAGGCATAATATGGTTATTCACCAATAGGAGTAGGAAATTGTTTATCATGAGGTTTTAATAAGAAGAGACCATTTTTATTTGTCAACAAATATAAATAAATTGTGAATGGCTAATTGTATTTAGATTATCTAAATAGATCATATAAATACTAAATATTTTTGTGATATGACCTTCAACTACTTGCCATCATTTCGGAATGAAGAAGATAATATTATATCTCTTGAATAATACAGTATTGTCAATATTAGCATTTTGCATTCCAATAAAGATAGGTTGGAAAAGGTTAAATGTATTTATGTTCATAAAAAATATGCGCAAATTTTGCAAGATGACCTTCTTTATTTTGGTTCCTTAACTTGAAATCGATGAGACAATATTGTAATTATATTTTAAAGAATATTTAACGTTAGAAGTGTGTGAGTAAATATTCATAAGTTGTAAAGAATTAAATGGATTTAGATTATCTAAACGGCTCATAAAAATATCCTTTGATTGATATGATATAGCCTTCTGCCTTCTGGACTTAAAATTTGGAATGTATCAGAATGCCATCGTTAAAATACGATGGAATTTATTTTTTAATTATATTTATCTTTTTACGATTAATCTTGGATGGACCTGGATAAACCTGGTTATTTGTTACATAATAAAATGTATGTTCTTCAGTGACAAGGTTGCGAAAATTATTTCTGTCATGTAAAGATAAGATTCAATGAGTTTTCTTTCAAAATTTTACTTAAACATACCGTAAAAGAATTTTAAAAAAATCGTTGTTTCTAGAAAATGATAATTTTGTATGCGTTTTTTAGAAATATTTTAATTAATACAATTTACTTAACTCCTTCAATGAGCATAAATTCATGGACATATATTTTAAAAAGGTCAAAATAAAATAAAAGTTTGATATTAACTGCTTATTCAATTATAATAAAATTTTATTAATTTCTCTTTGCCTGTTATTACAGCAACAGAGTCTTATGGATGTGTGAAACCAATATATCTCTCTCTCTGAATATATATATATATATATATATATATATATATATATATATGTGTGTGTGTATGTGTGTGTGCGTGTGTGTGTGTGTGTGTCTGTGTGTGTGTATGTGTGTGTGCGTGTGTGTGTGTGTGTATTCACTAGAAGGTATTAAATCCATAGAAATTATTAGAATAGGTGGGTTCGAATAAATATGGTATACGAATGTTTTTTTAGACATTTTTTCTGATACAATATGCATGCTTATGAGATATATTAAAAGTTAAAATTATCAGTGATATAACATGTTGCTGATACTTCAGTATCTGTGCATTTCTTATTAAAAATAAAAATCTAATGCTTACATCCCTTCTTATTTATTTTAATGAAGGTAGATAGAACAGTTCAAGGTTATTAACAAAAACATAAACTATTTAAAAAAATCATCATGTAATTCATATTCTTAACTTTTATAATGAGGCATTCATTAGAATACAATAGATAAGATGCGTTAGCTTTTTTTAATATATTTTTCGAGAAGTACTTCAAAGAAAATTAGGATACTGAAGTTATTCTCTTTCAAAACCTTTTGAAAAATAAAAATAGCTAACGGGCTTAAATATAAATAACTCATATCAGAAAAAAGCGAATTAGAAAAGAAACGCATCATTTATCTCGAAGAATAAATTAATTATGTTTTGAGTAGTAACATTTTTTGTCTAGAGCTTTAACAATATGGACTGAACCCTGCTTTGAGATTTTTTAAAAGCCTTTGTTATACCTTAATTACTTAATTCAATTACTTCTTAAAAACAAAACTTTTTGTTTCATAAGTAAATGGAAAACAAAAATAAGCAGTGCTGATCACATTTCCAATAACGATCATGGACATTGTAGTAGTTCCAGTAAAGCAGCCTTTAAGCTTCATGGTTCAAGGTCACCTTGAGAATGCTTTGTACATTTGTAAATAAATGTTTTCTGGATGACATTTTATATGTAATTTCCTCCTTTGAACTGAAATTTATTTTTAAAGTTTTCTGTTTAGTGATTGAATTTTTAAGAAAGAAAATGATAAATCTGATTAACTCTATGAATATAACAATAATTTCAGATCTATATAAAGTTTCAAAAAATATTTAAATAAAATTAATGGTTTTTAATATGGTTATTTTATTTGTCAAAACGTATATAATGCGCTTATAAAAAGATAGTTGTGATATAATGGGGATTGATATATTAGATATTTCATAAAGATACTGCCCCTCTCTAATGTTTAACCATCCACTACTGTTACTGAGAATATTAACAGAGGTACTAATACCAGGTTTAAAAAAATCATACTTGTTAATTAGAAAGTATAATCACTCTCCCATAGTAAATATGATGATGAAAATACCTCTCTTATTAGTATCCAGTGTAGAGAGAACTATCTCCGTACGATTTGTCCTCATCTACTTCATTGTGTACATTTGGAAACCTGTAAATAAGACTAATCCATTTAAAAAAATGATTTGATTTTATTTTTATTTGTATCAAAGGTAATCCAATTATACATAAACCCTGATTCGTAAAATTAATCCTGAAATCTTAATAACTAATAATATATTTGATCGCACTAACGCATCTTCCAACCATTGAGGAGGAACTCAGTAAAAGCTGCATGTCAATTATAAAAATGTTTTGAAATAATTAAAACTAAGATTAAAACGTACATAACAAACAGTTGTAACAAAAGAAAGATAGCGGAGCTAAATGTAAACTTTGACATTTTTTATATAATCGAGTTGTACCATAGGAGTGCGTAGGGGAAAGGCGATATCAATTGTTGTTGTAATGATTGTCACTTACTTATAGAAAATACAATAATGATCAAGCGGACAAATTGTTGGACGTATCAACATGCGATCTTAATTTTTTTTCATGCTGGCATAAATAAGCAGAAAATATTCTCGTAATTTTAAATGTACAAAATCTTAACCAATTAACAAACACATATATTCAATATTCGAATAAGATTATACTTTCTATTTAGAAATTATTCCACTCCCTATCAGAATTCTATATGGAACAAATACTATTATATTAATGGTTTTCACTCATTAAATAATGCAATGTTGTTTCAATTTAATTATTAATTAAAACATAGCAATTCTGTAATTCTGTGCGCGAGGCATATACATCATTGTGAGTCAAGGAGATATATTTATATGCTTACCCCATTTCCTGAGAACTAACTCGCAGTCCATTGTTCGTTAAATGAAAAATCTAAATTTCTTCTTCTATTTCTTCTTCGCTTAAGTAATGCGTCATGTTGTGAAATTACTGCAAAAAATAAATAAACTTTCAACATCTACATACACCCCCATATATATATATATATATATATATATATATATATATATATATATATATATATATAAACAGCCATTTTAAATAATTAATATTACAAAGTTATCTATACTCGAGAAATGATATATTTTATATCATGAAATTCATTATTATGAAAGTCTAAAAACTTAATAATTAATTTCGAATAATTGTTTATAAATTTCTTTCATATAATCAGATGTGGGGCAGCAAAATTGGGGATGTCACAAAATTTTAGAATTCAAATATTCTAAAGGCCTAATTATTGTTAATGAAGAAAACAATATTCAAACTTTTGAAAATAATCAAGGTAAATCTTGGATTGATTTCAAAATTAATGATCTAATTTTATAAGAAGAAATATTAAAATGGAAATTAGACTTTGAATCTACCTACAGTGATGACAATAACATGTTTTTTTTTAATTTACACAAGCAAAATTACAAAAAAAAAAATGTTCACAAAACTTTAAATTATTATTGATATCATAAATTTAGGGAAATTATTAACCAAGAATTTTTTTGCAGGATTTTTGATCAGAAATGATGATATTGATCAAATTATTGAAGTTTGCCCAAAGGGACATTTTTTACGCATATCAAAATTAAAGGTATTTAGCTCCAAAAAATATTTTAAAAAATAAATATAGTGAAGAAAAAAATTTAGAAATTCATAGTAGTCACATTTTTAGTAAGATTTTTTTTTCTTAAAAAATTATTGAGACTAAAATTTTTCCCTAAATATTTTTAATTGAGTTAGAAAATATTAATTAATTAAAGAAAATAATTTATAAAAATTGAGAACCAATTAACTGATTGGGTAAAAATATAAAATATATTTATTTACTGCATTTAAATTAATTTTCTAATTTAAATGAATTTTTTTATTTCCAACAATTTAGAAATGACATCTTCTGCATTAATTTGTTTATAAAATATGTGAAACAATAATAATTATAATAAGAAATTTGATATATTTGTTTACTCATTTATCTTTTTCCAATTATTTCCTTTTTGTCAAAAATATTAATAAAAAATTATATATATATATATATATATATATATATATATATATATATATATATATATATATATATATATATATATATATATATATATATATATATATATATATATATATATATTATTCGTCTGACATGTAACGTTATTTGATCAGAATACCCTTTTTAAAAAATTAGCCGATTTTCCCGAATTGCTATTCTTCTAAGTTACTTTAATTTTCCTCTTTTGACAATATTTTTCTTAATAATTCTAGTGGTTTTCTTTGAAAGTTTCTAACGATGACTTTTTTAAAATGACTGATTCATCTTTCACCTGTTGTTTCATTAATCTGTGCACAGAAATTCCTTTAACGCAGATTAATTGTCCGTTACCATGGAGAATGTCTTGGATTTCAAAATCGCAGAGTTTTCATTATTAGTCTTCATTAAAAAAGCATAGAAAAAGAAAGCATATTCATGAAACATTTTTGATTAAACTGCGGCGGTTTACTTTCGGTGCCTTTTTTCTCTAAAAATTTAAGGTATTCTGATATATTTATTTTAGTAAAAACGTACAAATATATAAAAACCAGCATTTGATTCGAAAATTAATATCTTGATAACAAATGGAAACACGACAGAATATGTGCTTTAATATGCATAGTTATTAAAGTTTACCATGAAATCTGAACTAAAATGAATATTTTTTGAATTCTCAAAATATTTTTTCATTCATGTTGCAGTGAACATTTTTTAAACTTCTATTTTCTCAGTGTTCTATTGTTTTGGAATGTATTTAATCCGAATATATGATTAATTCCAAAATTAAAAATCAATATGAATTTTAAATTCGGTATTATTTAAATCATAGGCCTTTTTAATTAATGTTTGAATAAACAAGAAGTATACATTTAATTAAATGCAGACTTGACTTAGTAAGTGACCCCGTGTTATTTACGAAATCGTAAATAACTAAATGTTAATATCAATGCCAGAACTAAGAAAAGGTTTTAAATAAATTTGAATAATTTGAAATCTTTGCACGTAATCTGCTTTGAATCTTAGACATAAATTCATGTTATCTAAATATCTGAATTCCTAATCAAAATGAAATAACAGTTTGGAATTTGACCTTATTTTATTATGACACATTTTGAGGGGGAAGAGAAATAAGAATGAATCTAGATTCAATTAAATGAGATAAAAGGAATTCAGAATATAAAAGAAAAACATACCATCACTAAATAAAGATATATATATATATATATATATATATATATATATATATATATATATATGAATAATTTGCTTGTGGTTTGATAATGTATTAATTTATCAATGCGATAAACATCACAAATCGTATTTGGGCATCTTAAACATAAATAACTTTTGTGAATTCTGCAGTAAGCTTTGCATTAATGCAACTTATAATTTCGAAACAATTCATACATCTTGCTCTCCATCTGATCAGCTGTCCGAATTTAATTTAATTCTATAACTACGAAAGAAAGAAAGACAAGACAAATTTAAAGTCTTAAATGTAGATAAATATCAAATTTGAATCAAAATCTGTCGAAGGGCTGACCGTTTGCCAATCTGCACTTTCACAAGTATATAAAGACGATAACTCAGTAAATGCAATGATATGTATACAATTTAATATGTAATTTTATGACAATAATTATAATTTTATGTTAAATTTTTGTTCCAATAGGCAGAAAATTATATGTCCAAATTATATAATATAATTGTAATGCTCGTGCATAAATCGCATTTTAGTTATTCTCCAAAAATTTTGCGAATGTTGTTCGAAATAACTTGCGATGAGTAATATGCAAGTACATTTGCAACAAAGTATGCCATAATATATTAGGCTGACCACGAATCTTTGTTTATATTTGATACAAAATGTCTTTTAAAAAGAAATTTTCTTCTTTAAGACAAAGAATATAGACATCATATTGACACGAAAAATGCCAAAATAATTTACCTAATAAGCGAATGCATGATAATAATCCATTTTCCATTTTTTTACTGTACATACAAGATTGTGTTAATTACACGATATTGTCAAACACGTGGTTGCACCAACGGTGAGGCATTGCGTTTAAGAGAGATAAATTATCAGTCCAAGTATTGGCCTTGTCATCTGACCGCTGCTCAAAATTGCTAGATTTTTTTTCTTCCAAAAAATGTCTAATTTCTTCCATACAAACATTCTTTTTCTAATTGCTCCCAAAAAAGGACATTCATTTAACAATGCTCAGAAAGATGCAGTTTCAGAAAACTCCTTGAAAACGCAATTAACAATTGCAGAAGTACTTAAAACTAATGAAACTTTTAATGACTCTGAAAAATGAGGCTTATTACTTGAATTGCATTTAAGCTTCATTTAGGTTTTAAAGTATTGATTTTCTATGCCTCAGAAAGCTTTTAGAAGCCCAATTCATTAAGTTTAAAGGATTTTAACTATTCTCTTCCACTGTAATTTGGAGTTTTATGATCTTTCCTGCTTTTAATTTATTTCCGACAGGATAATGATTCGTATTTTTGAGAAGTTTAAATATTTTTTGAACATTTTCGCCTTTTTTGAAATTAGTTGAATAACTTTTGATGTTATTGTTTCATGTTGCAGGTATAAATAAGTTGTTAAAATATGTAAATACACTGCAATTTTCCCATCTTATTTAATGAATGAAACTAACTCTTTGTTATTTATAATTAAAAATCATTTAATAATTTCAAGTCCAAAATAAATAGCTCAAAACCTAAAATAATTCATTTTAAAATGCTCAATTCCATAAATATACATTTAGTTATAAATGAATATTCATTTTTGGCCAGGATAGCCTGGTTGGATGTGCGGAGAATTCGCATCCCTTGGGTTGTGAGTTCGAACCCCACCGGCTGAAGACTCTCCGTGCATGTGGTGGCTGGCGCACTCATGGGATCGTGGCCAGCTGTCGTCGTCGCGAAGTCCTGTATGTCGAGAGTAATACCACTGGAGGTACTGGTTCAGAGGTAATCATTCTCTGATTCAGGTCTAAATTTCTATCTGTGAATGAGTGAATGAAATGCATGAATGAAGTCGGTCGCGTAAAAAGGATTGTGAAGCATGGGTATCTAAGACATATTCTTGGTCCTAGATGGCGCTGCTAGAAAAACAAGCTAGGCTCAATAGACTTAAAAACGTTGTCTTCTTCAGCGGGCTTGTCTATGACACGTGCCATTAGAAACATCAACAACTTAAATCTATATTTATGGAATCGAAGGCTCTTCTTTTTGAACTTCGAATTATTAAAAGATTTTTTTTGTACTAAAATGATTTTAAATAAAATATAAATTTGTCATTATGATTTAAATGAGATGAAAATACAATATATATGAATAGATCACAGACATGAGAGTTATGAGTTTCCATTTCCCACTGTAAATTATAATTATACTACATATTCCCACGACATACTTTATCGCATTACAAATGAAATTATCAGATATTTCTGTAACATCCAGACAAAATACAAAGAAAAAGAGCAAAATCAATATATTTTTTCTGTTGAAAGATAATATATAAAGGCAAATACTATATCAAAAGTTCACATTTTTATTTCATTTATTCGCTTACAGCTTCCTTTGTTATGCAGAAATAATCGAATCAGAAGCCTATTTCTTATCCCACATGAGATAACTGTGCCTGATTTTTATACCTACTGTTATAATTATTCGAATGCATATACGTTCAAGAATAACATGCATAGATGACACAAACTGACTATTTTTTATTTGTTCACATAGATAATTGGAACTCGAAATTTGTTTGTAAGACAAATATTTTCAGCCGACGTTCCAAAATGATTGGCCAATGAAACCATATTCTATGAATTTCTTGATTTCACTTGAAATTTATTTATGGCGATGCGCTCTCTGTTGAATTTAGAAAGAAATCTATGCTTCATAGAAACAATAGATTCAAAATATGCATATCCCAACATACAAAACATCTTTTCCTGGGGCGTCATTATTTTTTAGTAAAAAAGAAAAAGTACTGCATTGATGTATGCGCAACAGGTAGTATGCATACGTAAGTAGAACTGGAACTTTCCTCTGCATAGTCATGCTTTGCATGTATTTCTATTGCATGTATTACAAAGAAATACATATTTTTTCATTAGAAATATGCATTTTTAATCTCTTTTAGAAATTTTGCATATTCTGAATTTTTCCGATATAAATAATGCATTTTTAAAAATGGTTTAATAATAATATATTGTAATAGAAATATCTCATGACTATTGATATCTCTCTTTTGAATATCAATACATAAATATCTTTCCAAAGAAAAGCAAGTTTTGAATTATCACAAACTTTACAAGGGAATTTGCAATATTTGCGAGATTGGCCTAAACAACACTTACTCTCAAATAAAAATGTTATCTTTTATATTAAAATTGTAAGCCATAGGCATAGCAAGTAACTACATTTTTTATTTTCAGAATTCACAGAAAAACGCTTTATGCTTCGTTATATTATATTGTAAACCGGATTTTAGATCTTTTTATTTCTTAGGTCGAATAAAATCAAAATTTGACACAGTACAAAATATTACTAATAAGATTACATACTTCATTAGTTGCGATTTTGAGTTACCCTTTTAAATATATGAGGAAATGTAGACCTATAGACAGTTATAATTGACTCAAAATTTAGTACAAATTTACATTTTAAATATTAAGCTTGCATATCAAATTATATTTATCTATGTCATTGCGTTCTTTTTTTAGTTATCCTGTTAATTGCATGCATACGTATAGACCGGCAACGGTCATTTACCATGACGATTTTTTTTTTAAATATTGATATGAATTTTCGACTACTAATTTTATCCACTTTTGAGTTACCCTTTTAAATATATGAGGAAATGTAGACCTATAGACAGTTATAATTGACTCAAAATTTAGTACAAATTTACATTTTAAATATTAAGCTTGCATATCAAATTATATTTATCTATGTCATTGCGTTCTTTTTTTAGTTATCCTGTTAATTGCATGCATACGTATAGATCGGCAACGGTCATTTACCATGACGATTTTTTTTTAAATATTGATATGAATTTTCGACTACTAATTTTATCCACTTTTGAGTTACCCTTTTAAATATATGAGGAAATGTAGACCTATAGACAGTTATAATTGACTCAAAATTTAGTACAAATTTACATTTTAAATATTAAGCTTGCATATCAAATTATATTTATCTATGTCATTGCGTTCTTTTTTTAGTTATCCTGTTAATTGCATGCATACGTATAGACCGGCAACGGTCATTTACCATGACGATTTTTTTTTAAATATTGATATGAATTTTCGACTATTAATTTTATCCACTTTTGAGTTACCCTTTTAAATATATGAGGAAATGTAGACGTATAGACAGTTATAATTGACTCAAAATTTAGTACAAATTTACATTTTAAATATTACGCTTGCATATCAAATTATATTTATCTATGTCATTGCGTTCTTTTTTTAGTTATCCTGTTAATTGCATGCATACGTATAGACCGGCAACGGTCATTTACCATGACGATTTTTTTTTAAATATTGATATGAATTTTCGACTACTAATTTTATCCACTTTTGAGTTACCCTTTTAAATGTATGAGGGAATGTAGACCGACAGACAGTTAACTTCTGGTAATATGTATTCTTAATTATATCGTCTAAGTTTTTGTGTTGCGTAGTTAACAAGTTCTTTTGTTTTTGGTCAATTCGGAAATACAAGTTTATCGTGAATTTTGAATATGAATTTTATCTAAAATTACAGAAAAATGAGCAAATTTAGCGTTAAGACATAACAAATTTTGTTTGTTTTCAAGTTATAGTGTTTTAGACAGACATACGTAGAAATAGACAAGAACCATTTTAAAAATAAGTTTCTTGAGCTACGGGAGATCTGAAACGCGACAATTTTCAAAATATCAAATTCAAATTTTCGGGTGAAGTAACTAGTGGAAGTGGTCTTTCTAGAAAATAACTAGTGGGAGTGGGATTTTCACATCATCTCCATTAAAAGGCTTATTTCTCCCTCTTCTCATAAAACTGTGGATCTTGAGAAAGGCTGCAAATGCCTAACATAGAAACGTCAATTAATAGTAACGGAATATAGGTCTCTGGCGTGAATCTAGTATTTTTATTGATTGTAATAGCACTGCAACTGCAAAAAGCTGCAGCTTTCTGACCGATTGAAACCGAAATTCTGCATACTACTACAGTTGCAGTTACAAGATAACATATCGAATTTTATTGATTTTTAAGTTATTGCATTAATATTTGAGTAAAAAATATACATTAAGCACAGATGTTATTGAGTTTATATGCCTCCAAAAGTACAGAGCGACACACGTTAACTCTATTGCAGTTTCTGTTCAAAATTGGATACAAATCTGTATTATAGATTGCACTAAACATGGCACTTATATACCAAATTGTATCTACACAGCTATTTTTGTTTTGTAGTTATTAATTAAAACTAAAATCGAACAGTCATACATGCAGATTTCCTGGATTGAATTTCGTTCAAAACTTCACAAAAATTATCTATATATTTGGTTGTAAGTCTATGTACAGAATTTCATTCCTCTAGCTCAAAACATTTTTCAGTTAGAGGAAGATGGATATACATAATACAGATGACCTATAGATAGATGGACAGAAATAATGCAGATGGCTTATAGATAGATGGACAAACATAATACAGATGGCCTATGGATAGATGGACAGACATAATGCCGATGGCCTATAGATAGATGGACAGAAATAATACAGATGGCCTATAGATGGATGGACAAACATAATACATATGGCCTATAGATAGATGGACAAACATAATACAGATGGCCTATGGATAGATGGACAGACATAATGCTGATGGCCTATAGATAGATGGACAGAAATAATACAGATGGCCTATAGATGGATGGACAAACATAATACATATGGCCTATAGATAGATGGACAAACATAATACAGATGGCCTATGGATAGATGGACAGACATAATGCTGATGGCCTATAGATAGATGGACAGAAATAATACAGATGGTCTATAGATGGATGGACAAACATAATACAGATGGCCTATAGATAGATGGCTAAACATAATATCCACGGTTGCGCTCTTCCAATTCAGGGAGGTATGAAATCTGAAGATATGTTAGAATATTTGTGAAAATTATAATACTTCCTATATACATCGCATAAAATGGAAGTATAACTCCTAAAGCCTATAAACTCATATAATGACGCCGATTCCGGAAATCATAACACGTTCTTTTTATCTGAGAGTGAAGAGGAAAACATCATTATACCCAGACCAACTGCATTTGTTATCATCATGGGAACAGTAACTCAGTCTTTAAGAGGATCTTAAGAAGTGTATCTGGCTGACTCAGAACTACAGTTATTATCTGGCTGTAAACATTTTAACGGCTGGGCCGAAGACGGTCACTCACCTTTGCTTGGAAATGTGTTGCGTGGATTTAAGATACCAACGTTTTGGGCTTCCGAGAGTGCTTAGAGATTACATTTAGTATCATTCGTAAAGACTAGAATGATTCAAAACCTTGCTGAAAGTTTGACTTTCACGATTATCTCTATTTTATACGTTGCGATTATTACATAATTTTATCAATTCTATGTCTATAATTTTGTCAAATTTTTATTTTACAGAGATATTTCACGCTCATTTGTATATAAATTTGCAACATATTTTACTTATAACATAAGTATCAATAATATAACATGTTTAATTTTTTATAAATTTTATTGCATATTGATAAATTATTTTCATATTGATGTATTTGAAAAAATAATAAATTTAAAAATAGTATAATAAATAAATTATAATTAATTTAATAATAGCAAGATACATAAAATTTAAAAATAGCAAAAATATCATGATATGTTTAATTAAGATTCTAATAAATTTTATATACTAAATTATTTTGACATTTATATGTTTGATAAAATAATAAATTTAAATGAATATATAATGATATTATTGTATAGTAATAACTTATATTGTTAATTTATAAAATCCAATTCGCTTATTGAAAAAAAAAATCACAAAATATTAATTATAAAAAGTAAAACCGAATTGTTAAAAAAAGAATTATATATTTTTTGAGGCGTTTGAAAGCAGGCTATTTATATCTTCTATAAAATATTTCCATCAGTGAAATATTTCTGATATTTTAATGCTGCGTTTCATTTTTGATGTCACAACTCAAGGGCTTCTATAAATTATCACTGGCGGCTATAGATAAAGTCCATTTAAGGACATAATTTAAAAGTTCCCGTAGTCTGACATGGAAATAAATTAATAGTTTTTAGTAAATGGAGTGTTCATCAATATATCAGTCTGGTCGATTTATCCTCCATTCTGAACATTGACATTTTTTTGTTTTTTTCCATTGAAAAGATCCAGAGGATTAATAAATAATATTTTATGTGGACTCTACCTTTCTTAAAGTAAAAATACATATGATTTAACCTCGAAGACCGACTTTCTGTGAATTTTAAAGAGAAAATTGTCGTTATTGGACAGACGTGTAAATAGGATATAATATTTTTATGCACTGAATTATAATGTCAGTTATGAAACTCTATAACTACGATAAGCGAAAATTGTTAAAAGTATTTACAAAAGATAATAGTGTTGTGTATTTATTAAAAGGAGAGAATATATATAAAACAATGGACATTATACTTTTTATTGAAATAATCAAATGTTACTAATATTCAAGCTTTAGAAGAAACAAAAAAGTGGCTGATTGAAGGATGTGAATCTCTATATAAACTATTAGCTAAATCTGCATGGTGAGAATGGTAAATTAAAAATTATCTTACTTCCATGTCCCGAAAGTTGTGAACGACGCCATTTTTTCAATCATTGAATAAACCTTAATCTTACAAATCTGTATTTCTAATGGAAATACTGCATGAAGCATTTGGTCAATTTCATATCTTCCCATTTTTTACTCAAAAATTAAAGATTAAAATTAATAAATTAAACAAGTAAATTTTCTTTTTCAGTTTATCTCCAAAATATTTGCTTATGTATGAATAAAATTGAACCATGAATATGGTATGAACCATGAATAAAATATATGAGAAAAGTGTGCTGATAGGAAAAATTAATAACCATTAAATTTGAGAAATAAGCATATTTTAAAGTAGTTTCTCGTAATAATAGCAAGTCAATTTTTAGCAAGATTCTATTTCAATACTTTATTCATTTTCTTAAAATTTCATGGAAATCTTCTAAAATGTGAAAGGATAATCTCATTCTATGCACTAAACCATCGTATTTTTAGGTAGTTAAAAGGTATTTTTTTATATTTTGAGAAAAATCAAAAATTTCAAATAGGATTTTGAAAGAATTGAGAAGAAAATCAAAGTTTTACTTTTAATGATTATTTTTCCAAATGAAAAAAAAAAAACAGTTTTATACAATCTTTGTGATAATAATTATAAGTTTTGTGATAAGAGTTAAAATTACTTCAATACAAATATGACTTCTTATATCTTCTGGTCTAATAAATATATAACAATATAACAACATAATACATATAACAACGATATTCAAATTTTTGAATGTGAAAGTTTTATCATCTAATTATATTCTAATGTACTTGTATATGCAAACAAAATGTCATACTAACTATATATTTTACGAAATATATAGTCATAGTATGACATATATTTCATCTAATAGTATCATCATTTCTTCTGGTATCATCTAATTATATTCTAATGTGACGCATATGCATTTGTTGAAACAAATGAACTATATATTCATTCTCCGTAAATGCATCAGCGCTTTCTGTTTTCAGTGTGTTTCACAGCTGCATTTATTACAAGTTAAACATTAATTCTAATTTTTTATTAATTTTTAATTGAATAGGTGAATATATTTTCCTTTACTATTTAAGTGATTCATTCAACTCTAGTGGCGTAGTTTTAGTTTTTCCTTTCTTATGCCTTTCTTCATTTGTTGATGGTAGAATTTTATCCTTTTTCTGGGATATATTCATTCAGAAATCATCAGCTTCAAAAGCCCTCGTTTCGAATACATCCTGCATCATTTAGTTTAAGCATCCAGATAGTGCATTGAAAAAAGTATTTACTTCCTTTTTGTAGATTTGGTCTCATGCTCCATTTTTTTCGTTGTATAAACAAGATAAATCTGAAATATTTCGTGAAGTTGCGAAAGTGGTAATGTTTCGATAAAAATATACTTTGCAGTAGAGTTTATTTATATAGAAAGAATATTACGCGATTAGTAAATGATGATAATTCGCTTACATTTGACTCTCTCTATATTTCACATTTACATTTCTCATCTTTAAGTAAATGATAATCTGGATCACACGATGTACCATCCAACAATAATATATTACGTTTGAATACTGGAACTGGCATGATATTTGATTACATGCGGGTTTGTGCATTTTAATCAGTTGTTTTAATTGAATATCATAATACTGTATAATATTTTAAAAACTACTTTCCAACTTCAATCGCTTGTACATGAATGGAATATTTTAACACTGCAATGCAATTTTAATTCAGCAATAATGCTAGAAATCAACGCCGCGTAGTATCGATATTTTTAATTTTTCATTGAAGGAAATTATTTGCTTATTTTCAGTGGCTATAAGTATCTTGTTTATCAAATTTAATATGCATAGAATTATTTTTCAGACATATTTAATTTTATGAAACTTTAGCTATCACGCTTTCGTTTGCTTGAAATAAACAATAAAAAATGACTAAAATATTTGCAAGAATAAGTTTTGACACTTATTCGAAACCTTTAAGGCTTTTGACAGTCGCTATTTTAAGCAAATGTAGTAAAATAATAAAAATTAATACTTTTTTTTATTTCACTTGAATTCTTATATTACCTGTTGCTCACACACTCTCTATGTAACAGCCATTATATAAACTATTTTTGTAAAAAATATATTTTTCAATGTCATGTAGAATTTTCATTTAAGTATTTTTTTTGTATTTATTTGAACAAATATTTTAATTTTTTTTAATTAGAAATTTAAAAAAAAGATAATTCCAATTAAAAATCCATTTATTAAGACATGAAAGACAGCAAAAAAATTAACAATGTGACATTTTCTTGAAAACATTATCAATTTAAATCCTTGAGAATGTTTTCAGAAAACCAATTCATAAAGATTTTCTTTGTCATTATCTTATCTTACATTGAAATAATAATTTATTTTAATATAAAGATACTAAAATTCTTAAAGAAATTTTAAAAAAATCCCTTTGGAATATGTCAGTCTGTCACTTTTCAACCAACTATTAATATTTTCCACCTCTTTAACTCTAAGAATTCAGAAGCTAACAATGAGTTAAACGGAGTAAAAAATAAAGCAACATTTTCACAGTTATTTTTATGTAAATGGATTACAGACATGTAACGTCTTTGTCATTTGTGAATGTAGCCAGAAGAAGAGTAGACAATTTGGCGCCTGAAAATGGGCTGCACTCCAATAAAAGGAATTTTTCGTCCAGACAAAAGTAGTAAAATATGTCTAGAAGTTTCAAACTTTGCAATTTTATGGAGTAACGTATTGTCAAGTGAGAAAATCAATTCCTTTTTGAAATGCAGATATTTAGTTAGGAATCTATCTTAACTATAATATCTGCAAACATTATTGGGTGTTCAGATTATTCAATGTGTCTGCATTGTTTCATAAACGTATTGTTTCTTTTTAGTTTCGGTGAATCAGTTAAAGCTCTCAGATTATCTCTGAGAATCTGCGAGCTATATTCTGTATTCAGAGTATACAATTTTAATCGCTTGATTTAAAGTTTAAACCTTATATTATTTGCAAAATCATAAATTTAATAAAAGTGTAAGAATTGAAACTTCAATTATTATTATAATAAGGTTCAACTTTTTGAGATAATTAATTCCAGTTTATTTAAATCATATCATTACATTTTTTCTATGCATGTAATTTAAAATTATGAGTTTCGTGCTGAAAATAATATAATTTCATTGGAAATGTGGTTAAATATTTATAAATGTTGACAAAAATTATTCACTTTAGCCAGCTTAAATAAAAGCGGCTAAAGTGAGATGCTGACTAATTCACTTTAGCCTCCAGCTTAAATAAAGTGCGGCTTGTACTGAGCTACAATATTAAAAAATATATATATTTTAGGAAATTAGTTACATTTCAGAATAACAATTTCATACTTCAACACTTATTTAAATAAATTTGAAAATAGCATCTATTTGCAAAAATAATATTGTGATGAAGAAATATCATTCATATTCAAGATATCAAAAAGACATAATTATTTTTATTGTATTTATAAATAATACCTTTGATTCATTTTTTTACAGAAACATAATTATATTTATTATTTTCTCTAAGTTTCTGCAATTTATTTTTTGATTTTTCAGAGATCCTAAAGCAAAAGCAAAGTGAAATATTAAAATTATAAAATAGTATTTATTTAATTGACAAAACTAAATATGTGTTAATGCAATGGACATGCATATTTTGTTTTTTATGCATTTAAATTCATAATTTGTTTAAATGTTTTTTCTTAAATATCGTGCTACATTTATTATGTGTATGCATGTTAATATGAAGACTATTACCGGTAGCAGTTGTAACGGCATCTAAGTTTTGCTTATTTATAATAAAAATATTATATATTATTTTTTCTGAAATTTTCTATTCCAGCCATGAAAATTAATGGAAGTAGAAGTCGTTATTAAAAATGTGATAATAAATGCAATGTATCGAACCTAAATATAAAATAAAAGTTTCTATCAGTCTGCCTGTTTCCTAAATTCTTTTGAAGCAGTTACAGTTTATAAAATTTGTATAGAACATTTCGGAGTTCATTTCTTGATCAATTGATTTTTTCTCACTAATAACTATTTCGGGAAATTTTTAGTTTGAGAATAGCACGGATGGTAACACACTTTAAAATTAACATCATCATTTGAAAAGAGATTAAAAATAGAATATGTATTCAAATTTTGAAAGGAATTGCTAATTGGATCAAGAAAACTAATATTGATGAATATATAATAAATTCTAATATATTCCAATAGAAACCAGTAAATGAATATAAAAGCTTATGTGAAGATAAATTATTTTTCTTTTCAAAATATTTATGAAAAATTTATTTTCATTTAATTAACATGTATCTCTAATACTTTAAACATGTTTCTGTATAATAGAAGACGTATTATCTTTAGTTTATGTTATTTAGCATAATTCCCAGAAAGCTTAAAAGCCCTTTCATGTGATATTATTAGAAACATAATATTTTTTTATTATCTTATTAAATTACACGACCTTTTTTTATCGGCATGCGATGATTAAAAGTTTAACTAATAGTTAATATTTTGAAATTAATAGTTAATAATACTAACAATAACATAACATGAATAATAAATATTTCCCATTTTGATTATTTAATAATTTTCTTGAATTTAACTAATTAGTGAGGATTAGTGCATTATAAAACAAAAATCCCTAGTTCTAATAAGTATTATTGAAGCAAAATATAGAATCTGGAAAAATAAAATATTTTTAGGGCTCTGCAATAATTAAAAGGTTTTGATGAAATATTTTGCACTCGTTATTGGAATAGCCTCAGTCGTATTATATAGAATTAATTAATAATTATAAATTCAATGTACGTTAACAATGTATAAATAATTATCGAAAAATTCAACTCTTGTTTCAAATTATTTGTGTTTTGAAATTTACAGTTAATTAATATATAATATACACCTACTTAAATGTAATAGTTCTGATATCTCGTTACTTATAGTCATTTTTCCAATAATTGTAATCGCAAGCATTGATGATAAAATTTTAAAAAATAATGGAATTTTCATTTAAAATATTAAGGAAGTTGTGTCTTTCTAGGATTTCAATTCTGTCTCTTTATTATATTTATATCAATGAAATCATGCGCATTATCAACTAGGCATTTTAATTGGAAACAACTTTCCGAAGGAAATTTGAAGCCTTGTTTGAAATCATGTAGAATGATATCATATAACAAATAAGTGTTTCTGCTAATAATAAAAGAAAATTTTCTTTTGAGTGAATGTGTTTTATATATTTAACAAAAATATATCATATAGAGCTAAAATGTGCACAAAATAATGTTTTTTTTAAAAAATTTTATTAATTAAAAATAAAGGGAGATTAAGGAGTTTTTATTTAATATTATTTAAATACATAATAGCATAAAAGTTATAGTCTTTTAAAATCCAATATATGTATATATATAATTTTAATGATATCAGTTTAATTGCCGATCAGTTTTTCCTCTGAACTTTGTAGATTTTTTAAAACTTAATTCTGAATAATTTTCGATAATATTTTTCATTGTTGCAATTAAATTCATACAATCACCATTGCTGCATCAAATTATTGATCATTTGATTTTCTTTAATTGTTTAAAACTAAGGAAAGAATATTTTATGTATTATCTACCAGCTTTCTATGACAATAAAGAAATCTTAGGGTCGCTAAAGACAATGCGTAATTAAAAAATTAATTATTCGAACAATTACGTTTTAATAGTCCTAATATATCATTGTACTTAACTCCATTAGCAAGGCCATGATTGGATTGAACAAAATAGGTATGAAGTCGGAATATCAAATTCTGCTTAAGAGAATTTAGTGAAATAAAACTTTTTAAAAAAATATTTTAACAATAAAATAAACAATATTTTTGGATAATAAACTGATTTTCTTAGGTAACACTTAATTAAAATTGAAATTATAACATTTTTTATTCATGAAAAATTAATTCCCAAAATAAGAAACCCTTTCCTTAAACACTTGTATTACTTAGGAGATTTCTCTAGACTTTCGCTTTGGATCAAACACTCGTAAATGCAATTTCTTTTTTATGGACATTAGAAAAAACTATATGACAGCATCACTTTTTCTCAAAACTGATCCTGATCATAAATATCAATTAATAAAAAAATATTTCATCCATGAATATTCGTTAAAAATATTGCAATTGTTATAATCCATTAAAGGAGATATTGCATCACCACTTTTCCTTGAAACTGGCATTCATATCAAGGCACTTTTCTTAGGAATTTACAAAGTTCGAAATGTTTTCTTCAAAAATATTTGTAAGCAGGAAATAAAATCGCCTTAAAATAGCATAATTAGGTTGTTTATTATAATGACATTCGACTGAAGGTATGATTATTCCTGTCATCCAAATCGGAAATACAACAAGAAGTAGGAGAAAGTAAATAACATCATTAAAAAAGTGAACCTGTAAATTCATCTAGTTATGTGTAGTGGAGTAGGATATGTACTTTTGGTACCGAAAGCCATGGGGATGCTTAGAATTCCATAGAATTCGCCATACATCATTATGAAAATCATCTATGGGCGTAGATGAAATTAGAACCACTAAATGGTTATTGGTGAACAAAACATTAGGTCAATAAAAGCATGGAGAAAACGCAAAGACATCTCTCTCCCCTCAAAAAATCTGGTTAGGTGTATGCAAAAGCAGGTTTTATGGCGATTCATAACACATGAGCAGATCACAAATCACCAATCATTAAGACTATAAAAAATCCAAAGAAATAATTGACTTCTTTTGCTATTAATTCTCTTTATATAATATTCTAACAGAGTATGGAGTTTTTTAGAATGTGTTCACGCGAATGTCGCTTAACGCCAAACTTGGCAATGTTAAAATTACGGCAACCCCTTTACCCGCCCTTCCGGTCGAGTCTTTCAGGGGTTCTTTAGAACGTTGACCCGCATCGGCTCCCCAGCCCCCGCAGAAGCTGTAAACAACTTCAGTTTGTAAGGCTTAACAAAGCCACCGCAATGCAATACCGCAATCAGCCATGTATTATATGAACTACTCACCGCACAAGGAGTGTATATAGTGTAAATAAAGAAGTTTAAGCAAAAGTACAGTCCACTGCTCACTTCGAATCACCATATTTATGGTCCGTCGAGCCGGAGGAATTACTAGTAAAAATAATCATGGCTAATGATCAAAGAGCAAAAATCATATCTCTTAACAGAAAGAGAGTTATAAAATCCTCTTTAACAAAGCTGAACTCTTTTATCGAAACGGATGATTCAAAGGACTTTATAGTGTATCAAACTAAATTGGATAATCTTCTCAAGATTAAACAAAACCTAAGTTTTCTGGTCAATACCAAGACTGGCAGAATTTTAAAATTCAATTTGAAAATATCATTGAAAATAATGATAAATTAACTGAAAATCAAAAATTATATTATTTAAAATCACCTCTTAGTGGTGCAGCCGCAGAAATAGTGACAATAGAAGAGACCTATGCCAGTTTGAAAAATGCTCTGAAAGAACGTTTTGATAATAAACGCTTATGCGTTCAAAGCCATTTCAATGACATTTTGACTTTAGAAATCCATACATCCGACTCAGCAAAAGCTTTACGAGCTTTTGTGGACAATTGTATTAAACATGTTCGAGCGCTTAAAATTATGGGTTTAGAACAAAACTCTTTTTCTGAATCATTATTGATCAATATTTTGATGAAAAAACTAGATAGAGAATCAAGAAGACAATTTGAACTTTCTTTGGTATCATCTAATTTACCTACATGGTGCGAATTCATTGAATTTTTAGAGAAAAGGTGTCTTGTTCTTGAAAACATTCAAGGGAGCATTACCGCAAAATCAAAACCGCAACAAGAATCCAATAAAAAATCTCATTCATTTTTTGTAGGAAATAATTCAAAGAAAGTGTGTGTCGCATGTAATAAGCCTTTACACCCTTTATTTAAATGTGAAGCATTTTTAAAATTAAATCCCGTGTCTAGATTGAATATGATCAAAAATACGCATTGTACTAATTGTTTATCGGATTCTCATAAAACGAATCATTGCCGCAGCAATAACCGTTGTAAGATCTGTTCTGGCTTTCATAATAGCCTTCTTCACGTTGATTCTTCTATAAGAAATAAAAAACAACAGCAACAAACCTCAACCAATAAATCTAGTGATCATCAAAATACTTCAGACTCTAACTCAAATGCTTTAGCTCAAACAGAAATATCTCCTTCTCTCTGTTCGCAAGATCGAAAGACAAAAAATGCAAATTCATCTATTTTGCCTACTATTATTGTTTATATTAAAAACGCCGCTGGTCAGAAAATACCTTTGCGAGGCATCTGTGACACTGGGTCTCAGAATTCCTTTATAACTACAGAAGTCGCGAATAAATTAGCTCTTAAAAAATATAAAAATAATGTAACGATTTCCGGTATCAATGGAAAAACAAGTCAGTTACATTCAAAAGTGTTAGCAGAGATTTCAAATAGCGATGAATCATACGTTACAATAGCTCAGTTGCTCGTCATTCCAAAAATTACTGAATGTATTCCTTCAATAAATAAAAAAATTAGAAAAACAAAGTTTGCCTGATGGATTCAATTTGGCTGATCCTATGCAAGGTCAAAGGGCAATTGATATATTACTTTCAGCTTCTTTCTTTTTTGATATATTAATGCCAGGGAAATATATTTCAGATAATCTGATTTTACTGAATTTGCGTTTCGGATTTATTGATAGCTCTGCAAAAGAAGGAGAGTCAGAATTTAATCATAAATTCTGTGGTCTTGTTACGCAGAATGATAATTTAGAAAAAATAATAGAACGATTTTGGCAAGTCGAAACATTACATGAAAATAAATTTTCTTTAAGTGAAGACTCAATTTATTGTGAGGAACATTTCAAGCAAACATATAAACGCAATGAGGTAGGTAGATATATTGTGGAAATGCCAATAAAGGAGAATCCTCCTGTGTTAGGTGAATCAAAACAAATAGCGCGAAATCGTCTAGACAGTTTAATTACAAGGCTAAACAAAAACCCGCAAATGAAAAAGCTCTATTCTGAATTCATTGAGGAATATGAAGCTCTTGGCCACATGGAAAGAGTAATGGAAGATGAATTACCAGAAACTAATTATTTTTTACCTCATCATGGAGTCTACAGGGAAGGATCTACAAGCACCCCTCTAAGAGTAGTCTTCAATGCTAGCTCCCCTAGCTCTAATGGAGTTTCATTAAATGATTTATTGTGTAAAGGTGATGTTGTTGAGGACATTTTTGAATTAATATTAAGGTTCAGGACACACAAGTTTGCCTTTACATTTGACATTCAAAAGATGTTTCGTCAGATTTTAGTTGCGCCACATCAAAGAGACTATTTACGAATTTTATGGTTTGATGAAAACTCTCATCAAGAAGTAACATTTAGATTAAAAACTGTGACATATGGCATTTCATGTGCACCTCATCTTGCCATACGCACCATTAAACAATTAGCTTTAGATGAAGCGTCGAACTTTCCGTTAGCATCGGAAATGGTTTTACGCGACCTTTACATGGATGATGGGATTAGAGGCGCCCCGGATATCCAAACTGCTCAAATTCTACAACAACAGCTGATAAAAATGTTCGCAAGACCATGAATGTCCTTACATAAGTGGACTTCAAACTCACAGGAACTTTTAAATAGTTTTCCAACTTCTAATCCTGAAAACAATTTTCCCATAGATGAGCAGGTCTCAAAGGCTCTTGGCATGCATTGGAAGCCTTTCGAGGATTTATTCATATTTACAGTCAAATATGAAAATAAATCTATGCTCACGAAACGAACAGTTCTCTCAGTCGTTGCCAGACTCTAAGACCCCTTGGGTGTGCTCGGACCAGTTATCTCTAAAATGAAGATTTTTCTCCAAAAATTGTGGTTGCAAAAACTTACATTTGAAACCCCCTTCCTCCAGCCATTGGTAAAGAGTGGAGTCATTTAGTTCAATCCCTTAGGGCTCTTTAGCTAGTAAAAATCCCAAAATGGATTTTAAATGAAAATCCTGTAAAATTAATTCTTCATTGTTTCTCAGACGCCAGTGAAGCCGCATATGGAGCAGTTATTTATCTACAATGCATCAGTGACAATGATATAGTCACATCTAGACTTGTATGCAGCAAATCTCGAGTCTCCCCATTAAAGACTGTCTCCATTCCCAGATTGGAACTTTGTGCATGTCTTCTCACCGCTCAACTAAAGGCCAAGGTTGAAAAAGCTTTACATCTACAAATTGATAGCGCAGTGATGTACACAGATTCTACTATTTCCCTAGCCTGGATTCAAACACCACCACATCGTCTCAAGACATGTGTTGCAAATAGAGTGGGAAAAATACAACAACTGACGCAGAACAACAAATGGCAGCATGGTTCCTCCACTTTAAACCCCGCAGATGTGATATCAAGAGGACTAGTTCCAGAACAACTGATTGACAACTATTTATGGTGGAAGGGACCAACTTTCCTTCAAGAACTACCTGTTTCTGTGAACTCTGCTGACCAACAAATGATTAATGCATCTCAAGATTCCCAATTTTTATTGGAACTCAAGGATAATACCACTCACACCTTAGAGACTTTAAATTCAGATTTTCTTACTAACTTTTTCAAAATTAGTAATAAGTATAACAAATTAATACGTGTTTTCAGTTTTCTCCTCAGATTTCTAGGAAACTGCAGAAACAAGAAGATGAAGGGTTCACTCTCCTCAAAGGAAATCGAGGAAGCAGAATTTAAATTAATTTCCCTTGTACAACAAAATGTTCTTGCTGATGACTTCAAAAACTTAGCAAGTGGTAAACAGGTAAACCCTTCTAGCAAATTAAAAAGTTTATCCCCTTTTTTGGAAGAAGGTTTTAATGTAATTAGAGTAGGAGGCAGACTTAGAAAAACCGACCTATCCTTTTAGGTAAAATTTCCAATTATTTTACCTAAAACTCATATCCTTACTAAATTAATAATGCAAAGTATTCATCTTAAAAATTGTCATATTGGAGCCCAAACTTTACTTCATTTAACTAGATAGATGTATTGGTCCATTGGGGGCAGAGATATAGCTCGCAGTATTGTTCATAACTGTATTACTTGTTCCCGATATAATCCTCATCTGTCTATTCAAAAAATGGGTGATTTACCCGCAGAACGTTGTAATCCTTCGTTACCATTCAATATTACTGGAGTGGATATCTGTGGTCCGTTTTTTATTAAAAATAAGTTTCAAAGAAAAGAACCTCTTCAAAAAATTTATGTCTCAATTTTTGTATGTTTTGTAACGAGAGCAGTACATTTTGAAATTGTTTCAGGCTTAACATCAGATTCTTTCATAGCTTCCCTAAAAAGATTTATGTCACGAAGAGGCAGAATTTCTATTATTTTTACAGACAATGGTCGTAATTTTGTAGGTGCCAATAATGAGTTGAAAAGACTATACAAGATAGTCAGCAATCCAGATAATGTGTTGGCAGATTATCTAAGCTCAGAAAAAATTAATTGGAATTTCATTCCCCCCTTGTCGGCTCACTTCGGTGAAATTTGGGAGGGAGGAGTTAAGTCCTTTAAATTTCATTTCTTAAGAGCCGTAAGCAACCTAAAATTGACTTATGAAGAATTCCTAACTGTAGCAAATCAAATAGAAGGAATTTTAAATTCTCGACCATTAACACCGCTTTCTTCAGATCCAAATGACTTGCAAGCTTTAACCCCCGCACATTTTTTTAGTTCGTAGACCTATTTCCGCAATTGTTGAACCAAATTTAACAGATTTTTCTGATAATGCCTTGAAACGTTGGCAACGGGTAACTAAAATAACCCAATATATTTGGTTTAGATGGCATAGAGATTACCTTAATCATTTACAGCAAAAGTCAAAATGGTACTTTCAAAAGGACAACATTAGTGTCGGTACCATGGTAGTAGTCAAAGACGACAATGTCCCTCTTAATTCTTGGTTGTTAGGACGTGTTGTTAAGGTTTTTTATGGTAAAGATAATATTATTCGAGTGTACCTTGTTAAAACAGCCAAAGGGACTTATAAACGTCCAATTACGGAATTAGCCATATTGCCATCTGAAACCTAAATGTTCATTTATATTGTGTTTATTGTATTGTATTTTGTATACTTATATATCTAGTAGTTTGAATTTAGTTATTCTGTAGTATTTAGTGTCTTCATTGTATTTTAATGTGTATTGGAACTTTATGTATATATTCTTTCATATTGAATTTTGCATTTGTTAATTTAACTTTCAATTTAAGATTTATTGTATTTCTATATGTATTGTGTGCAACGTCATTGTACTTTTGAGAGACATTGCACGGTCGGGCGGTATGTTCACGCGAATGTCACTTAATGCCAAACTTGGCAATGTTAAAATTACGGCAACCCCTTTACCCGCCCTTCCGGTCGAGTCTTTCAGGGGTTCTTTAGAACGTTGACCCGCATCGGCTCCCCAGCCCCCGCAGAAGCTGTAAACAACTTCAGTTTGTAAGGCTTAACAAAGCCACCGCAATGCAATACCGCAATCAGCCATGTATTATATGAACTACTCACCGCACAAGGAGTGTATATAGTGTAAATAAAGAAGTTTAAGCAAAAGTACAGTCCACTGCTCACTTCGAATCAACAGAATGATTTACAGATGTCGCTTGTTATGAAGATATCGCACTCATACTTAACGAAAACCAGATATTCCACTTTGTTTTGATAATATGTTTGATAATATTTTGTACTACATAACACTCAGTATTCTTCCTAAATCTTTCAATTCGCAACCAAGTCGCCAAAAAAGTGTCCGATTGGTTATGGATTTACAGGTATAATAATGTTATTGACCTTCTGGGACTATTTCAGAAGGTCAATATCATTATTACACCTGTGAATCCATTAATTTTGTTTCTAAATGTCTCTGTGCAGCGATGATGTTAAAATACCTGAAAAGGTATATTATAAATATATAACAATATGTCTCTCAAAGTTAGTTAAGAATTGCTATTGATCAAAAAATATAAACTCTATATTTCTAATTCCGATTTTTTAGGATTAATCTAGCTGAAAAATTATGTGTGAAATTGCGATCAAAATTTGCTTATCAACATGGGTGTATTTTGCAATAGCAATGAATTTCTTGTGTCTACTATTTTCTCACAAATGCAGAAACGGAAATTAATTTCCATTTCAAATTCGTGTTTTTTGTTGTTGTTTTTTAGGCCACCTGAAGATCTGATTCAATATTTTACAGATAATTACACATATTTGGAGTATATTTTTTTTGGGGGGGAGGGGATATTATTTACAGAATGTTTGAACAAAGTAAACCAAGGCATTCGACTTTATTTTGATAATGTTTCGTAATACATTATACCAGATAATATTTACAAATTTTTAGCTTGATTATAACTGCAACAAAGTTATATTTGTTGTGTTAAAAATTTATTTAAAGTATAATGCTAATATTTGACATATTAACCATCCATTTTGTATAGATATATTAACTAGTTTCAATTAATTGTTTTAACTTGTTGTTGCAGTACCCAATATTAGCTCTTTCTGTAAGAAATTATAAATATAGTATTATTGTTTAATTAGTATTTTATTACTAGTTCCAGCGACTGAATATATAAGTTATATTATTTTTTATTGAACACATTTCAAACTTTGTAGTACGAGAAGGCAAAGAAAATATATAAACATTTAAGTATTTAGAAAAAAAAATAAACAACGCGTGAATTTAAAATTTGAGCATATTACCTGACATAAAAAACACATGTAATCCTAGCATAGCAATTTAAATTAAGGAAATATGTTCTAATTGAAACGAAAATCTGAAGCAATATGAAATGTCATTTAAAATATTATAAAACAATACCTTTGTTTCTGTAATAAAAAGAAGAAATATTTTGTTTAAATTATGTTTTACATTTTATTCTTTTATTTATAATTTAGGATTGCATTTACAGCTGAATTTTGGAATATTGTTACCTCAAATTCATTACCAGGCTGACCCACTCCTAAAAAATCAAAATTAATTTATTAAAAATCTAAAATTAATAAGAAAATCCATTTTTTTTCAGAACTTGCAAATGGGAAACCTTAGAAAAATTGATCAAAAAAAAAAGTGAGAGAAAAATTATTCTTCTCTGCTATATTTTAACAAAGAAATATTCACAAGCAGGAATATTTACATTCAGTTCATATAACTGGTCAGCATTAATAGTTGTTCTGATGTTACAGTATAAACGCAAAATCGTTAGTGAAAAAATATCTCATATAATTAATTTATCCTTATTAATTATCATTTTAAGATTCAAGTAAGTAAAGGAGAAAATATATCGTATGAATTAAAGGAAACGAGAGAAATTGTTTCTTCGAGAACATAACAAGAAATACTTAAAAAAATAAGTTTATATAAAAATTTAAATATCAGAATTTGCTTTCTTATTTAATATTGTTTCTTATTAAAGTTTGTGTTGATGCTATTCCAAATTCCTCAAAATCTGAAAGGAATATTACGCTAATACGGATTTAATATTTTCAACAAAATAAGTTTTTGGTTTCGGTATGGCAACAGCGCGGTTTCATTTTAAGATATGTGTTCACAATAAAATAATTCTGCGACAAGTTTTACATGCATTTCTTTTTAGCAATGTGACTTTTCCCCATGCTCAAAAGGAAATTTTCAATAGATGTTTACTTGCATTTTTCTTCCACTTCCAATTCTAATTTAAATGTTTGGGATGGTAGCATAAAATCAGAAGTATAGAGTTTGATATACAAGTTGCTTTGCAAGAGGCTTTCTACTACGCTTCATAGATCACTGATGCAAGAAAAGTGAGAAAACATTTTCTATTTTTATATAAAAACACTGGAAAAATTTAATATAGGTTCTATTTATATTTAAATCTGAATGTTTGAGAAGTGAATTTTTCATACATAAAAAAGAAAAAAAAAATGAAGCTTGAAAAGGCTGTATATTGTATGATCATAGGTTGCATATTTATAATAAAATAAGTTAGGAAGTAAAGAAAACATTGAATTTAAATCAATCATTATGCATCAGATAGATGGAAAATAGAAAATATATTTAGTTTTAGTCTGCATATATATGCAAAACGTTTATATATATATATATATATATATATATATATATATATATATATATATATATATATATATATATATATATATGCAGAGAGAAAGAGAAGCGGAAATCAAGGAATAGATAAATTGTTTTATCATGCTTTTATGTAAGGAAAAATAATATGTTTATATTTAGAAAAATAACTGATAGACATAATAAAATTGCACCGTCAAAAAGAACGTACAATTTGCTTGATATAATAATAAACGATCTATTCAATTTATGCTTTATATCAATCGAAGTGCTAAAGTATAAGTGTGTTTTTCCATTGTTTACAATACACTTTCTGAATAATTTTGATACACTTCATTAGAATACATTGCATCTTTTAACTAAAGCGTTTCAACAATAGGCTTGCATACCACATTGAGAATTTTTTTTTTGTTTTGTTTTGTAAAACGAGTAAAATTATTACATCAATTCATTAATGATATTCATAAATGATAATATTTTGAAGGATGACAGAAACATACCTAAAAAATAAGCTGAGGACGAGAATACATGTTTTAGTTCAATCACTTGAATACTAGTTGATTTTTTTTTTTTTTTTGAAAATACATTTCCATTATTAAGTACAAAACCATGTATGTTTCAGAAAAAAATTATTTGGCTCTAAATTCTACCAAAATTTGATTGGTTGAAACCCAGCAATTTCTGTGGTTAGTCACGGTTTTTTTTAATACAAAATATTAATTGATGGTTTACAAATTCCCAAAGGAAACATTTCTATAAGTATGAAACAAATAATTTTAAATTGAATTCATATGAATAATATTATTTCAATTTATTCAGGATATTTCGGTGTTGCAAATAATAATAATAATAAAAATAGTTTTCTTTTGTGCAGAGTTTTAGGGAAGGAGGGGGATACAAAAGGTAATGTTAATAGATATATCGATTTACTTGAAAAATTTATACAATATTTAATATTTTTCCGGTTAAATATCATTACAAATCATTATACTGTAAAAATTATAAAACGAAATAGAGATTTAATAAATCAAAATACTTGCTCTCTTGTTACTATCTATTCACTTTATCATTTCATGTTTGCTTAGACATTGCCAGGAATACCGGAATAAAAAAATATCATCTTGAAACACATTTCAATAAAAACATTTTGAACACATAATCCAGTATCTATTTATTTATTCTGAAATTTTTTTTTATCAATATGAAATAAAATTTTGTCATTTAGGAATAGTTTTAGTATGTAATTTTTATTTAGATTCATTAATAATCATTTCGTTTAGTTAGATTTAAACACAAAAAGATTTAAACATAATACGAAATTGATTGTAATCTAATTTTGATTTAGGTTTCTTGGAATTCCTTAATAAAGTGACAAAGAAACAAAAATTTTAAAAATGCTCATTTTTTGTAAAAAATATATAAATGTTTCGATTAAATTGTCTATCAAAATTTAAGTTTCCACTAGAGTTAAAGTTCATATATATATATATATTACTTTTTATATGATATTTTTATGAAATTGTTTTATTTGAAGAAGCTAACGCTGTCTTCAGGATTTTGATGAATACTTAAAATTAAGCCACTAAGAAATAAACTCTAATCGCATATATATGCTTGCATATAAATTCACACATATCTGAATGGCATCAAAAGTGTTTGAATGTTTTAATACTTAAATAACATAAGTCTGTATGGATATTAAATGTGCCTTTAAATGTTCTTCTAAACAGGTTTAATTATGGATTTTGTTAATTGATTATTTAATTGCTTCTGCTAACAATATACATTTTGTAAAAAACTATATAATTTCAATTACATCATTATTGCTGAAATTATTTATTATACCATATTTACTTATGAATCTAACATTTTAAATGTTATTTTATTACTGAAGCATTAGTCCTGGTAGTTTTCTTTTTCAGAAAAGGCATTTGTTTTAGAATCAAATTAATAAAATGGTATCAGAAATTTCTAATTTGTTTCTTATTAATTTAAACACCTATATATACTGTTTTTTACAAAACAAAATCTTTGTTACTTTGCAACCGTTTTTTTGAATAATTATTCAATTTACTGAGTCAAAGAAATTTTAAAAAATGACACTCGTTTTGACAAATTTATTGAAGAAAAATTATTGCTTACTTATTAATAGATTCATAAAAACTCCCAACTATGTAGTTCCTATTTTCTAATAAAGTTCTTTTATGATATCAATAAAACTAGTTAATTTTCAAATTAGGTACTTCACTTGTAATGAAGTAACTTTTATCTTCATCTTATTTTTATTTTAAAAACTTCAGTACTGAATGTAAACTCAAAATATATTTGAAGAAATACGAAATGTTTTCTGCAAAATAATACCAATTTTGTAAAAAAATATTTTTATCTATTTATTTTACTTTGCTATGGCAAAGATAATGATTTGTTTAGTAAAGAATTACACTTTATTTCTTCCTCATTACCATTTATAAGCAATTTAATAAAAAATAATCGTTTGTTTATATACATTCCTTTTAAAAATATGAATATAATAACAAGGAAACTTTCAATAACAGTTTAACCCAATTATTGGATGAACAATAAGTATGAAGTGTTTGAAGAATTGCTTTTCAAACAAGTAAACAATAAGAAAAGGAATTTCAAAATTGGACCTAATTTGTCGAATTGATAAAAGAACAATTCCCTAAAGAACATTCCTTATTCTTATTTCTTCTTCTGTATTTTAATATTTTTCAAATAAGTATTCTTCAAAATTTTTGGAGTAAAAATAATTTGAAAATATGAGCAATTTTAGTTAGTTTGTTCCCGGTTTTTAGTATTCGAAATTTTGTTCAGCCTGCATTTAACTTCATTCCGTTGAAATCTTAATATTTACAGATTTCTCTTAAAAAAATATTTATAATATTGTGAATGAAATTGGTGAAATAAGTTTCTTTATTGGAATAGATATTAATTTCCATAAATCTTTGAATTATTGTGAAATATGCTCAGTTTATTGGAGGTTTTTAATTTTAGAATTTTGGTAATTCTATTTAATACTTAAAATTACATCTACTTAGTACATTTTATTTTAATGCATTAAATGATATATAAGAATTCCGCTATATTTGGAAGTCCTTTATATTTAAAGAAATGTAGTGAGAACATAATAGTACCGATTTAAGAATTTTTCTTCCATTCATTGATTTATTTTTATTCTCAAAAAACTTTGCAAATGCTTTTTTTTTCAAAATTACTTTTTTTCTTTCATATTATAATTACCTATTTTATAATTCATATTATAAATACCAATTTCCAGAAAAATTTTCTATTTTGTTATATGTCGAAATTTCCTATCCATCGCAGTTTACGACAATGTACGAAATGTAAAGTGTTAAATGATAGGCGCATGCATCTTCAGCCATGCAGTATGCAACATTTTATGTATGTCTTAAGGTGCAATTACGGTTATGCATGAGTATGGGCGTCTGACAAATTTAATTTAACCCATTATAAAAAAGTGTCAGCCACAAATTTTCAGATAAAATGATTTTTTTTCTCTAGATAATCAAAACTATTTAATTTTTATTTCTAACATTCTTACAATTATTACAGATAAATTAAAAAAAAAGAATTTCTTATAGGTATGCCAAGTGCGTCACAATTTTAGCGGCGAAGAAGTCGATAGTCCTTTCGTTAAACTATACGTTTGTATCCTTTTTAAAATATAGCTCAAGTTCAAAAGTTATATTTTTCCCGAAAGCTCAATTTTGAAGATTTATATGTGAAAAGGTTCTTTCCGGTAACATGGAAAAAAAGCCTTTAGAAACTTTTTACCAGATTGCTTGACGGCCGTAAAATGAAAATTTTGCATATGAATTCTGGAACATAAGTCAAGCTTGAAAAGGAGATAAATTCAATATAAATATATTCAAGTAAGGAGAGTAGTTGGGAAGAATTTTACTCGAATACATTTTACTTTCTTGCTACATTTTATTAAAGATATGCAATCTCAAATTCAAATAAAACTTTTGAAGGCGGCCTATATTTTTCTATATAAATATGTTTAACATAATAGTCTCGTTTGAAATATAGTTACGATCTTTTAAAAAAAAGTCGGAATCGTTAAATCCATTATATATTATTATTAATCATTTAGAAAAGTGCAGTACGATTTCAATAAATAATAAGTCTCTTTACTTTGCAAAGGATTATTGATTTCGGAAAAAAAAATGTATAACAGTAATTCTATTCCTAAATTTTGGAATACATTTTCGTTCGAGAACATGATAGAGGGAAAGTGAAAGCGATTGATTTCAAATCTTGAGAAATTTGAATGAATCTATGCAGTTTTACAAAAATGTATGTCTATTTTCAAATAATAACCGAAAAAGAGAAAGATGTTTACAATATTCATCATCTGTTTTATACGTTTGAAACAGTTTTGTTTGAAAAACAGTATCTCAAATATTTTACAGAGTAAATATTTATGAAAATTGGCAAATCAGATCGTGTATTATAAAAAATGTTTGCTTTGTTTCCATTATAAGTTTATTTCATAAAATTATAAAAAAAAGTAATATTCTATTATGTGTTTTTCATACATTTTTTTTAATTTTAAAAAAGCAATTTAAATCAAATTGACAAGGAATAATAGTTATTGGGAGGAATATAATATATATATCTATCTATACTTATAATAAAGCTCAATGTGTGTGTGTGTTGGCGCTCTACAGGCAAGGTCATTTGACATACAGCTATCAAATTTGGTACATGTATACCTTAGAGGTCGGGAATGTGCACCTGGGGTCCCTTTTTTGAACTTTTAATTAGAATTTTAATTATTAATTAAAAACTAACTTTCCCGCCAAAAAAATCTTCCATTTTCCCCACCGCCAACTTTTCCGCCAAAAAAATCTTCCATTTTTCCCACCGCCAAATGAGTAAGAGTTCAGTTTTTTTTTCTCCCAACAGAAATGAGGCTAGGGTTAACGTTTTTCGGCGGATTATTTCAAACGATTCTGTTTATTTTCTTAATGTTTTATGCATTTAAAATTAAACATTGTTAATTAATCCCTGTTTCAGATTCATTCTGAAGTACTTTTGAATTAAAATAACACAGAATAAAGGAAATTAAAAATGTATAATCTCCATAGCGTTACCCCAACTGGCGTAGAAAAATTCACGCATTTGCGTTACCGTAATTGGCGGAGAAAATTCACGCATGCGCACTGTGTTCTGATTGTTGGCATGGCAACCATTATCAACGGACAATTTAAATTACTTTTAGGTTAGTTGTATGCTTTTGTAAGTAAATTGTATTTATGTTAGTTATATATTTTTTGTATATGCTTATAGTTTTAAGTACATCGTTTTTTAAGTAGTTTTTTTTAAACCTGTTTTCGACCGATTATTTTAAACGATTCATTTTATTTTCTTAGTGTTTGATGCATTTAAAATGAAACATTGTTAATGAATCGATCTGTTCATGAGGAATCTGAGAAAATTTTGTTGACAAATTCTTGAGATATTACATAAATTAAGAAAGATATTCTTTAGTGCCCATAAAGTTTAAACGCTCAGTGACTCTATTATCAGTAAGCATATTATTAAAAAAATGCTTTGTTTCAGTAAAAAAATATTATTATATTAATTGCAGATTAATCCTTTACACTTTAATTTAAAGCATAAATTCTACGAGGGGTAACAGAAAATGAGAGAGATACATATCACGTTATGACTGAAGGCCTTTATAATATTATGAGTGAATTATATGACTATCAAAATTTGAAGTTTTAAAATATTTTGCTGAAGAATCTATTAAAGTTGGAATTGCATAAAATATTTAATTATTAAAATTTTAACGAACATTAAGATTGGCGAACCGGCTGGTCGCCAAAGGTGGCTAGTATATATATAAAATCAAGTTAATAACTAAATCAATAGAGCTTGGCTTTACATCAATCATTCGAATATATACATTCGATACAACTTGTGTATCAGATTCATTAATTTCTATAGATGTGTTGGAAAATGTGCATTTTTTAAATGTTTACTTGTTTATTTTTATTCATGGATAATAAATCTGACTTTTGTAAGAATCATTCGAAGCAAATTATTTTCCAAAAATGGACATAAGTATCACATATTTAAATATATAATGGTCTCAAACAGAATGTGCACCTTTTCCACCAAATATGAATATTTCAAGCTATTTCCTCTATGGAATATTAGAGAGAAAAATGAATTCAAAACATTATAAGAATATGGATACTCTTAAAATTATAGTATTGCGTGAATGACACAAATTAACTGATTTGATGATGGTTTGTCTGTAATCAAGCAATGATATTAGATATTGTTTTCGATCTTATATCGTGATGCATGTCGATTTGAATAAAATTATTTCTACGTACAACTTCAATGATGATGTTCATCATTAAGAGTTTCTTTTTTATATCTGTAAACCATGATGACTCGATGTTTGTAACAGTATTTAATACAATCACCCTATATCATTGTTTTTTACCTTAAAATTCTTCCATAATTAATTTATCTATCATAATAATATTATAATAAATATTTTACCTTAAGTATGCTTTAACATTTTAAACGCAATAGTCATTGCATCGAAGCCAATACTAAACGGCCTAAATTATTGAAGGAAAATATCAAGAAAATTCTACTTTTCCTATATATATTTTAAAAACAAATTACGATCTAATTTTGTAGAAATAAAATGTCATATTTACTAGTAATCATCAATGTATCATTATTCAATCAAAAAGAACTTGAATAGAAGTAATTGGCATATTTTTTAATTTATTTATTTTATAAAGAATATTTTAACTGGAACTTACTTTTATTTAATATTCATTATTCTATTTAGCTTGTATAGTTTTAATGCCTAATACCTTACAAACAGAATATTGTATTTTACTATCAACATTTTCAGTAATTTAGAATTTTCTTTATAGGAATTTGTAATGCATAATATTTTATATTTGCTTTGACCTTTAAACTAAGTTTGAAAGAACTTTCACTAATACGTTATATAAAATAAAAATAATACCTTTACAATCCATATGGATGTGCATATGTGTTCGTTGTTTATTATGCTAGATGTTTCAGTAAAAATTATTGAATAACAATAATTCATTCCAGCACTCTAATATTTATGTCAACGAAAGTACTAACTAAGAGAAAGTACTAACGTGAAGCGCATTATTCCAAACACTATCGAAATTTTCAATCTTTAATTCATATATTTATATTAAAAAAACTGAAATTTAAAAAAAAAATCGAAAAAAAAATTCTTATTACCTTTAACCTTATTTTTTCTTTCATATCAATGAAACAAATTAATATTATTAAATTTATTTCTTGAAAATAATTGATTACACATTAGAAATAAGTATTTGAATAAGTATTTTATTCGAATAAGTAAAAGTATTTGTCGAAATAAGTATTTAAAACAAAACCATAAATCCTTTTATCCTTGATGATTATCTTCTAAGAAATTTTTCCAATTATTAAAAAATAAGCCTAAATTAGAAAGGAAATTAGTGGAAGTCAATTTGTGACAATAAAAGTGTCAAATATTAACTAATCCTTTTGGAAAAATTAAAATGTGCTAACTACTAATAATAGTTATTGTGAGTTTACGCCCTTAGGGTATAAACTTTCGAGAGTGAATCAGATTCTTCTTCCGCAATTTATCATTCCATGTAACCATTTACCATTAATTTAATGTACTGAATTCATACATCCATTAATAAACAAACAAAAAAAAATGCGAGAAAAAATAAAAGGAGAAAACTGAAGCCAAAAGTGTTATCTACAGTTTTCTCACATTTGACCTGAAGGCGTAGAATTTCATATCGTTTCCAGAAAATTCATTTCTAGCACAAAGAATCTACGATGTATGGAGCAAATTGTTGCTTTCACTACGCTTTCTTTTACTTTTGATTTCTATTTTCAACGAATAACGGGTTTGCGTATGTCATTATTATTTATCCAACATGAAATCGATTTCCTGCAATTAAGACAGGTTGTAGTTAAGAGAGGGAAAATAATTAAAAAAAAGTAGGGCAAGAAAATGGCTCTTCTGGTAAATCACTTTCTCGGCGATAAACGGAAATCGTTTTCAAGCATCGGGCGTTCTTTATGTGTGTGTATAATGTTCCTGTCACATTTTATGATGGTACGTGGTGTTTTCCCCCTTAGTAATATGGCATTCGTGAATGATTTGATTAGAAGGAAGTAGGAAATGTCAATTTCCGGGAACGTTGAATTTAGTAATATTAGATTTCTTAGCACTTGGAAGATAAGGAATTGAATTATTAATAGAAATGAACATAATTTCTTTATGCATACATTATTTTAAAATTTAGAAAAATGTGAAAAATATGTATAAAAAATAATCATATAAATATGATAATTCTCTGCAAATATTTTCACATTTCAAACCTATTCTAATTCAAAACTTTTATATTTTTATAAATGAGAAAAGAAAATTCAAAATAATATATATGAAATATAACGCTCAATGCAATTCATAAAAGAGATATACTTAATTACAGATAAAAGAAAAAATTATCATTATTTTCGAAAATAATTCAATTTTTTTAATAAGAAATTATTGTTTAAAAAAATTATTTTGCAATAATAAGTTAACGTGTAATTGAGATGCGTTTTAGAATTCAAATCATAAGTTGATTCTTTGTATGATTTGATACCTACCATCTTATTTAACATGCCTAAGTTTCAGAATATGCATATTTAATATAGATTTTGAAGAGTTTAAACAGTCAGTAGCATTTAAATAAAATTTTCATAAATTTATGGCTTTATAAACAAATTCCAAAATATCTATGAAACTAATGTCATTTCGAAAATTCTAATACTCACGATCATGCATGTATAAAAAAAAAAACCTAATATGATTTAATAAAATAACTTCGGTTACCTCAAATATGTCTTACATAGGTTTTGCATTATTTAATAATTTTTATTGAAATTTTAATGACGGAATGCTTTAAATCCCAAGACTTTAATGGCTTGATCAAAAATGACAAACATATGATTTTTCAAGTTGCAAAAATGCTCAGAACAGTACTAGTAATATTTTTACGTTCAAAATATTAAAAATATATCCGTATGTTTCAGTTTTATGGATCTGTCAATTGTCATAATTGTATGTAATGGACAAGCGAGAATTTCACTAAATGGAAAGCATGATCTGCAAATTTTGTAGTGTTATCAGTTTGCTGTGATTAGCCTTTCACTTATGTATAGAATCATTGTATTTTGAATTGAAAGTGACGGGGGCTACTTCCTTAACTTTGTGAATACTGAAGGCCCCAAACGCTTGTACAATAAATTTACGGTAAGTGTCCCATGCCTGGATATTTCTGAGGAATCCCCTCCCCCTTTTGTTAAGTGGGGTCGAATGGGTAATTGCTAGAGATGTTATTACAGATGAGTTAAGAAACAGGAAGGTTTTCTGAAAACTTGCAAATGAGTGTATATTGTCCAACTGCATATTTTCTTAGTAAACGTCAGTTAAGCTGAGACATTTGTAAGAGACCGTAAGACTTTTAAGAACACGGCTTGCCAATGTAATTTTTGAGAGGGATAGAGAATTTTTCTTATTTTTGAAAGAGCAGCACGAACATTCTAATATTCTAAGATACTTGAACTGGAATTATTCTAAGAATGAGAAGGTTAATATGTTGTGGAAAACAATTCATCAAATCTGAAGATCGTTTTTTTTATTTATTTATTTATTTTTAAGATTTCACGTTTTTATATTACTTGGAGATGTGCAACAAACAGGAATACTCTATAGGAAGCGTCGAGTATTTTCAAATCCAGTGTCGTCAGACTATTTTCTGTTTGAAGAATACTTTATACATCACGATACAATGTTCGCTGGATGCCATGAAAAAAAAATTTGACTAGCTGTCAGTATATTCAAATGGAAATCATATAGTATGTTTGCCAGTCTGTTTCATATTATTGCGGTTGACCTATTCTTGCTGACGAAGTATATTTTTAATAAATATTTGCAGGTTATTTCAGCTAGGCATTTGCAGCAATTTATAGTATTGTTATCATTTATAGTATGTATTCCAATATTATTCCTAGCCTCATCAGTAAAGTTTTGAGCATATTTCAAACTTAAAACACCATTATTTCTCTTTTGAGTTATTACACTTCAAGCAGTGTAAACAGTTTTGAGTAAGTGTACTTTATTGCAAACATTTTTGTGTATTCTATGTATGTAAACTCCGATCTTCATTAGTAAATGATATTGCAGATATTTGTTGAAATTCTCTCCGTGAAACGCTGAAAGGTCTATGCCTTATGGATGAGGGTGCGTTTAATAAATATGTAAATAAAAATAAATATTTGAAAGTTAAGATATAATTTAACTATGAATTTTTACTCAAATTGTTTTTATTTACCATCATTTCGTTCCAGACGTTCATTTCACAATTACTTAAAAAAGTTTTTCATGCTTTGTAAGAGATATTAATTTATAGCAAAACTGCATTTTATAAATAATGAATTATTTTCTGAAAATATAAATTTTTCTAACAGTATTTATGTAAGATATATACATTTAAGTATATATATTATTTCATGATTGTTTCTCACGTGAAGCTTTTCATATCTCCTACAATTATAAAAAGACAATTAAATGACACACCATTTCTTTCTGAAAATTAAATTTGATGTTATAGACGCTAAAAGTAAATAATTTTAGAATGAAATTTTGTTTTTAAATATTTTACCTTAAATACCACACTCATAATTATTATTGCTAATTATAGCACTTTATTACAGATTATCCTGAAAATTTATGATTGAAAATTTTTAAAATTCTGAATCACAAATTTTCATGGCAATCTGTATAGATTTAGGAAAAATTATTTTGTATTTTATAGTTCACATTGGAACCATGATGTATTAAAAATATTCTTTAAATAATTATTTTCAGCATTTTAGTTTTGTGTGTGAGAAATTTTTTAATCGATTTTAAATTTAATTCCCAATGAGTTACACCCAAATACAAAATCCGTGCTAACAGACAAGAAATCCACTTTATAAAAACGTGTAAAAAAGACGTTATATTTATGAAAATTTGTAATTAAACATTAATATAAATATGACTTAACTCAATACTTAAAACTTACTCAATATTAAACTCACTTAACTTAACTTACTCAGAAAACTTACTCAATATTCAGAGTTCCTTAATCAAATACACAAAATCAATCGTACTAAATCTATAACTCATATACTTATAAATTGAAATGTGCAAAAACCAAATATAAAAAAGATATCTTGAACAGTCAGTTCCATGACTCAGTTTTGCCACAAAAAGAAATCGGAAATAATTCTATTTGACGGCGACGAGAGAAATCCCATTCCTAAAGAAAGAAATGAAAAAAAAAAAAAAAAAAATGTAGAATATTCAATTTTTTTTGTTACTTATTTTCTTTTAGATGTCATTTTCCATTAAGGATTTATCAGCTTTAAAGAATGATATTCTCAAATCTTAAGCCTTTAAGGAGCAGAATAAAATTTATTTGAAAATAAAAAGTTTGGAGAAAAATTATATATATATATATATATATATATATATATATATATATATATATATATATATATATTAAAAAATATAACAAATAATAGTATAAGCAGTAACAAATACATTATTACATAAAACGTACGGAAAAGAAAGGTAAAATAGAGAAAGTATGCGAATCTAAATGTTGCTGGTGACGAAATGCAATAGAAATCAGTTATAAATCAATGTTAAAAGTAGAAATAGAATTATTGCATATATATAATTTCTGAATATTTTCATCTCTGAAATTCAAAAAAAAATTCAACAATAAAATGCACTAATGAGAAATAAAGAAAAATATATTCAAAAACACTTTATTAAATCCTGTAAATTAGATCCAGTAAATTGTGGATAAAATACAACATTCACAATAAGCTTAGGTTTTGAACCCTTCGTGTTTATCTTCAAAAATTGTTCCCTGATGCTTAGTTCCGTTAATTCTGTTATCAGTTATTTGATTTAGGATAAATCAATATACAGGGACATCGCACACAGTTTTGGATTGCTCGTAATGGTTGATTGAATAACATTCGGAAATCTATTAAGTCTGAAACTGGAAAGAAATAAGTATATGTTACCAACAAATAAATTAACGTAAATGTCAAAAATATCACTTTTGAGATTTTAAGACATGCCCGTTTTTTTATTGCATTTTTAGCCTTGCAGAATATTAATCGACCATTAAGAAGATTATGTTTACTGTCTTCATGAAGAGATTCATCATACATTTTTACGTTGAAATGGTCACAGCTATTTAGTGCACCAATTCACTATACCAAAATCAATTGTATAACATATCGTTTGACATCTACCTCTGAAAGACAATTGCCGATTCTTTCCTAGTATGGTAATGTTATAAAAAAAAGGTAATAGAGTAGAGAATAAAATAGAATAATAGAGAATAAACTCTGAGAAGACTCTGGAATTTTACATAGTTGTAGTACGTATAATCAATTTCTTCTTCGAGGAATATAGCCAGAAATAATGTGATTTTGGAATTAATGTTCCTCTGAAGCTGCTCAGTAGTATGGAGGCTTTTATCTCCAAGTCTCCTTTAACTGAGAGAAGAGATGATAATCATTCGTCTCTAAGTCGCATTTTCGATGAAGCATGATATATACACACATATGTAGCAGCAGAACATCGTGTTTAAAGTATTCAACAAGTAATTCGAAAGAAGTGGAAGATGCTGGAATCCCTTGCAACGAGTTGCGAAAAGAATGTCAAAATTTGAGACTTCGGACGGTGGATGTTTAGACATTCCTAAAGTCTACTATTTCCTGAAAAGAATATTCAGTGAACTTCCAATCTAATGAGGAATTTCAAACGATTTACTGGAGATCGAAAACGTAGTCTACCGATATGACAAATGTCTGAAATTTTATGGCTGTTATGTCATAAAGTAATCAGGCTTGAACATAACTCTTGTTAACAAGTTTATTTCGTTTCGCACACTTATTCTTTTAATAGTCCAACAAAGTTTGCAAATAAAATGGCTGTTGCAGATTTCTTGGGTTTCTTAAATTCCATTTCAAACATTTCTGTCAACTTCGATGAACCATCTAAAATTTTTTCTGATAGTCATCAATGAAATGCTAGGTAGTTCATGAATATACTCTTTATTTTTTTCGCTGCCAAAAATACTTTAGAAATTTGTTGATTACGTTTTATAGTAATTTATAAATAACATATTAAAATACTATATGCTTATAGTTCTTATGATTTCGTTTGTTTTCTGCTTATACAAGAAAATTAATATGTCATTTCCACAAATTTGTATTCAATTAAAATTCTGCAGTATTTATTTACGACAGAACATGCTAATGCCTTATTTGAAATACTTTTCCTATTTTTTTTTTTTTTATTATTAAAAGGTAAAAGAATTCAACGTGTTTCAATTTTAAGCCTTATTTTCATAGATTATAATTATTTTTACTACATTTAAAGTAAAAAATAATGTATTTTAAGGAAGGATATATTCTGTCAACTTTTATAATGATGTTGGCAATCACAATGTAATTACACAAAATGGATTTGAGAAAAAACTTATTTCAGCAGAAATCTATCCTTAAGGTTTTCTTCATATTTATATCCATAGAAAGTGTTTATTGTTAGAAAGTTTTAGTTTTCGACGCTCACTTTTGAGTAAGATACTTTACTTCTCAAAGATTTTTCTGGAAGGTATCCAAATAAAAATTACATTAAGGAAGTGAACATATATTTTTTTTAATTTCAATTTTGTAGTAAAGTAATAGTTTTCTATTACTTTTTTTCTCTTTTTCCAGACATTGTTACAAAGAAGTTTGAGAATCAATTTTGAAAGAAGCAGACACCGCATGAGAAAATCCAAAGCTGTTGTTCATAAATTTTTCGAAATTGTTGCTCATTCTTTTTTCCAATTCATCATTTTTAACTATATGCTTTGTCTGTCATGTATCATACTGAAAACTAAGATATTTTTGAGAAGTTGTTTGTGGAAACATAGGATGTTTTTATTTTTTAAAAAAGAGTCATCAACTAAAAAAAAATTTAAACTAATTGAAAATAAATATCTAAATATATATCAATAACAGATATATTCATACTACGATATACAACTCTAAAGATCATTATTTAAAATGCATATTGGATTTGCAGTAGTGCATGAAATTTTCCAAATGTCTTCAATATATATATTTTACTTTATGCATATAATATCTTCCTTTATGAATAATCTCCACATTGCATTGGCGAACATTTGGCTTAAAATCCGGTCATTGTTGTACGCACTATTCCAGCTATGACTTTTAAAAGAGTTTTTGCAGTTAATTGCTGGTTGCACACACACACACACACACACACACACACACACACACACACACACACACACACACACACACACACACACACACACACACACACACACACACACACACACATATCTATATACTTATAATAAAGCTCAATTTGTGTGTGTTGGCGCTCTACAGGCCAGATCATTTGACATAAAGCTACCAAATTTGGTACATGTATACCTTAGAGGTCGGGAATGTGCACCTGGGGTCCCTTTTTTTGAAATTTTAATTAGAATTTTAATTATTAATTAAAAACTAACTTTCCCGCCAATAAAATCTTCCATTTTCCCCACCGCCAACTTTTCCGCCAAAAAAATCTTCCACCGCCAAATGAGTAAGGCTTTAGTTTTTTTTTTTTTTCTCCCAACAGTAATAAGGCTAGGGTTAACATTTTACGGCGGATTATTTCAAACGATTCTGTTTATTTTATTAATGTGTTATGCATTTAAAATTAAACATTGTTAATTAATCAATGTTTCAGATTCATTCTGAAGTACTTTTGAATTAAAATAACGCAGAATAAAGGAAATTAAAAATGTATAATCTGCATAGCGTTACCCCAACTGGCGTAGAAAAATTCACGCATTTGCGTTACCGTAAAAGGCGAAGAAAATTTACGCATGCGCACTGTGTTCTGATTGTTGGCATGGCAACCATTATTAACGGACGATTTAAATTACTTTTAGGTTAGTTGTATGCTTTTATAAGTAAATTGTATTTATGTTAGTTATATATTTTTTGTATATGCTTATAGTTTTAAGTACATTGTTTTTTAAGTAGTTTTTTTTAACCTCTTTTCAATGATTTAAATTATTTTTAGGTCAGTTGCATGCTTTTGTAATTAAATTGTATTTATGTTAGTTATATATATTTTTTGTATATGCTTATAGTTTTAAGTACATCGTTTTTTAAGTAGTTTTTTTAAACCTGTTTCCGACCGATTATTTTAAACGATTCATTTTATTTTCTTAGTGTTTGATGCATTTAAAATGAAACATTGTTAATGAATCGATCCGTTCATGATGAATCTGAGAAAATTTTGTTGACAAATTCTTGAGATATTACATAAATTAAGAAAGATATTCTTTAGTGCCCATAAAGTTTAAACGCTCAGTGACTCTATTATCAGTAATCATATTATTAAAAAAAATGCTTTGTTTCAGTAAAAAATATTATTATATTAATTGCAGATTAATCCTTTACACTTTAATTTAAAGCATAAATTCTACGAGCGATAACAGCAACTTTTCCGCCAAAAAAATCTTCCATTTTTCCCACCGCCAAATGAGTAAGAGTTCAGTTTTTTTTTTCTCCCAACAGAAATGAGGCTAGGGTTAACGTTTTTCGGCGGATTATTTCAAACGATTCTGTTTATTTTCTTAATGTTTTATGCATTTAAAATTAAACATTGTTAATTAATCCCTGTTTCAGATTCATTCTGAAGTACTTTTGAATTAAAATAACACAGAATAAAGGAAATTAAAAATGTATAATCTCCATAGCGTTACCCCAACTGGCGTAGAAAAATTCACGCATTTGCGTTACCGTAATTGGCGGAGAAAATTCACGCATGCGCACTGTGTTCTGATTGTTGGCATGGCAACCATTATCAACGGACAATTTAAATTACTTTTAGGTTAGTTGTATGCTTTTGTAAGTAAATTGTATTTATGTTAGTTATATATTTTTTGTATATGCTTATAGTTTTAAGTACATCGTTTTTTAAGTAGTTTTTTTTAAACCTGTTTTCGACCGATTATTTTAAACGATTCATTTTATTTTCTTAGTGTTTGATGCATTTAAAATGAAACATTGTTAATGAATCGATCTGTTCATGAGGAATCTGAGAAAATTTTGTTGACAAATTCTTGAGATATTACATAAATTAAGAAAGATATTCTTTAGTGCCCATAAAGTTTAAACGCTCAGTGACTCTATTATCAGTAAGCATATTATTAAAAAAATGCTTTGTTTCAGTAAAAAAATATTATTATATTAATTGCAGATTAATCCTTTACACTTTAATTTAAAGCATAAATTCTACGAGCGATAACAGAAAATTAGAGAGATACATATCACGTTATGACTGAAGGCCTTTATAATATTATGAGTGAATTATATGACTATCAAAATTTGACGTTTTAAAATATTTTGCTGAAGAATCTATTAAAGCTGGAATTGCATAAAATATTTAATTATTAAAATTTTAACGAACATTAAGATTGGCGAACCGGCTGGTCGCCAAAGGCGGCTAGTATATATATATATATATATATATATATATATATATATATATATATATATATATATATATATATATATATATATATAATTTATTTAACTTCAATTGCAGTATTTTTTTAAAAATTACAATAACTTTAAAAAATAAGTAAGTAAAGTGTGAAGTGAAGACAATACTATTAAAAATTACCCATTAGAAATAAAGGAAAACTGCCTTTTGAAAATAACTTTTACCTTTCGGAAAAAACAATTGATTTAATGGATTTGTAATCTTCGTTCCTTTTAAAAGTGATGGAATTTCCATAATTTTATTTTTATAAATATTTCTAACACATATCACAAAGATCAAGATCAAGGAAATAACCAAAGGATAAAGGATCATAACACAAAAGATCAAGAAAAATTAAATCCTTGAAATCCAATTTAACAATACCTACCATTACAATATAAATAATGTATCGTTAATTTGAAATTAACTTTATAACGTCTTTTTATTTCTTTAATAAACAGAGATGCAATTAAATGTTGGATATAAAATGGAATTTTACGTTGAAATTTAATTATCACTCTCAGATAATCACCTTAATTCAATCAAAGAATATTTATATCTTGAACAATCTTAAAAGTTTGTTTTTATCTTCTCTGCTTGGATATGGTGGATTTTCTAAGAATTTAGAAAAAAAAAAAAAAAAAAAAAAAAAAACATATATGAACTAAAGTAATGGAGCTGAAGTGAAAATACAAGCAGTTTGCAAATTGAATTTCTTGATAAGAATGCTTTTTTAATGATAATTTCCATCAATTTTCATTCTAGCATCAAATTTTTCAATAATTGATTTTATTTTAAATGGATAAATGTTACAGTAATTTAATGATTTTTTTAATGACACGAATTAAATACTTTGCATAAATCTTAAATTGTGAATTTTTAAATAATGTCATCACTTTTTATATTTCAAATACAATTAAAAGTGAATTAAAAAGTTGTCTTCATCAGAAATTTTCTGTTACTATGAAGTAAATAAATATATTTTATATTACTTGAATTGTCAACTTTTATAAATTTAGAAACTTTCCTGGCTATCAGATCATATGCTATCTAAACCCCTTACAATTGTTTAAAAATATTGTACAGACTGGTTGTACTTACTTTCAGATCATAATTAAATAATTAATGATGGATGTGAAGCTTCGTGCATATTCCTGCACACAGCGAATGTTCGATGGAACCCAATTTCGACCCAGAAAATCGCAAGTTCAGAAGAAGGCATCTTAACAGCAGTCCCATGAAACTTGGTGACAAATAAAAAATGTCATCTAATCATGGTGTTTCTTCCAATAACAATTGGCTTCTTTAGCTAAAAATAATTCTTATTTGTTGTTGTTGCTGTTGTTACACATCCCCCTGGAGAAGAAAAGCCTAGACCAGGTCCAGGAGGCTCCGTCGCGTCAGTTCCTTATAAATTTGCAAAAAGTCCTCTTCAACCAGCAGCTGCTTATAAGAAGCGGCAAGACAAAAAAGAAGGTGAACAGGACTAGAAGGTTGGGAGCAGGAACAAGGTTGAAAAGCCTTCGCGCCATTCTGAAACCTTACTCACTTAAGATGGCCACTACGAAATCTGGTCATGGCCGATTGGAAAGGCCGAGGGCCACAGCATGTTATTGATAGGCCAGGGCGATTGCCAGCATACCACTGAGGAGATGGAGTATGGCGCCACGCTAAAAGCAAACGATGTTTTCCCAGGGAGTGGATCTCAGTGGGAGTAAGACAGTTCAAACAGTCCATTGGAAGATCACAGCCATTCTTGGCAAGCACATCATCTGTCTCATTGTCATGTATGAGATGGGATCCATTGGAGGTTTACAGGTGTCTTCAGGCCAATTTCGCACAGAAGCTTCATAATCTCCTGGTCTGGAATACCAAATATTTCTGACCAGTTCTTGAAATACTGTATAGCACTCCTACTATCGGTCAATATCCAATGCAATTATTATCTGCTGTCTAGGCATAATTAAGGACAGTTCCAATTGCTATCCTAACTTAACTATCATTGTTGTTGATGAAAACACCACTTCCTCTTCTACCGTCTTCCATCTTGCTACCGTCAGTGTAGATTACCAAGGACCTAGAAGGGTTACTATATTCTTATTTGTTGTTACAGCAGAGGGATTTAAAGATTGAGTCATCATAGTCATTAATAAAATGCATATATCATATTGAATTACTTTTCAGCTTGCATTTTACTTATTGTAATAAGTTAATAGTCGTTACATACAAAAAAAGGTCATTTTATTCTGCCTGATTTCTGAATTTTTAAAAGAACATAATGTGAAGGGAAATATGCATTTCTGAAGTCAAGCTTAATCAGAGACGGAATATATGTTTCACTGGAATTGGTAACATATCTGAAGTTATAGTTAAAGCGATGTAATAAAAAAAAATATCACAGTGGAGTCACTTATTATTGATTTTTTTTATTATTATGAGAAAAGCTTTTACATTTAGATAACTATGCAAGATATTTTACACTATAAATTAACTTATTAAAATGAGAAAGATATTTTGATAAATTAAAATACATCAACATTGTTTAAGAACATATGGCTGAATAAAAAAAAAAATTAAATTTTGATGAAAAAAAGTAATAAAATGATGTGTTTTTTTATTCGTCAATTATGAAAAAAAAAATAACCAATAACTGAAATAATTATTGCATTTTATTAAAATGGTTCTGTTTGATGGTGCTGATAAAAATCAAAGGAAAACTTGATAAAAGAAATTTTCCAATTATTACTTTGAAACACGTGATAAAATGCTTAAGTTCGCATGCATGACAGAACTAAAATGAACATTCAATTATTCCTTTTAAGCAGGCTTAATAATAAATTCATTTAATCATTTTAGAGTAGCAATCGTTATTGCATTTATGATGGGATTTAAAAAAAAAATACTGTCGCATTCAAGCAATCTAAGATCCAATTTTGACAAACGTTAACGTAAATATTCATTCTATGATATCCATTTTCCTCCTTGAATGCATGCATCAAACTATAATAATAATAATACCTCCCCCTACAGATTTGATACATTTATGCAATCAAGGAATGAGAAGGAAAAGTGAGGCAAGCCGGATTTTTTTTTTCTTATTTTCAATTTATCTATTCCATACTAATAATACATAATAGTATACTTAATTCTTATGCTTCTTAGAACCAATTCAATCTTATTGTACGACAATCTTTTATTAATGTAATAATAATGACTGTGAGAAGTTATGTATCATAGTATTTTGTATTGTTTTCCCTTAACAGTTGAATCTGGAAATGCACATTTCCAAGTTGACACCCTAATGAGGAAATGCGAACTAAAACAAATTATATAAACAGTCATTATTGAGAATGATCGAATATTTGCCCTCAGGAAACAGATACAATGAAAGCTAAATGAATTTCTGAGAATATTAATCAATCAACATATCCCTTCTAATTATTTTAATAAATTTCCAGAAGCCTTTCATTCAATAAAAATAAATAATATAATAATAATTAAAAAAAACAGACATAGGCTAGTTGGGAAAAATCGAATGGTGAAATGTTATCACATCCGTCTTTTGACATCTATCCTAAAGGCATAGAGTGATAAGCCATTTTCGAAAGATTCATTTTTTATATAAAGAAACTACATCTTGTCAGCGAAATCGGTACTTTCACTTCCCGCCATTTCTTCTTTATTCCCCTTATTTCTCAAATAAATAACAGGCTTGCAGTTATGTCGCAGATATTTATACAAGAGGGAAAATTGATTTCCTCTAATTAAAGACGGTTATAGTTAAAGAATCGAAATACTGCCACAGTTAATAAATAGCAATAAAAAAGGAGCACTGGGATTGCCATGTTGGAAGAAAATAACGTTATTCCGACAAATGACTTCCCTGGCGATTAATCGAGATCCTTTTCACACTTCGAGCGTTTTCTATCGTTGTTTTTGATGTTAGCACCTAGTTTTATGACTTGAATGTTTTTTTCTTACATACGCGATGATGATGAAAGGCTTAAGAGAAGGTATTAAGGGATATATATACTAGATTTATTTTTCGAAGAAAAGAAGAAACAAAATGACTAGGGTGTTTGAAATATTTCATAAACAGTTGGATTTTGTTGCTACGCTATGAGAAATTAAAAAAAAAATTATTAAGTTAAAGTAAATATTATTTTTTTTTAGTTTATGATATAAACAGATCAAATGACCAAACTGGCAATTCTCTGCATTATTTTTAAGTTTCTAAATTTGAAACTGAAAAATTATTTTCTCACGAACATCTATTTAGACAGTAAAAATTTAAATTAGATAATATGTTATTACAAAATCAATTTCATCTGGTTATGTGGCTTAAATTTTATATTTCTCTCAAGTTTAACTAATCCATGAAATATTCACAAATATTTTTTTCTTCAATTTTCTCAAAACTAAAATTAATGTGAAGTAAGTTGTAGGTCCCAATTTTTATATAACTGATAAACACAAGTTACAACTACTTTCATAAATTAAAATAAATAAAATTAAAAGTTAAATTTTAATAATTATGCTCTTCGACTATGAAATAAGTTATAATTATACATTCCTCAGATCATTTTATAAAAAATTTCTATGGTCTCATATATGTGAGTTTGAGTGTGAATCTCAGAACCAATAATGATGAGAATGTGACATTTTTAAATATTTTTTTAATTAATAATTAAAGGAACTGGCACAGTGGTTTAATTAATGAGACTGGCTTTATGACGAGCACAGCACTTAAAATAATGAAAGGAGAAATGAAGGCTGGTTGTCTTTTACACAAATCAAAAAATCAGCATCGCAACATTGCTTTCTTCGTAAACTGTGATGTATTTCCAACTCTCACCCTCTAGCGGGGAAAAGAGTGCGCCATCACGTCACTTCCATGAGTGTTGCCATCGCATGGGGCTAAATCCATCCCATACATATACTCTCAGTTATGAACTGACGAATCCATCGAACTTCACTGGTCTCTTCAAGCTAGTATTGTTTATAATAACATCAAAGAATCACCATATAAAACGTGTTAAGAGACGAAATTAAATTTATAAATAAGAGAACCATATTATATTTAAGAATTACATATCATGGAAAAAGTTTCGAAATCTGCTTCAAATATCAATGCTGTATAATAATAAGCCTGAATAATCTAATTAGAATCATAGGTAACATACGAATGGTTAAAAAAATCCGAATTCATGAATTAGTTTGGAAAAAATTATGAATTTTTAAAAAATTAAGTCATGACTTGAAATAAAAATTGACCCCCATCTTTTTATGTTGATATATAATGTTGATACTAAATTTTTGCTAAAATTGTTAATAGTTTCCCGAAAATTACATAAATATTTCCTCATGTTGAAATTATCGAATCCTTTTGGGTCTTATCCAGTTTCAATTTTGTAGAATAATTTTTCTAATTTTCAATAATTATAGCAATTTTCTGTCCATAATAATACCATTTCGAATAAGAGAAATAAATATGTCTTAAGTAATTTGTGTTAAATATTACTTATAGAAAACACAATGTAATAATAAACTGAAAAATATACACTTGTTCCACATTATACACAGTATGACTTAACATGAAAAAAATCAGTATTTTATGTATCTAAGAGATTTTAAATAAATTTATCAACAGAAAATTATTATTTTTATATAAATGTAAGCGATTTCTAATCTGTATTAAATTATATACAAAATATTGAAATGCTTTTATAGATTAAAATATATTATCACTAAAATAAAAAAAGCATAATTTCTTTTTAATTTTTTTCCTTTTTTAATTTTTTTTATTTAAAAAAAAATTAAAAAATATTTTTGTATTAGATATTATATCTTTACACAAATTACATCAAACATTATCCATCGTAGTGAATACCACAAGATTATATTTAAATTATTAATATGTGGATTAAAGGACATGAATACATTACAAAATAACAATTATTACAAAGAAATAAAACAGCCTATATGCATGCATTAAACATTTAAAAAAAAAGTATTTAAATTTATATGTATCATTTCCTTTGCGTGTTCCTTCCTAAGATATCATAAGCGATGCACCAATCCTAAATTCATTTTCTAAATTATTTCTTAAATTTTTTGCTCTTAAAATCAAGCTCTAAATAACTAAAAGGAACACTTCATGCACTGCATCGTAATTTATACATTGCGTAAAATTTCCTCATTTGTCAAAACACGCAAATATGTCAAAAATAACAAGGGTGTGCATCCATCACTTCAGGAGAAGATTTTCAAGTTTTGGCAAGATTTCAGGATTTAAATATAAGGATCATACCTGGAGTAGAAATATATGTTGAACCTTGTGAAGAATTCATAGAAAATAATGAAGAATAAATATTGGTTGCACATATTTTGCTTTAAAGTTCCGAAATCTTTTCAATCTTTCATATTTTAAAGCACAATTTCAGTATAGATTTCCAGCATATATTGTAAAGGTGTTGTTAGTTGAATATGTTTCATTTTCAGATGCTTAAAAGGTGCTTTTAGTTTAATATATTTTTTTCAATAAAAATAATTTTGCATAAAGCTTTATCACATGTCTTAAAATATTTATAGTTCGTAAAAACTTTAATTTACAGCAGTCATGTACTTCTGTATCTATTGATAGACTAATATATTTGTTTAAAAATTATCAACAAAAATATAGGAATTTAAAATGCTTTATTTTACGAGTAAATGCTTTCTTATTGTGAAATAAGTTATAAAAATGGTTGTTTTCAATAATTTCACAAGAATATAATTATTTTTCAGAATAAAAATACTTCCTAATTTCCACACAAATTGTTATTGTTAAATTTTAGTCAGCCGTGTTATTTTTCATGAATTTTCAGATTGCTTTTACTTTTTTTTCAAAACCATTACCTTATTTTAAAGAAATTAAGTCCAATAGGCAAACGGAATTATGAACAAAAAGTATTTTCATACTGAGTTTCAATCAAACGGACTGAATAGCTTTAGTATCTAATCTATAAACTTTACAGTATAAAAAATAAATAACTTGGAGTTTTCTCCTGGGAACATTCTACCTTCATCCCTAATAAAGTTGTTGCACATCTTCCTCCATAAAAACCTGGAGGACCGTGGTGGCCTGGTGGTAAGGTCTCGGCTTCGGAACTGGAGGGTTTCAGGTTCGAAATCCGATTCCACCAAAGAACCGTCGTGCAAGCGGGTTTGGTGCACGTTAAACGTCCTGGCCAAACGTCCTCCCACTGGTGTAGAGAGGGGGATGCCAGTTCAGGTGCCGTCCTCGTCATCTGGCCGTGGTTCAAAATTACGAAGTCAGTCCCAAAATAGCCCTAGTGTTGCTTTAAAACGGGACGTTAATATAACTAAACTATCCATAAAATTCTGGTTCAACGACGATGTCGCGCCTGCGATGAGACTCTGAATCTTATTTTTAAACTTTCTTACATGAGTGTTTTATGTTTCGAAGAATAGAGATGAATTCTGAGAAATCATTTTAGATTTCCGTTTTTTTTAGACCAATCGAAATTAAAATTCGACATGGAACTACAATTTTAATAATAATGTTACATACCTAATTTCATACACTTAAATCATTTTATAGTCGAATTATATTGCTTATATGCATGCGAATGTACAAATCGAAAGTAAATCAACCCGCTTATGGATTTAGTTCCAAACTATGAACCTTTAGTACAACACTTGAAATGCTAAAATATGGAAACAAATTTTGTTTATATAGCTCTTTATGTTTTGTAAACTTAAAGACGAATATCGAACAAGTGGATTTCCTTTAAAACTTAATAAATATCTGCAAATTTGGTGTAAAGGTCATTTATAAATTTTTTTATTCTAATTTAGAGCGTTTTTGAGTTAATAAAGTTCATAAACAGAGACACAATTCCAAAAATATGCTTCGCAACGTCAAGAAGTTTTGTTACTAAGAGATTCGGGAAAGAGATGCGGGGCAGTAGCTTTAATAGCGCTGTGTTCCAACTGATGGGACACCAACAGAATCAAAACGGTGAGTATAATCTTCAAACTTTATACTCTTTTAGGCTTAAATAAGTTATTTGTTTTATTTTTGTTTGAGTTTAAGTCGATGATCCCCATTTGGTCGTTATTGTCAAAGACTATTGATTTGGCATCTATTCCACAGATTCGTAGCAATATGATTTAAAAAAACATTCGTAACATTCATTTGTTCGTAACATTCATTTGTTAATTTCGCAATAATCAACGGATATTGAAAAAAATAATATGATATATACCTTAAATAAAAATAATATGTTTTCAATCAAAAAGTAATTTATGTTCTGATTAAATATTTTTAAATAAAAAATGACAATTAAAAATATGTATGATTTACTTTTTATAAGTATAAGAAAAACTATTAAGCAAAACAAAACTCATGTTTTTACAAGAGCAAGATTCAATTTGATCTACTTATCTCTTGTAAGCTGAACTTAAAACCTTTCTTTCAAACATTTCATTTTACGACTTCATTTATAAGAAATAAATTAAAAGCCTTGTAAGAAATATAAGGGAATGAAAATCACTGTGGGCATTTGTACTTTATTCAAATGAATCCAGTTTCTGAAATCAAATTTCTATAGCAAGATAGAATTAAAGGGAACATTTCAAAGGATTATAATTATCTAAGAGAAATTCAGTTTTGATTGAAAAGGATTCCATTTTGAGAGTGTGTTACGTTTCCTTGACTTAAGACTTCATCATTCTTAAAATGAAACTTTTATCTTGAACTAATTATTTCTATCGCAGAGATATTCATATATTGATGAAATACATGGAATGATATAATGTGAGATTGCAGTTGTAATTTTTTGTATTCAAATATAATCTTCAAGTTTCAAATATAAACTTCAATTTATTAAAAATTGCAATTATTCAATTTTGTGATGAACAAGTTAGGGTATTTTCTTATTAACTGAACGCTTCTGTAGTTCAATATATTCGAAATTTTTGTCGTAATTGTACATTTTTTCTTGAAATTTTGTAAGTAGCAATTTTTATAACTATTTGTTTAATTTTTTAGTTGTTGTTTGATTTCCTATTTCTAAAACACTTGCTGATTTTTAAAGCAAATAATAATACTAACCAACGTTCACAGTTATCTTCGTTTCAATGAATTAATACAGACGCAAATAAATCTGGTTTGAAAATTTTATGTGTACTGTGATAATCATTTGTGTTACAAAACATATTTTGAATACTTTTATGCACATTAAGACGAATAGCTAAGATAAAATGGCAAAGAAATATCATTTCTAACTAATTAGTTTTAAAATAGGTAATAACATAATCATTTAATATACAATAAAATTTTAAAATTAAAAAAAAAGAAACTTCTTAACAAATTGTTTGGCATTTCTCCGCATATTGCTTTCTTTTCATTCTAAAAACCTACAAGAATATTTCTGTTGTAAAGTAAACCAGATATCATATTTGACGGAGATTTAAGATCAATAATTAAATTTGAAACAATTACTCAAAATGCAGATTTAAATAATTGAATTTCTAAATGATGTATGCAAATTCATTTACAGCGATAATTATCTCTAGTTACATACAAATTAATAACTATATGCAAAGATTTTATAAAATTTATGGTTTTCATTAAAAGTTATTAGGAACTATTATCAGTTAACTTTTATATAAATATAACGTTTTATATTATTATTTGTTATTTATGAATATATTATTTGATTAAAATAAAATATTTATTGCAGTAAATAATTTTTAAATTCTGTAATAAGCGGTAATTACAACAAGTGATAATTTTATTTTCACGCTAAGCAATCTTAGTAGAAACTACCTAATATAAATAAGCATAGTTTATACATTATTAGAGTTTGGACCATATTTTCTAAATCTTAAATGAATCCAAATTTTAAAAAAAGAGATGATGTGGTATATATTTTTATGATTCCAACACCATACGCATGGTTTTTTTAAATGCATTTGCATTCAGATAGTAATTAGAAATTTTTGAACAGAAAAATTTTAAGCTAGCCCCCCAAAACATTATTTTCAAACACGCAATGAGTTTTCCCTAATATGGAATAAAATTGATAAGAACAAATTAGTGCATGAATTAGTGTTCACTTCATACCAAATTTTAGATTAAACGAAACGAAAAATAAGAGCTTCAGGCTTTTATAGAAGAAATTATGTGGTGTAAAATACAAGAAACGAAATAATGTGATATATATATATTTTTTTCATTCCAACATCATATGCATGTTTCTTTCATGCATTTGAATTAAGATAATCCAAAGAAATTTTTGAGTAAAAAACTTTTAAGTTAGCGCAAAAAAATATTATTTTCGAATCCATATCGGTGAGTGAGTGAATACATTTAATATAAAACGGATTTTCTTTATATGAAATAAAAGTGATAAGAGCTAATTAGCAATTCATTCCAAATTTTAGACTAAACCAAGCGAAAAATAAGAAAGCCAGGTTCTTATAGCCTTCCAGAATCGATTCTTCTATCAGCTTAAAATTCCATCAAGGTTTAACAGCTCATAATGGGAGGATTATTTACGATATGATCCTTTTTAGGTTTATACTCTCAAGAAGATTACAAAAGGTTTCCAGAAAATTATACGCCATGAATAGGTATTATGGAAGAATTTTATCAAAGGCATCGACTAAGCGTTTGACTTTAAGAACTTTTACTCAGATAATTGGGTATCTAAGTTTGTTGCGTGGGAACATGATTGTCCGTAACTTCGAATAAAGAGAATGGTGCATTTTTTGTCATGTACGATGAAAAGAAATTTGAAGATGTGGGCGTAATTGGGAGTGACTATTAGTGGGGTTTAAGAAATTTTTATATTTAAAAAAATTAGAATAAAAACTTTAAGCTCAGCAGAGATTTATTTATTCATAAAAAAAGAAGATGCTTCAAAAAAAATTCTTTCATTTTTGAAATACGTTATATATTATCATTAAATATTCGTTGTTAATCAAAGTATTATTGACGCACATTAATATTGTATGTCATATTCCACATATATGCGCTATTTTTTATTTCTTTACTCTTTGAATTAATGTATTTTTAATTGCATTGAAAAAATAGTTTTTATCAACAGTTTTTTTTTTCCTTAAATTCATAATAAAGTAGTGAAATAAAAACTTTCACATCTTTTGCTAATACCGAAAATTTTATTATTTAAATATAAAAGAATAATAAAATAAATATATATTTTTAATATATATATATATATTTTAAATATATCTATGTCTGATAGATACAATCATAGTATAGATTAAATAAATGTTTTCATTTATCAGAAACTCTTTGGTCTAATAAATGTGCAAATAAATTAATTAAAATTTATTTATTCTTTTTTTCACATTATTTAATGCTTTCAATTAAAATACAGTTACTTGTCAAAACGGTTTAATCTCAAAACCTGTCTATAATCCATGATTACAATCAGAGTTGATATATAATGAAAAGAAAAACGATTCCCTTTCACTTTGTTACAATTTCAACGCAATACATGAAACAAAGTATGATTTAAAAATCTGCAGATAAAATGTGAAATTCCCTTAGTGTAGTACTTTAGTTAAATCTTTTTGTGTCGATTGGGTAGAAATTCCAAAAATCGTACAGACACATAATAAACCAAATGAGAAAGCAAAGGATGATTACCTTTACTTTGTGTCATATAGTATATTGCAGTAATATAAACTGTAGAATTTGGATTTCGTCATAAGCAATCAAAAAATTTATATATTTAAAATGATAATGGTAACCAATAAGCTATTCCCCCATATCCGCTCACAGATTTGATTTCACCACTTTTTGTGCTATACGAAAATTCATGACTTCCAGATATCATCACAGTCATCTACTCTTCGTCACTTCTCATTTTCGGAAGAAATTGATAAATTATTTTCTATGGAAAAAGAATTCCCCATACATCCCTAGCTACAAAACTACAGTGTTCCCCATACATTCTTCATTACAGAGCTACAGAGTTCCCCATACATCCTTAACTAAAGAGCAACAAAGTCCCCTATACATCCTTAACTACAGAGCAACAGAGTTCCCCATATATCCATAGACAAACAGCATCAAACACAAGGCCAATTTCACAAATTTTTATCAAGGATTTTTTTTTCTTCCCACTATTATATATGTTCGGGGTGGGAAAGCTTCACTGTGCTTTCTATATAGAGAAAAGTCTAGATAGTTCCCAGCTATACACTGTTATATAAATTTCATTTTTTTTCTTCATTTGCTACTTATAGTTTTGAATTAGTAATAAGCGATCGTTTGTCCTTTTTCGCTTAATTTCGAAAGGAATTGCGGAATAAAATTTGGACACAGATGATTCTGATAATTTCAGCAACCAATTTAAGAATTTTGTAACTTTGAAGTATAGTTAATCAGCCAGAATGCTCTGTCATTATTGCGTTAATTTTGTCAACATTATATAAAATCGCCTAATTTCTAAATAAATAATATGCCCTTAAAGGAACAAGAAAAAATTGCATCTTCAAAATTTTTTCAATTTTATACCTTTGTATCTTCATTTTTTTCAATCATATTCTTATAAAATAGGAGACATTTCTTTGATTATAGAAATATATATTTTGTACAGTTTTGGAAAATTGAGAGTTATAATAATTATTATATAAAATATATTTAACAATGAATCTCACATGAGCTCCTATGACATAAATATTTTGCCTTTTTCTCAAACATTTTTTTTTAATTTAAGCATTTTAACATTCATTATTTATTTTTATTTTTTTGAAATTTTTGTTACCAACATATTTAAAATAGGTTCACTATAATTCTTAAGCTTATGATCATATACTCTGCTAATTTTTGAGGGATTATATTCTGTATTAGTTTTTTTGAGCATACAGATTTTTATTATGAACTTGAAAAGTTATTATCGCATCACAATACATATTGGATTTGACATAAAAAAATAAATACTTTAAAAAAAAAAATTTCTAGTGTTTGATAACTGAAATAAAACCTATTTTCTACATGTCCTAAATTTCTGTCGAATATAAAATTCACGTTATATTCGATAATATAAATTTATCATTAATTATTGTTATCAAGAACATTCTTGCTCCTTTAAAGTTCTCATGCTTTTAAAATTGCCATGCATATTTTAGATTCCTTTCCATATTTTATAAAAAGATGCATTATTAAAATGAACGTATCAATTAATACCTTCAACTAATAGCATGAAATTCTATGAATCGAATTCAAACAAACACAACTTTAGTTTAAATTAGAGATAAAATAGAAAAAAAGGGCAAAAAGTATATAAAAGCAAAAAATCTCACCAAATACAGCAACTAAATATACATTATTTAAGCCCTCATAAAACGTTTTGAATAGTGCTTCATAGGACTCTCTGAGGATGATAAAATTGTACAAAATATCGCTGAAAAAACTAAAAGCAATTTAGGCAAATAGCGTCATGTGTAGACATAATTGGAATGACCCACAGTCAGAAAATAATCGGGGTATTCTGCAACAGGCAAAGCAATCTCTTTAGGAGTTTTCTGAGACTACTTTTACGTTCCCTAAGTGACTATAAATGTGTGTGTGACTATAATAATCCCCACGTTGAACTATGTTTCCTCTTACACCCTGTAAAATACAGGTATTTGGGTTGCACGATTCAGAATTATTATCGATAATAATGGAGTTTTGGAAGACTTTCATCTCACTTTTATGGTTTGTCATAAATTAGATTTTTTTTGATAAAAATTGTTTCAAAAATATTGCATGATATTTAAAACAAAAAGTATGTTAAAAAGTAGGGGAAAAAATTATTTCTCCATATTATTTTTCTACTTCAGAGATCATTCAATTTACACTTAAAGTAGATGTAAAAAAGAAAAGGAGGTGCTATTAATTTCGTTGCGATTTTAATTAAATTAATGAATATTTTTATTGATATTAATATATGGCACTAACAGAAAACAACATTCATCAATAAAATGATAGAATACTACAGTAACTTTACACTTCACGGATGTGAATGGAATGTTTTTAAAATATGTATAAAGCATTTTTATATTTTACTATCAATTTTTAAAAGAGAAAACAAAATTTAAAGCACAATTTTCGGCATAATCTATTAATTTTGAAATTACTCTTGTGATTCTTATGGTTAAGTATTTTTAATCATAAAAATATCTCATAAAATTTTCTTTATAATAGATGGCTTTATCTGTTCATGTTATGTTTCTTTGTAACAAACTCTTATTTTAATCTTAAATATGCGCAGTTTCGTATTTCTTCAAAAGAATCTTTATAATCAAGATAATAAAAAAATGTAAAAAATATTTATGACATACCACATCTAAACATTCTGAATGAATGTTTTTATAATCTATCTATTTTCATGAATTCTCCTGAAATAAATATGAATTAAAAAAGGAATCTATATACATTATACAAATGATAAAAAACGTTATTTCTTCTTTAATTGATACATTCTGCAAATTTACATAGTTTGCAAAAAATTGAAAAGAAAACTATTTTTTTAGAATATTTTAAATTTAAGAATAAACATTGACATTAGTAGCAGATAGAAATATCAATATACGAAAAATAGTGGAAAGAACTCCTTAATATTTTTTTTTCATTGAAGACGAAAAATAATTACAAACACAAAGAAGCATGCTTAATTTATTTATCAACCTAATGACAGTATAATCAAATACAGGGCTGCAACTATCATAATAGCTAACATAACAAAAAAATAAATAAATAAATAAACTCACCGAAAACAATTCATGTTTTTCCTACAAAACTGCTTCACAAATATTTTCATCTTTTTGTTTTTGTTAAACTTATTCCAGCTTGGGACTAATATATTTCCATCCTTCTCTTATAAAGTTCCATACATTTTAGAAATTGAAAACTGGCATGATGAAATTCATAACTGAAACTGGAATATTGAATTCATAAATGATATTTGTTTAAATTCATACATTTGTAAAACAAATTGGGGCCTTCCCTTAAGCATTCCATACTTTAATATTTTCGAAGTGTCGCAGCAGCAGCATTATTCTTTTGTTAGTAAAGCTATATTATTAATATTTGATTATAAAGTGAAATTTTAATGTAATTTTCTGAATATTTACCTTATGGTGTCAACGTATGTATTTTGAAATACTCATTTGTTTAATTTCATATAGTGGAGAAATTTTCAAAATTAAAAAAAGTGATCATTGTAAAATCGCCGATTTAAAAAAAACAAAATTTGAAACAAAACGTGTAGATTCCCTAATTTGTTCGGCTAATTCACTAGGATAAGAGCCACATTGTAGTTAGTAGTAACTTTTTTAGCATGAATCCTTCTGAGCACTATTTAAAGTTTGTCAGTTCAACATTTGTGTATAACATTTTTAATTATTTCATGAAATATTTAAATATAGAACTATTACATAAACTAACTAATTAAAACAATTAGTCGAATTTTATTTAATCTGAATCAAAATTTTCTTAGAAGGCAAACGTTAATTCAACCACGGATTCGGGATTTAAAAAGATAAGTCTTTCCGAAACTTTCTCGAACAATATTCCATAAATGTATTTATGTATTATTTACTTTATTAACGGTGAATAATATTTACGAAATAGGCTGTCAGAGTTCGATTTTGGGGATTTTTTGGCGATTAATCATTGGATACACGTACCAGAAAATGGAATCTGTATTTAGGGACATATTTTTATAGAACGATTGAAATCGAATATGACACAAAATTACAATTGTAGTCATAAAATCAAATAAAATTTTTTATATATTTAACCCTTAACTGGGGAGGGCGGTCTGTCAGACCGCTAAGGATGGACAATTTTCTATTTTAAGTTGAATCGAATGAATTGACCATGTAGCTTCCTGTTTCGTGACCTTCACAATACATGCACTTTTTCAGCCGATTTCAGAGGATGCGTTTTTTAAATATTGTCTCAAAAGAATAATCGTCGCCTAATCAGTGTGGTTCAGAGTTAAAGTATACGCTCGGAAAGCACAAGTTCCGCGGTTTGAATCCCAGCCACGTCGTATTTTTTTAAAGGTTGAACTTTAATTTTAATTTGTTAATGTTCTAGAGTTTTCTATAACTTTGTTTATAATTCTAGCTTGTTCTGTAAAGGTATAAATTCTGCGTTCCACAAGCAGTGGATGAGTTCTTCGTCTGCATGTTACGAGCTACTTAAAGCTAACAACTTTGATATAGTGTTGCTTTGTGACGTTATTATTTGCATCTTCATGACAATATTTAAGCTATTTCTTAGAACGACGTCTATGAGACCGTACCTCCCTTTTGTACAAGGCTTAGCAGATGACTCTAAAACTGGGTGCTCAAAATATCATCCAACCTACTGATCCTCGTTATAAAGCAGAGCTCCAGAGACTTTTAAATGAAGCAGAAAGTGATTTTAATGATGAGGGTAATTGCTCAGAAAATTTTTTCGCTGAAAGTTGCATTCAGCTGATTATGATGTGTATGTTCAAATATAATTAATTTTTCTAGTGTAATGTATTTTGAAAAAAAAATTAAAAGGTATTAATATACAAAAAGAAATATCTACAGAATTTATAGGCTAATGTTTATACTTGAGTTTTACCTGTATGTTTAAAATATCCTTTAAAACCCATGATGCCAATACAAATTGAGTCAATTTTACCCATTGCCATTTTTTTTTTATTTTTCATATAATTGTTGAATACTAATTTATATTGTTTTCAATATACCTTTGTATACTTGAAAGATAAATATGAATTAAAAAATAATAAGTAATATATTTTTTAAAGAATATTGTTTGTTGTAACATGTAATTTGAGAAGAAAAATGTATATTCCAACGTAATTACCTTTTTTCTCAATGATAATAGATTTTGAAAAAAATTCTAAAACGCATTTGTATATCAAGAAAAATATTTGTAGAATGTATTGCAGATGTTCATACTAATATTTTCATAAAAAAAATTAATTTGAGTAAAAAGAAAATACGGTTTCCTAGACCACGCCTCCCCTATTAAGTCCCGAATTTTCACCTCTACACTTAAGGGTTAATTCATTGCATTTTAATGTGATATTCCTTACAAAATTGGAAAAAATGCAGAAGGACTGTTGATTAAATCCTCGAAGCGTTTGGTTCCAAAATTAATTCATATCTATACTTCAGACGTTAAATCTGTGTATCACATTTAATCTATATTTGTCATATCAGTTTATAACCATCTTGTCAGTTTATATTCGGACATAATTCCACCGGTTTCAATAAAAAAAAAAGAAAAGAACAAAAAATCCATAATTTTTTATTGAAGATAAGCTAGCTAATTTTCTTCAAAAATATTTTTGGATTCATTTTATTGATTTAAGTTTTTAAAATATTGTTTATTTTTTTTTTGTTCTCATTGCAATACTCTTTTAGTAATTAACAAAAAATATCCAAAACTATTCAATAGGATAATTTGTAACACATTACGACTTGCATAAGGAATAATCTCGTAAACGGAATTTAACAAAGGCTCATTTAACAACAACAACAAAAAAAAACCCTATTTTATTTTAATTAATCCATCTGAAACAGAAGTAAGGGAAAAATGAGCATGATGTCATAATTAATTAGCAAGGCAGAGAATAAGAAAAAAGGAAAGTCTTAAGAAGAAATAAGGTCCAAAACAGAAAAAGAAGAAAAAGAAAATTTGAACTAACATACAGAATCTAAAGAAAAAGGAAAAATGATTTTGCTTTAACCTTCTGAGTAGTATACATCAATTCTAAGTATATATTGCATTACACAAACATTTCGGGACAACAGACCACGTAATTTAGAAACAGACAGACCACAAAATCTTGAAAGGTGTTCAGATGACGAAGATAACCCCTAAGCCGGTAGCGCCGCTTTAAGCTACCTGTGCATACAAACCTGAATTTAGTTACCAAGTCAGATTTAGATTACAGTAGACCCGTTTACATAGCAGATATTAAAAAAATGTATCTGGCATCACAGACAATTTGATCCCAAGCCCCAAGAAGAAAAAAATCTTATAAAGCTGCTAAAGAAAAAGGAATTCAGTTAATTTGAGGTCGAATGATGTGTCATTGGAAGCAGTCTACATTTTGTGTTAATTGCAATTGTGATGCGGATTGACTTTTAAATTGATTGGTTAAATAATTTTGTTCTTAATTGTGCTATAAATCCTTTGATAGCATTTATTATTAATAGGTCAAATAATAAAAATTACCATATATTTTTTACATTTTAATTAATAAAATAGAGGAATTCGGAAAATAATTTTAATTATTATATTTATTGTTAGAATTTACCCTACGTCACTTACAACTAGCTTCATTTCATGGGCTATTTGTTAAATTAGAGAAAAAAGTATTATGGCACTAAAATAAACAAAATTGCTGAATGTTTTTATTCATATGTTAATTGAATAATTAAGACAAAAAATTAGTCAAGGATTCTCCAGTACATTGAATTAAAAGAATTTTTTTTTCAAAAATTGTTATATCTAGTCCGCTATTTCCCGTAATTTTAAAAATCATAATAACGTATCTGTGATTTTTTATAGATCATTATATCAAGTTTTAACAAACAATTAAAAAAACATGCTTTCTTATTTTAAAACATGGAGTATTATACAGAATTCTATGAATGAGCAACTATTTTAAACAAAAGATTTAAGAATTTTATGAAAAAATTGTAATACAATATGTTGGAAAGTTATAAATGTCTTATCAGTTTAAAACTATGATTTAGAAACATGAAACGGTTATTTGACTGCTGACAAAAAGCTGACAAATATTACTTTCGGGGGATCCAGTGATTACATAGAAATTTTACAGTGACCAAAAAGTGATAAAATCTCTTTAACAATATGTTTCATTTCTTTCCGAAGCTGCAGTTTACAACATAAATATTTGTCAACGTAATAAGGAACATAAACTGTGACTGCTTCATTTCTTTTGAATACCATCATTTATGCCTTTATAATGAATAAATCAAAGTGAGCAATAGTAAGGTATCTCAAATATCGCACCCAAGCATCAATCATACGTGTTTCCTTGCCATCGACATACAGATACGATAATTCATTTGTATTTTTTTTAAAAGAGATCGCAGATCGATTTTCACTGAAAGTTAATGATCTTAGTCACCCCCTAAGTAGTACTATTTATCAAAATCTTATTTCAACACAAAAACTATCAGTTTTAAAATATGATAGATTTTTTTTTCGAACTTTCAAGAAACCTTCAAAATTCAAGAGATAGATACATACAGCAAATCTGATGTAAAAAAAAGAAATGAATATATTTCATCTTTTTATGGAATCTGCTAAAGCAGTAACACATAAATTTATAATAAATTAGGATAATAAGAGAAATTGTTTACATTTCATTTTTTCTTCCCGTGTTTTTCATTTGAAATACAAACTATTTCATTCAGAACATTTTGAGCATTTTAGGAATGGATTCGTTCTTTTAATTAGGGGTTTTGGGCATACTGTTTTTTGAAATGGGAATTTCTGCAAATTGGGTATTTTGATATTTGCATAAAGGATTTCTTATATAAGGCGTGTAGCAACAGACTTACAGACTTCGAGAAGGGGCATTTCACAAGAAGACGCTCAGAATCACAAGCAATACTGAGTTGGAAATGCTTGCCAGACATGGTAGGTGGCGTTGCACATGTACGAGATTCCTGTGAGTTTCCCTAGAGACTTTTCATTTCAGCATTCCAATATAATATCAAAGGAACCTCATAAATTATATTTACAACTGTTTACATTGAATAGAGTGTGGTCATTACCGACTTTGTAGCATTGATGCCAAAGTTGGTATCTGAAAATCAGAACTTTAAATCCAAAATGCTTAGTCTTGTCAAACTAGAATTTTAATATGGATTGTTAAAATAAAGGATCTAAACATGAATTCTTTTGGTAAAACATTGAATTTCAATCCTTTGCAAATGTCTTTGCTCTTTAGATATGACTCCTTGTGGATTCTGGTTGCTTTCTAATTTGAAAACGACATAGAGAAGCTGTTGTCTTTAGAGTAAAGAAGAAATAATATAAAACAAGAAGCTGAATATGAACACAATTTCTAAACAATCCTTCTAAACGTGCTTTCAGTAGAGTAGAATTAAAATTTGCAGAGGCAAAAGAGACTTTCTTTAAAGAGGATTAGAGTCAAAATACTGTAATGTAAAAATGTATATTTTTCAGAGAGTGCTCACATTTCTTATATCAACCTCGCATAATTAGTAGGATGCAAATGCATATTGTTGCCTTCATAAGATATAGCAAAAAATAAATTCTAGGGATAAATCAGATTCAGAAAAAGAGAGTTTGAAACTTTTAACTTGATTTGATGAAAATCATATCAAGTTAATTTTAAGGTTTAATATTTGATCCAGGTACTATTGAAATTTCAATGATATTGGTATTTCAAAGATATAGAAAAAAAGGTTCTATATTATTTGTAATTAATGAATTTTCTTGGATTATTCTTGGAAATAATAATAATAAAAGTGCACGCTCAAATTACAAACACTTTCCTTAATGACATTAAGGTAACAATTAAAAAAATAGACATTTGCTTGTCTTTTTTAAAATTATTCTAGCAAAATAAAAGTCTTGAATTTTATGCCTGATTTATTTTTATAATTAGTTATTTCTTTTCATAAATTTTTCCTTTATTACCTAATTTGCTTATTTTAAACTAACCACGTCTTTGGACCAGCTGTTTCCTAGGCATTAATACTCGACAGTATTTCCAATTCAACATTTTATGTAACTTGATATCTTAATAATTTCTTCTGAAAAGTATTTTAAATTTCAAAGGTTCATAGCCACATAATTAAATATTAATGTAGAAATATTTCGTCTATATGTGAATTGCAGTATGCTACTCTGTAATTTTCTGTCAATACTTATAAAATTATAACTTAAAAATTGAAGTCAAATTGATTAAACTTTATTTAAAAAAAATACACCAATTAATACACCAATTTAAAAAAATACACCAATTTAAAAAAATACACCAATAAAACATGTTTTTTAAAATTATGAGTTAAGGAAACATAATCATTTATCATTGAAGTCTTATGCATAATATAGAGTATTTTTTATGATGTATGCAATATTATTGAATAATTATTCAGTACAGGTTTCTCCGATTCCTCATAAATTTCAGTATTTAATTTTACTTTCAAAAGAATTAAGTAAATAATAATATTTTATTTTATTTCAATAAATCAATGTATTTCTGAAAAATTCAGGAAGTCTAAATTGTATACGTAATGAATCATATTCATGGAAATATTCTTGACACTGAAACTTTTCAATTAGAATAAAGCCTTTATATATTTTCTGTAAACCAAAATATGAATGAGTTATAAACTTATAAATATCACTGTTTTAGGACAATAAATAACTTAATAAATTTAGTCTAATTAGCTTTAGGGAAACTTAGGGTGATGATTAACTGATGTTTTATTTGAAACAATCAATCGACGGATATAAAAGATAGTAAGTAGGATAAAGCAATTAAAATAGTAATATTCAAAATTTCATAGTCACAATGAAGTGAACCTTCCTTTCTGTTTAAATGTTAGTGTCACAAGTATATTTCACTAAATATGACTTCTGGAAACGGTAGTATATAAGCGAATATGTAATTCATAATTCATCAGAACATTCATTGACTTAAACTAAACAAAAGAGTAAATTGCGAGCGCGCGCGCGCGTGTGTGTGTGTCTGTGTGTATGTGCGTGTGTGTATAAACAACGTTTGCCTTAAATATTACAAGATTTATGAATTAATACAAATATTTTAAAAGTAACAGAAACTTTTTCCTTGCACTTATCATTCTAAAAAATATGATATTTCATGTTTCTTTCATTTCTTATAGACAAGTGGTAAAGATTACATTTTTCTAGGGTTTTTTCGCAGTAAGAGATAATTAAACTTTTTATTATGAGCTTCGGTCAACATGATGAATACTCGTTAATTTCAGAAAATATTGATATATAATATTTTTTTCCTATTTTGTTCAAATAATATGCAATTTTAATAGCTTAACCAGAATTAATTAAATAAATTAATATTATTTAGTACTAGTGAAAATTGTAGAATGAAAAAAACAAAACAAAAAAATAGTAAATAGAATTTTTATGAAATGTTAAATGCATCGAAAATGGAGATCCTGACTAGATAAATAATTATTAGATAAGATTAACCTACAATTTAAAATTATGTGATAAGATTTTTAAACTGGCCTTAACGTCATACAAATGTTTCTAATTCTTTTAAAAAATGCTCTTGAAGACAGCAAAATGCAAAATATCCTTCATGATTTTTTTAATGAATTTATATATATTTAATTATTCGCGAATACTATATTTAATACTATACGAATATATATATATGTATAGATGCAACCTGATATGAATAGATGCAACCTTATATATATATATATATATATATATATATATATATATATATATATATATATATATATATATATATATATATATATAAATACAACTCGATTGTTAATTTGTTGATTTTTCTATTAATTAATACATACTTCCAGTTATATAAGGTTGCATCTATTAATAACTGATAAAAAAAAAGTTTGTTTGCTGAAATCTTTCTTTCAACATAATATTAAAAAGTCTAAATCTGACCAAAGAAGTTTTATGAAAGTCAAAGAATTATAAATAAATTGATGTTGGGAGAGAAATTTAAAAAAAAAAATATTTTCCATCTATATGTCTTGCTTTTCTTCTTAAATGTATTTTTTGGGGTTGATTATGGCAACATCTTTAAGAAGGCAATTTTTTAAAGTATTGGGTCTTCAGAATGCCCCTGCTTTTATCCTAAATATTATCTGGCATATTCTTTGGATGTTTTCCAAAAATGACTAAAGAAAGCAAAAGTAAATGAGTATGAAACGATAGGATAGTTTTGTTGAAAATACATTTTTAAAGAGATGTGATCTGCATGAGGAAAATCTATTAATATTCATTAAATTTTTCATGTAAAATATTTTATTTCTCTTTTCGAAAATATATTCCCTTGACAATTTCAGATAAAAGTTTTCAATAAAATTACCTTCATATTTTACGTAAACATGTTTTGAAAAGTTTATTGAGTATTTTGTGAACCAATATTTTGAAGCAGGAATTAACTATTTGCAGTAAATAATATGTAAACTAAAACAAGCATCATTAAACATAAACATAGACGGACTTTTAATTATTTTTAGAAATATGAAATAAACTTTTATTTATTCATTCATATCGTTTGGTCCCAGACTACATTATCCATAAGAATATTAACATTTTATTAAAAAAAAAAACTCTGATAGGAAATGGTATTTCTATAAAGTATCAAACAAATTTTGTTGCAAAATGAAATTCAAAGATGTACAGGCAGTAAATACTTAGAATAAAACATTTAGAAAAAATAAACAGATATATATGTTAGGGATGATTCAAATGACCTATTTCAAATTTCATGGAAATTTCATTTAACAAGTTATTCTTACGCTCAAATATGTGATCTCACAAGAAAAGTGTGACTGTTAAAGAGCTCTTTGTAACTGAAATGTAAAAGAAAGATCAAGATCCCATGCAAAGTATCCAATTTGTGGATCGAAAAATATACTCATGTATTGCTATCGCCGGTGGATATTTCACAACTAAAGACTCTTTATTTGGATGTAGTAAATAATGTGACAAGACATTCAATTGCTATTGCCTGGATTTTGAAACCAAATTTAAGCATATTTGCATGCATTAGACAAATGTAAACCAATCCATCCTAAATGCAATCCAATCATTTATATATAAATTTTGAAAGTATATAAATATTGAGGTATGAAAATATCCATTTTGTTGAAACTGTGCTTATTTTTCTTGATAACTTCCGGAAATGCTACCAATGTTTCAGTTTCAAAGTTCCTCCAATGGGACATTCTCCCATCTCATATTACTTCGAAGGTTTGTATGGAGTTCTAATGGAGTAAAAAGCAAAAGAAAGATTTATTTCACTCATCCGGATTTGCATGGTGTGAGGCAGGTATATAGGGAGAACTAATCACCTATAACTGATTGGATATTGGTTATTGAGGTACTGGGTATATTTAATTCTACTTAAATTACTTAGATATATTTTCATTTTTATGAATCCTCCAAATCGTCAGCCAATAAATTCGTGTTTTCTTAAATGTCCTGCATATGCCTTATAAATTCAGTATTTGATTTTTTTTTCCAATGGAGACTAGTATGACATAATCCTATGATTGTTAGAAATGGAAATATGCGGTTTATCTAGTTTTTAAATTTCGAGGCATTTTATCTTCATTTTTTTTTTATTTGTCTTGCTACGTAATTGTTATACAGATTAGATACATTTTAGTGAAAACATTCCTTAATATTCCTTAAGCAATAACACTTCTTAAATCTCAGAACAATAACGTAATCTATTCTTAGAAAGCTGCCAAACAATTTTTTTTTCTTAAGAAATCTCTAAAATTCGAGAAAAAAAATTACATAAATGTTAAATTAGTAATATGGAGAAGAAAAAAAATATTACTTAATATTCAATTTTGTGCTAAAATATTTTTCGAAATTTATCACGGGAAAAATGTCATAATTTAATTTAATTTTTTTTTATTAAAATTTCAAAAAATTCTCCACGATATACATTTTTACCTTCTTATTCATATATTTTCCAGATTTGTTAACTGTATTTAAACGAAGTGGCCCGTACAGCGCCAATGCACACACGAGTTTTATTTTTATAAATTACCTTAAAAGCAAACACGGCAATTCCTTAATAAATTAAATAGGAAGTATAGTATATTAATGAGATTACTAAAAAAAAAATCAATGAACATGTTTAAAGCGAATATAATTGATGTATTACTATACTAACCATTAAAAGAGCAAATGATTAGTTAAAGCTAAGTAAAGAATGCAGTTATATATTTCCAATAATCATTCTTTTGGAAAACGCAATAAAATGCAGTCTAAGGAAGATGAAAATAAATTTAAGCAACTTTTAAAAAGCTGTTGGCTTCATTCTCTAGTAAGATATGTTTATTTTATATTTGCGTAGTTTATTTTTAACGCTTTTTCTCAAATTCTAAATTTTGTAACCTCTTTTAGTAATAGCTTTAAAAAAATTTCATGTATTGAAATATAATCTTTTAAACATAAATTATAATCTTTCTTTTTAAATTTAATACAATAATTTCACAATACGCTATGTCTCTTCTAATCTCTAAAATATGTTCAATTAAATAGTTTTTGTAGCATTTTTAACGCTTTATAATGAGGAAAAAAAAACGCATATTGAAACTTTTATGTAATTCCACTTGGCATTTAAAGATTAAATAGAAGCATAGTTTTTTTCCTTAATTCAGAAAATAAGCATTATGTTAACAGCAAAAGTTTGAACAATTCATTTCATTCATTTCTAAACACGAATAGTTTTTCTCCGTGCTTCTTTTTGCATTCAATATTTTTTCGAAATATATTTGTTCTATACATGTTTCTCCAATCTATTTTATACAGAATATACAAAATATAACTATTTACAGCACCTATCATCCCGGTATAATCATATATTAAGCTAATCATAATTAATATTAATAATATTATTAATCATATATTAATTGGCGTTAGACCATAGTGTTTGTTATATTAATGCAATAAGGCCTTGCTAAAAAAATAACACAAATTTCTTAATTAAAGGAAATTTCGAAATTCATATATTTTTTTTCCTTTTGCATACATTAGTCTGTCTGCTCTGACGTTTATGTTACTAAATATCTTTTTAAAACAAGCAACTAAAAAATTTCATTATGTCCATCCTAATTAACATAGTTCACCTTTAAAGAAATGTGATTGGAATCTTTTATAAATAAATTAAATTTGCAATGGAAAAAACAAATTTATTGACTTTCATCCAATCAAAGAAAAAAATTAATGACAGATAAAAATGAATAAGAAATACAAGCAGAAGTATTTTTTAAAGAATTCAATACATTTCGAAAAATAAAAGCCAAGAAACTGCGTAATGAGCATGACTAAACTATTTATTAACAATTTTCAAAATTTATTTTCAAATAAATTTAGCTTTAGACATGAAGGATTTGAGGATTTGGAAAGACCACTGATCATCACTCATAAATTTTGAACGAAAAACTGAATTTAGGAGAAAGTACGATAAAAAAAATAATATTTCGGATTATTTTTTGTCTAGTGTTTATAAGATGAAGAATTCCATGACTGCCTTCAAATGACAGAATATTTTTTTCCCTTTCTTTCTCTTTCTGTAGCTTATCCTACACGATATTTGTCCAATAACGACTCGTGGTACATTTTCTTTACCTTCGGAGCAGTTATCAATACAGAACAGCTATGTGGGGCGATAGTATATATCTTAGCAGGTTGTAGTTTTTTGGTTTCCGGGATAGGTTTTATTGCTGTGTTTATCCTTTTTACGACTATTGACAGCGAAATTCTCCATGAAAGATGAGGGGTTAGGTCTTGCTGTATATCTTAAATGCTATATTTAAGGATATATATTTACCAAAAATTGGTTAGAATACAGATTTATGTTTTATTAGTTTATTTTATCACTTTACTCTTTTACTCAGTGTTAAAAATTTGTAGTTGTACGTTTTACTTATTAAAAATTATTTAGAATGTTATTTATAATAACAATCTGAATGCATACACAAATGTGAATTTCGAAGAACAGTTTCTCTTCGTTGAATTTAAATCATGATTATGCTTTAAAAATTAATTTTGTTTAGTTTTTTAACGTTTTCTTTTTTCTCTAAAGATATTTTTCAATTGAAATCGGAGATTTCAATTCATTTATACTTTATTATTATGTGTATGATAAAATTGTGGATAAGCATTTTATTTTTAAATGCAAACTATAAAATGAGATAGCAGTAAATATTTTTATATTTTTTTTAACATACATAACAGTTAATACGTTATAATAACTTTTATATTACATGCATTTATATCCATGCATATTTTTGTGTACTATATATTAAAAAAATAATCTTATGGAATTTGTAGCCAAAATATGACCATTTGAAAAAGTAGTGCCGAACTTAGAAAAGAGTTTTAAGAATATATGAAATTTCAAGTGAAGAAATAGATTAAAATAATTGGTTTTCATTTTAAGAAGATTTTATTTTAATATTAAATTAAAACAATATCAAAAATTTTCAATAATATTTAATATAAATAAAACATATATTTGAAATATAATTCGCTGTTTAATTATTTGTAAATTATTTTTGGAAATATTTTGTTTGAAGTTGATTAAAATTGAATTTATATTTCTTTTAAAACGAATTAGCATTTATTTCTTTGAATCAGCTATTGAAAATAAACAACGGAGGATTATAGTGGATATAAAACATGTCTGTATCTATATTTCATCACGAAAATTTCATTAATCAATTCAGCTAAGTTTCAATTCATTATTTATAAAATACGATAACAGAAATTTAATTATATATTATAATACATACATGGGATCGTTACGTTTTTAAAGCCTTATCTATGCTCACACTAAATAGAACTTTAGTTGTAATCATTTATTTACATTTATGATACTAAAGCTGTTCAGACATAATTTCATTTCCTTCTCTGTTACAATCATAAATTCTGAACATGTATGCATTAAGGGCTAAATATAATTGAACATTTTCAATGAACAAGTGCTATATTGCAACAATTATCTTATATTATTTTAGCGTGCTACTGCTATATATTTTAAAACTAAGATATTAAATTCGGTTAGCATGAACAAGTAACGGTAAATTAATTATACTAACTGCTGTAATTATTCATATTAACTGATTTAAAAGTCCAATTAACGGGAAAAATCACCAGTTATTATTAATATTAATTATGGTTATTATTAAAATAATCTATAGAAAGTACTACCAAAAAGGCGTATTATAGAATATTATTAAGTAATAAGCAACTTTTAAACTTGTACTAGAGAATTTAATATTAATCACAAACATAAAAATGACGGCTACAAATTGTATTTACTCATTCATTCTTATTTGGTTTAAAATAAGTTACATTTTATTTAGACTAATTTTACCAATTATATATCCCAGAGCCCTTTTGTAAGCACTTTTCCATTTATTATAAAAGCGGAAATTTAATTTGCTATTTTATATCTATCACATGCTAGATAAAGCCTTATGTCAAATGAAATAATTTATGAAGATTAAAATGTTTGTATTGAGGTAAAAAAAACCAAATACGATAACCATGGCGTGGATTATAAGAAGTTTAAGGAGAGGTTATGTAAATATAAAATTGTATTTATCAGTTAAAAAAATTAATATGTATTTTATATATATAACTATAACTATAACTATATATATATATATATATATATATATATATATATATATATATATATATATATATATATATATATATATATATATATATATATATATATATATATATATATATATATATATATGTATATATATATATATATATATGTATATATATATATATATATATATATATATATATATATATATATATATATATATATATATATATATATATATATATATATATACGGAGTGTCACAAATCTCAAAAACCTTGACCGCGTGTTTTATTCCTTAAATATTGATCATAGACATATACTGTAAATTACAAGCTGCGTAAAAAATGATGCAAAATGTTATGAAATCGATTAAAATTTTCAGGGGAAAAAACATTAAAAAATAAAAAAAAATAAAAATTATACGGGCCCCGTACAAACAGTGAATAAAATGTGCCCCATACTTTAAAAAGCTCATGTACAAAATTTCAGAATTTTTTCATGGAAACTCTCAAAAATATGTGAAAACAAAGTTGGTGAATGGTCAATCACAAATTAAAATGCAAATGTTTAGAACTCTAGTGCAGATGACACAGCGCAGGAAAGCATCATAAGGAAATAAAATATGCTTCATATCTTTAGTTTTAAATATAAATTTCAAAATCAATGCTTCCTGAAAAATACTTTAAAATTTTATAATATGAATTATAGAATATAGCTTAAAAATAGCACAGTCAATGAAATTGTAAAAAAAAATCTTATGTAATCTTCCCTTTAAGTTATTATTTCTGCAGATTTTTAATACTTTTAAACCAATAAATAGCAAAATATTATTTATTTATTTGAGACACAATGTATATATATCCAAAAAATTTCTAATATAGTTTGCAAATAACGAAGACAGTTTGAAAGAAATTTCTATCGCTCATGTACTTTCATTAAAAAAAAAAAAATTAGTCAGCTTTTATATGCAATCTTGATATATTTTAACAGTTCTGAGAAATCAATGCTAGAATTTCTTCCAATATTAATGTGGTTTGTTTTTCTCTCGTCCAGTAATGGAATTCGACAATGTGAGATCATTAATATGAAATTGTTTTATACTTACTAACTTTAACATATATAAAATAAGTGTAAAATAAGTATAAAATAATAAATAACATATATAACTTATTTTCAATTAATGAAAGACTTTCTGTAAAAATGTTAATTTTGACATAGTTTTACAAACCCCAGCTAACCAGCTGTAATTAAAATGTAGTTTGAAATTTATTAATGATATTGAATTAAGCATGATTAAGGAGGAAGGGTTGGCAGGCTTGTCCTGGTTGTCATTTCGGGTTATGAGTTGGCTTGCCAGCTTACCACATCTGCAACAACTGAAGGAGAATTCATTATAATTCCGGCTTCTTATTCATACGAAAAGACAAAATTGAGAATGTCAAAGATATTGGAAAAGCTCAAACTAAGGTGTAAGAGTCAGAAGGTATGTTCTCAGAGTTAATTTTAATCTATTAACACTTGATAAATACTTCTTATTTTTGTTTCTAGGCATGGCCCTTTTCCCTTTCATTTACATAGATTTCATATAATAAATAGTCCGTTCTGCATCTGGAAGCCGAACATTTCGCTTTTGAACATAAGTTCAGTAGTTCTTATCACCTCACCGACCCCTCTAAGGAGTCCAAACCTCATTGATTTCTTAGTGTATTGAGGAACGAAGCTTTGCTTAGGATGATAAGGAAGATTTGTGAAATCTCGAGAGATATTTGTGAAGAAACTCAGAGGAGGCAATGATGATGGTTCTGTGTCTTGGATTGTTTGCAGTTTTTTTTAATTGATGCTTTATTTGTGTAATTATTCTGGCATAGCTTCTAGGATTTTTTTTTTTGCAAAATTATAGTTATTAAAAGCTTTGTAAGACTCCGCTCATATTCTTGATTTATTTTCTATTGGTGTTTTTTTTTATGTCTTTGCCAATCCAGATCTGATTTGTATTTTCACCTTGTATTTGTGTCATTCACTTATTCTCATTTTATATAATGGGTTCACTTGATCTTTTAGATATTTCTGCATTGTTTGATATTGCTGTACAGTACACTATATTTTCCATCCTTTTGACATTGTGATATTATTTTTTTGTTTACGTGTGTTGATGTTTTCTTTATGTATTTTTCAAATTAGTCTCTTGAATCCAGAATTGATTTGTTAACCATTTAATTTAAACATTTTATTTTAGTGAAATGAACCCTTAATTACCACCCATGTTGAGGCAATTATTGTATGCCTTTCAATAAATAAATAAGGGTTCTCTTCCTGACGACCTTCAAAGTCTTACATCTTTCTGATTAGGTGGGTCTTCGTGAGACAGAACAAGACCATGTCCTTATTTTATATGTATTCTTATCAAGTATTTAAATTTTGCTTTTGTCTTGATTGTAAATATATATTAATTAAATCTTTACACTCTCAACTTGGTCCAATTCAATTGTGAAAGTTTTATACTTATGGATCATTTTGAACCAGTATATCTTTCTACAAGAGAATTTAGGATATGAAACGAGGACATCCTTGTGATAACTTGCTTTATATACTTACTTCTCGTGTTTAAAACAGAAATTGGCCCCAAAATAGCCCGACAGAATAGAGATTTCACAGCCGAGTTGGGCCTGATTTTTAGTAAAAAGGTTGGTCCTTAATGTCCGGAGATGCGACACGATCACCTCAAGTATTTTTGTAAAACAGCTGTTGCTTAAGGGGTCTTCCTCACTAATGAAACAAAAACGTTATCACAAGCTATTTCTTCTCTTGAAGGTATAAAAATGGAGATTCTAATTTTTTAACAAGTGCTCCGCCGATTAAGGACATACTTCATCTTGAAGTTAACACCCATATAACATATTTATAGCTCTTTATGGGTATCTGTTAAGTTTGTACTGCATTTTTGTACTTGTTTTAAATGACATCCGGCAATTTTCGCACTATTCATTCCAAGCATTCATCGAATGTTGTTCCTTACTGGGCTTTGCATTTTTTTAACGATTATCCTACTACAGAATGCATGGCATCGTGATTTTAATATTCCACATTAAAATCATATACTTTGTTTTCAAATTTAAAATATTTTCCATATAGAATAACTAATAATTTACTGTATATTTAATCTTTACAAGCAAAGCTCATAGGAAAAAAAATTATTAAAGACTTTTGCTCATAAAATGATATTGATACAACGTAGCTACAATTTTAATTCGAAATTAATCTAATAATTTTCAAAATATATAATAAATGCTGCATTTTGGGACTAAAATAATTAATTTTGAAGTAAAATGTGTTTTTTAATTAATTAAATTCATAACCATACTGAATTTACAAATCATTATAAAATTTATATTTATAGCAAGGAATAAAAAAAATCTTTAAAATTATTATCAATGTGTAAATTTTTGCATATTTATAATTAATAACATATTATTATTTTAATTCATTGTATGAATTTATTTCAAACTCAATTCGCTTGCTCGTATTTATATAAATCATAACATAAAGACTGAATTTTAGAAACAAGCCATGTTACCCTACGATTAAATTTTATAACAGTAAATACGATTTATTTTCGCCATAAAAATATTTTCATTCTGCCAAATAGTTGAATATACAAAAACAATCTGTGATTCGGGGCTAAAAATGAAGTTATGACATCGAAAACAAATATACAATTTTAATTTTCTCTTAAATCATTTTTTGAAATTTCTAGTTAAAATTTACTTATTGAGTCTTTAGTTTGGTTATTGTTTATCAAAGGCGAAAGTAAATTCCTCAATTTCTTTTACTATGACTATAACTTGCTATGAATCTCGACTATAACTTGCTATGGTAAGCAATTTCTGAGAAATCATCAATTAAATGATAGCATCCATAACTTTTGAGCCCATTTAACAGAGGGATGTTTGATACATATATTGTCTTGATTTCAATCAATGCGAATTAAAATTTTTTTAACATCAAAAATATCGATCAGTTGATTGAAATTTCAATACATTAAATCTCAACTATTTGAAAAAAAACCTCCGTAATTTAAAAATCTAATTGAAGAAAAATTTTAAAAATAAAACTAAAAAATTTTCAACATTTTTTAATTTGTCTCTTTCTATCGTTGCAATTTTATAATGCATTTTATATGAAAGGGGGAAAAAACTTTTTTATTATAAAAGTATTTTTGATAGTTGTAGAAATATAAATAAATAAAATTATAGATTTATTTTGTATGTTTTCCATAAATATCTGCATTTTCCATAAATATCTGCAAAAAATTTAATCCTGAAATTTCGACATTTTTTAGGTGTTAATTAATATATAGCTATATAATTTTTATGTAATAATTTTTAAAAAAATAAAATTAAAGCTAAGAAATTCTCGAAATTTAATATAAAAAAATTTAAAATGCGGAATTATTCCATGTGGCCATACGCAGATGGCTAATTAACACAAATCTGAAAACTTATTTTAACAAAAAGTATTTACCTCTGTTTACAACCATAATTGTAATCACGATTTTTTTTCTTATTCTTTCATTAATTAAAAACCTTTTTTCAAGTGATTGTATGAAAAAAAAATTCCTATCTTATTTTTAGAACAAATAATATATAATACCGTGAGTTTTTTTAATAATATTTGAGTGAAAACCTTTGAAAGATTTTAAGTCTCTTAATATTTTAATCCAAAAAACAAACAACTTATCAATGACGTGAAAATACATTTTAATGACTAGAAGGTCAAATATATTTAAGGGAAAATAAATATTTTGATGATGCTTAAATAATTTTTTGTCTCGAATTACCTGCTAATTATAAGACATTCATTTACTGCAACAATGCATTTTGGCGTCTTCATCAGTCATAAATAATTGCGGGAAGTCCAGATTTTTTTCTATCCAAAAATATCTTTACAGAATTTCAGTGGGAAAAAAATAAATATTTAATCATCTTTATGAATAAATTTTTCTATCAACAGGTTTTTGAAAGGAGACAAACTACATTTGAATAAAATTAATTTGTTTGTTTAGTTTATGCTTCATAACGCCATGTTTTGAGAAAGATATTTTGGAATGGATGTCGCCATTTTTTTAAACTTGTATACACATATAAGAAAACAAAGAATTTTTTTTAATACTTTTAATTTATTTTTATTATATCTAGTTAATTACTTTATTTTATTATTACTTTATTTATTATACTTACTGTATTTATTGGCCACTTAATTTTTCTGAAAATAACAGATATCCTTGTTTGATTTTTATTGCATTAAATAAAAACTTTCCTATAACTTTTAATAACAAATAAATATATTGAATAAAGATAATAAATTTGCCCTTTTATATACAAGCATAAAAAATAAGAAATAACCTTTCCTGTGAATTGTTTTAGTTGAATGCTTCATTTATGACCATTAAATTACATTTTCTATTTTTCTTTAATTCTAAAAATGATGCTTAGACTTCTCATTAATCTTAATATTTTTTTTCATGGAAAGCTTTTATCTGATTTTAAACGTATGTTTATCATTCACTCTGATTTATTATCATGTGAGAGCATGATGTTGTTTCGGTTAGGACATTTTGAAGCTCGAAATCACGTAGGCAATGAATATTGAAGTTCGAAATCACAATGAATAAAGCGTAAATGGCAATTTTCATCATCATCTTTTAATCGCATATAATTTTTTATCTGCTTTTACCAGTATTCAATTATTTTTACGTATGGGTCTTTGAAAGCAGATGCGTTTTTAAAAGGTTGACGTAGAACTATGACAGAATAGCTGTTATTTACATGGAATGTAATTTTTTTTCGGAGGAAATTAAATAATTTAATTTTTATAATATGTTCAAAAAACTTCACTCGCGTTTAATAACAGTTTTGATAAAAGTATTTTCTCTTTTCCCAATAGGGAAATATCACTTCATTCATTCTTAATTGGGAAACAGTGAAGGATTTGACTCCTGTTTTAAGATTAATCCTTTATGAAACTATTTTATGATCTCAGAAATTAGAAAATCGCAGTTTGTGTTTACAAAAATATTGTTTTCATAAAAATTCTATATATTAATATGTTTAAACATTTATTGGTAAATAGTTTATCATTTGGAAATCGCATTGAGATGGAAACGCTCGTTATTCAGCTTCCAAATGTGGCATTCCTTTTTGTGAGGACATGATGTTGTTTTGCTTAGGGAATTTTGAAATCGCTAGAAATCGCGTAGGCAATGGATAAAGCATAAATGGCAGTTTTCATTTTCAATTTTTTCTTGGTTTGCAAAAAAGTTTTGGAGCTCTCGTAAACCGGTTTAAACTGGTTAATGACTTAAATTAATTAAGACAAATAATGACTTAAAAATAATAATGTTCTCACATGATAACTTGAAATTTGTGATCTTAGATTTTATTTTTGGATAAATTGTTTTTATTAAAAATCAGTAATATATTATTATATATATTTCATACTATTAATCTATTAAAATTAGAATGTCCTCATTTCTTTATTATTCTTATTGTATAAATATATTTTTACATATTAGAGATAAATCAGAAATGGCATCAGTAGCAGTTTCAGGAAGCGTTTTTCTAAGAATACATTGAAGAAAAATTAACTGCAATTCCATTCGATAAAACCTATAAAATACAAAATTCAAAAGAATAAAATAGATAATTAATATTTCAAATTCTTTTAATTAAGAAATTTTACAAAAAATGCTTTCATTGTTATTCACTAGATCAAATTACAATCAAAATTTAGATGTTGAAAATTTATTCTTTTCTTTTCCCTATACGAAACACTTTTTTGCTCAATTTTCAACACAATATGGCTCAATTTTCAAGAGCTGGAAGGTCTGGAGAATTTTCCACTGTATTTAGAAACAAAATGTTAATGCGCATGAAATATTTTTACTAAAGTGTGAAATATTTATCAAAAAATAATTCGAAAATTGCTTTTAGATTGACTGAATACGCCAATTCACCAACTGTTGTATGAAACTATCGAAAGGAAGGACAAGGAAATTGAAAATGAAAAGGGGAACAGGGGAATAAAAGATCCAAGAAAGAACGGTTTAAAGTATTGGAATAAATTCTCCTGCATATTGTAGTAATAAAATTAGCTGTTTTAAATTTGTTTTAGCTTTGAAATAACTTTTTTAAAGATATAGCATATTACCTAATGGAAAAATATTGATGAAAAAAACAGAGAGTATTATTTTTTATGCAATTTGTAACCATTATTCCACTTATAAAATCATCCTGCAAACAAAAATATAAAAAATCTTGATAATTTTTATTACAATAATTTTTTTTTTACTCTGGGATTACAAAATATTCATCCATTTGTAGTAAGGAGGCAGCATACAGACAACAAAACATAAACTTAAAATAGCCATTTGACTTACTTTCCGGAACAAAATAAGATTTAATAAATTAAAATGGAGCGTTTACAGCAGTTTTTGTTTAATAGCAGAAGGAATAAAGCATCATTTTAATAAGATAATACTTTTAATTTTCATAATGTAAGTAACACATTTATTTAGTTTTTTTAAAAAAAATCTTATTTATTATTATAATTTTTACAGTTCGTATACTTTTTTTTTCATTAGTTAAGTGCAACATCATAAATAGGCTGCTTTAATAATATTCAGGATTTTTCGCTTATTATGATATGCAAATTTTCATATCAATTAGAATTTCATATCAATCAGTTTAGAAGTGTTCTCAATATACTTATTTATAGGATTGAAATTAGTCTTTTTAAAATGAAAGCAAACTTTTTTGATATTCTTACCCAAATGCCAACATTTTCTTTAAAACTTGGCTAATGATACAGATCAAAACCGTTCAGGAAAAATGCAACAAATACATTATTTGAAAAGTTTAAGAACTAACCCAGAATCCCTTATGATGCGAAACAAAGCTAATGGGATTGAATGCATTCTTATTTGAAGTAAAATGCTAGAGGACAAAAGTGCACCCTTACACAAATAGAAAAGCATCTTTTCCCGTTTCCGTTTACATTTCATTGTTTACATGTGGCACGGATTACATGCCTTATTTCAAAACAATAAACTTCACTTCTTTCGCAATTGCATCGAATTCAGACTGCAGGTTCACAAAAACCTTAACAAAGCTTAACTACATCTTTTGTTTACAATTATGGAAACAAATTGATTCTTTTAATCTCATTATTATTAATCATTAAAATTTTTTAGTTAAATAATTTTAATGAAAAGCTTTGATCATTCAACATTTATGAACATATTGAGGGCTGTGTATGATTTAAAATATACTTTATCTTCTAGACAAATATAAACATGTTAATTCAATATACATAATAGACTGTTTATTTCCTTTTATCATAGTTTCGAAATAAGAATTTATATCTGACTCAAAAGAAGAATAAAATCAAATGCTATAGTATTTGCTTTTAAACTGTTACATACTCTACACTACTAAGCAATATATAAATTTATAAAAGAAACAAACTGCGATTGTTTTTTGCATGACATATAAACATAAAACAATTTTTTAAGATAAAGTTATTTTCAGAGCTAAATTTTATTTATGTGAAATTTCTGATTTTTTTTATAATGATACATGTATCAAGTAATTTTAGGTTACAAAAGATGACTCAAAGCATTTTACAAATCAGGAAATTTGGTTTTAAATTCCTTGAGTTTCAAAACAAGCTTAAAATCATTCCTTCAATTTTTTATTTGAAACGAAATGCAATACTGGCACATCTTCTTACACATGCATAGAGGAATCAGCTTGCTTTACATTTTATTGAATACCGATGCATTTTTTTGCAGCAACATTGTTTACATGTGTCTTATTTCAACCATACAAATCTGATTTTACCGGATATTGAACAAGAATCCTGCTGTAAACTTACCAGAATCACTTTGGATATTTTGAATTCTTTCACATTGAATTTCTTGAGAAGTTGACTTTTTGAACTCAGAAACACTGGAATCACTGCATATATTTAAAATAAAATGTTAAGTTTTCTATTCTAAGGCTAAATATTTTTATATTATTAATAGGAATAATATTCAATCTCGATAACTAAATAGAGGATTTGTATCTTATTAATTATATTAAAAAGTTATAAACAATTCTCTAGGAAGTTTCTCTATTTGAATTTTTGTTATATTTAAGAACACAAAAGCTATATTATTGAATTAGAAAATTAGTTGTTTTAAAATATTTTACTTAAGTAAAAGAACCTGCATTTTAATTAAGAAGTATACAATATTTTTTTTTTTTTTACTAAACAAAACATTTATGTTGAAATTTTTAGGTTCATAACATTGTTTTAATGACCATAAACTAGTTATTAAACAAAATGCTCTATTATTATGATTCACTATGTCATGTATGAAAAATATAAATTCATTTTAAATTTTTATGGTTATTAAAAATTTAAAAAACTGTCAATTTTTTTTATCTCGAAATATGTGAATTATTGCTTCCCATCAAGAATAGTGCAAATACTTAAAAAGATTTCATTCTATTGGGGGTGTCCCATTAAATCATTTTAATTTCATTAGTCAAACTTGTATTAATTAATCTTGTAAATTCTTATCACAGATAGCCTAATCGTCTTGCTCTTCTATTGCCAATTTTGTTTATAGTTCTATTTATTGTTAAATCGAGTACTCAAGAATATCATTGAAGTACTCGTCTGAAATTATTCAACTTCTCCCATAGGATTCACATCCCGTCATCGGCTGGAGTTAACTGAACCCCACACGATTTTTAAGCACGTGAAGTTGCTGAAAGACATTCATCTTACATCACCAAGCTTCTCCTCCCCATTTCTGAGATGTCGGTTTTGTGCAACCAATAACCCTTAACTGGGGAGGTGCGGTCTACAAGACCGCTTTTCATTTAATATCAAATTAAATTTTCTAATGAATGTATTAATATAAAAAAACTGCCAATATATTTTTCAGATATTTTTCTTGATATATAGATGTGTTTTAGAAATTTTTCAAAATTTATTATCATTAAAAAAAGTAAATGCGTTGGAACATGCGTTTTCTTCTCAAATTACACCTTATAATAATTAATATTCTTGAAAAAACATATTACTTTTTACTTTTTAAATCATATTTATTTTTACAGTATATGAAGGGATATGGAAGACAATATAATGTAAAATTTAACAATTATATAAAAAAAATTGACAATGGTTAAAATTGACCCTTTTTTTATCGGCTTGTGTGACCTTCATAGCACGATTTTCTAAGACATTTTAAATATACAGGTTAAGAATTAGTATAAAAATCAACCAATAAAATCTGTATATAATCTCTTGGTATATTAAAATATTTTATAAATTTTTCAAAATATATTATCACTAGAAAAATTAATTATTTTTGAACATACATATCAGAATCAGTTGAATGCGAACTTTCATCGAAAAATTCTTCTGTACAATTGTCCTTATCACTAAAATCACTTTCTGCTTCATTTAAAAGTATCTGGGGCACTACTTCCTAATAGGATCGTAAATTGGATGATATTTCGGGGCCCAAGTTTTAGCGTCATCTGTTAAGCTTTGTTTATCACTGGGACACTAACAGGGAGGTGCGGTCTTTGAGACCGCGCTCAAAGAAATAACTGAATTATTTTTAAAAGCATCCGCTGAAATCGCACCTTGCATCCGCTATATTGCACCACTTTTCTAAGATAGCGAAAAGTATAATATATTACTGATGTTTTCAACTCGTCCTATAATTTGTTCTTTAATAAGAAAACAACATGCGGTTAAGAACGCGATCCATTTTATTAATAATTTTAAAAAATACCATTCAGAAAACTATATTTTTTATATTATCCAAATGTATTAGAAAAGCAAAAAAAATCAATTATGTTAATGAAAATTAATTTCTTTTGAATTGGATAAGTTATTCGTTGCATTAAATCGTAGGAACCGAAACAATTCCCTTATTTCCAACGTGCAGTATATTTTTTATCAGTACAATTTGTCTTTTAACTTGATTTCAGAAAAAAATTATTGGTAATAAAAACATCTATATTTAGAGAAACCGCTAGTTATTTATAACCGAGATAAATTGTAACATGCAGTAGTTTTTAAAATTTTTAATCAGAATTTCTGCTAAGTATGATTCTTATGATGACCCTATTACTTCAACACTGTCAGATCCCCGAGACTATTAGAGAAAAACTGTGTTGCATTTCAACTAGTAAATGGGGAAAAAATAGTTAGTAAATTTTGATAAAAGCAGTTAGTTAGCCTTTTTAAAAATGTTTTTATTTCTGTGTCAATTTTTAAACGTTGTCAATTAAACTGTGTCAATTTTTTTACGCTCTGCCTTAAATATTGATATTTGATACCGTAAATACAATACCATCAAAGGAAAAATCAAATCCTTTTTTTGAATTAATCTCTGAAAGAGTCTAACAAAAGTTCAATTATTAAAAAATATATTATAATAATTTAAACATCAACCTGATGAAAGATCAGTAGAAAAAAATATGACGTTATAATTCATAAGATATGAAAGCAAGAAGAAATGACAACATAAATACTTAAGTAAGATATCCAAAACTGGGAGAAACTACAGACGAAAAGAATTTTTAAATAACATACTGATTATAAAACAGAAGAATGACTTTGCTTAGTTAGCGAAGATGCGCACAGTAACTCTGCCGACAGTAATACAGAAAATCATATTGTTTCTGTTATGAAGCAACGTTAGATTTACTTTGATTATTTCGGCAGTGATCAAATAATAGAGACAGCAATAGCATGACCTCTCTCTATTCTGTACTACGTGGGGGAGAAGGTCAGTCCCAACAAAATATTGCGCATCAAGCCCTTGTAAATGCATTTCTTCGGTTTCGAACTAAGAACAGCCCCTAAGCCCAAATTTCAAAAGCAGACATCAAAGGAGAGCAATTTTGATGAAAGGAAATAGGGAATATGCTTCATTTGGAATTGTATGTGATAAGAAGCAGTTGATCATTTGCTTTGGTTAACTGTAATTCTAATACAAACTGATTTTATTGTCGAAATAATGTCATCTTCATTTTACTGTTAAAGATTGATTCTTTACTGCCACTATGCCAAGCGCTTTATGTTCTTTAATTAATAGAGAATAGTAAAGAGAAAATCATTGTAAATTTTGATAATTTTATTATTATAAATTGGAATCAATTGTAATAACTGACAAATTAAAAATATATATATTATTATTTTTTGAATTTATTGAATGTTCTTTATGCATATTATTCATAGATAAGCTATAACAATTTGTTCCAACCAAGGAATGGGAGAATAAATTTAAAAGTCTCAATATTCTTCTAAAAATTGCTACAATTAATCCAGATCTCCAGTACTTGGACGTAATGTTTATGTGCATGAAATGCTAAAAATAAACAAATAATATTTTTTATTCAGAAAAATGTTAAACAAAAAAAAATGTCTCCTGTCCCCACAAATCCAAGATTTTCTTCTGAAAAAAAAATCCTATGAAATGTTCTAAAATGATACCTCAGTATGCACTGTTTTGGAAATTTATTTCGAGTGATGGCTGAACTTCACATATCACTCGTTAACTTCACATTTTTCATGGCCGATGATGCATGTAAATCTATACCGCCCATTCTCCCACACAGGAACAATATGTCATGATGATATATTTGATCTTATCCGAAATTCCTCCCCCTTCTGCTTCAATATATAACATTGATGTGTAAAGTGGTGTAAAACGTATTTGCTACGAAGATAAAAGGCAATAATTTATTTTCTATTCCTTTAATTATTATGATATCATAAAAAAATGCATTGAAAATAAAACATCTGTTTTTTACATATCGATAGCTATTGCGTAATACAAAATACTTTTGTTAAAAGCCATTTTGATTTAAACTTATCTATAACATAATGAAAAAGAATCTTTATATTGTGAGATAAATTATTTTATTATCATGAAATAAATTACTCTTTTCTTTTATTCTTTTATATATTTTCTTTCGAAAAATCTTTTATATATTTTCTTACTTAAACTTGTTCTTGTAGTTTTATCACTAAATTATTTTTATGGATTTTTGAAAGTTTTTTATAATAAAAATAAATCCCACGTCATTGAAAATTAATTAGAGGGCCTTAAACAATATTTTAGTGTATGCTTTGTTTTGTTATGTTTTTATTTAGTTTTAGTTTATCGCCAAACAAACCCCCTTGAAGGTCTTTTAAAAATGTCTCAATTTAAAAGGTAAATATATTAAGCAATTCTGAAACCCTCAGCTGTTTTACTCTACTCAGCTCTTAACTACTTTTTGGGGCAATTATTCGTCGTGCTTCGTTTTTGAAAATCTTATATTTTATGGAAATTAAGAATAAAATTCAACGAAAAGATAGAGCATCCAACAATGTTTTCAAAATATTTACAAAGCATTTTCATCTTTTTTTTTTTTTTGACGTTTATATAATATTTTGATCAATCGATTATTCTTGAACGATATTTCACGAACCTCCTCTTTTCCTACTCCTTCTTCTTCATTCACTCCTCTTTTTTTTTCTTAATAAAAATTATCTAGTTACTATGGATAGTAATTTTACTATATATTTAAACATAATGAAAAAGACATAATCTTCCATTGAGTATTTTAGAACGCCCGATCTTTGATTATTATATTAACAATTATAATTATCTAAATTGTAGCACTAAAGTATATGCTTCAAAATTAAACTGTCTAAATTCAGGCAAAACGGTCAGTGAAGGTTAATTATTTTTTCTGTGTTATCTTTTGTTATCCTTTATAAAAATAAAAAAATACAAATGCTTCATATTATATATCTTCCGGTTTAATGAATTTAAATATTATCAATAATTTTATAGAACTCCATAACGATAATATGACTTCTTTCGCAGTTATTTCTTTATATAAAATTTGTTTATTAGAATTTATTTGATGTAATACTCATCATGATTTATATGTTAAAAAGATATAAAACTTTTCATGTCAGATTATCAGTGAAATGAACTTTAGCTGAAGTCGAAGCATAAATAATGTTTCAGACATTAAAAATGAAAGGCAAAATTTTATTTAAAAAATCTTTAGCTTGGAATTTGTCAAAACTATAATGCACAAAAAATTTAATTTGAAAATTAAAGATTTATGTAATTAATACAGAATTTTCTAAAAAATTCTCAAATACCTTTGAATACATTTTGTTACACAAAATAAACGAATTATGTTATCGCCTTCAGAATTCCATGAAAGCTTCTAAAATAAAAATGTTTAAAGGAAATCATATAAAAATTCTGTGAAATAAAAGAAATTTCGGAATTAAAGAATTAAGGCCGTTTTATAGAATTGTAAGACATGCGATCTTCTGAGATTTCCAAAATAAGTATTTCTCCTTAAAATTTGCATAAAATACTTCTGTTAAATCTCATCACATTGGAGTAAAAAGTGGTCTTTGTAACCAAATATGCTGCTATCAGAGACATTATATGTAATGTCGCATAAAAGGACTGATGGAAATAGGAAATGCCGAATCAATTGATAAAAAAAATCTTTATTTAATGCTCGAAACTAAATAACTCATGTGGGATTTCCGTAGGGTGAATAATTCCGAGCTTAAATATGTCTTTATTCTCATTTCAAATGGAAAGCAAACCGACATCTTTCCTCTTTTAAAACTGAAAGAACAGATAGAAAAGTTTTGTTTTACGACGCTACATGACCACCAAAGAAATGGGATTTTCTGGCATTTGGGAATCATCTTTTATTCAAAAGAAGAATTAAATGAACAGCAGTAGTTTTACTTTTAGGAACGCATCCATTGGAAAATACTGCCAAAAGTGAAATCTATACTAAAAGAATGGAATATATGTTTGTTTATACACGCTTCTATTCTAAAGAATGGATAAATATCTGAATGGATGTGATTTATTTTGAGCTTTTTAAAATCTAAGAATAACAACTCAAAGAAATGGTTCCAAGAAATATGTCCATTTGAAAAGCACTTCATTGCATTTCAAATGTTTTATATTTTTGATCATTGATATATTAAAACTGTTTTTAATAGAATATGCGCATTTATTATTTAAGAATAAAAGATAAAAGAATAAATTTTGAAAGTTGTTATAAAAAAGAATAAGATCATATTTTTCATAAAGATTTTGAATATGATTTGTTTTCTTCTTTGCTAAAGATCTTTCGAAACCCGCAATACAATTCCCTTATGCAATTAAAGATCAATAATTACACTATAAAATAATGCATTTTAAGAAAAAAAAGTAAAAAAAAATATTGAGAAATCACTTTTTTTATTAATGAACTTGATAATTTACATAAACAAATATTAAAGTAAGTAATAAAAGGAATACTTATTTTCGACCTCACTATTTTGTATTCAATCACTTAACAAATGACCATATAATTAGATATGCCGATATACTTATTAAACAATGAATAATGCAAAGAAAAGAAAATTGAGTAAGGTTTATTAAAAGAAGAAGAATATTTTAAGATAATTAATATCTTTTTTATCATAAATTAAAAAGTAATTAAATTAATTTTTTAATTAATTTTCTAAGTGAAATTTTGGCTATAAAATTAAATTAAATCTATACCGTAACAAACATTTTAAGTATTTTTTTCCTTGCACCTTTTTATTGCATTATTTTCTATTTTAGTTTTATTAATTATTTTTAATTAAAAATATTTCCCTCTCTGAATCGAGCACAGAAATATTTTTGAAGTGATATATTTTAATTTTATTTCCTGATGTAATATTATTTCCTGTATACTGATTCATATTTTTTTTAAAAATCTATCGTATTTTAAAAAAATACATAAAATAAAAAGAACGTTTTATTTACTTAAAATATATAAAGTTCGATAATTATGTTTAGATAATTTAATAAATTCTCAATCATTCGTCTATGCAAGTTTCAATATTAAAAATGAGCCAATTTTTACTAACGGCAAAGAAAGAAAAAAATGTTCTCAATTTAAAATTCATGATGAAAATTATTCCTTGTTTAAGATTATACAAAAATTATTTCTGAAACTCTCACTTCTCCTTAATTAATTACTATCGCTTTTAAAGGAATCCCAAACTTTATGCTAAATAATGAAGTTCAACTTATTTGATCGTATATCGTTACAGTCAGCACTGCAGAGATCTGCAGAGATGCTTTGTACACCTATATAGCCATATTTTTAAGTGTAGATATAGTGAATAATTAGAATGGCATAATTTTATTCAACAATACTGCAAACTAACCAGACGGTTACCTAAACAAGAATGTGATAGATAAATCGGCTGGTGTTTGTTGCATTAAATAGTTTCTACATAATTAGCCTCCCAAGTATGTTCTACTTAAATCTATAGTTCTTAGGTGCTTAGTCTATTCTTATGCTTTATTAGAAACTTTCCAAGTTACGTAAATACAAAATTATGAAACTATTAAAAACATTAATACAATTAATATTAAATACAAAGTGAGTATCTGAAAACAGTTAAAGGATTATTGATATCTATCATCAAAATATATGTCCTTAATAAAATTTAGAGAAAGAAGTTTTATATAATAGGGCAGTAAGTTCCACTGAAACAAAAGTCTCTTGAAGAATATCAATCAAATAATAGATAAGAATAGGAAATATTCTCGAATGCTTATTTTACGCCATACCATCAATGCAAAGTGCATTTCATAATACATATATTTTTTGTTTGTGCCTGCATCTTGACATAAGGGTAGCGCATTTTCTCGGGATCTGAGCAGCCCGGTTCAGGCATGGGTATTGTTCTTCACCTGTGTTCTATCTGTGAGGTGTGTGAATGTGCCCCCCTGTAAAAAGGGGATGTGCAAGCGAATTTGACGCATGAGTTGCTAAGTCGTACTCTTGGCTTTAGATGGCGCTACTGAAAAACAAAAGACGCTCATCTCTGCTTAAATCGCTGATTTCTCCAAGCGGGCTTGTCAACGACAAGTGCCATTAGTAACAACAGCAATTTATGTTTATGACAAACATTTAATTTTACAGGTAGAAAATGCATTTTTTCTGAATTTGAAAGCTAATATATCAGCTGTAACCCATACCTAATTGCAGTATAAACTAAATAGTTATGAAAAATAGCATTAAAAATTAAGATGAAAACCTTAAATTTTATTTGATGTTGGTCTAGCTCAATCATTTGGCGTTGTTCTTGACTTTATTGTCTGAATAATTCGTGTGTTTTTACTAAAATTATGAAAATAGACTCAATTATTAATTCCTAAAATATAGACAACATAATTTTATAAAATTAACTCAAATAAACTTATTTCATTTTGTTAATAAAATAACTTTTTATTACGAAATGCATTTGTATGAAGAGAAGAAATAACATTTTAAAACATGAAAATGAATTTTTTGACAGAAATTTTGAATAAAAGTGCAAATCATAAAATATTAAATACTTGAAATCATGAAATTTTTAGCGTATTTAAGCTTGAAAAATTTTTAATCTGTTCGAAATTAAAAATAAACATTTGTATTATTTCTCTATTTTCGTATAAAGCAATGTATATTTGTTTTGACAACATATCATTCTGAATAATTGGTTTGGATTTTATTTTTCTTTGAATTAAAACATATTACGATATGTCGAGGAAATAATATTTTGAAATCTAAACAATGTTTCAAGAAACACTTTAAATCAAGATCTCATTAAATATGAACATTGATCTTTAAAACTTACAATACTAATTTTTTATAACAATATACAATTCCCCCTTCCCAATTTTCTATATATTTTATAGCGATTGTTTGTGTATCATAATGGAAAGTACAGACCATCTGAAATTGGTTTATACTTTCTAAAAGTTCTTCATTCAAAGATGTTATTTGATATCATCAAAACGTTTAACATACATTTAAGTGAATAAACAATGAATAAATTCTCTATTTTGTCCTTTGCTATCTTGTGAACATTATTTAAAATCAATGCATATTTCATTTTGAAATGATCCTTTTATGAGGAATATTTAATATAATGCCAGAATGCATTTCTAACTTAGAAAAAATTGTTGGAAATATACAAAGGGAAAATGTAATAAATTTTCCTTTTTCAAAAGCACTTCATACACTTTTTCGATTCTGTGTGAGGAAAATTCATTATTGTTAAGAATATGCATCTTCAATCTCATAAAATCAGTGTTAATGGCAAATTCGTTGCATATTAGAATTTCTCCTTCTTTGTGAAGAATACTTATTTCCTTTATTATACTTTTAAGTAGTTTTGTCTCTCATAATATCCGTATCTTTCTGCAATAACAAAAAAAAAAAAAAAAAAAAACGAAATTTTCTATTGATTATTAAATATAAAAGATTTTTCTATTTAAGAATAATGCATGATTTTATTGTCATATAGTTATTAGTGTTTCTCTTTTATAATAACTCATTTTCACTTAAAAAATTATTATTTGTGCATTTCATATATAAATAATTTATTTTTTAGTTACACATTGAAGTTGGGTTGAAGGTAAATGAAAAATATTAAGATTTTACATCTTTATTTAATTCTTCCCTTTATAGTTAATTTGGAAATATATAATGTATGCTAAAATCCTTATCGTGCATGTTTCAGTTATTTCCCCTCCCTTTCATTTTTTTAAAATTACAATATGATATTACAAAATCCACGTGTTGGAACAAAAGTCATCTGATCAAATGGAAAAAATAAAGCATTAAATTGTCTCTTTTTGAAATTGGAATCATTTGTATAGTGCCTAGTATGTAAATAGATCACAATACATTCTAATATTCGAAAACTGAAAACATAAAGGAAACGTTTAAAGTTTCTAACTCTGGAATTATTTTCTGTTAAATTAGGTTTGTAAAAGTAATTGGAAATGAAGCCTTATACTTTCTTTTATTATTTTTAGGGGTCTTAAACCAATTATATAAGAATTTTGTTTGGCAGTTGAAGTAAAGTTAAATAGTAAAACAAAGTAAAAGCCTTATTTGCAATTTTCTTAAAAATTAAAACAATCTGAAATGGCATTTGGACGATAGTAATGCGAACTCGTTTCGTCAGAATGTCACCAATAGAAAGACTTGCTCAACTGCATTTAGTCCCCAAAAGTAATCCAAACATGGATATAAAAGAGAACTTTTAAAAGAAACTATAAGCCAGTTTATTTATAGACCATTAAGCTAAAGCACGCTCAGCAATAACTGACTTCAATGACAACATAGAAAAGGCTTAAAGAGAATGGTTCTGCCTTAGACTAACATTTAATGTAAACATAGAACTTCGCTAATGTCAAAAATGATTTGTTTTTTCTCTAATAAATAATTTTTGTTGAATAAATTTGGAATTGTATTTTTGAAGATTCAAGAAATATTGTAGATAGAAATACAATAATTTTGAACCAATTTTCATATGTTGTTTTATCTATATATTCAATCTGGTTTAAAAGCTCAGATGTAAAGAGACTAAAACAGAATTTGAAAAAAAAATCCATTTAGAAATGAAAACAACAGTATAAATAAATTAAATTACAGAACGTCTACATTTAACAAATATACAAATTAATTAAAATGAAATCAAAAATTATTTTTTATTAATTTGTGTATATATATTTTTTTGGTACTCAACACAAAAATAATTAAAGATATTAAGCTGTACTTCTTTAAACTCTGCATGTTATTTCTTCATTTCCACGAAACATGATTTTTCTGCCCCCCCCCCCTTCGTGCACATTTTTTACTTAAAATGTTTTATTCCCAAATTATTGGAATAAATATTATAAAAATAATAAAAAATTTTAAAAAATGTCGAAAAAATTTGACATTAAACCTCATAAACCTTTCAAATTCATATAAAATAGAAAGCTCAGATGAATAAAATTTATTTACATATGCCATCAGAAGATGTATTATAAAAATGATCTGAAGATTAGAATTATTTTAGAATGTTGAATTTTAGAATAATTTAAAGAAGCAAACAATTCGAAATTGTTATTTCTTATTAAACTTTTATATATGTAAATACAGCTAACTTCAGTCTTAACACAGGTGGTTCAGAATAAGAACAGTGATACAAAAAATATTTATCAAGAGAAGGCAACTTTAAAAATGAAATTCTGTTTTACCCCAAAGCCAACACATTTGTTTTGTTTCAAAACTATATGAGAATTTCTTACACTCCAAATATATTAAATAACTATTATTCAGAGATCCATACAATTTTATTTTTCTATAGAAAGTATATCTTTCAATAATGAATATGAAATGATGGGAATATAAGAATACTAATTTATTCCTCAGTAGGCGCATACTATTACTTTATTTGTAACTTTTAGTCATTTTTCAGCTCTTTCATATTTGTGAAAATCGATTTTTGGTGAGCATTTGTGCCTTTTTTAAATTCTAACAACAATAACACACATCTGAAAAATATTTTACAAAATCGTATATGGACATTTTTTTGAAGAGGGGTTTCTAACAAAGAAAACGAAAATTCAATGCACTAGATATGCCTGTATCGAGGTAAGGTGATATGAAACTGATACCAGTAAGCAGCCAAAGAGAAAAAGTGAAAAATAAAATAAAGAGGAAACAAAGGAAAACACTGTGTGTAATTGAAACTAAGAAAGAATATCAAATCTTGGCCGCCCGCAGAACAATCAGAACAATGAGAAATACAGTTCATGCATGTCTAATTTGAAAGAAAGGAAGATGTATTTTTCTTCCAATTTGTCCATCAGTTTCGAAATTTGGTGCTTTCTAGGGCTGTTTACCTAGCAGACCCAATCTCTCCCACTGTTACTTATGATTCATTTCCTGTTTCATTTTAACTACCTTTTTTTATTTTTATTGACCAGAAAACTCTCAAAATCTAAAGATAAGCAATTAAAATTTAAAATGTAAATACGGGTCTCTGAAATATTCACTTGGTGTACTGATATTCTGGATTTCAAATAGACGAATTACTTCTATTCTTAGCTGTGTGCGACAAGCAAATGATTTATTATTTTCGATTTATTTTCTATTACTATCTATTATTTTCAGGATGTAGAAACATTTTTTTAAGAAACAATTAAATTACAACTAAATAAATACATTTTGAAATGGAATCGATTTTCTACACTCATTTGCTTACAAACAATAGTATCACATGAAAATAAAAAAAAATAAAATAAAAAATAAAATAAAATCGCATGGTATGTTTAAACAGTTACAGCAGAGCCAAAAATTATTGAAATTTTTTTTTTTATTATTACTTTATTGCTCGTACAATGATACTATTATTCTTTTTTCATTTTGTGAAATTATCATGCTACATTATTAGTGTGAATATTACTCAATTTATTTACATTTCTGTAGCATGTCGTGTGATACTAATGCTGAGACGAAAACTACTTTAGGGGCAATAAATATGCTGATTTTTGGTATGAATGTGTCATTAAAATATCCAAGAAACTATACAAAGAAAAAATTTTCTATCGTGAATTGTCTTTTTTTTTTTTTTTTTTTTTTTGTGAATTGCAGGAAACAAATTTAAGATGTACACCTCTCAATTCATGAAATAAATAGGAAATGTATAGGAAATCAATATATCTATGGATAGATGAGTATCGATGGAGTCAAAATGTCAGGGGATTTTAGAGTACAATCTGTTCGAGTTCTAAGTTAGTTTAGCATAAATGTTAATGCATAGTGAATGTTATAGTGACAGTGTATCACAGCTTGCTAGCATTAAATCAAAGTAAAAAATTCAAATAAAACAGTCAGTATTAAAATATACTTTTTGCAATGTATCGCATTTTTCCATGAAATAAAAACGTTCGATAACATTTAAATTCTCTAAATATCATTTCAATATACTATTTTATGAGAAAAATCTTTTGAAATGATTCATGTTTAAATCTAATTTGAAATTCCACCATGAATCTAACTAATTTGGAAGGTGAGTAAAAAAAAATGAGAAATGGGAAATCGATTTAGTAATAATAATTGAAAGAACCTAAAAATATGATAATCATAAGAATATATATATATATATTATTGCCATAAGTTTTTTCAAAAAATGAATGTAGTTAACTACATTTTTTCATAAATTGAAATGATGATAGAATAAACAAAACTTGAAGGAGGGGTCTAACATACTCTCCAACAAAGGATTTATCCCCCTTCCCCGTATAAAATTTTGGACTTTGGTAAAGCCCCGAATGCCTTATATGACATTGATGAACAAAAGTTGCGAAATATAGATCTTAGGCATGAATCTAATATTTTTTGCAATGAATCACCCGAATTTATATTTTAGATGGTCTAAATTTGACTTAAATTTAACAGTTTTTACTTAAAAGATACATAATTCCAAACATTAAGTCATTTTTGAGTTCTTGCGTTTACATGCATGAAAATGTATACAAGTTTTCTTGAAAATTTGTTGAGTGCCATTGAAATATCAGTATTCATAATTCTGTTTTAAATTGATTAAAAATAAAAACTGTTTTAAAATCTAAAAAATTGTTGCTTTATTCTTACATCATAAAAAATGAATTTTTCATATAAATCAACTTTTCAATATATTTGAATACCTAATTAGAACAGTCAAGTAAGCTATGTTGTACGTTGAGTTTACTTTAGAAAAAATTGCGTCAAAAATGAATATTTCTGTTTATATTACACTTACTAAGCTTTATTTTTTTTCTTTTTTTCTGCCATTAAGAAAATATAAACCCAGTTCTAATGATTCCATATATGATTTTTAAAATAAAATAATATTCAGAATTTTTAACAATGAAAAAAAAATGGCAAAATATAAACTATTTATTTTAATCACATTTTGCCTAAATATATATTTGCAAATCAGTCTTTAATTATTATTGAATTCAATTACGTTTAATATACTGTTAATATTCAAACAAAATATAATACGTGTTCTTTAATACCGTAAAGCGTAATTTTATCCTAATTAAATGTGCAGATTTGATTTAATTTCTGATTTTTACGCTGACTCTTAATGCAACCTTCCGATGATTGAAGTTCATTTGAATTATTGTATTTAAGTAAAGTAGTTTTAAAAAAATAAAATAAATATTTTTAATGAAAATTCATCTTTTCACAAAGTGGAAGTATAAACTAGCAAGAAGATAAATAATTTCTAATTAATAGTACTAATTTAACGATAATTTTTCAAAGGTTGTGTTGCCAGTTAATTATAATATTATTTTGGGAAATGCAGAGTCCTTATATAATAAGGAAATTCAAATAAGATAACACTAATTAACTGACTTTATTTTGGTGAATGTATTTTAATCCTCATGGCAAACATTTTAAAATTATTGCATTTATGATAGATTTTTGATCATTTGGTTTTAAATGAGATTCTTTTGCATTTAACTATGAAAATTATTTTAAATCTTTATAAGTCATTACACATAGCCTCTGTTTCAAAAATAACCATTTTGTCTTTTTTTTCTTTTAAATCATAATTAATAACTCCATTAATTTTATATTATTAAAATAATAGCGTTATCTATCTTCTAATATAATTTATTCTTATTACTAATTGCATAATATTTAATAATGATATGATATACATACTTTATGCAGTATAAATTAAGAAGAAATACTCGTATAAACATTTGCCTTATTCAAATTTCCAATTAAAATAGTAAAAAAAAAAATCAGAAATTTTATGTCAAGAAATCTTTTGTTTTTATTAAATCAAGATTCTTACATGAAAGCGTTTCCCTTCAGCTTTAAGCATCTGAAATAAACAATATCACTCTAAACAATTAATTTTAGAAGTTCCTTAAAGATAATTTACAATTTTTAGACTAAAAATAATGAAATTTTTGCTCACTTCTTTTATTACTGAATTCCTATATTGGAAAACCAGCAATATATTTTCTTACAAATGTATTTTTGCTTTTTACAGCTTAAGAAGTGACAATAATTTTTTTCAAATTAAGAAGCGATAAATTTTTTCTTGTATCAGCATTTGTGGTTATATTTTTTTTCTCTTTTATAACTGTTTATTCAATACAATATAATTATCATTTTCTACTTCTATAGCTTAGAAATTAAAATATTTAAAATGATTTATGTATGCTGATTTTTAAAATGATATAAATGACCATATCCATTAATAATATTATTGAGTTATTTATTAAAGTTTGAGAAGGTTGTATTCACAAACTCGATTATGAAAGCTTTGAATGATTGTCACTGAATTTTTCCGATACTCAGGTATTCAGGTAATCTTTGCTGAACAAATATTGATCTTATCGAACAAAGTTTATTGATTTCACAAAGGCGAGACTGACTATGATTGTATTGGTCTTTTCAATATTTACAATCCCTGCCGATAGATTAGTCTGAAATATCAATAAACGTCAGACAAGTATTCAAAACAATTTTGTTCAAGAACTGCATTTAGAAGAATGCCCATCGTTCATCTAAATTATTAATAAATTATTTTTTCTATAGAAGTATCTTCAAAATTATCATAATTTCTTAATGAATTAAGTTGATGACAAGTGTAAATCGCATTTGCAAAAAATGCAATACTTGAATGTCTGAATTGCAGAACTGACATGCATTTAATAATGAAATTAATGATATTTTAATATAAAATAAGAGGATTCTGAATTATAAAATTTATTGCATTTATATTATTTTCAAATAATGTTGGTTTTCATATTGAATATTTTAACATGGATGATTCGTTAGCAATTTTTTAATACACAACACATTAATATAAAATAAAATATCCTAAATTAATATATTTGTTTCTTGAAAAACATTTTATCTATATATTTCTTTTCCCAGAAAAAGTAGTTGTAGAACATGTCTAAATCAAACATTAATGGGAAATTAGAAAAATATAAAAACGGTAATCGAATTTCTGTTAAAATACATTAATTCATTAAAGAATTCTTTATGTCTAATCCATGATTCTGAAAATACTTTTGTGTAACTGTAAATGGTTTTTGAATAAAACAATATTCATTTATTTCTAAATATAAATGTTTCAAAACAAATGGGGTATGTAGCTCCAGAAAGCATTATTTAATGTTCGGGCCACATTAATATACAAACTTTACTTTGACACAGTCAATAAAACAGAACATCTAGAGATATTCGTTGATTTAATAAGTTCAATATTATATATGAAAATCTTCAAAGATATCTTTAAAAATTAGCCTTTATTTCACTTTCTCTGTAAATTAACTCACATTCAGTTATTTCAGCATTAATTTTAGCATTAATGGCTAAGCATTTTAAATTATTGCTCTTGAGTTACAACATTTGTCACGAAAATCCATAAAACATGCCAACTTGCATAAACAAGTACATATGTGATAATCTTGAAAAAAGCGAGCAAAATTATGAAATATGTAAATGCCTATATCTTGAACACCTCTGCATTTTCTTTAAAATCAAATTATCTAGATTAACAGGAAAATCTTATAACACCAACTATAAAATAAGAAATTAAAATTTTACTATTTTCTTGATTTTCTTAAAGATAGATAAAATTTATTGGGAAAACATTTGAATTAATGTGAATATCTAGATTTCCAACGGGAACTAAATTGTTTTATTGTCTTCAAAATGGAAATACATTTTCCATAAAAGTTCTCACTTGATTCAGCAAAATTTAAAAAAAAAATAAGTAGGGAAACATTAACGAAACAAAAGATGTAGAATATTAAGAATGTTAAAAGTGTGTCATTAACTTTTTGTTTTTCCATTTTATTTTTGACTCTACTGTTGCTTAAAATACAAATGTTCCTATTTTAATAATAGACGTCTGTGGAAAATAGGGCGGGTTGAAACAAGATGTATTTAAAGGGAAATATATGGATGCTGAATATTTAACTTTCCATTAGCTGTTTGAAAATTCGAACGTTTTTTTATTAAATATTTTTTGAATAGATTTGTCTCTTTGAATAATTATATGATTAAACTGCCGATTAATGGTATAAAACAAGTTGAACTTAATCATTTAATTTTACGGTGTGATGATTCCTAAATTATTTTTATTAAGTAGAATCAACATTGGAAAAACTGAAAGATATACATCAGCATTAAAAGTTTAGTGTTATAGTGTTAAAAGTTCTTTTTGTGTTTCTTCGTTTTATTCATATGAAAGAAATCATATTTTTGTGTGATTCAATTTAATTAGTGGTTTTGCTTCCGTATTGAAAATAATTTAGTCTCTCTCAAGAGAAATAATATCTTTATGACTTTTTTTTTCCTGAAATTTCTTTAGTTCAGATCCATTTTAGAATGGCATATATTTTTTATTGTGATCTGTTATTCACCATGAGGGCTTTTAAATTTATAAAATAGTAATATTTTAGAACTTTGCATAAAAGAAAATGAAATAAACACATATTAAACAAAGATACAAATTAAAGTATTTCGAAAAATTAAAAATTGATCTCTTTTTTTTTCCTTTGTGTAAAAAACGAGTCACGAAACAAAAATTAACACCTTCTGAAACCGGCTACTGTTTTATATATAAACAATTTGAAATGAAATCAAAGACATTTTAATAGAGTCTAGAAGTGGAAAATTGAATTATAAAAAGTATTGTAACTATGAAATAATCCTTACTTTAATTTAGGTTACATAAAAATTACTGTCTTTTTCCTATTTTAATTTCTATTATATGTTAAATATCTTTGTTAATGTTTCCAGAATTAATTTCTTTATCTTTAATGGTCTTATTGTAAATTTAAATATATCTGAAATACCAAAATATATTGATTTCAACTGTTGCTGTAACTGATGATGTCCCATGATGCTTATGCTATCTGACAATAACTGCATTTAATAATTGTACTAATGAAAATATAAATTGATAACAGAATCTCCAAATTTGTCCACATATATTTTCAAGTTACAAAAACTTTGACTTTTCTTTGACATTCCAATTTTTACTTTCTGAAGCATTAAAACAGCTGTGAAATATTTCTAAATAAACAAGATACGTATCCAATAAGTCAGAAACGGATTAAGATATTGAAAAATTATAATACGAAATTGGAATTAAAGTTTTCATCCAATTTTAACTTATAATGTTTTATGAAGAATATTTTACCAAAATGTATAATCTGAGAAAATATCTAACATAAATGTTACTTATTGTAAAATATGTTGATGTAAGCCAGCACTAAAATGTATATTACATAAATATAAAATTCAATATAATTCCCCCAAAAAACCATTTAGTTTAACAAGGAAAATAGTACAGAAATTAAGAAAGTTGTATAAAAAAGTATTTGATATTTTCATAGAAACACGACTTTTCTACATATTCAGAGATATATGAAGCATCCTTTCTCAATCTCAATTAGAGAAATAATTCATATAGCAAACTAAATAAAATACAAAATTCTATGGAATGATTGAAGAATTGATGAAATCATTTCTCAGAAATATATTTCTATTGAATTTGCAAATATATATAATTGAAACAATAATGTGCTTCATAATGCAATTTTAACATTGGAATCTTGCTAATCTTGAAATTTATTCCTAAAAGCCAACAACTAAAGGACTCTTTCAGTCATTCAATATAGAATCTATAAAATGAATTATTAATGCTTTTCCAATCAAATATAATGGAATTTCGATATGAAGGAATGATTTATGAAACTTTATATGACTAAAATATATAAAATTTTTCTCAACGATAAATTTTCTGAAGAATGTTTAAATAAATAATAATATTAAATGAATATAACAATTTTACAACAGAATTCTATTCAACATTCATGGCTTTTTAACAGAATACATGTAAAATTATTTATAATTTTAAAGTGAATTCAAACAAATTCATTTTTATTCTGATTCGTAATATAATATTCCGTTGGGCAGACGATTCGAAAACTAATCTAAAAAATATCTTTATTATTTTATGTGCCTGCTCAACATTTTAGGAAACTGAAGATAATTTATTTTTAAAGGTAAAGAGAGGATTTTCCGAGCTAATAAATTAATTTTATTTATTTTCAAAAATGAATTATTATTATGAATCCCATGATAATGATTTGTTAAAGAAAAATCAGGATCTGTAATTATTTGGAAGTTTTCAGTTGAGAATAAATTTTATCAACCAGATCTTGAGTACATTTTATAGTTCCTAGGCCTTTTGTATCGCTCAATGGCTCTGTGATTTTATGAAGCAATACATAAACTCTATTCAAGAGTGATGAAAGGACCTATCCATAACCATAAGAATTTTATCAAAGATGTACATCAATAATTTATGAAATTCTATTCGTGTGATAATCTTAAAATGGAAATGAAGAGAGGTACATCGTTCGACAGTGATTTTATTTATCTGGATTATCGACATGCATTCGTAAACATGAGGTGCCTGGGGATAAAAAAAAGCAATAAAATTAATATAAAATAAGTGGAATAAGAATTTCCTTAAACTTGATCTTTGATTTTACCATCGTTTTGTATAGTTGACCTTATTATTAAAAGAGAAAACAATCTGGAATCATTTTTACTACAACTCGCTTTTATTGATGAATTGATTTTAAATGAGAAAAAAAATCTTCAAATAATCTCCCAGTTCACATATATTATTCTATACAGGAAATGATGAGACTATAAGATATATATGAAATGTATTATCAGAAATTTTGAGTTGCCAAGAGTTAAAAGCTTTTTTAACATCTGAAGGTAAATTTATGTGGTGAATATTGTTTTAACAATGTTAAATGTACATCACATACAAAAACACCATTTGACGAAACTCGTTTATTTCATTTGTCTTTATTACCCGTATTAAGAGAAAATGTTACATGATAACTCCACTATGTTTAGTAAAACTTTGAATACGGAACACTATTGTAATAATGTTATTAGACATACGGAGATTTATTTTTGAATAATTATTTTTTCAAATCCCTTTTTTTATGAATATTCATGGGGTTCTTCATTGAGGTCCATCTTTTTTCATCTGGCTGGATGGAGTTTGGATGTTATATTTCATTAATATACTTATATATATAATATATATATATTAATATACTATTTAATATATTCATTAATATGTTAAATAATGTTCAATAATATATAATTTCATTATATGCTCGTTAATATATCTAATATTAATATGGAAATGAAATTATCGTCTTTTTCTCATCTCTTTAAAATATATTCAATTTTTGTCACAGATTATATAAATAAAAAATAGCTGTCCTAGAAAAATGGTTGTAAATATATAATAATCCAAAGATGTGAAAATAATGAATAGTTGGATTATAAGATAATGCTTAAATAACGAAAAAAGAATCAAAATTTTAGTTTAAAACGATTTGGGATGTGTAAATTTAAATATATAGAACACATTGGTAAAAAAAAATTCATCTGCCTTTTCTTTCTTATCAACATGAATTTATTTCTGTGTTTCAACATAAATAAAACTATTGTTCTTATAATTTTCTTGCTTGCATTTTAGATAAAGTTTTTCATTGCTGTCTAGAGAATGAGAGCAGAAATATCTTGAAACGGAAAACTTCAACGAAAAAAAAACACAGAGCTTTCAACATATGTTGAATTCTATCGTTTCTCTTACATTTCTATTAATGCAAAAATATTTTTTTTTCTCTCACAGTTACTTTTGCATCACGAATGAAACATAAATTTACTATGATATATTACGTGGAAGATATATACATGTGTGAACGACGTCAATGGAAACTTTTTAACCAGAAATATTCTCATCAGTCACACTTTATTTGAATCGATTCAAACGCATTTCGGGTTTTCTCTTTTTTTATGTCATGAATAATTTCTTCTGAAAAGAGTGAAAAGTCAATAGCAATGAATATTAATAGCTTTTTTACCACTTCCCAAGACAAATATGTTTTTCAAAACATCAATAAGCAAAGCTTCGACGCTTTCGAAATAGTTTGTAAAATTTTAAAGAATGTACTGTGTATTATTCTGCCAACAAAAAGATATTTTTACATCTATACTGATAAATATAATCACGATATATTGAATTAATCCTTAATAAAGATTTTTCTTTTATGGAGTGTAATATTATTAACATTATCATTATCGTCAAGGTTTAATATTTGACTTCCTTCTTTTGAGAAGTGGGTGGTTTTGCTGTTTGCCTTATTCAATTGAAACTGAATTATTGACAAGTGATCCCTGGAAATGGAAAATGCTATAAGTGTCAAACTGCACACCTTAAATGATAAATTTCAGAACAATTGCAGAAATTACAGATTTTTCAAAGTCAGTGAGGCTTATTAGTTGATAAAATTATAAGAACTATTAAGTAGTGATGGTTCATCAACCATTTATTTTTATTTAATCATTTGCATCCGATCAATTTATTTAAAAAAATGATGAATTCCCGAAAGGAAGCACTTAACACTTTTAAAACAGTATCAAGAAAAATACAAGATTATGATTAAATAAGAAAAGCTTAGAAAATCGATATTCGAATCTGAATTTTGGATATAAGTTGGTTCGGCATTTGATTCTAAACGATGTTATTCTTATGATAAAACACTACTTATACAACTTCTTTTACAGAAAAAGACCAGTGATGACTGTTGTTTTGAGAAAAATTCACGCAGAAAAGGGATAGGACTAATTCCATGTCATTAAATAATGAAAGATTCTAAAAGTTTTGTAGAAGCAAACAATTGCAAGAATCTCCACGATAATTGCAAATTGTCTGGAGGCACACTTATTGGGAGAAATGATGGAAGTCGCTAAGCTTACAGTATATTTGGATTGTTTGAATCATAGACTCAAAATGTTTATCATGGGAATTTTAATTTATTACAGAATAAAAGGCAGAAACAACAACAATTATTACGGATATTCCCGTTATAGAATCTTTGACTAAATGCAACTTAAAAAAGTTTTAAAAGTTAAACTCGTCGTGGGTTGCTGAATCCCACTTTGAATTTCATAGAGATATCAGCATGACGAGCTCTAACATATGCTGAAGATGTCGAATCCTCATGATTATACGACAAATCAGATGCTCCCTCAGTGGCAGAATATGGAGCATTTTCATTATATTTTTCATTAGCTGTTCTTTTTTTATGAAATGTAAAGCCTGGTATCTGCCTGGAAGCTTTTCACATTGATAGCTTGAACAATGACCTGAGTGTCTGCTCATTCTTTTCAAACAATATATTAAGACAACTTTAGACCTCAATGTCGATAGATAAATGCTACATAAATACCGTAGTGTAATCCCATTATATTTGATTTGTATTACCCTCACCACTCAGACTGTCACTCGAAAGCACGCAGCGCAAATTCTTGCTTTTCCGGTGATCTCAGTCTCCCTATTAAGTAACCCTATGTTCTTGAGGGATTATGCACCTAGATGTTCCTCCACGTACGTTTACTAAATACCATGCACTAACCAAACTGTATCAAAGTATTATTTCTTCTTTATCAATCTCTTCGAAATAGCATAAGATTATGTAAACTCGAAATAATCACTCATAAGCCACAAACACACAATAGATATTTTTAACACACAAATATAATATTTCTACTCTAATGCCTAGAAACAATGCCTTCTATTGCCTACAAAGATTGGAGAAGAAAGTTTGATATCTAAACTTCCAAATTTACGTACCATACGAGATGGATGCCGACGTATCTGTGAATATGGGTTGTCATGAAGAAGCTTCATATGCGTGATAGAAGGAATCTAACTATATAGTCTATTCCTGCTGAGAGTTTTGAGTAAAATAAACGTGTCATTGCGGAGAGTATCTACTCTTTATAAATGGGCTGAAAAATAAGACGTCATGTAGAGTCACCATTACATTTTAAGTGGCATGGAAGGATTACTGGAAAGATATTTGATTTCTGTAGCAAACTTCATAAAGAATGTGTCCTTTAGAACATTGCGCCAAAGCCATAAAGCATTGCTTTGGACAACGTTTGATGGAAATCTTGTGATAATTCGAAGAAGTGAGATGAAATATCCTTGAACATCAAATTTCACAACTTTAGATTTTTTTTTACTGTAAGATTATACAAAATCATTTATATATCTGCCTCCCGAGATATATTTAAACAGTTTAAAATGTCACTCATTTGACTACAGGCACAATCCTATCAAACATACAGCACTTACTTCATATATGTTATGATTAATCTTATTTGCATAATATTATGAGATAGACATCATAGAGATAGAGCACCTCTGAATAAAATAAACTATATATATTGTTCATTTCAGCATCCTGAAGCTAGCACTTTTGGATGATTTTACTTCTTAAAGAAAAGATGTGCATTATGAGTGTTATTTCAGTAACTCGTTTTAGTCCTTGACCTTGATTTCCATCCCGTTAGATGTACTTATTTTTAGGTTTCTTCCCTGCGTGTCGTTTTAGATCGTTCTATTGCATTTAAATCTTAATTTGGAACTTGTATATTAATTGTCCATACGGACAGTTCAAATAGCTTCTTCATATTCCATGTCAATTCTATTTTGGTCAAGTAAAAGTCTCCTGGAGATTGCACCAAATCTCCGAGGGTTTCAAATCTGAAAACTGACTGTAATATAGAATTTTTTTTCTTCATATATACTCTTTTTGTGACTTTTAGAATCAAAATAAATTCTGTTCTTTAAAAATCTGATCACTTCCTAATCCCATTTTAACAACTCACAAAATTTCAACATTTTTTACTAGAAATTGATCCTCTTTAATGAAATTTTGAAGTTTCAAAATAATGTGGAAGTATCCGGTATGTTTATTCCATTTAGATTAGGTTAAATTTCCTTTAATTATATGTCTAACTTTTCAAAATAAATGAAATAAGTTTAGATTTTCTAAAGTTTTTCTCTAGATTTTCTAAAAAAAAAGAAAATATTCTAATAATCAAGGAAAGGGGAAAAAAATGTATTCTCATGCAAACAGAAATAATTAATTCTCTCATTTTATAAAATTTAAGCATACTATTTAGGTAATATATTTCTTGCAGAAATAGTCAATAATTCTTTCGCTTTATAATATACTGATCAAAGGCATTGATTTCCTTTGCATTTGTTTTTAAAAATTCAAACACAAACAACGAAAAAGATGTTTCGAGTGACTCTTAAGCAAATGAATTTTTAAATCATAAATAAACCTATTTAATTATATTAGTCGTAACCATAACTCATATTACATTTGAATCTTCTAAGAACATCAATCATTTTCGTTGAATTTTAATTTTCCTAATTGCACGCTGTACCAGAGACATTTAGATAAATAATTGCGACATGATATTTATAAAGAAACTTAATTTAATAAAGTGTTATACCTCCTATTAAATATATAAAAACAACTTTATATTTTTAAAAATTGTATGTAATTTAAAAGTTGTGTATAATATGAAGTTCCTCATATGAAATTTAATTTATTAAATTAACTTAATGCATCCCAGAAGTAATTATTTTGTTTCTAAATTTCCGAATAACCAATCCTTTTAGAACAGTTTTTCAAAACGTAGTTTAAAAAAAATGAATCGCTTCATTTCGTTTTTTTCTTACTTTTGACCTTTAAAAACTAGGAAAACATAAATAATTTGTATTCTTTTTTTACTTTTAATCATATTATACATGATAATATGTAACATACTTTTTAAATATTTTTTACTATATTGTTCTAATCTACCATTAGGAAAGAAATATCCAGAATATAAAACAAAACAAACTCTATAATTTACATTCGTGTATAAATAAAGGCATTATGGATTAAGCAAATAATGAATATTGAATTGAAAATATACATTTTTTTATTTCTGATGTTATCTAATTATTATAGATTTATGTCTCGTTTTCAAACAATAAAATATAAAATTATGCATGCATAAAAAAGGAAATACAGATAAAACCGTATAGAACTGACAAGAAAATTCTTTTCTTAATTGTTTTTGAGAATTTCTCCATTCAAAATGCGACTTCTTTTGTTTTTGTAGTTACATTTATTTTTTAAAGATTTTTCTCAGTTTGAAATATTCTGGTTGAAGGAAATAAGGAAATTGAAATAAATTACCCTCCCTTTGGAAAATCTAATCAAAACTTCAAAAGACTGATGTTTTTTGCTTTTTTCTTATTGAATGAAAGTAGGGAAGAAAATCCAGTTATCTCGACTTTAAAAGAAACGTTATTTTTTTAATTAAATATTTTAGATACTTCGTCAAATGTTTTTAGGAAATGTTATTCCTTTCCAAGTAATTGCTTTTATTACTTTACATTATCTCTATTTTTTTGAGAATGGAATGCATACTTTTGAAAGCTCATGATAAAAGAAATCATAATATTTGATAAGGTTGTACGAAAACGTACTTAAAAGTATAGCGATACATATTTAAAAATTATTTAAATTTAAGTAATTATTTTTTTAATATCATTTTTACTTTTAATCTAGTATCTTGCGAAATTTAATGGACTCTTAAACAATACAGAAAAAAAATCAAAGAAATATAAAGAAATATTTTGAAGAATATATTGGAATACTTTCTTATCACACCCTAATTTATTCCTTATTTTATAGATATCAAGATACATTTGTAAGACATTCATCCTGGAAGATATGTTTTATCAACCTTATTTTGTGGCAATACAGAGATTCATAACCATTCTTGTATATGAAATTTTCAGAAAATCATCATATTAAAATCATTTTTTCTTGTAAAGAAAATTAATGATTTTATTTTAATTGAAATTGAATGCAAAAAATACGTAATACATATTTGATATCAAGTCATTCAGAATGATATTCTTCTATTATATACTTTTTTAATTTCATTTAAAGTAAAGTATGTACAAACAATGCATACTTTATTATTTCTTTCATTACTCTCATATAAGTTTAAAAATGGAACAATTTTCCCGGACGAATCTATCACGAGGAAATATCCACTAAAACCGCGGGAGTCGCTTCCCCGAAACTTTCTTGCATCATTAAAAAAAGAATTTTAATCCCTTTTGCATATCATTTTCATAACCATTTCATTCACATGGATAGATTTTTCGCGTAAATTTTTCAATAAATCTAAGATGAGAATATGTATTCTAGAAGCCTTTTCTCCAGTCGATAGAAGCCAAAATTTCACAGAAACTTACAAATGTTATCACAAAATCACCTACCAAATCACATTGACTTATGTCATTGCATTTGTGATTTATTGCGTCTGATTGTAGGTGAAAACCCAGACTGATGAAAATACAGACATTTAACAAGATTAGTTTAAAATCTGATTAGAATCTACAATTCCTGAAATCCAATTGTGGGCCAAATTTCCTCTAAATAGTATCTTTACATTTTGTAATTATCGAAATCTATTGTACTCGAACAGCCAATAAGATAGACGGACTTATGAACGAATTTCGTTCATGATAGAATACAAATTCGGTCTAAAATCTGTATACAAACATCCATCTTGACAAATAGAATTCTGACTTTTTTTTATAACTAATCTAGAATTATTTTACTTAATTTCTAGATTACATTGTTGCCCCGAAATTCAATATTTTCAAAGTTTTATCAGAATTTTAATAGTACAATTTTATTCTAACATTGTGAGCTAAAGAGGAATTATTTTCAATGTTTTCTATAGTTTACAAAAGGAATATTGTCACGTAGATACTATGATATAGAACTCACTGACACACACAAGAGGTAGAGCTAAACCAATTTATTAACTGAACTCAGAACTGAGAATACAGTGACTGACAAATCTTCTGCTTTTATACAAGCAGGGAAAGTTCCAGAATACTTTTCTGGAGACAGTAAGAAAAGTCCAGAACACTTGTCTGGTAAACTAAAGAAATGCCCAGTATCTTCTGGAACATGAAATAAAGGAAAACATAAAATCAAGGAACTAAATATTTATATATACTATGAATTGTCTCTAGCGGGATTCGAACCCACGGTCTCTTGATTATAAGACCAGTGTCATGACCATTCGGCCATGGAGATTCGACTGTCTTCTCTGCAGCAATATAATAATAAAATTGCAATACCATGAAACTTAAAAGAGAGCTGAACCGGGCATTTACGATTTTCTTAGCGGTTTGAGGCCATGTGATGGAAAGGTTTTTGAACACAACGGTAAGACAAAATAATGTGGCTTTGGTGTATATGATATCCATATGACTTAACTGAAATATAACCACTACCCACAGCAAACCTGTGGGTCAGCAGAGGCGATTAGTTTAGAATAATTTGTGAATGTATTCATTACTGAAAATGAAATTATTCTATTAAATGAGTTCTTTTAGGCAAATAATTCTACATATAAAATGTGCTGTAATCCCCCTATATGAAATGGGCCTGAACTTCCTATGTTATTATTATTATTGGTTTCATGAATGGTGCTTAGAAACTTTGAGTGAATGCTTCTACTTAAGTGAAGATCATGTAGGTAATCTACAGATAAACAAGGCCATTCAATTAAAGTATTATGTATGACGGAGGTATTCAATAAATTACTCAGGATTTATATTTACTTACTTAGAAATCGCTACGCATTATCTACTAAATATTGTTAAGATGAAAACAAGATATTTACTTGAATTACAGTAATATAACAAGTTATAAGAAATAAAAACTATTATATTTAAAAAAAACAGGTAATTAGAATATACTAAATGATCAAATATCTAAGAAGAGGCTGAAGTGTGGAGGACAAATGATTTTTGGTATAAAACTTTGTCGATAAATACAATATGTAGCTCGAAATCTCCCGAAGAGATTTTTTCAAGCATAATGTATTTGTATTTTAGACTTGTAACTTTCTATGAAATGAAATTTCGTGATGATTCGATATTTAAATATATTTTCACCTTTGAAACTATTTACACTTATAATTTTCCCATATAATCTGAAATTTAATATAATTTACATTAATAAATAAAATATTTGATATGATTTAAAATTAATATATTAATGAAAATGAATTATTTTCTTATAACCTTCTTTTATTATCGCTTTAAGAAAAAATTTACCTTTCAATTTTATCTTCATATAAGTATGCTTACATTTATATATATATAAAAAAAAATAAGCAAACCAGTGTTATTCTTATTACTAACCGTATCTATACTCTAAGCAAAATTCTTTTCCTGACTGTGAGTAAATTATTTACACAGCCATATCCCAGATTAGAATAGCACTTAGGTCTTAAGCGTGTCCCATAACAATAACTGCGTAATCATATTACGCTAATAGTATCATTAATCTTTATGTCAAGAAAAAAGCATTCGGAACTGTTATGATTTCAGTATTAAGCAGAAATGTAAGCCAAAAGAAACAGATGTTAATTTGAAATATGGAAATAGGGATGTTTATTTATTTAGAGAAATGCAAGTGGATATCATCAGTCCTATTTTTTAAAGCAATTTTTATCTCAGAATTTCACTAAGTCTTAATAAGCACTTTTGAAGACAATTTTAGGATAAAAAAAAAATTAATATTAGGAAAAAATTGCTTCAGCAGAGAGTTACTATATAGTAACTGATTCTTCGTGCCTGCATTCGTGATGGATTGAAATGAATGTAATTCTTATTTATTGATATTTTAGATTCTTTAAGATATTTTTTTAAATGTCTTATTTTTACAAAGGGTATTAGAAAATATTATTAAATAATAAGGTTTCTTATTTCCTAATGATAACTCCCGGGGGGGGGGGCACCTCGAAAAGAGGATGAGATGCTTCCGGTATGGTGGTTGGATCTCACCACCTTGAAGAGTACACAAAAAGGTGGGGGATCTGGCTCCTCTCATCGGTGACGGGACGTTCTTCCTTTGGGAAGGGTTGTACCGTGGCCGGTGATGTCCCTTAGGACTCAACCACAATTCCCACCAGTGTTGCTGTGGCGGCGGTCCGGTCATTCAGTTTTCTTTATCCATATGTCTTCGGGCGGTTCGGAAAATCAGTGATATGACTTACACTCTAAATAATTTAACTAATATCTAAATTATTTCCTGAATTTTTGCAGTATTTTAAGTAGCATGATTTTTAATAATAGATATCATTGTTGAACTGAAATTAAAACCAAACAATGATCTTTATTCCTCCAAATATTTAATTAAATTATTTTCTTTCGATGATGAAACAGAAAAGAAAGATTCTGTTATGTATTTGTTTTGTTGACATAAGCATTATCTTGTAATTGAATGTATTCTATCAGAATAGTTCATATACACTATGCTAAGAAGAGTTGTATGGATATTAAAATAACACGACAGTGGTATTCTTCATAATTTAATGCTTAAAATTATTTTTGGGAGTGTCATGAATATCAATTTATGGATAAAAGAATTTTTTTTGGAAAGTAACTACCAGTATTCTTGAATATACCAGCTGGTAACCAATGACTACTAGCTTGGAATAAGAATATTGGAATTTGATTGCCATGCTCTAATTTGCATGCAATCATGCAATAATTTCGTTATTCTCTAGATGAGCATCGTTGTTTATCGCTGGCTTCTTACCATCCTCAGATTTTCCTTCATGAGAAAATTTAGACGCTTAAATTGGTGAAGATATGCTAGGTACCTCAGAAATGGACGCAGTAACAGGAAATACATCATTTAAAGTCAAATGCTTTTGAGTTGGTAAAGTATAGAAATTCAAAGATTTGGTTAAAAAATCCATCTTAATCAAGATCCCTTCATTTAAAATAGATTTTGTTTAATATTCGATTGCATTTGAAATATCTGAAGTATCGCCCAAAATGTGACTATATGGCTTCAGAATTATTTTAGTGGAGTATAGAAACTGTTTTTGTTAGACAAGATATTTATTAATAGATGCAGATATTTACAAAATTTTGAAATTACGATTCAAAATATAGCAAATTATTTGATTGTTGTGACGAATATCAATGCAATATATCAATGCAAATTTAACATTTTATAGCTATTAAAATATCATTGCCAATTGTAAGATAGCATGGGCCAAAATTGTCTTATCATTTTGCAAACAGAAGCATAATACAACCTCACATAAAAAAAATGGTGTCAACTTTAATAAAAGAATTTTAAATTTTTTGAGCAACTGTAAATCTAAAATAAATATTCGAATTCTTCGCACCAGTTTTCATTATTTTAACAGTCTCTATGCTCCTATACATAGTTAATGCTCTTTTAATTGAACTTTATACGAAACATGTGATTAAATAATTCATTTTTGAAACGAACTTTTAGTTAAAATTTCAGTTAAAATATACAAAATGTTCCCATTTATATAATTAATTTTTCTATTTATTTATAAACATAAGACTATTTTCCATTTTACTTTAGTACCATGTTATCTAATATTTTTTTTATTTTCTCCGTTATATATATTAAAGTTCGTTTCGGACCAACACGAATAATTATCTAGAAAAAAATGACACTTGATCAGAAGGACGTTTGATCCATTCGACAAATGTGTTGCACACTGTGATGGGGTTTCTTCAATGAAGGTCGGATTTAGACTCTCCTACTCAAAACCCTCTCCAGCCCCAAAATCTGGGGGTCTAAATCTTTTTTATAAATAAATAACATCAATTAGCTATTTATTTATAAAAAAAAAATTAAAATTTTCACAGAAATGGCTGCTATTTATTTTTTAAGTTGGTATATAAAAAAATTATTTTCAATCCTCATGAAAACCTTTATTTATTATTGAAAATTAAAGAAAATATTTTATTTAAAGAACTAGAAATCAAATAACAATTTTTATTTTTTAAAATATGTAACTGACCATTAATATGTAAAAAAGTAATTTCGCTGTACTCTCCACAAATAAATTTTATATAAAAATATTTATGGTGTTCAATCTGTTCATAATTTATTTCTTCGCGCTTTCATTCTAAACTCATCATTTCAATTATTTAACATTCATATTACATATATTCATTTGCACTAAATCATATTTTCATAGCTAATTTGTTTTTTAAAACAAAATTATAAATTTATAGTAATTCAAAGTAACTAGAGATGATATATTGTTTTAAAATTCCCATGAAACATTTCTATATGGAAATACAATTACGTGAGAAGCGTGTAAAATTCGCTTATTTGTTCCTGTTACATTGTAAATATGAAATATATGTAAAGTAAATACTAAATCAAAGTTGTTCAAACGAAGTAACTACTTTTATTGCATTAGGGAATTGTAAAGTGTTTCTTCCACAAATCAAAATATAAATTACTATTATGTATTCAATAAGATTTTCATTACAAGCGATATTTGTAACAGTTCAACTTTAAACATAATTGTTTTTTTTTAGGTCAGGTTCTAGTTCCAGGTAGTTTCCTTTTAAAGTAGGTCAATTTTTATCTAAGAACGTTTTGTTTTCTATATTTAATACTATAATAATTTTATTCGAGAATCATCAAATGCATTTTAAATATATAATGCTGAAAAATAACATTGTTTTAAAATATTTAAATCTTAAATGTTATTTACAAAATAATAATAAAAATGATTAGAAAAACACAAAATAATTGAAATTGTTGTTAATTTCATCATCAATAATTCAAATAAAATGTAAGAGCAATAAGTGTTTGAAGAAAGTCTGGCACTCTTTTAGTTTCTTTTTGATAAAAGTAGATATAACTAAATATATAACTAAATCTAAAATGCAGAAAGAAAAATAAATTAAAATTTTCTCGCTTATTGATTGTTTTCTCTATAGCATATACAGAATGGTCATAATTAAACTGACAGTGCTCACAGTGTTCTGTAGCGCGATCTATTTGCGAGAATGACGCCACATTTTGTAGAAAGATTAAACATGACGGGGAACGAAGGATTCCGCGAAAAAAAAATTAGTTCCAAAAGTCACCGCTAGGGGAATATGTGGCGCTGTGTAATAGAAAATAGAGTGTTAACAAATGCAAATCAATACGGAAATAAAATTACCTTTTGTTTTGCACATTCAAATCATGTTCAATGTGGCTGCCGTGTTTTTGAACCACATATTGCATTATGTGCACAGTATTCACAACAGCAGAAAGTAACATGTCTGCATGAATCTCCCGTACAGTCCGTGATATGTTATCCTTCAACTTAGCCAGGTCCTGGACAACTCCTTGATAGATCTTGGACTTAAGGTAACCCAATAATCAGAAGTTGCATGGGGTAAGATCAGGGGACCGAGGTGGCCATGCAGTTGAAAGAGCAGCGGCTAATGACTCTTTCTGTTGTGAATTTCTGTCGTAGCAGCTGTTGTACCTGTAAAGCAACGTGCTGAGGGACTCCATCTTGCATGAAAATGATTTCCCCCAGCCATTGTCTTTGCTGATGTGCCGGAATGACAAAGCTGTTCAACATGTGGCGATATTTCTCTCCGGTAACAGAACAGGTTACCGATCCTGTGGTAATGTTCTCATGGAAGAATGGACCTATTATAAATTCCGCTGTGAACCCACACCAAACAGTTACCTTTGGAGAATGTAAGGGAATTGCTGTGACTGCATGTGGTGATGTGTCATCCCAAATTAGGTAGTTCTGGGTATTCACAGTTCCATTCAGGTAAAAGTGGCCCTCGTCTCCCCATAAGATTTTCCACGGCCAAGCATCATCCACCTCCATTTTGGCAAGAAAAGTGAGAGCAAAAGTCAATCGCTTATCGTAGTTGGTGTGACGTAACTCTTGTACCCGGTTGATCTTGTACGGATAGAAGTGGATAATCTTTCGTAAGATTTGCCATACCGTACTGTAAGGCATATCCATATTCCGAGCTACTCCACGAGCGCTAGAAGAGGCTGCAATATTGCCTTGTACTCTGTCGACAATCGCCGTGGCAACTGCTTTGATTGTATCCTGTGGTACAGGTTTTCGTTCTCTGCCTGACTGAACCTTCAGAGAACCTGTTTTCACAAACTTTGCAACCATTGCTTTTAGCCCATTAACTGACAAAGGACCGTTACCATTATGTATTTTTCTGTGCTTTCTAAAAGCACGAAGAGCGGCTGACGAGTTGCACTGGTTGAGGTAAAAGAATTTGACCTGTAACGCACGCTCGACTAAAGAAGAAGACATTACAATAAACTTTCAATCCGATTGTTTCGATAAGTAAAACATTGCCTTTTAAAGCCCAAGCAGCTGGCACTGTGCCAATGGATGTAACTTGAAATTTGAATAAAGAACTTCTTCTGCTCAGCGTTCTCTGTTACCCATTAAGTGAAATTGTAAATGAAGAAACTTTATCGGAGTTTATGTAAATTTTTCGCTTTTTTAAAAGTGTTGCCATCTTGCACTTGAACTAAATCAGCAAATGTGCAAAATAAAAGGTAATTTTATTTTCTTATTGATTTGCATTTGTTAACACTCTATTTTCTATTACACAACGCCACATATTCCCCTAGCGGGTAATTTTGGAACTAATTTTTTTTTCGCGGAATCCTTCGTCCCCCGTCTTGTTTAATCTTCCTACAAAATGTGGCGTCATTCTCGATAATAGATCTCACTACAGAACACTGTGAGCACTGTCAGTTTAATTATGGCCACCCTGTGTGTGTATATATATATATATAGTAAAAATAAATTTAAAAATAGATTAATATGAAGCATTACTTCCTGATCTCAATCTGAAATGTTTTATAATTTTTTTCTTACATAGTCTTATAATTTAGTCTAAACGAATACTTTAAAATGAAACGATTACTTTTTTAATGTACTTATATTTTCACTTTTAAAGACGGAAATTCACATCGCAAGCAAAAAATATATCTCTTATAGTAATTTTTTGAAAAAAAAATATTTACTATGACAAGTTTTAATCTTAAGTGTAAAATTTTTTCCTGTGATTCTAAAAATATATGTTCTTCAATAAAAAAAAAAAAATGAATACATAGAAGTTCTAAAAATTTTGAATATAATTTCAGGGAGTAATTCAATTCTGTAGCTTACATAGACCATTCGCCATTTTTTAAAACATTTTATGATTACTACTTCACAAAATATATATCATAATTTTTCAAATTATTCAATGTAATAATTTTTTTACATCAAAAATCCAATTAGTTCCTTGAATAATAGTATATGCTGAAACTTTCGCTTACTAAGCCATAACTATTTAATCCCTCTACTTAAGGCATAAAATATGCTTACACGGGACTTTTTAACAACATTTTTCTAGACTTCTTTTTCTTTTCCCTCAAACATGTCTCGTACCGGAGGGTTCACTCTAAAATGTGCTTTGTAGCTCTTAAAGCCGATCCATATATATTTGTTTTTTTTTTAAAGTCTTTTTTTAGTATTTGCTTCGCAGTTTCAGTGTCTGAAGAACTGAAAACTCCTATAAGAACAATCGTAGCACATTTTTAAGCGCAAAGTATATAAATTGGAAAGAAATAGTAGTTATGGTATGTTAACTTTTGTACAGAGAAATCGCAGTTTCTCGTATGGCAATTGTTTTTGTTAATTAAAAACTTATTCACATGATTTACTTTAGTAAATAGAAAATAATCTATATAAAAAAAATCATTTTCGCAATGAATGAGATTTGCCATTAGTTTAAGCCAGTAAAACGAAAAAAAAAATAGCTTAAGGACGCAAAATAAAAAAAGAAAGAAAATAACAAAATATTAAAGTGCATGAAATATATAACCTCATGAGTCAAGATTAGTGAACTAATGACGTTAGAGATTCAAACTCTCTAATATCATGTGTTAGGGAGTTTAAATCTTTGAAAAAAGTAAATTATTTATATGGATTTCTCAGTGCAATCTTTCTAGAAAGGTTTAAATTGAAAAGTTTCATTGAAAATAATTAACAATAAATTTAGAAAATAATAGATTTATGAGTTTCAATTTAAGTAGAATAATATGTAAATGTATTAAGTACTTTTTTAACTAAACATATGATATTCATGTCAAAGTAAGAAATGCCTTTTTCTAATTTTATATAACATTTTAAAATCATTTACCGAAATTTCAGTTAAGTTTAAAATAATTCGTTTAAATTCAACAGTCAATTATTTTCATTTGCTTTTTAGAGAATTGGGGTCCAATCAAAATCTTTAATGAATTATTTTATTCAATATTATTTAAGCTAATAGATAGATATATGAATATTTGATTGGAATATTTGAAAATAGGTAAAATATAAGAGTGCACATCCACGGCAATAAATGGACCAAATTCTTGAATTTTCAAACCTATTTTTAAGCTTTTTAAATTTTTTTTTTAAAAAATATAAACTATATGTAAAATATATATTTTCTTATGCTTTCAAAAATTTATGTACATACAAAATCTATTTACGTTGAAAATGACGAGTTTTATATCAATTGAATGGCTAAAAAGGAAATGAATATAAAAATGGTATGGAATAAAAGGGATTAAATTTATTCTGGTTTTTTTAAAATCAAAAATTGCGCTTGAGTTTTAAATTTATATTGAAGAAACTGCTGTAATAACTGATATCACTTATATTTTTCATCATTAACTCATGCATTTTTTTCTGCATTTTTGTAATTACTAAATTTTAAGTTTGTGATTAGATTCGAATCGTACATTACACCACGATTTATTTTCCCAGAATTTTTCCAAAATATCTGAATGCATTTCAAATTCTTGGATAAAATAGCAATTTTTAATAAATTTTAGTTTTTAGCAAACTTTATTCATTTAAACTCTTTATTTCATATGAAATTGTTTAAATCTTTTATGGCTCTATGTCACAAGTGTAATTGCTTAAAAACCAATAGCGTGGTCTTTTTTCAACTCTATGTCCTTTTTGAATTGTCTGAAAATGTTTTGGATTTAACAGAATTATGAACACAAGGATAAGAAAAAAAAATCTAGTGATTCGATTTTCTGTTTATTTAGACTCTTGTCCCTACTTTCAGACCAATTGCAATAGTTATGGAAAAATTGTTCAAAAATCGTGTAAAGACACCCTTTCAAAGGAAGCATGAGTTAAAATTTCAGTAATTATTTATTATGAACATATTACGAGTGCAAGGGATGGATTAAAAAATTCATGCAATAATTCTTTTGAAAAAATAGAAAGAACCGAGTTTCTGGGTTTAATAGAAGATTTCATTACGTACAAAAGACCAGCACTAATAAATACTCAAAATATAATTTTATGTATACTTCCTTACTTTCATGTCGTCGGTTTTAAAAACAAAACAACTAAATAATTATTAAAACAATCTCATTAAAAGTTTTTGCGTTTCTGATCAAAGGGTGCCAAATTCGGATAGTAAAATACATCAGACATGAACAATTCCTTTCTTCATTAATAAAAGCTACTACTTAATTCGATCGTTTTCAAAGATTTATTCATTAAACGACTTAAGACACTAACGAACAAAAATTGATGCTCTCAAAATACCACCTGTTACAGAAAAATTTCAAAGTGAATAAAAATGCTGCCAGGGAACTTAATTGAATTGGAACCTTTACATAGTTAATTTATTGCCTTGAAGAATTTCCATTGTAATAAATATCCAATGCATACTTTTCCAACTACCAAGAATTCTAATCGTTTTGATGAATGTCGCGAAGCATTGTCTTTGTGGGTTCATTTAATTAATTACATTTTATTCCGATAATTGGAATTTATGTGTTTGTCATTTAATGCTGAACTTTTCTCACTTTTATTCTTTTCGGCTCTCTATTCAATGGTATCAGTTTGAGGCAACCCTTATTAGCAGGTAATAACCACTCCATTGGTCATCTAAATATAGCATTTAATTTCAGATGACACCTTTAAAATTAATATTTCAATTGATATTTAACAATTTAATATAACATTCAAAGATTATGTCATTAATGAAATAAAAACATAAAAACATTTTGTTTTTCATTTTACGAATAGTAGAAGTATTAAACATTACATATTTAGAAGATTTAGGTTGGGATTTTTATCCCGTACTTCACTGACAATGCGTATTCATTCTTACCTTTTGGAATTTTGTAATTTCTAAAAGAAATATTTATTTTTCTCTTTGATTAAATATTTATTAAAATTTCCTTCCAGAATTTATCAAATTATTTTGAATGCAGTTGTATTCCCTGTTGAAGTGAAGAACATACTTCCGATGAAATATCAGAAAATTCCTATTTGAATATGAGATAAATTGCTTTTCGGAAATGTTTTTTTAAAGTTTTCGGTTAATTTCGAATCATAGATATTCAACGATATTATACTTAATGTTTAATAGGTATTCTGTGTTAAATGAAAACTTGATAATCAATAAATAATTGTAAATATCGAAATATATCTTTCGACATGCAAGCGCTATCTCTATTCCTAATTTTTTGTGCCCCTCAAAAAATTCTATGGAAAACATTTTAGATCTCTTTTAGTTGATTTCATAGTAGAATAGGGATTAAAGGGATTTTGAATTCAATTCAATCAGCCCCCGTCGAAAGCCGATAACTATAATTTCAAAATATGAGATCATTGAACAAAATGTTACTGTTTCTTCCGCTTTGGCTTATATTTACATCTACATGTTTTAAGTTGTGTAATATTCGGAATGTTTAATAAAAAATGTACTTTATGGGATAAATGAATTCGCATTTCCTTCCGTGATTCATTTTCTAAAATCGAAGCAACTTAAATTAGCATTTTTTTTTTAAATTTCATGTTGATCTGTGCTAATTGCAGTCCTTACAATCCGAGCAGTTTGTTATAAAATGCGGTTTGTTTTCAACAATTTGGAAATAAAATAATGTATAAAAAGTTAATATATTTATTTATCACGTTGATAATAATATAGAAGTTTTTGAGTATGTATTATTTTGTGTGTGTTTGAGTTGAGGCTTTATAGGTCATTAGAGTTACCAAAAGTGACGCACTCTATAGATCATTTGAATTACCAAAAGTGACGCACTCTACAGATCATTTGAATTACCAAATATGACACACTCTACATGTCATTAGATTTACGAAATATTGCACACTCTACATGTCATTAGATTTACGAAATCTGACACACGTATACTTTGAAAATAAGGAATTATGCTCAAAATAACTTTTCAAACGATTTTTGTAAAATTACTTTGCCAATATTTAATTTTTGTTGTTTTTAAATATATTATTTGAAGAAATTTTCTTTGTTGTGAAGAATAGCAAACGATTTTCAGTGCTTCATTAATATATAACTGGATGACTTTCTGATATTGCTAAAAGCAAAAGAAAAATAGTTTCATTTAGTTAGTATATGCATGATTTCCATTCCTATTTATTAGAAGTTTTGGAAAGCGTTATCATAAGGCGTATTACTTATAGTTTTTATTCTTGCACTTTTTAAAAAAGTTTGGTGTAGTCACAGTGATGGTCTTTCTTCAGAGCCATGAGATTGTGGGAACAGTGTGTGGTTTAAAAGTTAAACCGGTTAAATTGGCTTCATATTTAAACTTGTTACTCTTTCCCTCAATAAAATTGCATATATAAAGGTGTAGATAGAAGAGTAGTGGAATCTATAGCAAGTTGGACGAAACGACGTAAATCGTCTAACATAACTACAATAAGATATGTCTTAAACTGTTAAAGTTTAGATTGCTAGTATATCACAATGAATATTTAAATGCAAACTTTAAAAATTAATGATTCCAGAAAACTAACTGATCATCAAAGATAGCTAGCTAGTCATAAAGAGACATAGTGGGGTTGATGCTTTACGGGGTAGACGGTTTAGATTATAGCTAAGAGATTTAGTACATATATGAGTTGGAGGATAAGAATGTGAACCAAAAAAATCGATTTTCCGCTTTCTTTTTTTAAAAAATTACTTAATTAAATATCAATATAGCTTTGGAAGTTTTCCCGTAATAATTCCTGAAAATATTTCTACATAATTAATAAATTCAAAACTAATTTTTGAAATGGCACCAATCTAGTTATCATGCAATTTTTTCTTAACTTAGACAAATTTTGAAATCATTTTTTTTTGTATAATTTTCAATAATAGAGCCATTATTACCCATTAGTCAAACCTTTAACATTCTTTTGCAAACTATTTAATCGCATGCCTTTCTTCCACTGTTGAAAGAAGAGAAAAAGATTCTATTAATTATCTGTCTGTCTAAAAGAGAATTTGGAAAGGGAAATTGCTACAGTACAAACGATAACATAGAAATTAAAACCGATTATTCAAACATTTTACTTTCTAATCTTTTACATAATTCAAAAATTCAAAACTAATTTTTGAAATTGCCCCAATCTAGTTATCATGCAATTTTTTCTTAGACAAATTTTGAAATCATTTTTTTTGTATAATTTTCAATAATAGAGCCATTATTACCCATTAGTCAAACCTTTAACATTCTTTTGCAAACTATTTAATCGCATGCCTTTCTTCCACTGTTGAAAGAAGAGAAAAAGATTCTATTAATTATCTGTCTGTCTAAAAGAGGATTTAGAAAGGGAAATTGCTACAGTACAAACGATAACATAGAAATTAAAACCGATTATTCAAACATTTTACTTTCTAATCTTTTACATAATTAATAAATTCAAAACTAATTTTTGAAATTGCACCAATCTAGTTATCATGCAATTATTTCTTAGACAAATTTTGAAATCATTTTTTTTGTATAATTTTCAATAATAGAATCATTATTACCCATTAGTCAAACCTTTAACATTCTTTTGCAAACTATTTAATCGCATGCCTTTCTTCCACTGTTGAAAGAAGAGAAAAAGATTCTATTAATTATCTGTCTGTCTAAAAGAGGATTTAGAAAGGGAAATTGCTACAGTACAAACGATAACATAGAAATTAAAACCGATTATTCAGACATTTTACTTTCTAATGCTGTCATTATCTCTTGGGTGTTGATATGAGATCAATAATCAAGCTCTTCTTTGAAAGTATCATGAACATCAAGTTATATATATATATATATATAATTAGTGGTGTTGTGTGGTTAAGTATACGTAATTAAGTGTACTTAGTTAGTGGTGTTGATATGGGAATCACTAGGAAGGTGGAAGATTCTTTCTTTGTTGATAGAATCAAGAACATCAAAACATAAGATATTTAATTGAAATTAAACAAAGTCAATATTCCTGGTGGCTAATCTCTACTGATGTCAAATGATTACTTATGTCTTCTGCAAATGGAAAAATTGTGTCTGCTTATATATATATTCTTTGCCACTCTACAGACCAAATTGTTAAATCAAAAACTACCAAGCTTGGCGCATACGTACATTGGAATGTGTATTTATGCACCTAGGTGAGATTTTCAAAATTTTTAATTAGAACTTTCATTTATTAAAAATTAAGCGATATTTCGGTGAATTTTCACAATTTCCATAAATATTATTCCTATAAATATGTTTCACATTTTATGAAATATATTTTTTTAAATATTATATCAATAATACTTAGTTTCCTTTTGATTTGTCATAACATAGTGTCAAAACTTGCATATAAAACGTTTCTATGTTTTTGTACTTAAGAAGCTTATGGCACATAAAATAGAAAACCTATTTTATTTATCGAATTTGTGCATGTTTATTAATTTTCAATTTGGTTTTTACGAAATATTTCTAAGAAAATTATAAAATAGAAAAAATATCAAGCATTATTAATACGAATATTGCAAACCTTCTGAAAGATTTTATATATTGTTTATATAAATCATTTTTTTTTTAAATTCTAGGGTATAAGGTATGCTAACTTCTAACTTCTAATCACACGTTTCTTCCTGTAGTTCATTTTATGCAGGCTCTTCACAAAGCACTTGGGAATTAGAACATGCAACACCATTATCAGCTTTGATGGCAATATGGGTACAAAGTGGAAGTATTTAAACATAAATAATCTACGCATGCAAGAAGATTTAGAAAAACTAATAAAAAGTATATGAAATAAAATCAAACGCTATAATTTATAATTCATACAAATAATGGAAGTACCATCTAGCAAAGTAAAGCAACAATAAATATCTACTAATAATAAGAGGGAATGTGTTTTGACGCTGCATACAGAATCGTTTTCTTGATTCAAGTTACCAAATTTGGTTCAAATATATAATGGGGATTGAAAATGGGCCCGTAGAAGACTCGGTTTTTTAAAATACAAATTAAAATTTCAATTAATATTTAGTGGAGATTTTGATGTTTTTCTTGCCAACTTTCTAAAATATACAGTTATAAAAAATATGTTTACACCATTTTAATATGCCAAAAAATTCCTCTTTCTCATACTAATTTAGTCGCTCTGAAATTCTTTGGTTTAGTCTTAGTTTGATCTTTTAAATTATTTTGAAAAGTATTTTTGAATATTACCATAATAATTAATAAACCCGAAATTATTTTCTTTATTTCTTCACACATCGTTTGATTTTTTTTCCATTGTTGTGAATTAAGAAAGAAGGTGTTTTTTTCCATGTATTGTGTAATTTATTTAAGGAATAAGAAAATAAAATTATACAATGTCATTAATTTTAAAATTGATAAACATAACTTTTAATGATTTTTATGGCTCTATGAAATCATGGCACTTCTTTGTTAGAATAACTCATATTCGCAATGGACAGAGTAAATCTAAGGCTATTATAATAATGCTATTTTAATGTCTGGCAGTTTTACGGAATCTCTGACCATGAAGTTAGGTCTAAAATATTTTGCTGTAATTAAATGCAATTAATATTTCAAGCAAATGATAACTTTATATGTTTACTAGTCGTGAAAGACAATAAGTAATATATAAAGTCATAGTTGAAGAAAAATTAAAGAACAAGTATATATGATTCATAATTTTCATAATTAATTAAAATCCATTTTATTGCTCCCAAGGTAGAAGATAGAAGGTTTGATTATCGATGTTCAAGTGCATGCATTGATAATGTCTAATTAATCAGATGTAAATTCACATACATATCGTATATTTTTAATAAACAAATGTTTTAGGCATATATAACTAATGTTTAATTACTCAGCAAATAGTATCTTAAAACTCCCTTTAGGTTTAAAATGTGCTATCGTATTTTATATCTGCCTTTTGTAAAATATATGAAGAATCTACCCAATAAAAGGCTTTAGGAAGGATACTTCTTAGAAATTCTCACTTGAAACACTAATTAATTCCGTTAGTTTCATATATTAAAAGTTTTATGGTAGTAATAGGAATATAATTATATTTTCGTTAAGAAAATATATTTAATATTTATGCCAACATACAAATATAAAGCAAATGAATTACTACTTTAAAATCTATTAAATGTGTTTTATGCTATTTTTGTACAAACTTGTTTTAGAAATGGTTGAATTTAGAACATTAAAACTATTAGTTAATTATCAAATTAAACTAAGCGAATAAATGGAAAAGGGATGAAACGTCAAACAGATAATGATCGTAAGACATTTTATGATCATACATTTAAAAAAAATCATTGTCGTGGCTGGTTCGTGAGTGCTTTGAAAAAATAGGCAAATAGAAAACTTAACAAATTTATTGCAGATTCGTTCGAGTTACTCTGCTCAGTAACTCCTTCTCCTCCAAGAGCAAACACTCGAATGACATCACTCTTTTTAATTACACTCGCGCTAGTTGCCTAGCGCCATCTATGAACGTTTATTTCCTAACGCTTCAAAATCCAATCACTACAATCAAGATTAATTATTTATAGAAATTTAAACAGTATCTGCATTTAACAACAAAAAGGTAGCTTTTCTTGTACATCTGAATACGAAAGAAAATTTGAATTGGAAAATTACGCTAATGACATTTAAAACAAAAATTTGTAGCCATTATTGAAAAAAATAGAATATTTAATTAAATTCTAGTAAAACGTATTGCTACATCAATGATTTTTGAAAGAAAACTTTTATAGAAAAATAAATCAGGCTGCAAATTTAAATTATAAATAACTTGGAAATAATTCGTGCACAATAAATGATTTTTAACAAAATTGTATTAAGAAGTTCTTAAAGCTTTTCCGCTCTTAATTGCTTATTTTCAAGTTTGAAAAATTCAAAATTGTATATTTGTACTTATCTCATTTCTATCACATTTATGATAAATTCTTTAAAATAAAATTTATTTCAAAACAAAAAGAAGCTGTGAAATGCAAATTAATTGAAAAATTTTCATTTCTTATCTGTGAAAAAAAAGATGATAAAAAACTTTTATTTTATGGATTTATTATTAGAGGAATTTTACAAAAAATGACATAAGCATATATCAATTTAAGAAGAATATATATATATATATATATATATATATATATATATATATATATATATATATATATATATATATCAAGGAAGGCAATTTATTTACAAGCATCCGCGGACAAGGATGTTCACAACAGCTCGCAACAAAAGAAGAAGTAAGAAAAAGGGGCGAAACAAATGATAACCAGTTCCATACAACATGGGATCCCCGGCCACGCGCCTAATCAACACACACATTGACCTTTGAGAAGAGCAACGGAAGTTTCACTTTCACTTGATACGCAGAACCAATTGCGCAGCAGTTGAATTAAAAGTATATATATATATATATATATATATATATATATATATATATATATATATATATATATATATATATATATATATATATATATATATATATATATATATATATATATATATATATATATATATATATATATATATATATATATGTAACATTATTCTTGATTGAAGCAGAGTGTAGATTGAAGACATAAACGACGTTGTATTTTTAATTTTGTTTTATTCTCTCTCTCTTCTCCCCCGGGAGACAAACATGATTATTTACAAGACGAAAAAGGGCCGAACAAATGATCACTAGTCTTATATAACATAGGATTTCTGGCCAGGTGCCAATTCAATACACATGTGACCTTTGACACCTTTTCAAGGGCAACCGAAGTGATACTGATGGCGCATTATTTTTTACAGAGGAATTAATTAAACCGAAAGTGGAATTTTATCACGAAATACGAGAATATTTTACTATGGTCTAAATTAAGAGTTTAAAATATCATTATATATATATATATATATATATATATATATATATATATATATATATATATATATATGATGAACCAAAAGTATAAACATTATGTAGTTAAAACCTATTATTGAGATGTTTCGAATGATAGCATTTAAAAATTTTCAATACTGAATTCTGAATAGGGCTTCTCTCTCTCTCTAACTTGCCTGTTTTTTTTTCTATTAAACAGTCATTTTAAGTATGTATTCTTGAATGCTTCTTATCAATAATAATAATAGCAGATTTTGAAAACATTTTAATCTCATATTTTATTTATTAAGCACTTTTATTTAAATTCAATTCCTACAATTTTCGAAAAATTGGATTTTAAATCAACTTTTAATTGATATCAAGAATGAGCTAGAATTTTAAATATCGCACATTCATTCATTATCAAAAATGTTATTTTCTTTTAATTAAACGATAATATGAAATTAATATTGTAACTATTAACAAATTGGGCTTGTAAATTTGTAAAAATTGTTATTTCTACATATCGTGACATTTATGCATTAAGCTTTATTATATAAATATCAAAAAGTGAGAATGAAGGAAATTTTCTTTAATTTTAATTAGGGATTGCAATACCGGTATACCGGGATACCGAATACCGGTATTTTGAGACATTTGTACAATTTTGTAATACCGGTATTCACAAGTTTAAATACCGGTTTTTCGGTATTTTCTAGAAATTTTCAAAATCGTCTCCACTATATGTTCAGGTATCGCGAACATAACAAAATAGTATACGTTTTTGTTTTTATGTCTCTCTAAGGGCGAAATTAATTAGCTAATTAATGACTTAATTAATTGCTTAAATCTGAATTAGCGAAACATGGATTATCCCTGAAAAAAAATATTGTATCCATACGACTGATGGAGCAACAATTATGAAAAAAGTTGGAAAGTTGATTGGTGCAAATCAGCAGTTATGCTATGCACGTGGAATTCAATTAGGAGTAATAGATGCATTATACCAAAAAAATAAAGAACAGAAGAATCCAAATACTGTGCATATAGAAACTTCGGATTCCAGCTTAGAAAAGAGTAAGAGTGAGAGTGATATTGACAATGAAGATAATGACAATGTAATTGTTGAAGAAGATATTGCTAATGAGGATGAAATATTTACCTATCAAGAATTGCTGCCTATAATTTATAAAGTTCGAAAAATTGTTAAGATATTTAAACGTTCCCCTATAAAAAGGATATATTACTAAAATATATACTAACTGAAAATAAAACAGAATATATGTTAATATTAGATTCTAAAACACGTTGGAACAGTTTATTCCTAATGATGGAACGATTTTTGAAACTGAGAAATCCAATCCAAAAAGCAATAATCGACTTAAACCTGTAAATTAATTTTTCAGATAGTGAATTCGACTTAATATCCAGAACTATATCAGCTCTAATTCCAATAAAACTGACTATAGAGGCATTATGTCGCAGAGATTTTAATTTATTAACAGCTAATGCAACAATAAATTTCATGTTGCAGTCATGAAAGAACAGCACACATCACTATCCGAAGAATTATATATTACATTGAAAAATCACACAGAAAAAGGCATACCGAAAAATTAAATGTCTTATGGTATTTATATAATTATAATGATTTTAAAAATGAAAATGAAAAAGAAAATAATCAATTCAAATCTGATCCACATTCAACCACAAACCTATCCACATTCAGAAGAATTTGGTTCAGTTATCGAAGATTATGATGATACTAATATCGATAGTGAAAAGGAATTGTCTTTTGAACAAAAATTAGAATTAGCGATAAATAAAAAAAATTCAACAAACCAAAATACAATACAGAAATCAGCTATATCCAAAACCATCTGACGAGAAATCGATTTATTTGAAGATGAGGGATTTAGAGGTAAATACTTGGAAAAAGTATATCGCGCATTGCTAACAGTACCACCAACTAGCGTAGATACCAAAAGATCGTTTTCGACAGATGATAATTTTTACACAAAATTACTTTTCAGGCTTAATAACAGTACCATTGATGCATTATGCGTTTTAAGATCACATTTCAAAAATTTGTAATAGTATCACAGACTGAATAGTGATATTTGTACTTTTTTGTGATTTAAATAATTAAGATGTTTCTATACTTTTTTGTGATTATATACTGTTATAATTTATAAATTACAAATTATTTTTTGTGATATTTACAGTCTCTAACAAAACTGGCAAATAAAACAAAGAAACACCTGTGTTTTCTTTCTTTTTCTAAAATTTCTAATACCGGTATCCCGGTATTAAGATTTAAAAAATACTGAATACCGGTATTGAAATTTTGGTCCGGTATTGCAATCCCTAAATATGATCAATGAGATTTAATAAAATATTAATATTATCTTAATATTTTATAATAAATAGAATATTGACAAATTTATTTATTTTGGCAACTAGAAAAAACAGAGTCGTTTAATTGATCCGTTGCGGGATTTTCTCATCCTGTTCACCCTCTGCTGTAAATTGGAAATATGTCATTGATTACAAAAGTGGAAGTGCAGCCGAAAGTTATAGGGTCTAGTCGAACGATTCAGTGCCATTCGTGCAATTTATTTTTCATATCTAACATATTCTAATTTCATACATAATAATGTTTAGAGATTGGCATTATATCTGTAATTTATAACATGCTGGATTTAAAATTTTGCAAAACACTTTTCAAGACAGATTGTTAAAATTAAAGCAACCAGGCATCACAGATAGTTAGCACTTGGACGTTAGATGCTCATTAAGAAAAGAATTTTCAAACCATTAATTCAATTTTTAATTAGAAATTAATCGAAGACAACTTACAACAATGACATTAAAAATTATTCCATGTCATCCAAGTGCCATCTATTCAATTGCTGCTGATTTAAAACCAGAGAATAGAAGATCTAACCTCATCCAAAAGCAGTTATGTTCGCAGGCATAGTACACTATAAATTCATCTCGCTGACTTGCGCCTAGAAAGATATAGAGAAATCAGTAGGAGTAGTCTCCCTGAAACGTTCTTGTATATCACAAGTAAAGTTCTTATTCCCTCCCCTCCATATAATATCGGGGATGATGAGTAAAGTCTCAATTTATAACTCATTGCCAAGCAATAGTTAAGAAATAGAGATCTTTATCGAAAATTCGGCAGTTTCGCTTAATTTAGCGTGTTGGTGTGTATTTTAAAGATTTTTTATCCGCCAATTGAAACCGAAATTTCACACACAACTATAATTGAAGTCACAAGAATTTTGCTAATATCGCAAGCCATTGCACTTATGAATTATTGCGTTAGCATGCCTGTGTCAAACTGTTAACCATTTGACAGATTTGATTCAAACTTGATGTATCTACATTTTACATCTTTAAGTACCAAATTTTTTCTAATAAATGCTTTGCGTTTTTTGTTACGGAGACTTGAAGTCAAACAATTAGACAGACGGTTTGTTATTATCTGAATGTATTTCATTCTAAATTTGATAGATATACAAATCTGGTTTTAAATCACTATGCCGAATTTCATCCGCTTAGTTCAAAGCATTTTCCAAAGTCTTGTTCACAGATAGAATGCCTAAACGGAACTTAATAATCACCTTTTATTCATTCAAGGTAATATGTACATCACATGACAGATATTTTAAAAGTGCTAGTTTTTAATTTGACATAATATAATGAACATAATTCGCTGACACGAATGCTGCCGAGTTCCTAAGAGTGAATATGGCGTCCAATCATATAATAAATAATACCAAATATATGAAAAATATAGGAATTTATTACATTAAAGGCAAGTTCTTAATTACTTCAAGATACATATTGTACGGAGTAACTGAAAATCCTTTCCTATCTCTCAGCAGAAAATCGAAAAATGGAAATTCATTTTTTTTCTTTAACCTTTATATCCTAGTATACAAGAAATATAAATATATATGGTATCTACGGCGACAAAATAGTAATAGATCTGGACCTCGAGGCCGGAGGAGGGGGGAAGAGATGGATTTCCAACATGCAACTATTATCTAAATTGGGGCTAGCTAAATCCTTCTGTTTTAAATAATTGGAACCCATCAATGCTGAAGGGGATGTTAACCGACTTACCGTCCCCACGGTTCAAAATTACCCTAGCGTTGTTCAATAAGGATGTTAATATAACTGAACTATATGAAATCTTCTTGAGTGAATTTCCATATTAACATTTTATATACTTTACCATTGTAAACTATGGATTTGATTTCTCCATATAAATTTGTATAAGCATATTTCGGAACATTTTTATTTAAAAAAAAAAATATATCATAAATAGCATCTAGAAATCTAGCTCAAAGAATTAGAAATGTCTCACAGAATTAGAATGAATAACTATAGAGAAAAAGGAATTTAATCAAGCCTATGAAGCTTAAAATCATTAATATTTCTGCAATTATTTCCTAACTTCTTTCACATATAGCTCAACGCAGATACTTTTCTCCCAACACATAAAACAAAATGGCGGAAGTATTGTTCCCGTAACATGAAATTTTATTATGTTTTTAAAGCTTTTGAGCTCAGAAAAAAACTATCTATAAATGATCTGATAAATATTCAACCTTTCAAAATTAAGATGTTCCTTTTTGGTTAAAATTAACTCCCCCTTTTTTTTTCTGCAATTTCCCGCCTAACTCCTATCCATCCCTAATTTTCTTTGTCCATAGTCCATAAAATTCTTATTGTCCCATTTGAAACGTTTTATTGAAATATAATTTTTATATTTTGCTTGCATTTTCATTAAGCTATATTAAATTTACCACCCATAAAAAGTCATATTTTTATAATACTTACATTAAGTAATTCTACAAAAATTAAACAATTCTTTTTGATATTAATTTTTTCCTTTCTTCCTCCCCTTACATCCCTAATTTGTATTATTGATAGTCTTACATTTGTTGGCTTGATAATAATTATTGATCATATTTTAGTTGTTAATTTCAACAGTCACTTTTGCTATTGTCAACAACAATATAACAGTTTAAATGTTTAACAGAGTTATAGATTCTAAACAATCTCAGGGAATAAACAATGGGTTCCAGTTCTGTTGTTTTCTGCTAAAATTCATTCACTGTTTTACAACCGAACGTTGTGCGACTTTTTTTGCTGAGTTATAATGCTTAGTGCCCTTTTCGGGAATTTCAATGAGGCTTCGGCCATCATTGTGTTCCTCGTCTTAATGACGATTTGGGAAATACTAGAATATTTCCTTACCCCCAATTTGCCATCTATTGGGGATGTAGATTCAAATCCAGTTTTGGATCTTGATACAGATGTATCATCTGACCCGCCTGTACCCCGAGTTGCTGTAGTGCGCTCGTTTGTCGTTTATAAGATCTGCCGAGCTCTGGAGCTGCCTGTTGAATTGGCTCCCATTCAAGTCCAAAAAGCTGAGACTCCGATCGTAAAATCTGTCATGGTTTACGAAATGTGCTGTGCGTTAAAGTTGCCAGCACGACTGGCTCCTATTGGAGTGCCAGTTGTGGAGTCATTTGCAGTTTACCAACTTTGCATGGCCTTGGACTTGCCGGCTGAATACCGGCAGCGGCAGAATGCAGTTTAAGATCAGAACTGTAGTATCGATGCTGTTTTAAAATCAGGACTGTCATCGGATGTTGAAGGGAGGGTTGGTGGGCGGGGAACGAGAGTAGCACACCTCCACGTGGTGTTCCCTGGGCAACGGGGCAGTTCATTGGAACTGCAACGGCTAAGATGCTACTCAAATTTGAAAACATAAATAAAGAATTTATTGAAACATGAATAAAGATTTTTTATTTAGTCTGACAAAGTGTACACTCTTATTTTTATTACTATAGTTTTCATTAGTCATTTCATTACTATTAAATCGTTTGGTGTAAAAATTCATATTTATTTGGCACAACCTTATATTGTCAATAGATGCCAAGATTACCAAGCATATTAGTGTTGTTGTGTTGTGACTTATGGCATTTTATAAGCCCGCTAAAGTTATTTGTCAGCGAATTATGCCAACTGAGCGTCTCTTGGTTTTTCAGTAGTGCCAACTAGGGCCATGAGTAAAACTTAGGTACTTCATGCATCACATTCGCTTGTGCAGTCCCTTTTTACAGGGGTGAGCATTCACACACTTCACAGATAGAACACAGAAGAACAACCATACCCGAATCGGAAACTGTACCCGGGAAGCCCAGATCACGGGGAAACGCGCTACCCCTATGTCAGGATGCCTGCATGCATATCAGTAAGAAATGTCATTAAAATTCAGTGCCTTTTAATTGAAAAAAAAGCATATTTTTCCTTGGCATGAAATCTGTAGACCAACGCTTTCTACTTCAAAAATTCTTATGTTTGATTTAAAAAAAAATCAGAATAGGCAAATTATTTATGAAAATTATTGTTTCTTTTGAAAAAATGAACTATACGGAATTTTCAAACACTCAGAAAAAACCAGAAAAGGTCTGAAACAAAACTTTAGGAAAACATTAGGAAAGGTTAACAGATTTTTGAATAAGCTGAATAGTATTTATAAATACTACATGAATATTGATCTTCAAAGTTAATACTTTGAAACATCAAAATAAATTTTCATTTTCCAAAAGTAAAATTACAATGAAGACATGAGCTTTGACTAAACAGTTCGGTAACCTATAAATCAAAAATCCGTTTCAAATATTTGCAATTAGCAAAAAAGCGATATAGACTTTCTTAATTCTAAGGAATTTTAATTTATCTTACATTTAAAGATATTCTTACTAATTAGAGAATTGTTAACTAATTAAGAAACTAACTAATTAAGAAATTGTTAACTAATTAAGAAACGTTTCTTACTAATTAAGAAATATTGTTTGGATATGAATGAAAATGGAAATTGTAAATCCGAATTGTAAGATTTTATGTATCAGTTTCTAGAGCGACATATCAATCAAAGACTAAACGTCTTTAACAGTTGGTTGGTTGGCTGAGATAAATGGCAGCTAAAAATTTCAGTTGAATTCTTTCTGCAACGTGATTTTAATAACTTCCTCATCAAAATATTTCCACTTTCAAATTTTCATAGTCTTAAATAGACGTTTTAGACTTTTCATATATTCCCCTAATTTTCTATTTGTATCTTTATACTCCTAATTTATCCCCCTTCCGAGGACTTCAGATGTGAAAATGAGTAGCGTACAGAAACGGTTTGGGGCTTGATACCCAAGTGCCAGTGATACCAATACGAGAAGTGCCAGTGATGGCCCTTAGGACTCTATGATAATTCCAGCCTGTACTGTCGATTCATTCATTTAATCCGTGAGCTTTCGTGCAGATCGGACTAACTACTTACGGTTATACATCTAATTAAAACACTGGGATGAATAGTAATGCTTAAAAATGGATCTATTAAAGAAAATTACCGCTACTTGATTCTGAAGTGAATCTTTAATATTTATATCATTATGATATAATTATTTAAAATTCAGATTCATTTAGACTAATTTTAGTAATACCGTAGAAGGTGATTGAAAATGTTCTGATGAGAAGGAAAATAAGTCTATAATTTACATCATGCACAAGAAGGTTCTGTAAACAATCAATTTGTATTCAAATTCATTTATTAACTATCCACTCTCAGAAGGAGTAACTTTCATTAATACTCCATATATCCATAATTAAATAGAAAACCTCGGATAATTGAGATAAAGGGGTATACATATTCTGATCATAGAAACGAATTGATTGAAGGGAATAGATTTGTAATTTATTATTTTACATTTATTTATTATTATTTTAATATATATTTTAAATGACCTTTATAATTACATATAATTTATTATCTTCTTAAAAGAAAAGGGTTTAAAATTGTATTATTGTTATTTAAATTATAACTGAATAATTGTATCACGTTTTTGAAATTAATCATATCCTTTGTTTTCAAATTATTTCATTTGCAACCGAATTTGTTTGCGATTACATAAACAACACAAAGAAATTCTATTAAATCAATCATATTCCGTCTATTTAAAATATCGTATTTACAAAAGGCTATAATTTGGAACTCAATTATTGCATGACTTATGATTTTAAATAACATCGGATTTATTTTCAAATTAATTATTATTATTATTTTTTACTTAGTAATGTAAGCATATTCAGTACATACTCTTACTAGCAAAAATAAATATGAAACTTTTAGAAATTAAAAGATCTGAGAAGTTTCAAAAAACTTTATTACGAACTAGATTTCCAGAGAGGGAACTCTTTCATCCCATGACGTTGCTATCCTGATTCAGCAAAATGTTGATATGTCCACAAAAGTTTCAGATCTAAAATTGGATCTTCATGTCACGCTGACTTATACAAGAAAAGAATTTTCTGAAAGGAAGGATTTAAGTCATAGAATATTGACTTCCCTGAGAAATGCGCTATATCGATGAAATCCCTCTGTGATACCGCGATGTCTCCTGGATGAATGAGCTGTCAATCTTTGCTCTATGAAACGCCAAGGTAAGCCGTTCAGCTTATTGGTTTCCTTTCTTTCTATGATCATCCGCTTTTCAATTTTATCATACAAGGTCAAAATCGGGAAGAAATGAGATTTTATTACCTTTAGCGGGAAAGTAACTGATTATCTCAAATGTTTCCGATTTTTTTTAAATAACATATGATGGAAGAAATTGAGGGAATGAAAATATTTTTTGAAGTTTTTGTCATTAATTTTTTTTTATTATTATTTCAACAGTAAAACTTTATTTGCACTTAAACTACAAACCAATGAAATTTCTTCAAATAATTATGATTCATAGCGATATTTTTTATACCATGCAATGATTTATGAAATTTGCATTTTTTTTTAAATGGGGCCCCAAAATTTACGCAAGTTTTGAAATTAACACCATTCGTGCAGTAAAGTGTTGACAATCCTATTAAAAAGCCCATTTGTCAGACGATAGTTTAGGGTTAGTAAAAATGGAGCATTACAAGATTTTCTATAGAGCTTGATACTATTTTTAGAATTGCTTGCTTCCAACTGAAGGTTTATTTTCTCTACTTTTAGTACATATAAATGCATTTTTGTGGAAGAAGAAATTGATCCGGCCATCTGAATAAATGAAATTATATCTTTGCTTTTGTCTGCTTATCTCCATTATTTGCATTTGACATAAGTCAATTTATTAGAAGTATATTTCCTTATATTGTTACGAATCTGTGATGCTGCTTCCCAGCATAGTTGGTTCCATCATCAGAAAGACCGTTTTACAGTCATCTGTATTGAGTTCGGGTGTCGCGTCGGAGGTCCCAGAGCTTGGCGACAAACTTGGCGACGAATTTGGTGACTTTGGCGCCAAAATAGATTATAACCGAAACATCGAGATTTTTCCCGATCTGTCCATTAGGAACCGAGATACGCCTTGAACGTTCTTGATTGGTTGAGAGGCTTCTAGCCCCGCCTCCTGAGAACTATAAAAGGTGGCAGCCTGCAGCTGCCGTAGTACTAGTAGTCGGAGTCGACAGTGACGAGCATGTCTTCCAGATATTGGCAGAGTTGCGACGGAGTCAAGCTGAACTGAGCTGTACTGAAGGAGAGTACTGAACTGGTCTGTGCGCTACTGTCGGCATTAGAGTCCCGTTGCATGCACATCTCGGCTGAAGATAATTGTCTTCTTTAGGCTATATATAATTGTCGTCTTTTTTTGATGTCCTGTGTGTCTTCGTGTAAATAAACGTCGTTGTTTTATTTTCTACTACCGCCTGCTGATTGAACGTTCTCCACACCATATAACTTCCACTATCCAAACGAACCCGGAAACTTCGTAACAATATGTTCATAAAGTTGTCTGCTTCTTTTTCTTTAGTCGAGTTCCAACTTATTCGCAATGAATAATTCAACCTATTTCAGTTACACCAAAAAAGTTTTCATAATTATTTCAAATGTAAGGCCTTTTTTTCTAAAAAAATGGAATAAGTTAAATAAACTAATTCCACATTTTGAACCAATTTTCTCAGCAGCATCTTTTATTACATTGAAACGAAACTTGCATATTGTTTTGATCATTAAACCATTCCTTGCCTGTATGAGCAACAGAACAATGAACAACAATGGCGCTATACTTACATACATTAGTTTAGTATCCAAAATTAGTTGGTTTAATCCACAAAAATAAATTTAGTGATGCTTTTTTCATTCTCAATAGATATTTAAATGCTCCAAAAAAGAAAAAAGAGAGAGAAGTTGTGAGAAAATTGTAGGTCATTAAAAAATGGAAATATGCAATTCCATGTTTGAAGAAAATTCAACGAAAATTAGAAAAAATGAATGAATAGCTCTTTATTTTGTACATTTCTTGAAATTGAAGGATGGAAAATATGAGTTTTCTGATCACTTTTTAAAGTATGGCCAAAATCTTTCTCACTCTTCTATCTCTATCAGGACATGATCTTTAAGACTAGTTCGTCGACAGTGCTTTAAAAAACTTTTATGATCTGTCTTTGAAAAAATTATAATAATCATTTATGTATCGTTTTCTGCATTATAATGACAATCATTACTGCCTTTAAAGGTCAACTAAATAAAAAAATAATATTATTTTTTTCTTATTTTTACTTTTGTTATATATTTCACTTGTAAAGGAGGAAGATAATTGGGGTTTGTTGGATTATAAAATATATGCATTTTATTTCTTCCTTTCATCTTATATAATAAAATATATCTAAGAAGTATTTCAATTTCTCTCGAAAAAGTATCAAGATTTTAATAATTAATCAAAATATAGAATTTCGCTTTAAATTATAATTTTTTGATTTCATTAAACGGACTTCTTGAAACACTGAAGGGATTTTGTAATTTATGATAATGCATTTTTTAAAAATTATAATTATTTTTAATAAGATTTTTCGCGTTTAATCTTGAAAAGTTGATTTCTTTCATTGCAATATAAGGATGGTGCATAAAAATAAGATGATTTTTTAAGAACTGTTTTAAAATCTTAATAAAAATGAATTAAACGGAATAAACAGTGATCAATGTTTTTATCACAAGCATACAGACAAAAGCTTTAAGTATTCTGCTACAGAATGAACAAATAATAGTTGCTTAAAATTATATATTTATGCTGTTATTAAATAAATATTTTCATACTTAATAGTTTCAGAATAATTTGCTACTTTTTCTTCGGTAGAAAGAATAATGTATCTTTCTAATTATGTTTCCCATAATTTAATCGTAATATTTAAAAATATCGATATTATATTATGCCACCAGCATCTGTATTTTAATTAAAACAATTTTGTGGTTAATTTCAGTCTTTCATTAATTGTTTGGAAATATCTTTCCTTTCTATTTCTATGAACAGAATATATGAAGTGAAATGAATATTTTATTGCTGCGAAATTTATAACGTAAATATAATTTTCAAACAATATCCATCTTCGCTGTATATATCTAGATCTTTTAATATGAACATTTAATTTAAAATAAATTGAAATAAGAAGAGTAATAAAAATGTTTTGTACCATGTTTATGTAAAGATATAATTATTTATCTTTTTAATATCTCCTTAACATTGAACAAATTTTATAGTTACCATTTAAGAAATAATTCTTTTATAGTTTTATTCGACATTTTGTTTGTTTCCAAATAAGCATAAAAATGATGAAACTCTTTGAAAGGAATAAGATAATGCATAGTATCTAATGATTCGGTTCTTTAAAACTTATTTCAAAAACGAATAATTCATATTAAAAGAACTGAATCGAAATTTCTGTATTCTGAAATAGAGCTTCGTAATTAAAATTAGTAACATCATTTTTAATTGCTATTATTACCAAATTATTCACAACATTGGATAATTTAAAGGAGAATTTTAAATTTTAACGAATTATGTTGGTTTCGTTTGTTTCAAAAATTTGATTGATTTATATATTACTGTTGCAGCACTTGTATATACCAAAACAAATATAACATAAGTCATATTTTTAAGGTAGGCATTCATTTATTCTTATGATTTATTTCAAGCAATAGTTTTTTTTTTGTTTTTGATTTGCAATAACAACAAAATTAAATATTGCAGCACAGAGTTCACATATAAATTCATTTCTTCAACCAAAAGTCGACAATAAAATTGAAGTTTGAAACAAATACTAATAGGATTAAATATTAATAGGATTTCAGTTACTGGCTTAATCACTGAAAGATAAAATAGTATGGACAAATTTGCATGAAAGGAATTGGTTAATAAGTCTAAAATTTCTATTCCTTTTATATCCAATGGTATATTCTCCTTTCTTAAATATAAAAAATTTCTTTAACGTAGAAACAGTTTTCTAAATTTTCATTATTTTTCCGCATGTCTTTAAACTTTATATAATGCGCATGAAGGGAAAAAAATGAAATAAATTACTCAACATTTTCGGGATTTAATTTAAATAAATTTCTAAGAAATCTTGTTTTTTTTTTCTTTTTAATCATTTCGTTTAAATTATTATTTCGAAAATAATATAATCGAAATTATTATTATTTTCTATTTGATTTTGAAAAACATTTTTAATTCAATAATTGCAATATTATGTTCAAATGCTTTTTGTGAATTTGTTATTATCTCAACTAATTTAATTTGACTTTTACATAAAATTCTTATATTTTAATTGGAAAAAATTCAGATATCATTTTTAATAATTTAATTACATGCATTTTTAAAGTGTGATAAATGAACAATAGTAGATTCTTAATATCCTAATCTGAATTTAATTTTAAAGGAGCTATGAGTTATATTTAAATTACATTTAGATTAAGAAGCTCTGAAAAATATCATCATAATTTATTGTGATCAAAAAAAATTCTAAAAAAAAGACAATAATTGGAGGAATAATTGTAAAAACTTTCCATCATTTTAACATAAACATAGATTTTTAGAATTAATTTTTATTACTATTAGACAATTACCTCTGAAATTTCGTTCCATTATTACTTTTCAATAAAAAACATATCAATATCGGCATTAAAATATATAAAATATTTTAGTATAAAGGTTTTCATCAAAATCTTAATATGCTCTCTAAATGTTTATTTCACTATAAAAAAATATATATACTTAATAAAAGATTGTTTGTTTGTTCCAAAAAATATTTTCTTTACATTCGCAGCACTCTTTAATGGTATAGTGCTGCTTAAGTTAATTTAATTTCCATATATACTTTTAGGAATGACTAACAGAGTTCCGGAATGTGCACTGCTAGATGCACACTTTTCATTTATGTGGATATACTATTCCATATTGCTAAACCTCTTTTATGAAAAGTGTTTAAGTCATAAGTGCATACTCCTTGTAATAACGGTAGTATAATCAAATTACACTCATTAGACGTTATGTCTGGGGAACACTTTATGCCACTCTCCTTATTCCATTCTATTAAATGAAACATATTTATCTGAGAAGTCTGCTTCATACAACGTTGTACGAATATTATTTGCTTCTTTCTATGTTAATAGATAGTAATAAAAATTTACGAAATTTTAAGTTAGCTAATATTTTATAAATTACAATTTGTAAAATTTTATATTTTATAAAAGAAAGATAATTTTATTTTATATCTACTAATTTATATATTTAAGTGTTATATTTTAGATACTTATTTCTAAATTATTGATTTGTGCAGATTCTGTATTTATTTTTGAATCTAGTGAAGATTTATGCCGAAATATGCTTATACATTGACAGTTTTATGTTATTCGAAATTTTAGAGAAACTATTTAACCATTCCTTTGAATCAGTCAGTCATATAATCATTATGATATTGTATAATCAATAAATTGTTTGAATATATTAATAAATTGTAATGTTCTGTTTTACTTATAATATATAAAATCATGTTCATTGTGAATAAAATAAAAATACATTGGTTTCAAAATGTCTGTAACTATCAACACTGTTTCGAAGGCGGTTAATTGTAAAAATACTTTAATTTTGCAATTATGTAATATGCCTCCTTATATTTCATGACTTTATTTAAAGTTTTGGTTATTGAAAATACGGATGGTCTGATTATATCAAATTTCTTAAGCCATTACCATAAAAAAAACCACGTACAATAAAAGGTACTTTTTTGTTAAAAAGCTATATTTAGAATAGATCCATTTTTTCTGTACTTTTTTCAGTGCGCATTTTCCTTCAATATTTCTTGCAAATATTAAGTAATTAATTTTAAAAACACGAATACGAATATGAACACTTCCAATTTCTATAACTTTCAATTAACTCCACTTGTTTCATATTGATAGAAACGGAATTTCATAATGGCTTTTTCATTCATTTCTACCAGGGTTATCCTGAAAAAGATTGCCAAAGCTCAAAAAGATGGCTCTGCAAAAGGAATAAAAACTGTAAGCGCAAGCTGAATAAAATGTGGGTGAGGCTATGGTATGCGGCAGTTGTAATTTCTGGATCGTTTATATGAACACTGTTGTATTTTGAACATCGTTCAACAAATTACGTTTGCTCTTACTTATTCTCCAAACAAGGTTTGAATGCACAGCAGGTAACACCGATCAAAATATATCGTCAGTTGCGTTTAGTGTATGGATCGGATGTGATGAGCAAACAAATGGTCCGTCGGTGGTGTTGGGAATTTTCCGATACTAGGCAAAATGTCCATGACAAACAGCGTTGCGGCCAGCCATCTCTCATCGATGACGATTTGTTAGAGCAGATGAGGTAGTGCATTCTTCAGAATCGTAGCTTTATTATTACGGAGCTCAGTAGCCATTTCCTGCAGGTATCACGAACTGCAATGCAAGAAATCGACACTAAATACCTGTTGTTCCAGAAATTAGGCACGACAACACTCGTCAACATACGGCGAATTCCACAAAACATTTACTTCAGATTTTTCGATGGGCGATGTTCGACCACCTATCCTATAGTCTCAATCTTGGTTCCAGCTACTTCTACCTATTCTAGCATCTGAAAAAAATACTTGTAAATATCATTTGAATTTTCTGCTACACTTGACATTCTACACCAGCAATCACCATATTCAGGGTTAGCGAGAAATAAATTATCCACTCCAGAGGGCTCTAAAATGTGTTCTATTGGTCCAAATAAGATAAAATTTGAACTACAGATTATTCAGATGATGCTCTTTACATTTATTAATTAAAAATGGTAAAAAAAATCCCCATTATATGGCGTAACACAAGCGGCATTTATTTGCATAAATTGAAAATGTGAAACATAATCTGCGTTGCAGCGCATGTCTATTACCATTTTTCATTGGATAAAAAGAAGGCGGATTCTGCACGAACATTAGTTTCTTCTCTGTTCGTCATGCCCATGTAGCAAGAAAAGGCACTACTGGTGCATTTGTTCCACCAAAACAAACTAAACTCCGTTGCAGCTCTAAAGGAATTTCATCATATGAAGCAGATACGAAAAGGTTCAATGTCTCCAGGTGCGTACGCAAGATGATGCAGAAATTTGAAAAAAAATCGGCAGCTTGGTATTTTTCTAGGTAGAGGACAAAAAGAAATCCCATTTTCCAGAGTCGAAAATATGTCGACCGCGCTCATTGAAGCCATCAGTCAATTGCCGCATAATAGTGTGAGTTTGCCAGCTCTTTCCCAGGTTCTAGATATACCGCATTCAAATGTATGAAAAATCGTACTACATATTTTGCATTTTTATTCATACAAAATCCAGCTTGTGCACCTGTTGCAGGATGGGGACTTAGAAGTTCGTGAAACTTTTGCACTTCAGTTCCTTACTCGAATGGTGTTGACACAACTTGGCCTTGAAACATTCTGTGGAGTGATGAGGCCCACTTTTGCCTCAATGGGCAAGTTAACGCCCACAATTGTCGAATTTGGGCAGCGGGAAACCCTCACGTTATCTAGGAACAACCCTCGCATCCTGAAAAAGTGACAGTATGGTGAGGTTTTACAGCTACCTCTATCATTGGTCAGTATTTCTTTGAAGATATAACTTCAAATGGATTACAAACCTGTTCCGTTTCAGGATAACGGTACAAAGGTATGTTGAGGGATTTTGTAATGCCAACTCTTCTACAGCGTCGACGCCTTCAAGACATCATTTTTATACAGGATGATGAACCACCTGCATATTGGCATATTGGTCGTCGCATAATTCTAAATATTCCATATTCTTAATATTTCAGCAGACTCATTTCGGTCATCTATAGAAAATATGGTTCTTCGATTAGCGCATAATGTTGAAAATGAAAGAGGACATATTGAGCAATTTTTATTTTACTTTATTTAACAATTATAAACCCTAATAAATGGTTTTATGCGTATTACAACACCACCGAATGGTGTATATATAAGGGTAATTTTTTATTTAATGAATGTAAAGCGCATGATCTCAATAATCTGTAGTTCAAATTTTATCTCCTTTGGATCAATAGTACGCATTTTAGAGCTCTCTGAATTGGGTAACTTTTTTCTTACTAACCCTGTTTTTCGCAATGCCAAATCTGGAAAAAAAAAACATCTGTAATATTCTATCAAAAATTATAAAAAAAAGCTCAAAAGAATATCGGCCATAAATAACCTAAAGAAGTTTCTCATATGGAGAGTAAGAAAACATTTCCTTTCTCTTGTTTTCTAATAAAAATCAACGCTCTCAGATGTATCATTGCGTCTAGTATCGATAAAAGGACAATTATTTGAGCATATTATCGCATATAGCGTATAAAAATTATTGCCGTTATTATTAAACTGCCACAAAGTCTTTATATACAAATAAAAGTTATTCGGAAGCAAAGGTTTATTCTCCCACAAAAGTTCAGAATTCAAGAATAGCAGAATGGCAGATGATAATCAAATGCTATCTTCTGCCACTCGAAATGGCATCTAGCATGAAAACTGTGCATTGGTATTTCTATCAAATATGTAATAAATAAAGATGTAGATTTTACTCTGTAGTTTTTGCATTATGGAAATTTGAAGCATTTCACATATGCATTATCCATTTATAACTTCTTTTTTAAACCATATTTTTTTCAGTCTTTGTAAACATTTAGATTATTTTATAATGTTATTAGTATTCAATTATTACAATATGTTACTGCAGCATAGGTAAAAATGACAAACTATATAAAACAATAACCAATTAAATATCTCATTTTTTCCAAAAACATTTCAAACATTCTAAGCTGCAATGCTGAGGTACCATAAATTTTTTATAAACATAGAAATAACTTCACGAATTGACTCTTATTAAATTATACTATCATATAGCATATTTCATTAATTGAAAACTGTAAATTTCTGCTTCAGGTTATTTAGTTTTGGTTCTCGGAAGATACTTTCCAAACTTTCCATTAAGTTTAAAGTCTTATAAAATGTTAAATGAGATATTGATCACTATTACTGACCTTTTTCAAATTCCTTATAAATATAATATTTTCTTGGAAGAAAACTTTTAAGAATATATCAAACGAACACAATATTCTGAATCTTTATAAATTACTAGCATCCATAATTAATTCTTAGGATTAATTTGGATTTGCTATCTTTGGCATTTTTAATAAGCTACTTCTATATTTCCAGAAATTCAGCGGCTAATGTTTCTAGATTAAAATTAAATGAAAGAAATGCAAATATATTAATTACTTCCATAGATATTAGAAAGTTCAAAATAACCATAGCCAACTTTCTTTCTAGTTCTTGTAATATGAACTTCAAAGTTTTCATAAAGTTTAGTCTCATTAAGATTTCAAAAGATCCATTACATTTTCTACATACTTTTCCATACATTTAAAACAGTTTTCTGATTTTAAATATATGCCTATATTTAGCGGTATATAAATTAGTTATTGAACTCTATTTATTCAGTGTAAAAGATAGAATGCTTCGTTTGACATATTATGGAAATGAACAAAAGTTTCCCAATAAGATTAACAAAACATTTTCTCTAAAATCAATCAGCACTTCAAGTCTTTCACATAATTTTTAATAATTATCTGACATTTATAAGAGTAAAAAAAAAATCCTGAGTTCATAAAAATATTTTCAATATTAATCAAAAGAACAAATATAGATTCTTCAAATGATTGCAACTAGAATATTTTTTTAAATAATTTATTTCACATGAATGCATCTGGAACCAATTAAAATCACTTGTCTAGTTTTCGAGGTTTCTAGAAAAATTCCTTGACAAACTAATCATTATTTTCATGTGGTTTTCACAATTTTTCATAAAATATTTCTTCATTTTGGAGCAGAAATTCTTCATATTTGATTATCTCTCAAAATTTAATAAGTATGATAATTTACGTGAAATTGAAATAGTATTAAAATTCATTGATACGTGAATGATGGTTCCTTTTTTTCATAACAGTTTTTTGCTTCCATATTATTCCAATTTTCTTCTTCGATAAGTTTAATTTTAAATGTCATGCTTAAGTGACATTCTCTTCAATAACAGCTAACTCTCCTGGAATATAAATAAAAAATGTTTCACTAAAGAAACGTTTCGAATTTAATCTTCAACTATATAATATAATTTCATTTATTTAAAAAAGATGAATGTGTGAGCACATGTGCTTTAATGTGTGTGAATGTATACAGAGGACACAAGACAAAGCATTTAAACAACAGAACAGGCGGGACAGAGCGTTTGAACTACGGCTATTAAATTTGGCACATGTATTATACCTTTAGCAACGTGGGTCATTAAAGATTTTTTTAAAATTTTAATTATTTAAAATTTAAGCTGAAGTTTGGCTTTTCCATGCCTCTAAGATATTATTAAAAAAATTTACACCAAAATCTTTATAATTAAAAAAAAATCTTGTTCATGAAAGCCCTTTAATTATAGTGCGAATTTTTTGCTAAATTCCAGAGTTTTTTAAAAGGTTTTTTTTTTTTTTTCTTTTTTGCATATTTCTAACAATCGATTACATTGTTGTCCTGAAATCCAAATCGTTTCCCTTGTTTTATCGACTATCTGATAGCTTGATTTTTTTTCCTTTGTTGAAAAATAAAGAGTAACATTTTGTTTCATATATAGTGAGGTATAAAAAATAAAGTTACACTGTCGTAAAACTATGAATATAACTACCGGATATTTACATTGTTAATAGCGTCATCATGTCATGGAACTTATCTTCACTAGAACAATCATGAACACAATGAACAGGGTATATATAGCAGACAATTAAAATAACATGGCTTTAAAAATCTGGTAATTTGACAGAACCATGGACATAAAGTTATACATACATGGCCTAAGAATAGTAAATTTAGCAAATATTCACAAATCTAGCTGCTCTCCAAAGTAATTAAAAATTTCAACAAGACTTATCCCAAGAGAGTTAGCTGCTCTCCAAAGGCGACTAAATTTAAATAAAGTTATATTTACACAGAAAAAATGTAGAAGCTTTATAATTGTACCATAAAATAGTTTAACATTAAAAAATATATAAAATTACTACTTCTAATTAAATGGAGTATGGCGTTAAGAAAATGACTAACTTCATTTTTCCTCTGTAAAATAGCTCACAAAGTACCGAAAAAAAAATAGTAACATTCATATTAATTAAAAATTGCAGAAGAAACTTTGAATGAAACAATGTCAAAAATCCCAGCTATATCTTAAGCTAATCCAGCTTAAGATGTAGCTGGAATTCCTACAATCCTAGCTACTTCTACTATTAAGCTACTCCAGATTAAGATGTAGCTGGAACTCCTACAATTTAGCTACTCCAGCTACATCTTAAAAATACGAAATAAATGCTTAGTAGTTAGCCCCAATAAATCATCCTGGATATTGAAATATGAATAATATTAGAGAGTTAATAAATGTTTCTATATTTTATTTAATCTATTATTTACCAGCCGATGACTATATTTATAATCTTTGTAAGTTGCATTTGTAGAAAGACTTTTCAAACACAAGTCTTAAAAGAAAACTTATTTGATTCTGCTCAATTATTTTGTAAAGTAGTCGGTCAGTCGTAGATATATACACTGTTATCTATTGAATCCTTTTTCATTCCAACATAAAAAATAATAAAATTTTAAATTCATGTGCCATTCAATTTTTGAATTAATATAAAATAGTTTTCATCTAAAAAAATGATATTTTTAGTGAGTAAACAGTTTATAATATCAAGCAGAAATTCTGGTATTCTTTTACATGTTATTCTTTTATATTCTTTAAACATCAATAAAAAATCATTGATTTTTAGAAGCCCGTGATCTTAATGTTGAAAAAGGGAATTTATGTAATAGAATGAGAATTGCGAGCAATATCTTTTATAAATTTGATATCCTTCTAATCTTTGAAACATGTTACTAAATACATTTTTTAAAACATTTTTAATCTTCATCTCATAATGAAAATTACTTTTTTTCCCCCATCGCAGAAAATTAAAATAAAATCTTTTCTCTGAAGAATATATTTTTCTTTAGTTGAAAATAAATTTTAATACCAATACCAACTTTTTTAATACCGTTACTGTGTCATTGTTATTATTAATTGGCGTGTTGTAGGTAGTATGCGATGAGAGTGCTATTTTAACCTTTTGAAAGGATTACATTTTTATACTTAATAAAAGTCCTTCTTAATTGAAACAATGAATAGCTAGACTTTGCTTAAATCAAATATTAAACTTCACAAATATTTCTAAAAATATGACTACACATTCTCCACGGTAAAAAAGATTAATTATATATCTTCTCTCCTTAAAACTAGTATTTAAAATTTTTTTAAAAATAAGTACTCTTCAAAAATAATAAATTTAAAAAAAAATGTTTTTTTGGCAACAAGCAGTTATTAAATATTCTACACTGAAACCATGGAAGTTATTTAAATAAAATCATCAAAGTGTAGATAAAACGTTCATTATTTTGAGATTATGTTGAATATATCAGTTTCTGTTAAGGAATTTATCATAAATCAAATGCAATTCAATACCTTGTATATATATATATATATATATATATATATATATATATATATATATATATATATATATATATATATATATATATATATATATATATATATATATATATATATATATATATATATATATATATATATATATATATATATATATATATATATATATATATATATATATATATAGTATGGTAACAAAGAAATATTCAGAATTCGGTATGAAACAAACAACTTTCAAATTATTTCTGTCTTATATTTGTTTAAATATTTTATTGCAAATTATTGCTTAAAAAGGCATTTTAGATATAAATATGTAATTATATCAAAAAATAAGAAAGGCTAATTTTTACAAAATAAAAAGAAAGTAAAACCTCTGAGAGAAAAAAAAATTATAATTTGTACTTCAATATTTCCTTTTTCCCAAAGCGTTTAATCGGTTTTTTTAGAATTTTTTTTTACAAACATTCAAACAAAAACAAAGACAACACATTCAAACACACAACAAAGCATTTTTTTTTTTAATTTTATCACTTAACAGAGTTCAGTTTTTTTTCTGTATATTACAAAATTATATGACTTCTGTGTTTGATTCAGGAAATAGTGTTAATAATCTTCTAAAGGAGAAAATTAGAGATACTAACTTTTTATAATATTATTCTTTTTATAAAAGTATTTACATATTTTCGGAACTGGAAAACAAATTCAATGGATTTAAATTCAACTGATGTATTGGAAAGTCTGTTACTCTTTCTTTGTTTGATGCTCTGTTCAGAATGTATTAAATCCTCCTCTTCATAGAATTCGCCCAAGATATTATTACAGTACGAACGGACGTTGCCATGAATACAGATAAAAATATGCATCCTTTACACTTTATAAGCATATGAATATATTGTTTCAGAAAATTGTTCAAGTAAATTTGTCCTGTTATAATTCAGACGAAATATATTTTGGATAAACTATTACAATACTCCCCCAAACCAGCCGCCCAGAACCACTATATCAACTGTGTACAATGATATTTTCCCCTTCTTATTTTGTACGGTAACTTGACATTTTCCAAATGACATGAGTAAGGTTTCAAGAAAAATCTGTTTATTTTTCTTAGTCGATTTAATATTCACGATAGTAAGCTAACCCACCTCTGATTGGATTATACCTGATTTGTGTATAGGCGTAGAAACCACACTTTTTCAAATACGTGCACACGATTTCCATCAAAACTGGATATCCCTGAATGAAAATAGTTTTTGGAACATAATTGCTGCAATATTTTACCTAATTCATTTGACATTTGCAAGTAAATATCATTCAATTTGTAACAATGTAGTACCTGAAAGTTTTATACTGGGCTCCTATTTATATTTATACTCTCCTGAAATTTTATACATATCGAGTATTCAAAAATATAAAATATCTTCCAAGTAGGTCTTATAAATCATAACTGCTTTTATACGAGAAGCCCCACTGTGTTTTGAATAAAATATATTTTTTCGAACCTGTAATGTTGTCCCTCAGCACAGTTCATTCCATCATTAGAATGACACTTTTACGGACAGCTCTATTGAATGGTAATCGGATGCTAAATCAATATCTCCCAAAATTGGCTACAGACTTAGCAACCATTTTGCGTCTTGGCTGCCCCTTTGGCAACAAAATGGATAATATTGCTCCTTTATTAATTTTGGCAATACGATTAATAGGAGGCGAGTTATGCTTGCTTGTTCAAAATTATTTTCTGCTCCACCATACTCTCACTACAAGCGAATCAGTCGATTTTTAGCGGAATAATTTAATTTTTGTAACAAAGTCTTTTTTTATTAGAAAATTTTGTTTTATCAGTATTTTTTGGAAGTTTATTAATCATTCTTATTTTATGGGTATGTGCCTATTTTGATTTACTACTTAAATTCAATTATTACCTCAAACAATTTAAATCTTTAACGGCAATTATAAACAAAAATATATATTTCTTCCAAATTGTCATTCATAACAAAAGGGCTTAACGAGTCACGAAACTTATATGCCAAGGAATTTAACTTCTAAGTAAAAAAAAATAATAATAACATATAAGAAAAATTATCAGATATCAGTCTTGCACTATACAAAGGACTCCACAATTAGACAAATAATTTCAACTAAGGCTTTTTTATAGAACACACACATCTTTTAAATCACTTTAAAAATTGCCCCTTTTAAATTTTTAAGGAATTGAGTTTTGCAATGTAATACAAATATTTTGCATTTGCAAATGAATCACAAAATTAAAATTCTTTTAAAATGTTTGCATTTTTCTCTCACTTTTTCTATTCTTTCCAAATGTTATTTTTTTACTCTATTGCATATTTTAGACATTTTTCTTCTTATGCATAAGTATATACTTTTGCTCTCTCATATACTTCGCAACAAATACAGAAATAATATTCCCATGCTATTTTGGCATAATTCCTAATGCGGTTTGATTCAAGCCAAACTTCCATCCTCCTAAATGGAGCTTTGGGAATTTTATTGAAAAAAAAGCATTTCAAGATTTTAACAGTCTCTTCTCCTGGGAGTTAATGATGTATGTCTGCATACAAGAGAAACGTATGAAAAATTCTCTGCGGAATATCATCATGACATGAATACACATACCTTGTTGTCATGGATTTTTAAAATGTCTGTCCCCCTTGAGGAACAAGATAAAGTTTGATGAATTATTTTGAATACTTTCTATTGGAGGTACATAAATATTCTGCAATATCAGAAAATCGAAGGGAAAAAACAGTGAAGGAAATAAAATTTTTCTTATAGGAATTTTTTCTTCCCGAAAATAAATATTTCAGCAATTGTCTGGGAGATACATAAAACAGGTATCTCTGCTCGTATATGAAGGCACAGAAATAAATTATTTTCCCCCCAGATGGTTTCAAATACTAAGCTAGAACATTTATTTTGCGAAACTCCATACTATTCTCAGTATTGATTTTATTTGAGGAATTTTAAAATATTTTTATAAATGAGAAAAGTTTAAACATAAGGTTTATGTCACCTCACTTAAGAAATTAAAAAAAGTTAAGGAAATAGAATGTTTTAGTTGATATAAATGAAATGTTCCTCTACAACTTAATTTATGTAAGGATAAACTTTTTTAATGTGATTTCAGCTTTTCAAAATTTCTAAGAATTTTGAAAAATTCCTACATACTTCTTTCCATCTTTTGCTAGAAAGATTGTGTCTGTGAAAAATTATACTCTTCGTTTTAATTTGGTTTAATAACAGCAAATTCCCATCTTGAAATGGCATCAGGTATTATGTTAGACATTATCATTTTGAACTGCAGTCGGGTGACTGAAATTAATATCAATACTCACTCCTTCAAGTTTCACCTCACTTCTTACTGCTGGACGTTTGGTGATCGAAGTAGCTTTTGATTTACGCCGGTTCTACGTAAAGTTTGATAGTTTCCTAGAATTAGGTTTTGATTCAGGAATTTTGATCAGAGCTCACTTTATATAATTGCAGTCCTAAAGTTGTTTTAAAATAATTTCATAAAAAATTCTGATTTATTAAAGCCATCTCCAAAATATATACTGATAAGTCATAGTACGTAAAAATGTTTTATTTTTCTATAATTTAGACCAAACTGCCATTGTTTTTCAGTAGTTGAAAATAAATTACACAGATTTTTAAAATGTTTTCCATGTTCAGAATTGTAAAATTTAAACCTTTTTCACTTTTCTTAGAAAAGAAGAAGAAATGTGTATGATATTGTCCTTATATTTAGTTTTAAATATTCTCTTGCCATTTTTTCGAAAATTAAAATTTCTAATTGATAAAATACCAAATTCTAAATTATGACAAACATAATATAATTATTATAATTTATATTAATTTTGGAGAAAACAATATTTTTTTTGAAAATATCTTTAGCCTTTTGGAAAATTTCAGATGTTTTAAATTATTCTGCTTTTGAAATTTTTTAGAGATCCTCATATTGTACCATTAAATTACAGATTTACAGAAATAATTTCTTTTAAAAGTGAGCAAAATGTATTTGAATTATAAGTTTAGTGCAACATAATTTTTAAAAAGAGTCAATTATAAACCGCATTTTATGAATTTGAACATAAAAATATTGCATTAAAACATGTTTAAATGAACCAGTTTTATTTCAAAACAATTAAACAAGCATATAAAAACAATTACGTACAATTTCTTTTTAAATTTGTTCGTTAAAAAGTATAAAATAAATGCTTATTCTTTATAAGAACTCTCATACAAAGCAATAGCTTATTTTTGTTTAAAAATAATTTAAAAGATTGAACAGCCTGCATAGCCAATGTGTTAAAATATCCATGTTTCTATACTGAAAATGCTAATTAAACAATGGCAATTTAATAATTTGTGAAAAATTTTATTATCTGAGTTTTCTACTGATTAGAAATAGATTAGACAAGTAGTTTAAAACCCTAATTTTAAGTTTAAAATAACAGAATAGTACCAGAATTTTTCTTGGAAAATATTATTTTCAAAAAAAATTCAATAGTATTTTAAATTTGTAATGACTTTTGATAATAAATTTTTATAAAGAATTTAAATTAATAATATAAATGGAAATTGAAACATGTAAGATTAAATTTGAAAACATGCAAATTAATATTGTTGAAATTATTCCAGAAACATGCATACTTACCAGACAAGTAAAATGCCTTAAATAAATGTACTAAAAAGAAATTCATGAAAACTAAGATGGTTTTTTTTTTTTTGAAAAAAATATTTATGTTCGAGAAATATAAAAACAAATTCTTCTTTAAATCCTCTTATAAAAATATACTTTATTAACAAAAAGAGGCAACACATTAAAACCTTCATACGACCCGGAAAATACATCATTAGTAAATAAGTCATTTTCCGTGTGCCATTTTTTCATGGAATGTAGAAAAACATACTGTCAGCCGAATTTAATACTGATTAATAACATAAAAGAAACCAGAAAAGAAAAAGGACAAAAATATTTAATAATAATAACAAATGATTTCTGTGACGGTTTATCATTTATGTTCGTATAATTTCTTTAGGAGAGAAAAAAATATAATAAAGGATTATTTTGATTCGGACATTTCAGGCAGTTTACTCGTTTTTCAAACATTATATTTTTTATATACTTACGTATTGCAGAAAAAGAAAAGAAAAATGAATTCATACTAGAAAACAAATGGATTAAAAATCATTATGGCATATGAAAAAGAATAATACTATTATGATTTTTAAAAGATAATTTAAAAAACTATAATTGTAAAATATAAAATAAAAACTCTAAGAACACGACTTTTGCTTAAAGTTGCTCTTAGTTATTTTTTATAAATATAATTCCAATTAGAGAATTATTGACGAATGAAAGCCCAAATGTCATTAAGTATTTTTTAGAAGATTAAATATTAGATTTTTTTTTTATTCTTTCCGAGCACTTTTAAAGATATTTAATACTTTTACATTTCCCGACGTATGTTCCAAATTACATAGAAATACATATTTGAGCTGCAGATTTGTGTTAAATTTTTGTTTTATAAAAGGAAAGAATTGATTGATTTAAAAATGGGAATAATTTGTTGACAAATTAAAATTTTATTGGTATTTCTTTCATCGGCTTTGAATGCTTTTTCTTTGTATAAGTATAAATGCCATGATTCTTTCGGTATTAAAATGCTGAAATATTACTTTTTAAAAATCAACGAAAAACAAAAAAGCCAATTTGGAAAAATAAACCAGTTTTCTTTTCGAATGATCTGCGAATAGAATTCATCTTCACTCAAGTGCAAAATTGCAGCTTCATTATTAATAAACACAAAACTATAAACATAAACAGTTATTTTTTTTATCAAAAAAACTTTTCGTATCTCAAAAAAATCTTAAATCTGTCTTCTGCATGATTTATTACACAAGATTATACTACATTCACATTATTTGGATTCTTTACACCCTAAGCAATATACAAGTATATTCAGCATATATCTGGAATTTAAGATTTTTATTTCAGACCTGACACTTTTGTTATGATAATGTCAAAAATATAACCTTAACCTTAAAATTGAAATTCATAAAATTAGTTTTCATATATTCTGTGTAATATTTTATTCCTTTTAAATAACTTTCTTGTCTTTCATTTGAAAGCTTGAAGCTCGCTCTTTGGTTTGAATAATTTTTCCTGTGATTCTGTTACTCTTCATACATTGGTGATATATATATATATATATATATATATATATATATATATATATATATATATATATATATATATATATATATATATATATATATATATATATATATATATATATACATATATGTTTTACATACAGTATTCTGAAACTTTGTACTCTAGTTAGATTCTTCTCCTGCATGTACTAAAATTATTTATGAAATTCATTTTATCATTCTTGAAATTATGTTAGCTCAAAATACTTTTCAGTTTTGCAAATAAATAGTTCTGTTCCTGAATTTATTATCTCCTCTTTTATATTGGTGTTTCGGAGATATTTCATATAATACTTTATTACCTATATTTACCAGTCGAAAAGAGCGAAAAATTTGGATTAAAAAAATTGCATGTTTAAAGTTTTTAAGAAAATGAAAAATGCTAAATCTTTCAATTTTTTTAAAGTATTTATAAAGTAATATATTTATTAGATGCTTGAACAAAGAATAACTTCATATTTCACTTCCATTCATCCCGAATTCATAAGAAGTGATAAATGCTCTTTGACAGGAAATACGATGTAATAGTAGAAGTAATAGCAATAAGATGTAATAAAATCAGAATGAAGCCACCATTGTATATTTATTTGTTGATACGTATAACTGCCCACATTTGTCGTTGACACTGATTTTGGACACCATATCTATTTAAGCAAAAAGATAAAGGATAGATTCAGTGTAGAAACTCATAGTCTCCTGATGGATCAAATTTTTAATGCGAATTTTCACTTTCTTTTCACAGATGAACTTTTGGACTTTTTGTGAATTTTTAGGTATAAAAGATATATAAAATGATAATATGATGATGATGAATATGATATATTATGAAAGATAATGTACAAAGAAAATATGAAGACATTTCAAAAATGTTTGATGGTATATCAAGAACCTCCTTGGCCAGATTTAATAGAGGACCATAGATTTGACATAAGCCATGAACGCAATCCTATTTCTTTTTAGATCCGGAATCTATTATGTGTGGTTGATTTTATAAACATCAGTAATAATAGCTACTTAAATAATCGATGAGTTTTTGCATGAAAATTATTTTGTAAGATCCAGTAAAACTTTTAACTGAGAAGAGCGTCACTTATCTGGTATTTATCACACGCAGATATTTCTTCGGATAAGCCGAGATATCTCTACTCTAAGCTTTATCGACAGACACGTTAATTCACTAATGACTAGAGGCAATGCAACAATTGCAAATGTCTTCCTTTCGTGTCTGCATTGATCACATAAAGCTTCAATTGTCTCATGCTTTTGCTGAAAATGTCTACCTTTTATAATTTTCTTTGTTCTTAAGAAACAAGTAGTAATTCTGGTCGAGGGACAAATGAATCATTAGGTATCGAACTTTAGCTGCGTGAGTTTGAAGCACATTTTCGGAAGTGTACGGGAACTTTTTCAGCAATCATTAAAGGAAAAGAAACTGATTTTCCACTTCATTTCTAGTAGACAAGTTCATTTCTAGTAGTTATCTATATATATTTTTTGTTTTGCTTTATTTTTTCTGTTAACTTTTACTTTAACTTTTTTTTTCTCAGAGTGGAATCTTTTTCTTTCTTGAAAACTAACCAGTTAGCGCTGAAAGCAGAGAACAAATAACCCTGGTATAATTTACCTCTGAGTTTCAATCACGTATGAGTTTTAATGGGTTGGAGAAATTGTTTTAGGGGTTATAACAATAATACAGAAACTTCAGTAAATTTCAGTGCGATTGTTAAACAATCAACATCAATTATATATCCAGAACTGAATTTTTTTGATCACTTTATACCCATTTGCATTAAAACTTTGTACTAAGTTTCAGAGTAAGGACGAATATAATTAATTATTAATAGAAATATGAAGCAAAAATGCTAAACAATAGGGAATGAATTTATTCAGAATTGTAAACATGTTATTTATTCTATTTCCTTAGACAAAGTGAAAAAAAACTACTAAAACTATTACATTATTAATATTTTATTCAAAAAATAAATTGCAATTAAAGACGCATTAATTATTGGATATAAGATGTACTTTTTTTTTCACAAGGCATCTAGATTATTTAAAATATAATTTCAAATAATGAAGTACAGAGGAAATTCAAAAAGCAATCCTGTTTTTATTTATCATTATATTTCCATATTATAAGTGGTAGTAAAAAGTCGAAATGCTTTTTACTTATTTATAAGAATGAAGAAATAAAACGTTTCAGTTTCAAATGCAATTATGGCAATTATATTCAGTTCAAATGCAAATGCAAATTATTAATTTCACATTGTAATTTGTCTCTTTTGAAGAATTCATTATTAATAACCTAAATGATTCTTCGTATTTATAATCACTATACATATATTAAGGAAGCATTTCGGACATCATAGTTTTTCCTACAAGTGCATTTTTTTTCTCTTTATTTCAAATACTCATATTCACTTTCTTACTAAATAAAATATTTAAAAAAATTCTCTCTATCAAAAAATAAAAGACATATTAATTTAGTCACTAATTTTTTAAATAACTCGAATTCTTGATTGATTGAATATAAATCATTATTTTTAAAGTAAGATTTAAATTTGAAATGTCACGAAGAAATATTTCACAAATATACATTTTTTTATAGAAACTTTGCTTATTTCATGTTTTAGGTTTCTTTGTATTTCATTGAAGTTTTGAACTATGTTGTGGGAAAACAAGGCTTCAAATGCATTTTTAAAACTTTTTAGTCTGCTTTCACATTGCAAAATATTTGATTGGGCCATTTCTAGTTCAACATCTCTTTATTGTACGCATTTTCATTAAAAATACACTTTATTGACTTTTAATTCCAAGCGTGCGATTAAATTATTCATATAAATCTATAATAATACTTCTAGATAAACAACGCATAAACCAATGAATAATTAAATTTATTCTTCTAACAATGATTTTCCAATTTTAATCTGAATATCAAAAGTTTTTTTTAAAATAGCGTTGCATTTTTGTTGGAAATGCAGTTTATGTATGAAGTTAATGAAGATTCTTCATTATATTTTATGTAACTTTTACATTTTGAAATTGATTTTTTATTCGTATTTGTATTCATTTAATTCTAAAAGTAAGATTTACTGAATTCCACAGCTTGTATTTTGAAGAACCACCTGAGTATACACTGAAGTGTCAGAAAAACTGATATACGAATCTAAAATAATGTAGAGCCCCCACGAGCCCGCAGAAGTGCCGCAACTAGCATGTCATGTATTCAGCTAATGTGTGAAAATATTCTGTCGACAGCTCACAGCATGATTCCTGCCGTGCAGTCCACAAAGTCATGTGAGTGTAGATCTCCTAAGGACAGCACGTTGCAAAACATCCCAGATGTGTTCGATAATGTTCACGTCAGAGGAATTAGGTGGCCAAGAAATTCAGAAGAGTGCTCCTGAAGCCACTAGGTAGCTACTGTAAACTTGTTGGGTGGCTCATTGTCCTGTTGGTTTGTCCACGTCCGTCGGAATGTACACAGGACATGAATGGATGCAGGTGGTCAGAAAGGATATTAACGTACCGCTGAAATGCCATGGTCGAGACTAGATGTATCAACTGTCCCATTTCATATTAACTGCCCACCTCCATACCATCACAGAGTGTCCGTGAGCTTCAATAGTTCCTTCTAAGCATCAGGGATTCATGGATTCATGAAGTTTTCACTACACCAGTACACGGCCATTCGCCCGATACAATTGGAAACATGACTCGTCAGACCAGACAAGATTTATCCAATCATTAAGAGTCCAATAGCAATATTGGCGAGACCAGGCAATGCTCAGAGCTTTGTGCCTCTGAGTAAACAATGGTATAAGAGATGATCTTCGACTGCGAAAGCCATATCAGTTAGGGTGCTTGCACAGTGCGTTCGCTGACACTTGTTCATGGGCCTGCAATTTGAGGAAGTGTTGAATATCTATCTCGTGTAGTGATTCTTTTCAACTGTCGACGATCCCGTTCTTCCAAAGTATATTTTCAGGCCGCATCGCTGTCGGAGATTTGAAGTGTTACCGGAATTCCTGGTACACCCTCGAAATAGTCGCTTGCAAAAATCCAAATATTATCGCAACTTCGGAAATGATGTGCCCCCACTTCCGTGCATAAAGATTAATCCCCGCTGAAAATCACTTAAATCTAAATAACCTGCCATTGATAATCGATGTATTGGCCCCATCAGACATGGCCCCCTGTTGTTATTATAATTATCGACTACTTTTCATTACGCTGATTGGTTGAATGCCTCCATTATTTGCATACGACCTGCTATGCCAGTTTTTCTGGTACCATGTTGCCTAAGAATCTGCTCAGAAGACTTCCGAACCTCACCAATTGAAAGTCTTTACGTTTCCTGTCATCACAAAATCTTCGGAGAGTATTACATTCTAGCACTGTCTGTCTCGAAGCACTTCTTGCAGTCTATGTTACTTCCAGTGAGTCTTTGAAGACTTTATATTGGCAGACCCTCTCGCATTCTTCCCTTCTGCGAAAGAGTTAAATTACTGCTTAACGATTCTGTCCTTCAAGACGTGGAGATTCAGACCATTGATGCATTTTCTTTTCCTCCCTGGGGTATTCCACAGTTTTCAATTTTAAATCCTTTCTAAAATTTTCAGAAGACCACCGTTTACCCTATAATATTCCAGAACTTTTTTGGTTCCCATCTCTCACATTATTCAGATTACTTGCAAATTTTCATGGATGGCTTCAAGTCAAACGGACATGTTGGTTGCGGTATTTGTCTTTGGTACCAATATATTCAGTTGCCATTTCGATGCGTTATTTTCTGTTTGGTCCGCTGAGCTGGTGGCGATCTTCTATGCCCTTCGAAAAATTTCAGTCTCGACTGAAAGGAAATTTTGAATATATACTGACAGTATGAGTTCTCAAGAGGCTCTTTCCCATTTTCATAATGGAATTCATCCGGTTGAACTGGAAATTTTAAATCTTTCAAGGACTTTAAAAGACAGGAACTTGGACATGTTGTTCTGCTGGGTTCCGAGTCATGTCGGAATTGGGGGAAATGAGCTGCAGATGCTGCTTCAAAAAGAGCGACTTCTTTTTTCAGGCGAGATACAAAGAGCAACGATGCAAAAAAAAAAAGTTTTTAAAACGCCGCTTGTTCTCAATGTGGCAAGAGTCATGGGTCCTTCAAGTCAGGAATAAACTTCATTTTATAAAATCCAAAACTTCATTGTGGTCACCCAGTGAGTGAGTATAATTTCAAATTGTCTAGATTTCGTATTGGTCGCAGCCGTCTAACTCATAGATATCTTTTACTAGGCAAAAGAATTCCGATTTGCTCAAGTTGCTTAGTGACTTTCATCGCTGTTCATATTTTGGTCGAATGTCCCGATTTTAGCTTTCATCGTCAGTAATGTTTTAACTACTCATCATTGGACATGCGAATGCTGGTGGGCGAAAATCTCCATCAAAACATTTTTAAGCTTTTAAAAGCTATTGACTTTTATCACTTTATCTAAATGATTTGACTTCGTGACTTCTTGCTATTTTTATTATAAGATAACATACAAATATATTAGTTATATTTTAAAACAATTTCAAATTTAATAATGATTTTTATTTATATAAGAATTTTCTAATTATATACTATTTGGCTGGCGCAGTAAGCCAGAATTGACTCTTGTGCCACTAAATAATACAGATCCAATCCAATGCAGTTGTTCTGGCTCTTCAGTTTTAATAATATTTAATAATAATAATAATAATAATTATTCTTTGTGGTCAAAATTATATTTTAAAATTACCAAATATTTATAATCCATGATGTATTTTTAACATTCTAGAGTGTATTATTAATAGAACTTCCTAAAAGGTTTTCAGGAGTATTTAAAACCACATTAGAGTAAAACCATTCTCATTTTTATTAATAAAAGGAAGGAAAACAAATATAAACTTTGTTTATATTTAGAACCATAAATTGATTGAAATTACAATAACCTAAATAACATGAGATGTTATTTGTATAGTAACATCCTAATTTCGGTCATGACCTGATTTACTCTCTCTTTAATCTACGAATACTTAACTCTTCACCCTACGACATCATTAATTACAGAGAGAGAATTGATTAACGAACATAAATTAAAATTAACTAAAGGCTGACTGGAGGATTACGTTTCATCGGAGTCATCCAGTTTGGTGGACTCTGATAAGAGATTCTTGATTGACTAGTACAAGCACATGGCAGAGATAAGTATAGACTTGAAAGTGGAATTAATTGCGTGACTCTTCTACAAACAACTCAATCTTTTACGTATCTCCAAGGAATCCAAGCTAGAGTTGATCTGAGAGGCATCATGCTAGGTTGTATTATATGGCATGTTGCAAAGATTAAAGACATTCATTAATTTTGTGAAATACTTCCGCTTCAACAAGTTTCCAATAAATTAATTAAAATGAACTGTCTTAATTAATAGATAGAGGACCCATTAAATATATGAGAATGGGTTTATTGGTTTTTATGTAGAACATGATTAATTGTTAGAAAGTTGTTATGCGTTTTTATAACTAAAAGATAAAATCTGTAATAGAATCCATTTTGTAACCCTTTTTCCCATAATGGTATAAGAATACTACTTCGTTCAGTGGTGGTGGGTGGTCGGCTGTACACAAAAAGATGTATTATAAGAATAAAATTCTTTATTTTAAATTTTATATATTTGCAAATTTCTACATTATTCATAGCATTAATAAATCAATCAAATGCTGTTTCATAAACTCTATAATTGGCATTTTGAATTTTGATGATTGATAATATTTTAACAAAACATTTTTTTAAAAAAAATTATTAAGTCTTTTGAAATCATAAAAATAAATTTGCGTCTTAAATATACATTTTTCTACTTGAATAATTTATAATGCGAGATTAAAAACAAATTTTATTGATAATTAGCCATTCATTGCATTATCAAATAAAAGGCTCTCTTCTAGGTTGATAATAGCAGAAAGTAAACGTTGACAATTACAGCAATAACTTCCATTACATATCAAATTGGATCACGTTTAATTTTAAACATTTTAGAGGATGTATATGAATTTGGAACTTGAATAAAATATGCGTAGTCATAATTTGAAACTTGAGTTATTTTGAGCTATAAGCTACAGGAGAAATTCATATTTTATTCAGCCCTTGATCATTGTTTTTACTGTTAGTACTGATATTTGCTGTAATTATATAATAACAGTTGTTCCTTTTTTGTAAGGTATTAGTATGCATTTGGAAGATTTTTATACCCAACCTTGTGCTTTTTATAGCAGATAAAATTTACTGCTGAACTAAATATTTATTGAAGAACAATTATAATCACTTTATTGAGATAATTTAACCGTGCATTTAAAAGTCATCATCATTCCCAATTCTTTCTAAAATGAGTAATTTTTTTGACATTCTATTTCTTTGGCATAATTTTGTATTGAGTTTGTTTATTATTTTTATATGCTGTATTTAACTTTCATTTGGAGAAAAGTAATTTGATATGCTATCGACTAACAGTATGTAGATAACAATAAAATTATTGAAGCAGGATTGTCGTTGTGATATACTTTTCAATGAAAACACATGAAGTAAAATTGATGCATTTATAATTAAATATAACTGAGCACCGTTATTTAAAATAAATTAAATGTATTCATAGAAAAAATAAACACGCAATATAAAGTGATTTCAAAGAAATTCAATGACTTATCTAGTTTTGCTTATTGAATTGTTTTGCTTTTTTATATTATTATATTGTTGTTTGCACATGTTTTGAAGTAATTAATTGATTTTTGTTATCCAACGCTTTATTTAAATATGTAACATAAATCAATCTTAATGGATGTTATAGAACAATAATGTAATTAGAATTATTATGAAAATTTATAGTTTCTATAGGCAATTGAGAATCCTCAACCCAAAATGTGCTTTTCAAATTCAGTAATTTAACGCAATTATAAGTCATATATAAGTACGGAAAATATTTGAAATTTACTGCTATCTTAATTTAACATTATTTTAAATGTTATCAGAGCCCCAAATGTGAAGTATCTTGTATCTATGCTTCCTATTTATTAGCGTCAGTTACATGAGGATGAAAGTATATGAATATATGGCTCTTTAAGTTAAGCTTCGACTTCTCTTTCTGTTGATGAAATTCATAAAGGCTCACCAAATCTCTACATATATCTGAACAAATTCTGATATATAAATATGTAGATATTTATCAATCAGAAATGAAGATATTTATATCTCCGAAAATATTTTATTACCGCTTAAGATAAGCCTTTGGGAATAAAGTTGCCAATTTAAATAAATTTTAAAGACTTAAAGCGCCATGTAAATAAATTTTGTTAGAATAGCGGTAATCATACATTGGTTGATAATACTACCATATTATTGTGAAGTGATTATCGGTTCTTTTTATGCAAACTACATCGAGGCAAATAAGTAAGCCATTGCAACTTGGTAAAATATCGCTTACGTATATTAAATTTAACTTTAGAAATATAGTTAAATGTTAAAATTATGCTAAATATAGAAATATAGTTAATAATTTATACTATGTTTTGATTTTTTTTAATGAGGAGCGCAGAATTTTGAGGAAAACATTAGAGATCATATTTCAAAAGTATGAATAATTTTTATGATATTTTTATCATTCATTTCATATTGAAATTGATATCTCAGTAGAAAATCAAATATAGTTCATATTTAAATACAACGTAAGATAGATTTGTTCTTTTTCCACTCATATTTCATAAGTCCTCTTTTCAAAGTTTTACTGCATGCTTGAAACATGCAATTGATTTCTTGATGAATTTTACATTTTTAATGTATGACTACTTTAACTTTTACTGAAAGGCCAAATTTAGTAATTCGTATTATTTCCACAATTGGAATAAAATTATGATTTTTTTTAGGAATTTTGTGAAAAAGGTATTATTAGATAATAAAATAACGAAATATTTCTCAAAAAATATCTGAAATAATTTAATTATTCAAAAAATATCTATTCTACAAATTATTATTTTATGAAAGAGTAAACTATAAATTATCTTCATATAAATTAAAAGATTAAAAGAAGTATCAAATTGCAATCAAACTCATTTGTACTTAATAAAAATAAATGCATATATCCGAACTCCCTCAATTTTAAAAACTTTGTTAATAAGTACAACATTGAATACATATATTTATATATTGGAACCAATAGGATTTTCCCAGAACGTTTTCAATACTTCCCATTACTAAGAAAGCTGACTCTCCGAAGAGCAAAAAGGATTTGTACCAACTGTTTCAATCATTTATCCACTGTTTCCGATATCTTGATATCGGTCTTCTCAGACCAGATATATGTATTTTTACTGCGCAGCTACGTGACACCTTGCGCTCCAAGAGAACACAAAAATAGAAATGGGGGAGGGGGGAGAAAAAAAAAGCTTTTTCATCTTCTGCGTAACCAATGCTGAGATGTGATAAAAATGGAACAAAAAAATCATTTTACCTTAAGGTAATATGGTAGAGAGAATGCCTGGCTGAAGCACAGCGATTTTTTCCTGCTAGGGAGAAGCAAAGATTCCTTAAGATGGCACTCGTGCCGAGACTGAATTTGGTTCCTTTTCTTGCTATTTTTAGATATAAGTCCATTGTGGGGATATCGATAGTATTCTTTGTCATCTCTTCTCTCTCTTTAACTTTTGATGATACGTTTTTCGTCTTTTACACAGCATACATTATACGAATGATGTAGAAAGTATATTTACATTTGGCAGAGAGGAACTCAATTTTGCTCTGAGCTAGATGGAATTTATGTTTTATGAATCTATTTCTACATGTAGAAAATCTTTTAGGAACATGCATTACGAAACAATATTTAATATGGGAAGCAAAAGAAAAAGAAAAAACTATGCTGTTGGAACTTCTTGTTTGAAAATTTTTGAATACAAGGTAAAGTTTAATATTTTTGTAAATTTCCTATTGGATCAGTAGTAACATTTCAGATTGTACTCCCTTATGTAATGCTTAGTTTCTCATGAAAATCGCAGGAATAATTTGAATTGAACTCTTCATTGGCATTTTTTCCACTGCTATAAAACTAACGTACGAATGAAGAAAAGTGAGTAATTATTACTTATATCAAAAAATACATAAAGATTGTAAAAATGCAAATAGAATAAAAATATTTAGTTTTGAGGCAAAACAATTCGTCAAATTTTTAACTGTTCCTTGTAGTGAATTATACAATATTTTTCGCATATTTATTATTCTTCTTTCTTAAATTTCACAAATTCGAATCTCTAGGAATAAAAATTTTGTAAATGTTAATCTCTAGAAATTTCTTTTGTGAGTGTGATGAATCAAAAGCTTGTAGGTTGAGACGGATAAAATTCGGCATTTGGTCCTAACAAAAATTTTGCAGATTCCTATAACATTTTCAACGATATCCAAAAAATTGGACGATATCCGTTATAGAAATACCTGCCTCTCTGCATACATTTGAAAACAATATATCGAAAACAAAAATAACAGATAAATGAAATTTCGTTTATTCATTTTATTTATTTAAAAATTTATCAATAAAATTATTATTGGCGGATTTTTTTGAAATAATCCGCCAATACGGTGACCATTTGTCTGTTTGTTTATTTATAAATATGTGAGTAATATTTCTTGAAACGACTTCAACGACTAAGATAAAAGAATTTTTATTGCCTTTTAATGATCAAAACTTTATATGAAAATTTGGACGAGTGGAGGAGGAAAATGTTTAAAATTCATACTTTCATTTCATTATACAATGAAGCTCAAGATACAATACGTAGGAACATACAGTGCTTCAGTCAAGAAAGGAGAGGAGACTTGATCGCGTGGTCATGCCAAGAGCGGAAAGAATGCCCTATACTACGAAAAAATCAAGGGCAATATAATCCTCATGGCATTGTTGGATCTCAGGCGACTTTTCTTTGGTCTAGAAGCAAAGACTGAACTACTTGTCCTTAGAAAATATTACAAAGCTGCCGTATATCATCTAGCAATTCCAGAAATATTATTAAAATGCTTGGTATTTTCATTCAGTTTTTACTAAGAATAGAGAGATTTCGATAATACTAACGACTAAATTAAAGTATTTGTTAATCTATGTACATGTTTTCAAAAAAGTATTTTTCATACGAAAATTGAAAAAAAAATTCCTCTCAGTTGTTAAAATATTTTTCTCCAATGCATTTCATGCAATTTTCTAATTATATCTGAAACAGGAATTATCCAGAAAGTTTTGTTTGTAAAAAAAGCTGTTACTGATTTTTGCAATATCCGTCAACAATATATTACAGCAAATAATTTCCAATAATTCATATATTATTTTGGTGAAAATAATGCTGTATCGCCTATCCTTTTCTATCTCACTTATTACACATTTTTGATATGTCTATGCCTAAATGGTGTATTATTAAAGATATCTGTAGTGGCAGCCAAAATTCATAAAATTTCTAAATCATTCATTGAAAGGTTATTCAGATTATTGAAACCAGTAAAATGAACTTAACAGAATCGGTATTGAATGTTTAACGCTTATTACTGATTATAATGAAGAATAGATTATAATAATGAATTAGAAGAATGAATGTTGTTGTAATGTGCTATGGACAGTTATGTATCCAATAATGAATGCTACTGATAATGCAACATTTATTAAGTTTCCTTGAACACATGGAATATGAAAGTTTATCATTAACAAGCATTATGTATTATAAGTTATATCAGACGCATTTGATTAAATCTCATATATTAGCACGTACTGTATTTGACATCTATAAGCTTTACAGAATTGTCTATCTTAACACAACTACATCATATTGTGTCAAAATGAATAATCATTAGTGAATAGCAACATTGAGTGAAAACGTAGTAACGAATTACAGAATTGATTGAAATAGCAATAGTGAGTGACAATATTGAATGAAATAGCATTTGTTATTCGAATCAAATATAGATTCAGATATTCAATTAAGAATTAGAATGCCTAACATTTAGATGAATCTTGAAGAAATCCCATATAATGATGTATGAAGAGGTAAAAAAAGTGAGACAGTGAAAAAATTTGATTATTTTAAACTGGTCATATTAAAGCAGGCAACATCATTATTGCTTCATTTCTTTCAATAAGCATCGCGCAGATTAACAAATATCCAAGTGTATGATAAAAAGGCAACATTTTGGTTTGTCATATCTTTATTCGAAACGGTTGTATTATCATATGTGTAGACTATTGATTTATATAATCTTTACTATAAGAAATATTCTGCTGGATAGAAATTTAATGAAAATTGCTTAGCACATTATAAATAAATTTATTTTTTTCAACTATAATTAAATTTAACAAATAACATATACGTTAACGGTTTGCAGCAAAACAATTTTTTAAAAATAAATGGAAGTTTTTAAATTGAATTAAATTGCTAGAAATAAATTCTATAATAACATCATCATATCATTCTTAGAAAGTAATTATCTGGATTAAACTATTTTGTTATTGATTGGTTGGAAGATGGTTTTAATTTAAGAATCTTTCTGTTTACTTTCAGTATTTTAGGTTTTTTTAAAATATGACTCTGAATCTAACAATCAAGTTAAGTTACAGCAATTACATATGTTAAGTACATGAAAATTAAACAAACTATTTGCAGATCTATAAAGTAAATTATATTTCTGTTCAAATATTCATATTACGTTCTTACCAATAACAGATCACTCGATAAGAAGACTCATATTTTCACTTCTTTCTTCTACAACATCTACTTAATTAAACACATAAACAAATATTCGTATCGCATAATTCCATAACATATTTAATTAGTTTTCATATTGTTATTGATCTTTTGGTTCCTAGAAGACGATAATGTTTCCTGTATCGTTACTTTTGCTACTTTAATATTTATGGCGAAGAAAGCTTACAACAGTCAATATGATACGAGTGTTTCAGATATTTAAATAGGCCCAGAAAATGAAGATATGAAAATCATATTTAAAAAAAAATAATTTTAAGCATTTCTATTTCCTTTGGGTTTTTTTTTTCATATATCATCAGGTAACAGAATGAATGCCCTTTATAATTTTATATAAATTAAATTTGATTTTTATTATATATATATTCAAAAATATATATAATCAATTCAAAAAATCATAATAAAAAAAGTAATGCTCGAAAAAATAATTGCGGTTTGCGGGAATATGTTCAGAGAGACTTTGTATTTCGTTATTTCCATTAAAAAATGTATTTAAAAATGACCGATAGATGCGCTCGCATGGCCATACCGAGACGGTTTATGCAAATCAGGAAAACAGAGCACAGTAACATTGTAGTACATTTTATTTTAAAGCAAAAGATGCTCAACATGACCGCCACCGCAAGCTATTAAGCAAGTGAGGCGCGTAAATACGTCTATTACAGCGCGTGTAATATGTCGGCATTGATGTTACTAACGGCCAAATGAATTGCATCTTTCAGTTACATAAAAAAGGCATGAGAGCCCCGGTAGACACGAGACTTCAGGTATCTATCCCCACAACTAAGAGTCCGCTATAGAAAGATCTAGCGATCGTGAGGGCCACTCATTCTTACATCCACTATTGAAGATAACGCCCGTCTTTGCTGCAAAGCAGGCACAGCGTGGTCTCGCAAAAGCCTAAGATAGCGTTCTGCAGTGAAGGAACAGGTTTTCCAATCGGATACAGGACAACGCTCTTCAAAAAGAAAGGGCCTAGAATGAAGGACGCAGTGAAACCGCACTAAACAGTCACATGTGAAGAATGTAGTGGTTTGGTCGTGTACGCATGAGGGTTTGATGCTGCCCAGATACTACTGTTTTGCGTATTGACGTCACAATGCAACGAAAAGTGGGCTTCATCTGTCCACATGATGTTCAGTAACCATGGTGGGTCACGTTCCATTTGTGCGAGCACAAATGTTGCAAAGGCTTGTCTTTTCTCGCAATCTGCTGGCAAAAACTGGTGAAAGGCCTCTATCTTGAACGGATGCAGTTTCAAGATTTCGTGCAAAATGCGTCTGATCGACCTTTCCGGAATTCCTGTTATTTTACTTGCTTCACGTGCACTGGAACTCCCGGCTGCCACATTTCTCATGACCCTTTGGACAACAGGGACGCGGTCAGCGCTAACGGATGGTCTGCCACTTCGTGGATGATCCTCTAATCTTCCAGTTTCCTCAACACGGCGAACTAAATTCCATAATTAATTTCATTCAATGAAATTGGGTTTTTCTTTGTCTTAATTCCTTTCACCGTCAGTAACTGTCGCAATGCTTTAGTCGCGGATTCACTGCTCTTATTGAACCGTTTAACCACTAATGCTCGATCCGGTAACGATAGCATGCTATTGGCGTCGAATGACAGATCCATTTCCAGCCTTGTGTTTTATAGCTATACTGATTTGCATAAACAGTCTCGGTATGACGTGTGATCACCATCTATCGGTCATTTTTAAATACATTTTTTTAATGGAAATAACAAAATCCAAAGCCTCTCTGAACATATTCCCACAAACCGCAATTTTTTTCAAGCATTACTTTTTTTATTATCTTTTTTGAAGTTTGCACGAATTTATGAATTTATGCCGCACCCGGTATATATATATATATATATATATATATATATATATATATATATATATATATATATATATATATATATATATATATATATATATATATATATATATATATAATTAAGGATTAAATTTAATATAGATTTTTCACGCTTTTAAGCCACCATTCTATAAAATTTCTTCTTAAGATTTTAATGCACTTTCTGCTTCGTCGCATTAATTTAATTTCAGTAACATGATTTTGTGTGTAAATAAGAATTATAAAATATAGCAATGATAAAATAAATGCTAACTAATTACTAATTGATACAGTATTAAGATAATTTCAGCAAAATATATTCTTTTAATATGTTTAATTAAAATCCCTTAATGAAATGTTCAGGAAAGTTTAGGAGGTATTTTCTCGTTTTAAGAAATTATCGAATAAAATTTTCGTAATATAAAGTGCAAAAGTAAACAAGAAGAAAAAACAAAATGAACTTAATAAGTAAGAAATCTAATAATTCTAGCTTGCATAATAATATTAAAATATGAAATGCGATTACAAATAACTTTTAAATGTAAATTAAAGGAAGAAGGGTTTTTATTTTTTTATTTTTGTGCCCATTTTTATAAAAAATATTTTAGTATATTGCAAGAAAAATTATTATAAAATACATTTGAAGAAAATTATATAAGATTAATACATTGAAAAACGTAGTTTTATTTCTAATAAAGACAAAATGAGGTATCTTCAGCAATATTTTAACCTAAAACTCGTTCTTAAAGTTTATCTTTACAGGATTCGAAAAAAAATGAAATAGAATTATTTAATTATTCATTTTAAAAAACATACTTGCAGTTTTCTTTTGATATGATGTTTGCGAGTCATAATTACTTAAAAATTTCTAAACTATGTTTTAAGATTAAGAAATTCTTATTCATTTTAATGAAATTCGTTAATATAATCATGAATTATTTTTATGATTATGCAATTCTGGTTAAGAATTTTAAATTTGGTAATACTGGTAAATATTTTGCTTCAAATTTTTGAAATTAAAATCTATTTGCAACTTGAGTAGTTGTTGAATCTTTGAAACACTATTTTAGAAAACAGAACAATAAATCGCCTCTTTTAAATTCAACACTTGTAGAACGGATTTTCATATGTTGTCACCATCCACGCCGGAGTTCATTCATCAGGCAATAGGATAATTCTACAGAAGTGCATTAGGGCGTAACTATGTAAGGGGTGAATACATGAACTTCATTTACGTTCTAAAGATATGTTATCAAACTTGCTGAATAATGTTCAGATTATTTACGAATAATAAAGGAAATTTGGGAAACTTAAGATATGAATACGAAAATTTGAGTATCAAATTATCTTTAATCGTTTCCTCGTTCAAGATATCTCAGATTCTATTGTTGTAGATTTAATCATTATTTAAAATGTTTTACTTTTACTTTTTGCTCAAATTATTATAGATTAATTGAAATAATTTGAATGTTAGAGATATATAAATTAATCAATACTAAAGCGTTTAAACGGTCTGAAAACATGAATGATGTAATGAAACAAGTTAGAAAAAAATATGCAATTCAAAAAGTTTAGTAAAGTTACTGAATATTTAAAAAAATTACTGAATTTAGAAACCTTTCTAATTTACAATTTTTGAACCCTTGATGTTTTGTTTCCTTAAATCTGAAATTCAGGTAAGAGCCAACAATATTTTGTGAAAGCTCATCCAAATTATTGAATATCTTATCAGAATTTTCAGATAATCAGAAAAATTCATCAAATTCTATGTTTATTAGTTTATTTAATTCAATAAATATGTCAATAAAAGGAAAATTATAAGAACTATCGATGTTCTGAAAGGCAAACAAAAAGAAATGTCTTCCTTCACGAGAAATTATAATACTAATTGAGTTAGGAAATTTATTATAGAATCTTTTTGTTTTCAGAAATGCCTTTTTAACAAATTTTGATTGAAAGTGTTAAAACCGCAAAATGGTCATATTGCCGCATTGAAGAAAGACAGTCGAATATCCATGGCCGAATGGTCATGGCACTGGTTCGAATACCGCATATGGGTTCGAATACCGCAGCGACAATACAATTAATAGTATAAGTAAATATTTAATTCCTCGATTTTATGTTTTCCTTTATTTCATGTTCCAGAAGATGCTGGACATTTCTTTAGTTTACCAGACAAGTGTTCTGGACTTTTCTTACTGTCTCCAGAAGAGTATTCTGGAACTTTCTCTGCTTGCATAAAAGAAGAAGATTTGTCAGTTACTGTATTCAGAGTTCAGTTAATAAATTTGTTTAGCTCTATCTCCTGTGTGTGTCATTGAGTTCTATACTATAGTTCTACGTGACAATATTATCTTCAGATATCTTGATAGAGTGTGCATTAAAAGTCGTGCTTTAATTATATACCATCGACAATACGAATCTTATTCACAAAGTTAAACATGAAGATGTAAATTTGGTTTGAAAATATCAATCTTAAAAAAATATACTTCTATTTTTTTCTATTTTTACTATTGAAAATTAATTTTGTTTAAATAAATTTATTTATTGAAATATTTAAATTTATAGTTTTTAATAATGCAGATTAACTAAAAAAAATGGTAAAAAATACAAATATTGAAAAAAAAATCGAACATAAGGAATCGGTTCAAAAAATTCAAATTAAGAATTAAGAATGAAAGAGATAGTGAGGAAGAATAGTAAGATAATTTCGAATTTTGAGAGGAGGATTCGGAAAAATACATGTAAGGAAGCAGGAATATTGAGCAAATATTATCACTGTTCAGATCAGTACGAAACATTTTAGAAAAGTATCAGTCGTCAAGCTTGACAAATCAATAAAATGAAATTAGGTAAAGATAAAGTAAATTTCAATATTTCAAATTAAGTCTTCCAGTTAAGCAATTGCTTCAATATACTGCTTCCAACGTACTGAAAATAGAATGTTGTAAAAATATCCGAACTCCAAGCAAAAAAAAAAAAAAAAAACCGAAGCTTTACTTAATTATTTTTGAAAGAGTGTTGGTTGCTTTCTATTATATATATATATTGTAAGTAACACCACTTGTGAAGAGAAGAAAAATATAATTTGTTGATGGAAAGGAAAAAAAAATAATACACATATTCTCTTCTAGAAGCAGGCAGCAGATAGAATTTCAATTCTTTACATAAAATCTTCTTCTGTTCTAAAAAAAGAACGTCAAATCCTAGAGAAAAGATTGAAAACAGAATTCTATGCCTGTTTTTAAATTTATTAGGACTCTATCTATAGACTTTGCAAAGAACTTTACAAAAATATATGTGATGACAGATATTTTCCTTATGTTAATAATTTCTTAATTTCGAATAGATAAGGAAATAAAGAAACTTTTTAAAAATGCAATCAAAGATTATTTATTATATAACTTACATCAGACTAATTTGAAATATTATTTTATAGAGAAAAATCGTCTGCAGCTTAAGCATTTTCGTCTGGAAAAGCAAGCACTTTATTTTCTCGTCCAAAGATATAATGCAATTATCTGTTGAAAAGGGAAAGAGTGGAATTATTAATTTATTTTAGCCAATAAAGATGTCTATTCAGGAATTTAGAGTATTACATTCTTGAAATATAAAATATTTATGGAGATTCTTTTTTAATTTATTAATATGACAAATAATGTTTATAATTAAATATATTCTTAGAAATCTCACTGATAAACAATTACATTTATATAATTTTCATTGATATTTAATTAAAAACACGCAGTGGTCAGTTTTAAATGTGTAAATGGGTAGTCAAGTGAAAAATTTGAGATTTAGGAATAAAAAGAATTACAAGTTCGATATTCTGAAAAATGATCACATGTCCGACATTCATTATAATGAATATTTTTCTCCATGTATTGCATTAATCTTATCGATGGTCACCTTGGAGGGAAACGATCTGGTCCACTTCATCTGATAACAACTCATGATTGCTTAGTCTGTTCTTTGACGGCCTGAGGTGGAATTTGATGGCCTAGCCTCAAAATATTGAATAGATATATATTTATAAAACTTAACATTTTGATAAATAAATATAAATTGTTTCTCTCCTGTTACATCCATTTTTAGCCCAAACCTATTAAATTTTTGTTACTGTTTTCGGGTAATACTGAGCTGAAATGTATTAGTTTTATTGTTTTTGAAATGTTTCGGCACGTTGTTACTGCTTTAGTTTTATTACGTTTGAAATAGTTCGGAACGTTGTTAATATATTAGTTTCATTATGTTTGAAATTTTCGGAGCGTTGTCAATGTATTAATTTCATTATGCTTGAAATGTTTCGGCACGTTGTTAATTAGGTAAACCAGATTGATGATCGGAATGGTTTGTCAAAGGGATTAATAAGAAACTCTTAATCTTTCAATAACCCAACATCTATATGAAATTGTGTTATCATTGTGGATAAAAAAAATACAATTTCCAGACACATAATCAAAGTTCTTGGAATCATCCGAATTAAATAATTTAAATTTAAATTCAATTAGGAATGAGATATTCGATAAATGAGTCAATGAGAAATAAATTTTGACATGAATAGCTAGTTTCCATACATTCTATAAATAATCTTATCTTTCTAAGAATTATTTCAAGTTGTTGTATCTTTTCAAATGCATTTCTTAATTAAATTCATAAAATTTGCTTTAAAAATCATTAAATATTTTCATATTAATTAAAGATAACATAATTAGTCAGTAACATCCCTTTTTCCAGGTAATTACAAACGATCCCCTAAGGATAACTAGACGATAGGGCAATGAATTGATGAACTGGAGCTATATAAAGATAGCTGATATTTTACTTATAGCTGGTGGCTAGATTTAATCAATCATTGAATGTTTAACCATTTCAAGAGGGAAAGAGCTCGTACGCAAACTAATGAAACTTGCTTTTATCTGAATGTTCAACTGAAGGATAAAATCCTAATTTAATATTTCCTCAGTTTAATAAAATGATTTTGTATCATGGATTTGCAGCTATTCTTTTATTAATTGAAAACCTTTTTTGCTGTTGTTTTGCTTCGTTTACTTTGTTTACAGTTTATCTTAAAATAATCCAAAGAATCAAGTTTAATTAAAGATAATAAATCACATATAAATAAATATAAATGGGTAAATATAAATAAAACTATGAAAATTGTTTTGTCATAATATTGCTTAAGAAGGCAATAGTCTTTTCTCAACTACTTTTAAATGGTTTACTATTCATAATATATTCATTTAATATTTAAATGGTTTAATAATTTGGTGCCTTCAGAAATCTGAAAGGCATCGAATTCCTAGGATTTACATTTAGGATAGCTTCTCTGCTTGGAGATTGATCTTGCATATATATCTTCCCTGGCGCCAAGGCAACAGGCAAGATTTGAAACTTAAAGAAATAGAAATTGCTTTCTCTTCATGTTTGCGAATATTTTACAATATCCTATGGAGACGAATAAACTGAAAAAAATTTGCTATCATTTCTGTTAACGACGGAGCCGGTTTTTCCAATGTTATAAAAAATATCATTTCTGTTACTCATAATATACATTTTCGAGTATACTACTAAAGTAGACGCAACTTCAAATTATTCAAAATGTTTAAAAAACCTTGTAACTTAAAGAAAGAATCTTTAAAAGGAACTGGAAGAAGAAAGAAAATACTAGATTTAAAAACAAGAAAAAAAATAGAAGGAAGTTATTATATATGTGTTAAAATTATTCTATATTTTAACACCTGTCATTTTATAACACCGAATTCCTACTTAACGGAAAAATTGTTTTTGAAGAAAAATGAATCATATATATACAGCAATATATCCAATGTTCCACCTTCCAATAGAAATTTCATATTTACTTCAAATTTCTCTAATTGAGAAAATAATTTGAAGAAACTCAATGAAAAGTACAATTATTCCTCAATTTAAAATTGATAAATAAAGCAATTCTTAATTTATAATATATCTATATAAATTGTTTATTTTATTTTAAAACAACTACTCTTTTTAAATTCTAAAAAAATATTTAATTAATATCGTATTGATATCGTAGTAAGAGACCGAATCACTTTAAAGGTAATAAAAGAAAAAAATAGAGATGGAACAGAAAACATTTTTACAATATTCATGTTCTTTCGTATTCTCCCTTTGTATGATTTTCAGAGCTCTTTATTAAAAAAAATATTAATAAATAAGGAATGAATTATAAAAAGAAAGGAGCGTTTAATATCTTCATTAATTTTGCTTCTTTAAAAACTAAATAAAAATAAGTATTTTCATAAGAAATTTAAATATAGAATTTTTCAATAAGTGTCAAACTCATGACTCGTGTCAACTCAACATTAAATTCTTTTATTAGTACTGTTGGACAAGTTTCAAATAAACTTCAATTTTAACAATGAACTTATTTTCATTTTCCGAAATTAACTGAAAACGCATGAAACTGCCTGATGTTATTCAGTTTGATTGTAAAATTAGATTAGAATGGTTTCACTGCATGAAACAGTGAAATTGTTTAATATAATTAATACCATCACACTATCCCTACATTAATTCAATCTGGTTAGTTATAATATTACAATAATCATGTGATTGCGTATCTTTACTGTTATATTAAGCTCACTTTAATTTATGCAGAACATTTACAGCAGATCAATAGTCCGTCAGTAAGCTTTGCTTTTACAATATGACATATCAAATACCATGCCGAGTAATTGTTTATCTCGAGCATATAATTGATCAAGTTTTATAAATTCATATCCAGTAGTAATATATTTAGAATAATTTTTATCACTTTTTAGAATCAATATTTTTTCATGCGAGGTTGATACTTTTCTGTATACAAATTTATGAACTATTTCCAGAAGTCTATTTGCAAGTTACCTTTCTTCAGGATAATATCTGATTTAAGTTTTGTGTTGGATAATTTCAAGTGTTTTCAGCTAAAAGTGATGTTATTTTTTAGACTGAACATTTTTCTTAGTTTTGATTTCAAACATTTAATGTAATTAAATAACGTTATCTAAATGCTCTAATGCATCAAACCTATTTGCTTATTCCATTTTATATATAAAATATCTATAAATATGGAAATGATTTTATTTAACAATTAATCATTTAAACATTTTAAAGGGCAATTGATTCGTTTAAAATTAATTAAAATTTAAAGCTATGGTGACACCTTTAGAAACTTTTAATTACAGGGAGTCAATCCTTCAATTGGTTTTTAAGAAAATAGTTTCAAAATACATCTTGAATTTGCTTTAAAATTTCTTTAAGATCATAGACTGAGTTTCAATAATTAAGTTTAATGAATATTGCCAAAGAAGGAGTAATTTCTACTGAAACTTTATTCTTTTAGGAAATTCTTAAAAAGCAATAAATTTAAGCTAAATTCTAGTATTTTGAATCATCGGCAATTTATGGTGATTATTCTATCGAAGAAGATTTTACCGATTATTTAAAGTTTTCCTACAGCCTTTCTTCGGAATATTATTTATTAAGTAATTTTACAGACCTTTAGATTGTAAAAATCAATCTGACACAGATATTATACAGATTAACAAATATGCTGCTTTAATTTGAAAATAGAAAATTCAGCAAGTGAAGAATAATTACTTGAATTTCCTGTTCAGTGGTTTCATGGAATCGTCTGTCAGTCATTAATAATATAGAGTGTTATTTATTTAATAGATTATTATTCCTATATTTTTTTTAAAAAAAATCTTTAAATACATATGCCATTCACTTTTTAAGTTATTATAATATTAATTTCCTCTAAAAAGTGATATTTATAGACAGTAAACAGTGCATTCAATGCTGTTATTCGTTTGCGTAGTGTAAACATCATTTAAAAAAATCATTCATTTTTATAAGCCACTGATATTATTATTTAAACAGTGGATTTATATAATGGAATAAGAAAGTGCGAGAAATGTTTTTAATAAATTGAAGATTACTCTAAGCTTTGGAAAATGTTGATAAATACATTAATGTATTCTTAAAAATTTATTAATTTTCCTAATGAAAATTATCTATTTTTTCAACAAGAAAAATTAAAATTAAAAACTTTTCAAAGAAGAATAATTTTTTTCTTAAAATGAAAAGAAATTTTAACTTTTTTTACATGCATTACTGTGTGATTGTTATTTTTTGATGTATTGTAGGCAGCATAAGACAATTGTGTTATTTTGACCTTTCAAGAAGATTACATTTTTATATTTAATAAAAGTCCTTCTTAATTACAAAATAAATCTAAATATTAAGCAGCATAAACATTTCTTAAAAGATGACTACTCATTATCCTCGCTAAAAAAGATTAATTATAAACGTTCACCCCTCCTAATAAGGTTAAAAAGATTAAATACTCTTCAGAAATAATAAATTTTTAAAAGTGTTGTTTTAGGCTCAAATAGTTATTAGATAATCCACTCTGAAACCATGGCAGTTAATTAAATAAAATCATCAAAGTGTAGATAAAAGGTTCATTATTTTGAGATTATGTTGAATATATCAGTTGCTATTAAGCAATTCACCATAAATCAAATATAATGATCTACCTCGTAACTAAAGTGATAATAAAGAAATAATTAGAATTCGGTATGAAATAAACCACTTTCTAATAATAATTTTTCTGTCTTATGCCTTTTTTAATATTTTGTTGCAAAATGCTAGTTTCGAGAAAGTATTTTAGTTATAAATCCATAATCATATTATGAATTGTGAAGAGTCAATTTTCCCAAAATAAAAATAAAACAAAAGTTTCGAGTGGAAAAAATTATAATTTTTATTTCAACAGTTATTTTTATAAGCAATTTTTTTAAATTCAAAGCAGCAAAGCAAAATTTATTTTTATCTGAATCAGCTGACAGAGCTTTGCCTCCTCTGTATACAATTGAATGGCTTGACTTCTGTGATTGATTCTGGCAATACTGTTAATGTATTTTAAAGGAGATAATTAGACTGTATATTATAAGTTCTGGAATAGCAGCAGCTGTATTCTATATCATTCTTTTTTAAAAGGATATACATATTTTCGCAATTGAACAGCAAATTCTGTGGATTCAAATTCAGCTAAAGATTTGAAAAGTATGTTACTCTTTATTTGTTTCATGCCTATATAAAATGCCTGTTTTTTATATAAAAATCATTTAATTCTTCGTCCACGGTCATATTGATTCTGACATCTAATATTATACCGAAAAAATTATTTAAATAATTTCATGGACTAGAATTTTGAAGTGACTTACGAAGAAGGACCGACCATACTAAATAAATATTCTCTGAACAATAAGGGAGAAAAACTTTTCCTATACTATGATTTCGAGTGTAAAATACGGAGACGGTAACGATACAATCTTTACAATTTATCAGGTACAGCGTTTATTAGGTACAACGTTTATTAGGTGCAACGTCATTAGGTACAGTGTTCAGAATGGTACATAATAGGTACAATGCTATTAGGTACAAGGTTGCAATTTAGTAAGTCACAGCATCAAGCGAAAAGATTTTTATTGTAATTCTTAATTTCATATCATTAGATTTTCCGTACCCATCAAACCAAAAGGTCTTGCGTTAATTTTTATACAATAAATATAATTATGTTTTTTTTAATAATGAAAATTTAAAAAAAGAGAAATTCAAACTTTCTTTGTCACTAAATCCAAGCAAATAGAGAAAGGATTGTTCTGTTTTTAAGCAATAAAATTTCTGACTTGCGTGAAGTTATCCTTATTCATTTCGGTAATTGAAAACCTGTTTCGATGATTAATAATTCATGTTGGTATTTGCACTTCCAACGAATTTTTATCCTTATGTAAATTCTTTATTACGATGATCTAGAGGGAATGAGAAGTTCAGTGTGTTTGGTAATATAATTTATTTCCTTAGAAACTACTGTCACTAATTCCCTACCTTATTATAAGTAGAAAGTATGAACTTTTTGTTCCTTAACCCTCTCAAAGGCCCTACTCATGGTATATTAGAATACTTTTGGGTTGTGATTGGCTTAGGAAAAACTACTAATTTTGCTTATTAGATAAATGTTTTGTTGATAAATTAATTAATTTGGTTAATTAATAATTAAGTAACAAATCAGGATGCACCATTTTCTTTGAGATAAGGAACTTAATCATCTAAGTTTCTGTCTTATTGAAAAAATTATCACAACTTTAGCCAACATACATAACTTTAACTCCATATATAATCAAATGGGTTCGATGAGCATATCCCATATAGAATAGCTCAAATAGGTTCAATTTTTTAGAAGGAGGATCTCCTATACTCCTGAAGATTTTTATTCTCCTATTCATAGTCTATACTCCTGAAGATTTTTATTCTCCTATTCATAGTCTATACTCCTGAAGAATTTTATTCTCCCATTCATAGTCTATACTCCTGAAGAATTTTATTCTCCCATTCATAGTCTATACTCCTGAAGAATTTTATTCTCCCATTCATAGTCTATACTCCTGAAGAATTTTATTCTCCCATTCATAGTCTACACTCCTGAAGAATTTTATTCTCCCATTCATAGTCTACACTCCTGAAGAATTTTATTCTCCCATTCATAGTCTACACTCCTGAAGAATTTTATTCTCCCATTCATAGTCTACACTCCTGAAGAATTTTATTCTCCCATTCATAGTCTACACTCCTGAAGAATTTTATTCTCCCATTCATAGTCTATACTCCTGAAGAATTTTATTCTCCCATTCATAGTCTATACTCCTGAAGAATTTTATTCTCCCATTCATAGTATTCGCACAATATAGTGTTATAGAAAGAAAGGACATTGTTATCCCTACAGATAAATAGCTGCATCCTTTACACTTCTTAACCCATAACTGGAGACGGGAGTCAAAATGACTCCGTGCTGTTCATTAGCTCTGATTTTGACATGACTTTTTTTTTGTACTTTAATACGATTATCTCCTCAGTACCTTCAAGTTGTTCTTTTAGCAGTATGTTGGCAGAAATCTGAAGTTTGAAAGTGTGTGCATAACCGAATTATTCTTTCTCAAAGTCTTCGTTACTCTTTACGGAATCATTGACTCCGCATCTCTGAAATTGTGATTGAAAAAATATATAACGCATCAATTAATTTCTACTTATTTCGCATTGCAATCTGCTTTATTTGTATAGAATAACATTTCGTTGTTTAAAAAACAATGGATAATACTGGCAAAGGAGAGGAAAAATTACAAGCAGATAGTAGTGGAAAATTACCTACTTGAAAATATTGTACCATTGTCCAAAAAAGATGAAGGGGAAACATCTACTCTATGCCATTCTTGTAAATACCCAGTGTGTGGACGTTGTTCCGTAGCCATAAGATCCAGTTGCATTTGAATGATGTAAAATGCAAAAGAGAATAAAGAAATATTTTTAAATTATTGGATTTTTCATTTTTATTTGTTAAACTCTAGCAAATATTATCTTTAGTGTCATCCCGTAATATCTAAACACACTCATTAATATATATATATATATATATATATATATATATATATATATATATATATATATATATATATATATATATATATATATATATATATATATATATATATATATATATATATATATATATATATATATATAAACAATTAAGTCTCTTTGACTCTATGTCTCTGACCACGTCAGGAAATCCATGTCTCCAGCTACGAGTTAAGCAGACGTACATATTGTTTCAGAATATTCTTCCAGAAAATTTCTGCTGTTATAAACCAAGTCAGATGAAATATATTTTGGATAAACTATTATAATTTTACCATTCCAAACCAGCTGCTCAGAACCATCGTATCAATGATGTACAGCGTTTTTTTTTATTATTATTATTATTTGGTACTGATGTTTGTCATATGCCATAAGACTGCAAGAAAACATGCTTACTGTTCTTTAGTCGTTTTCATTATATAAAGCTAATTCTATCCTTAAAATGTGCTGTGAGATTAGATCATACATGATATGTGTGCATATATATAAACAATACTTTCTCTAACATGTATGCATGGTTTGCCACGTAATTGTAATATCCGTGGTATGAATGAAAATTGTTTGGGAACACATTAGTTACCATATTTTATCTGATTCTTTTGGCATTTAATAGCAAATATTATTCAATTTTTCACATTGTAGCATCTGAAAGGCTTATAATAATGGGTCTTTTTAGATCTACACTTTATTGAAATTTAATGTATCTCAAGTGTCCCAGTTCATTAAATTATTGAGCCTGTAAATCCTCTAAAATCTAAAAAAAATGTATTATAATGCTATTTCATTTTGCAGGGTTATCTATCATTCCTATTATAAAGGATTAAGTATATTTTGATGCACTACTTAAACTCAACTGTTACTATAATCAAATTAAATCTTTTATTATTATAATATATAAATTAAATATTTCTTCAAAATTATTATACATAACAAAATGACATAACAAAGTAAGAAACTTAAGTGATATGCCAAGGAATTTCACTTCTACGTGAAAAAACAGATAACATAAAATTTTCAGATATCAATCTCGCATTAGACAAATAATATATTAATTCTAATTTATATTATGGTTTTTTCTTAAAGCACATCGTTTAAATCCCTTTAAAAACGCCCCTTTTTGAATCTGCCATACCTGCTTGGGAAACGAATCAGAAAATTGCAAATTATCTGAATAGATATGTAGTTTTTCTCTCATTTTTGTTTTTATTTCTAATTGTTATTTTCTTCACTTTAATGCATAACCTTCACTTTAATGCACATTTATTCTACATATAAACATATGTAGAATAAATATATATATTTATTCCTCTCTCATGTACTTCGGAACAAATAAAAAAAAATATGCCATAATTCCTAATGCTATTTTGATTGAAACCAAACTTCCATCCTCCTAAATGGAGGTTTGGGAATTTTATTGAAAAAAAATCATTTCAAGATTTTAACAGTCTCTCCTCCTGGGAGTTAATGATGTCTTCATAGAAGAGAAACGTTTGAAAAATTCTGTGAGAAATATCATCATGACATGAATACACATACCCTGCCGTCATGGATTTTAAAAGTCTGTCCCCCTTGAGGAACAAAATAAAGTTTGATGAATTATTTTGAAAACGTTCTATTGGAGATGCATAAATATTCTGCAATTTCAGAAAATCGTAGGTAAAAGCAGAAAAGGAAATAAGCTTTTTCTACTTGATTTTTTTTCTTTCCGAAAATATATATTTCAACATTTGCCTCAGGGATACATAAAAGAGTTATCTTTGTTCATATATGAAGACATCTGAAATAGATTATTTTCCCTCCAGATGGTTTCAAATACTTGGCTAGGAAATTTATTTTACCAAATTCCATACTATTCTCAGCATTGCTTTTATATGATGTATTTTAAAATATTATTTTAAATATGAAAAGCTATACATAATATTTATGTCTCCTGTTTTAAATAAAACATTTAAAAAAGCAAAGAAAACATAATTTTTTGGATGTTATAAATAAGATGTACTTCGTAACTTAATTTAGGTAATGATAATCTTTTTCGAAGTGATTTCGTATTTTCGAAATTTCTAAGAGTTTTGAAATATTTCTACATACCTCTTTCAATCTTTTGATAGAACGATTGTGCCTATGAAAAATTATTCTATTCGTTTTAATAAGATTTAATTATAGTAAATCTCCTTTCTGAAATGGCATCAGGTATTAGGATAAGCTTTGTAATGTTGAACTGCAATCTGATTATTGACATCGACATCAATATTCACCTCTTCCAGTTTCAACTCGCATGCTATCGACGGACATTTGATTATCGATACAACATTCGACTTGCGTCAAATCTACATAAAATGTGATAATTTCCTGGAATCAGGTTTTAAATCATTAATTTTCAGATCCCACTTATCAGAAGTTACTATATGTCATCGTGGTCCTAAAGTTGTTGAAAGATAATTTTATCATAAGTTCATCTCTAATAGAAATTATTCCCAAAATATTAAACTAAGAAGATATTAAAGCATTTTATTTTCTATAGTTTAGACTGCAGTTACATTATTTTTCAACGGTTGAAAGTAAATTGCTCAATTTTTAAAAAATTTTTCATGTTCAGAAATTTAAATTGTAAAGCTTTTTCAATTTTCATAGAAAAAAGAAACCCTTTTTATGGTGTTGTCATTTCATTTAGTTTTCTCTATTTCCTTCTCATTTTCTTCGAAAAATTCTGATCAGTAAAATTTCGGATTCTAAATTTTGGCAAACTAATAATATGATTTTGATAATTGAAATTAGCTTTGCTGAAACAATATTAGCAATATATATAACAGGAGAAGCAATATAAACATTAAAAATACTTTAACTCTGAAAAATATCAGTTAATTAAATTTTTTTTTCTTTTGAAAATTTTTACTCACTTTTATCTGATATCATTAAGCTGCAGCTATACGGGGGGAAAAATGGAAGCAATTTGAGCAAAAGGTACTTCACTTTCAAAGTTTGATGCCACATAATTTTGAAATCATACAAATATAGAAAACACTTTATAAATTTAAGTACAAAAATGTTATAATAAAGCATGTTTATAATATCCAGTTATTTTTCAAAACAATTAACCAAGCATAATGAAATAAATATTTATATTTTTTTAATAATTACCACACAAAGAAATAGCTTATTTTAGCTTGGTAGTAATTTGAAAAATAGGGTATCTTGGGTTTTTTTAATTATTAAAGTCTGTCTAGGCCATGTCTTTAATATATCGTTCATATTTCTATCCTGAAAATGCCCATTAATTTATGGGAATGTGTTGGAACTAAATACGATTATTATAGGAAAACAATTTTTTGAAAGGTAAATGTTTCCAGAAAATCAGGTTGAATAAAAATAAATTTAAATGCATTTGTACAAATTTGTTAATCATAATTTTTTGTGTGCGAAGAAATCATGTTGCAGATAAGAATTTTAAATGGTGCTTTTATTGAAACTAAAATACCTTTTAGAATACACATTTTTTTCCAACTTTTTCGTTTCATTTACGAACTTAGTAGTCAAATTCAAAATCATCTTTGAAAACGTTGTATTTGACATTTTCGCTTTACGCATCTTCCACCTCTAGCAGTTCATAAGAAAATAAAGTGACTGTCGATTAATTCATAGCATTTTCAAATGTATCAACTAAAAAAAGCAATGATTCATTTTGAAGTTTTAAAAAAAGCTTTTTTGGAATAATCAGTATATCAAAGAAAAATATCACACGCTTTTTTTTTCGAATGAATTATTTGATATTTTGCTTAATTCATGAAAAAGTAAATTATGTGTGGTTTCTATTTGATATAGACCAGATTTGCATTTTTAAATCCTAATTTTTAATTTCATATAAGTCAATAATATCAGAATTTGTCTTGGAAACTATTTATTAAAAAAACAAATACAATAATATTTTCAATTTTCAATTATTTTTGACATTAATCTTTTACAAGAAATTTAAATTAAAATATAATGAAAAATGTAGCCTTTAAGATTAAAATTCAAAATTTGCTAATTAATATTGTTGCAAGTACTCCAGAAACGAATACTTACCTGACAGGTGAAACGTATTGAATAAATTTATTGAAAAAGTTTTCGTGAAAACTAAGATTTCTTATTTGTTGAAAAAAATCTTTCTTTTGGAGAAATATAAAAACAAACTTCACTTTAAATCCTCTTATAAAAATACTTTATTGGCAAAAAAGGCAATACATTAAAACATTTATACAGCCCGAATAATATATCATTAGTAAATACTTCATTTTCCGAAAATATTTTTTCCCCTGGAATGTAGAAAAACATACTGTCAGACGAATTTTATATTGTTTAATAACTTAAAAGAAACCAAAAATTGAAACTGAAAAAAAATATTTAATAATAATAAAATATGATTTCAGTGATAGTTAATCATTTTTGTTCATATAGTTTCTTTAGGAGAGGAAAAATACAATTAAGGATTATTTTTATTTGAAAATTCCAGGCAGCTTAAGCATTCTTTTAATATTTACTTTTTTCATCCACCTACAGCTGAAAAAAAAAGAAAATGATTGATATTGAAAACAAATGGATTAAAAATCATTATTACATTTGAAAGAAAATATTTTGCTTAGTAAAATATAGCTTAAAAATGAATATTACAAAATACAAAATAAAAACTCTAGATGTACGCCTTTTGCAAAAAATCACTATTATCTATTTTTAATAAATAAAAGTCCCAATTAGAGAATTATTTGAAGCATGAAACCCCAAATGTTATTAATTATTTTTTAGAGGATTAAATGTCAGATTTTTTATTTATTTCTGGGCATTTTTAAAGATATTTAATACTTTTAACATTTTTCGAAGCAGGTTGAGTTGCAAATTCGTAATAAATGTTTGTTTTATAAAATGGAAAAATTGTTGGTTTTAAAAATGGTAACAAATAATTTCTCTGGCACATTATAATTTTATTTATCATCTTTCAACGATTTTTATTTGTTCTAGTATGAATACTAACACTCCTTCGGTATAAAAATGCTGAAATATTACTTTTTAAAATTCAAGTAAAAGTTAAAAAAGCTAATTTTGTTGGAAAATAAATAAGTTTTCTTTTCGGAAGTTCTGTGAAGATAATTCATCTTCACTCAGATGCAAAATTGTGGCTTCTTTATTAGCAAACACAAAACTAAAAACATAAAGCATTATTTTTTTAATCCAAAAACTGTTTCCGTATCAGAAAAATAATCTTAAATCTGTCTTCCGCATGATTTAGCATACAAGACATTGGCATTACTTGGATGCTTTACAATCCTGAACAACATACAAGTATTTTTAGTATATTTCTGGAATTCAAGATTTTTATTTTAGACCTGACACTTTTGTTATGATAATGTCAAAAAGTTAACCTTAACATTTAAATTGAAATTCAGAAAACTAGTTTTCGTATATTCTGTGTAACAATATCTTTCTTTCTTAAATAACGTTCTAGTCTATCAATTGAAAGCGTGAAGCTCTCTAGTTTGAATCGCTTTTCCTGCGATTTTGTTACTCTTCTTTCACTGGTGATATATGCATGTTTTGCATATGGTGTTCTGAAACTTTGTATTCTAGTTTTATTATGTTCCTCCATGTACTTGACTTTTTATTTATTAAAATCCATTTTATTATTCTAAAATTTATGTTGGAAAATATTTTTCAGTTTGGTTAAGAAATAGTTTTATACCTGAATTTTCAATCTCTTCTTCTTCGTGTTTCGAAGATATTTTATGTAGTACTTTATTTTCTATATTTACCTGTCAAAAAGAGCGAAAATGTTGGATTTTTAAAAAAAATGCATGTTTAATGTTTTTAAGAATGGCAAAATGCTTGAACTTTAAAATTTTTGAAAATTATTTCCAAAAAAATATGTTTTGCATTTATTAGAATCTTAAACAAAGAATTAACTGTATATTTCACTTGCATCCATTCCAGATTCACGAGTGATGCATTCTTTATGACTTTAACTACGACGGGACATAATAATAGAAGTGATGAATAGTAAGGTATAATTAAATCAGAATGATGCTACTGTTGTATCTCTTTTTGTTGATACGTATAACATGACATCTGCGCAGTGTCATCGACACTGATTCTGAGCATCGTTTCTATACAAGCAGAAAAGAAACGGATGGTTTCAGTTTAGAAACTTATGGACTCTTGATGGATCCAGTTTTAATTATATATTTTAGTTTCTCGTCACCGATGAACTTTTGGTTTTTATTCAATTTTAAGGCTCAGTAGATATATGAAAGATAATGGATATGGATTTAGGAAAGATTTACCTATTCTTTTTTTAGGATAGAACTATGCATTTTTGGAAATATTTATAAATCCCAGAAATATTAACTATTTAAGTAATAAGTGAGCTTCTACATAAAAAAAAATTATCGAGTAAAATAGATAGATTCTTTTAACCGAGAAAGGAAAATGAGAGTCATATAGCTGGTCTTGATACAGATAGATATTTCTACGGACATGGGAAATTGAGATATCTCGGCTCTAATCTTTATAGGGAAATGCATTAATTCACAATGACTATATGAAATGCAACTACTGCAAATGTCTTCCTTACGTGTCTGCACTGTTAACAAAATACCTTAATTTTGGCACTTTTTTTTGAAAGTTTCTACCTTTTGTCTCTCATCTTTGTTCTGAAGAAACAAATAGTAATTCCGGCAAAGAGACAAATGAATCATTAGGTAACGAACTTTAGCTGCATGATTTTGAGGCACATTTTCGAAAGTATAAGATAAATTTTTCGGCAATCTTTAAAAGAAAGGAAACTGATTTTCCACTTCATTTCTAGTAGACGGAAGTTTTATCTGTAGATATTTTTTTTGTTTTATTTTTTTTTTCTGTATCTTGAATTTTTTTCTCAGATTGGAATCTTTTTCCTTCTTGAAAACAAACGAATTGCTGTTGAAAGCAGAAAACAAAAACGCCGAACAATTTACCTCTGGATTTCGAGCACATATGGATCTTAATGGGTTGCACAAATTATTTTAGTGGTTATAACTATAATACAAAAACCTCAGCAAATTTCAGAAGTGTGATTTTTAGACAATTTACTTCAATTATATATCCAGAACTGATTTTATTTCATCATTTTACTCTCATTAAAATCAATAAAAAGGTGCCCTAATTTTTAGTGTGAGTACAAAGATAATTATTATTAATAAAAGTCTGAAGCAAAAAAAAAAAAAAGAACGAAAGAAAAGAAAATGAAATGATAAACAGTCTGGAATAGATGTATTCAGAACTGAAAGCATGAAACTTACCCTATTCATTAGCCAAAGTGGAAAGACCATTCAAACTATTTCATCATTCATATTTTATTCAAAATAGCTTGCAATTAAAGAAAAATTAATTATTTGATTCAAATCTATTAAAAGAATTATTAAAAGCAATGATTATTTGATATAAATGTACATATTGTTTCACTATTCATATAGATTAGTTAAAATATAATTTCAAATAATAAGTATTGAAGAAATTCAATTTAGCATTCTTGTTTTAGTTTTCCGTTGTATTTTTATATTTTAAGTAGTTGTAAAAAGTCGAAATGCTTTGTAGTTAGTTATAAGAATAAATGAATAGAAAAGTTTTAGTTTGAAATGTAATTGTAATTTATATTCTCACAATGTAAATTGCCTACTTTGAAGAATTTTTTATAAATAACTTAAATGACGTTTCTTATTTGTAATCAATATACATATGAAAGCAAAAATATTGGCATTATAATTTTTTTTTCTGTTATTACAATTATTTTCTTTATTTCACTATACTAACTCAATTTCTTATTAAAGAAAATATATTTTCAAAAATTTTACTCTAAATAAAAGTAAATAATAAAAATAAAATATTATCTTATTCTCTAATTTTTCAAATAGTCCCCATTCTTAATTGATTAAATATAAATATTCCTTTCTAAAGTGAAATTTATCTTTGAAATATCACAAAAAATATTTCACGGATATATGTATATATTTTAAACGCTTTACTTTTTGAATACTTTTGTTTTCCTTGCATTATGTTGTAAGTTGTGAACTATGTTGTGTACAAAACTTCAAATCTTTTTTTTTTAACTTTATTCATTTTTATTATTTTAGCAAGACAAATTATTTAATCGAGACATTTCTAGTTAAGTATATATTTGATGTGTGCATTTTCATAAAAAAGAAGAAAAACTTTACTAATTTTTTATTCCAAAAGTGTAATTAAACTATTCATATAAATATAAATGTAACTACTAACATTTCCAAGTAAACAACACATTATTCAATAAATAATTCATTTCATTCCTATAACTATGATCTTCAATTTTATTAGGAATATCAAATGTTTCTTAAAATTAGCGTGATTTATTGTTTGAAATGCACTTTACTTTTAAAAAAATCAATGAAATTTCTTGATTATATTTTTAATCAATTTTTATTGGCATTTGTATTAATTTGTGCGTAAAAGTAAGTCTACAACTTGAGTTCTGAAGAACGTCCTGAGTATGTAACATAATATTTATATGTTATGATCAAAATTATATATTGGAATAACCAAATAATAATAATCCCTAATGTCTTTTTAAAATATTCCAGAATATATTCTTATGGCACTTCCTAACATTTTTTCAGGAATATTCAAAACCACATCAAAATATCATCATACTCATCTTCATTGGTAGAAGGATGCCAAACAAATATATTCTTTGTTTTTATTTAGAAATATAAATTGACTGAAATTACAAGAACAAAATTAACAAGAGATTGTATAGTAACATCTTAATTTCCGTCATGACCTGTTTTACTCTCTCTCTCTAACCTACGAATACTTAACTCTCCAACCTACGACATCATTAATTATAGATAGAGCAATGATTAACGAGCTTAAATTAAAACCAACTAAAGCCTGACTGGAGGATTAAGTTTCATCGGAGTCATCCAGTTTGGTGGACTCTGATAAGAGATTCTTGATTGACTAGTGCAAGCACAAGGCAGAGATAAGTGCAGACTTGAAAATGGAATTAATTGCGAAACTCTTCCACAAACAACTCAATCTTTTACATATTCCCATGGGATCCAAGCTAGAGTTGATCTGAGAGGCATCATGCTAGGTTGTATTATATGGCATGTTGCAAGGATTAAAGACATGCATTAATTGTCTGACATCCTTCCGCTTTAACAAGTTTTCAATAAATCAATTGAAATACACTGTCTTAATTAATCGATAGGACACTCATTTAATATCTGAAAGTAGGTTTATTGATTTTTGGTAGAGGATAATTAATTGACAGAATAATTTTAAGCCTTTTGATAGGGATCATTTAAAACATAAAATCTACTGTAAAATCGTTTTTTAACAAAATATTCTTTAATTATATGAGCTTCGTTATTTTAAGTTTTATATTTTTACAAATTTTCTATGGCATTCATAGTATTTATAAAAAAAATCAAAACAAAGAAATTTCGAAAACTAGAGAATTGGTTTTTGGAATTTTGGTTTTTGAGACTATTGTAACAAAACACTATTAAAATTTCTTCCCTCGGGTGCTCAGGTGTATTTCCTTCAGAAGCTGCTGCACCGCCTTTCCGTGGTGATACGACATCATCATCATTAAAGTTATTAAGCCTTTTAAAATCATAAATATAAATTTGAGCTATTTAATTAAATTTAATTGTTCAAGCATTCTTTCCTTGAACAATTAAATGTGGGATTGGAAGATAATTGACCATTTATTGCAACAGCAAATAAAAGACTCCCTTGCATGGTTTTATTTAGCAAAAAATAACGTTCAAATGTTGAAATTATATCAATTACTTCCAATGCACTTCAGTTTGGTTCACATATAACTTTAAACTTATTTTTATATATGCGTATTTGAAATATTTAAAATTTGCTTAGCCATAACTTGCAAATTAGTTTTGAGCTATGAGCTGCAAGAAAGATTAAAATTTTAATCAGCCGATGGTCATTGTAATTATCATTAATATTTTGCTTGATATAATTAATTACATAATAGTAGTTTTATTTTTGTATAGAAATGGCATTGGCATACATTTGGAAGAATTTGTATTCAGTAAAATTGCTTTTTGTAGCAGATAAAATTTTTACTATCTAACCTAAATTCTTCTCCAACAACAATTTAGGTTCGACAATTGTCTAAATAAAGCAATTTAAGTATTGAGACTATTTAACCGTACATTTAGATCATCCTACATTCAGGTGCATCAGTTCCGATTCTTTCTAAGATGAGTAAGCTTCCATCATTCTATTTATTTGTCATTTGTTTGAATTGATTTTGTTTATATTGTTTTTTGATAATGTTTATATTTAATATTTAACTCTTGTTGGAACCAAAACAATTTGATATGCTTAACACTCAGTAAATATTCTTATAAAAATTTTGAATCGGAATTCTCGTTGTTATACATTTTTCATCAAAATTACATGAAAGGAAACTAATAAACTTATGATTAAACATGATAATGATAAATTTATGATAATGATTTATGATACAACACATATATTAAAAAAAATTAAATTAATTCCCGCAAAAGAATAAATTAAAAAAAAAGTGGGATTTATAATATAGTATTGCTTGCTTTTCTTGTTATTTGTACATATTGTGAAGTAATCACTTGATTTCTGTTATACATATATACATTCTGTTGAATGTATGCGATTGGTCCATCTTAATAGATATTATAAAAAAAATACTGCACTTAGAATTATTATGAATATTTAAAGTTTTTCTATCAGCAATGAAAAAGATCATTGCCAAAATATACTTTGCAAACTCTTTAATTTAACACAATCCTAAGTCATATATAAGTGTGAATAAGATTGGTTTACTGCTATCGTATTTTAAAGTAATCAGATTCTCTATTGTGACTTATCTTGTGTTTATTCGTCCTATTTTTTTTTTAACTATAGGTGCCTTTTTGTGGAAAAACATGCATATATGGCTCTTTACATTGGCAGAATTTTTTACATTTGTTGAGTTGTGACGTATGACACGTTACAAGCTCGCTGACAGTAATCTATCTGTCAGCGACTTAAACCGAGTGAACCCCTTAAACATCTTGTCTTTTCAGTAGCAGCAACTAAAGCCAAGAGTAAGACTTAGCTACTCAAGCATTACAAAGTATTACAACCCTTTTTACGGGGCGGACTTCATTCATGCGATTAATTCAATTATCCACATATCGTAATTTGGACCTGAACTAGAGAACGGTCAACTCTGAACCAGTACCTCCAGTTGTATTACTCTCGACATTGTGGACTTTGTGTCCACGACAGATCTATACGTGAGCCAGCTACCACACACACACACACACACGCGCGCGCGCGCGCGAAGAGTCTTCGGCCGGCGTGGTTTGAATCCATTGATCTACCAAGCATGCTATCTCGGCCACTTTTTACATTTGGTAGAAATTAGAGTCCGTTTTCTCTTTCTGCTCTCGGAACCTATACCTGCTCCTTTGATCACGACATATGTCAGAACAAATTGTTATATATAAGTATATAGATATTTGTCAAGCAAGAATATAGACAGTTATATCTCTAAAAACATTTATTTAGTGCTTAAGATAAGTTGCTATTTTAAATAGGCTTTGAGGACATAAATCGCAATCTAAATACATATTTTTAGAGAAGTGGTAGATAGTTGGTAATACCATTATTTTATTGCAAAATAATAATCACTCCTTTTTTCTGTGAACTATAACGTGGCAAATAGGTAAGTTTTTGAAGTTCTGTGAAATATCATTTATGTATTTTGCATTGCAATGTAGAAATAATGTTAAATGCTGAAATCTAGTGTTTTGAATACAAGCTGAATGTCTTGGAAAAAGTCAATTATTTCCATAAAATGCGATGAGAAGAATTTTGATGAAAACTTTAGACAGCATATTTCAAAAGTATGATTAAATTTTCTGAGCGTTTTTTTTTATTTATTTCATATTGATATTGACATTTCAATAACCAATCAAATATAGTTCAATATTAAAAGCAACTTTAAGTTAGATTTGTTCTTTTTCATATTTTAAAAGTTCTATTTTAAATTTTTACTTCCTATTGGAAACATTCAATTCATTTGCCAATTAGTGCAGGCAAATTTATTCCACTTAAAAAATTAAATGTATATATCGGACTTGTCGCTCTCTTAAAAACTTTGTTAATAGGTGCAACATTGAATACATATATTTATATTATTGGAACCATTACGATTTTCCCAGAACTTTTCCAATACTTCCCATTACTGAGAAAGCTGACTCTCCGAAGAGCAAAAAGGATTTGTACCAACTGTTTCAATTACTTATCCACTATTCCCGATATCTTGATATCGGTCTTTTCAGACCAGATATATGTATTTTTACTGCGCAGCTACGTGACACCTTGCGCTCCAAGAGAACACACAAATAGAAATGAAAGTGGTGGGGGGAGAGAAAAAAGGCTTTTTGATCTTCTGCTTAAACAACGTTGAGATGTGATGAAAATGGAACGAACAATCCTTTTACCTCAAGGTAATATGACGGAGAGAATGTATGTTCGAAGCACAGCATTTTTTTCCTGATAAGGAAAAACAAAGATTCTTTAAGATGGCACTCGCACCGAAACTGAATTCGCTTTCGTTTCTTGCTATTTTTAGAAGTAAGTCCATTGTGGGGATATCGAGAGTATTCTTTGTCATCTCTTCTTTCTCTTTAACTTTTGATGATATTTTTCTCGTATGCTTTACGCAGCGTGCATAATCTGAATGATGTAGAAAGTATATTACATTTGGAAGAGATGAAACTCAATTTTTCTCTGAGCTAAATGGAATTTATGTTTTATGAATCTATTTCTAAATGTAGAAAATCATTTACGATTAATATTGTAACTTTTAGAATACATGCTTTTACGAAACAAAATTCATTTGAAAGTAAACTAAAAAGAAAAACTGCTCCGTATGAACTACTTAATCGGAGGTTTTTGAATGCAAGGTAAAATATAATATTTCCTTAAATTTTATATTACATAATTTTTGATATTTTAGATTGAAATCTTCTTATAAAATGTAGAGTTTTCAGAAAAATTGCAGGAATTATTTGAATTGAAACGTATATTTACTCTTTATCCGCTGCTGTAAAACTAACGTATGGATAAAGAAAATTTGTTAATAGGAAATTATACCACAAAAGAAATATGTAGTCAACGGTTGTAAAAATGCATATTTTAAAAATAATATTTAATTTATGCAAAAAATTCACCAAATTTTGAATTGTTCCTTGACGTGAATTCTATAATATTTTTCCATTTTTTTTATTTTCTTTCTTTAATTTAAACGAATGCAAATCTCCATGAAGGAAAGCCTTAAAAAAATTAATCTCTAGAATTTGATAAATTTTAACTTTTTAGATTTTTTTTCAGTTCATAAACTATACTTCTGAAATTATGTTATTTGTCAGCTTGGGAATCTTTGAACATAGATCAAAATGCCATTCGATAAGAGGTATAAATTCCACATTTGGTCCTAACTAAAAATTTATAGTTTCCTTTAAAATGTTGGACGAAATCTATTGCATGACTGTATGACTATTTGCCTGCCGAAATCTATTGTATGAAAAGTATGACTGTCTGCCTACATTTGTAAACAATATCTCGAAAACGAAAAAAGAAATTTGGTACATAAATTTTATTGTTAGAAATGTAATTATATTCTTAATTATCGATCTAATTCCTCAGCAATGTATATGAGTAAAATATCAAGAAGTGGAAATCACTAAGACAAAAGATATTTTTTATGCCGTTAAGTGAAAAAAAATGTATATGTGTGTGGAATTTGGATCCAACGAGAGAGGAGAAAGATGTATAAAATTCATACTCGATCTTTTTCATTGTACAAAGAAGTGCAAAACTCTATATATTGAATCATAGAATGATTCAGTTGAAAAAGGAGATGGTCTCCTTCTTGAGGTTTCTCCAAGAATGAAATGAAGGTTTTATGTGCCGAGGAATATATGGAAATCGTGGGTAGTATAAGTCGAGGGTAGTGTTGAGTTTCAGACGATCTTTCTTTGGTAGCGACCACTAGACAGTCTCAAAAAGCTCTCACATTTCGCCTAGAATATTCAAAAGTATTATTAAATTGTTTAGTATTTTCTTTCATATTTATAAAGAATAAAAAGATTTCATTAGTCTGAAATACTTATATAAAATGCCTAAGTATTGATATGCAGAAATTAAAAAAATATATATTATATAAAACTAAAAAAAATTGTATTTTTCGTCTTCTTTTCTAAATACCCCTTTTCTTTAACGAATTTCGTGCTATTTTATAATTTCCATTTGAAATCTGAATTATCGAGAAAACATTTGTTTACTAAACTAAGCTATCATGGATCAATACAATACTCGTAAACCAATAATTCACAGTCATTCATTAAATATTCAATTTATTTGACTTTTGGGTGAAATTAAAGTGGACATATCTATCTTTGTTTCTGTCTCACTAATCATACAATTTTGATAAAAATAAGTCATCCATGTCTCACATTTTGCATTATTAAAATATTTGTAGTGAATGTCAGAATTGATAAAATTTCAAAACTATTCACAGAAACTCTTTTCAGATTATTGAACCCAGCTAAATGATCCAAACAGTTGCTACTACATAAACAGTGCCGAATGTTTAACGTTTCAGGACTGATTATAATAAAACCTAACAAATGTAGCTGCAGTGTTCTATAAGCAGCTGTTGTGTATCCAATAATGAATGCAATTGATAATGTAACATTTATTAAGTTTCTTTGAACACATGGAACACGTCATTTCAAAATTTACAATCATTCTTTATTATATCAGACGCAGTTCATTATATTTCATATGCTAGAATGTACTATATCTAGATCCAGCAAGTTTTGTCAGCGTTTTCTATCTTAAGACAATTATGATTACAATTATATATTAATGTCACAAAATGAATAATCAGTAGTGAATAACAAAATTGAATTAAAACGCAGTAGTGAATAACAAAATTGAATGAAATCAAGTAATAAGTGACAATATTGGAAAAGCAGAAGTGATTAGAATCATACATATTTTCATATATTCAGTTAAAAATTGGAATGATTTATATTTAGATGAATCCTTAAAAAACCCAATATGATACATGAAAAGTTGAAAAGAGTGGGACAGCAATGAGATGTGATTCTATTAAGTTGATCACATTGATTCAGGTAACTTTAATATTGTTTTATTTCATTTAATGAACATCACGAACATTACTAAATTTCAGAGCTTACGATAAACGTTGACCATTTTGCTAAGTCCTATTTCATTTGAAACTGTCTTGCCATTATTTATTTTTCTATTCAATACTGCAAAAATAGTCTGCTGGAAAGAAATTGAATGAAAATGACTTAGAACATACTAAATAGATATGTTTTACACTTCTATGATTAAATTTAACAAATATTTTACATCCTAAAGGTAAATTTTAAAAATTGAACTGTAGTTTTTAATCTAAATTGAATTGCTAGAAATGAATTCTTCATGCAACATTTTGATATAATTCGCAGAAAGCGATTATCTGGATTAAAATCTCTTGTCAATGATTGTTTGAAAATGGTTTTAATTTAAGAATATTTCTATTTACTTTCAGTATTTAAATGTTTTTTAATATGATTTTGAATCGCGTAACCAGTTAAGATGAAACTATTTGTAAATACGCTAAGTACATGAAAATGAAACAAACTATTTGCAAATCTATAAAGTAAATGAAAAGTAATTTAGAGTTATATGCAAATATTCGCATTTCTATCTTACCAATAACCGAACATTGTTAAGAAGCCACATATGTTCACTTCATTCTTCTGCAACATCTGCTTAATTAAGCACATAAACAAATATTCTCATTGCATATTTGCATAACATATTTAATTAGTTTCATTTTATGTTGTTGTTGATCTTTTGGTTGCTTGAAGACGATAATGTTTCCTGTATCGTTACTTTTACTAAATTAATATTTATGGCGAGAAATGCTAACAATATTGTATGAGATATGAATATTTTAGATATTTAATTAAGCCTAGTAAAAGTGACTAGGATTATGAGATTCACAAGAAATATTTTATTTTAAACATTTTGATTTTGTTCAGTTTTTTTTTTCATATGTCATCAAATAACATAATTCATGCACTATGTAATTTTACATATACAAGTTGTTTCCAAAATCATAAAATTAAATTTGGAAAAATTCTTTTTTAAATATTTTTTTTGTAAAAATAAATGCAATCGTATTCTTGTGGTTGAGAAAAATCTTTCGTAGTTTCAGATAATTCAATCGTACATTAAAGATAGTAAATTTCTACAAAAATATTATATAATTTTGCTTTTTTTTATGATATATATGCTTATTCTAAATGTTTCAATGCACTTTCTGTTTCGTCGCACTAATTGAATTTCTATAATAGTTTAATTGGGTAAATAAGAATTACAAAATATAACATTGATAAAATAAGCATTGAATAATTACTAACAGATAATATATCAAGAGTATTTCAGCAAAATATTTTTCAAGACATCTTCTGTTTAAAAAAAAATAAATGAATGAAATGTCCATGAATGCTTAGGAAAAAAATCCATTTAAGAAAAATTCCTGAATTTTAATGACCATGGATGTTTAGGAAAATAATTATGTTTAAGTAAAATTTCTGAATGCAATGTCCAGGAATGTTAGGAGACATTTTGTAATTTTAAAAATAAATTGCATAAAATATTCGTAATATAAAAGTAAACAATAAGAAATGAAAGCAAGATAAATAAGTAAGGGATCCAACTATCCTAGTTTTCATACTAATATTAAAATATTAAATGCAATGAAAAATAACGTTTTAATATAAATAAAAATAAAAATAAATAAGTTTACTGTTGTTGGACCTATTATTATAAAAGTATTTTTGCATATCACATTAAAAAATTAATATAAAATACATTTGAAAAAATGTTTAAGAATAATTTATTGAAAATTTGTTTTTTTTTTTTCTTTGTAATAAAGACGAAAGAAAATATATTCAGCAATATTGTATAAAATACTATTTAATATTGTTTATAAACTTAACATTTGTTCTTATAGATTATCGTTGCAGGATTTGCAAGAAAAAAAAAAGAATATTTTTTAAAAAAATTATTTATTCTAAAACATGTGATAATTTCGGTATTCCATTAATATTCATTTACGAATCATATATGCTTAAAAATTTCTACTTTATGCTTGAAAACTACTAAATTCTTACTTTTTAATTTTCTTTTAATTATAACCATGAATTATTCTTATAATTAGGCAAATCCTGTTAAGATTTCAAAATATAAAAATATACATATTTTTAAATAATAGAATATTGACAGATGTACTATGCATTCAAGTGCATTTCCTTTAAATAACTGATAATTTATTTTGCTTCAAATTTTTGAAATCGAAAACTAATTGCAAGTTAAATATTTTTAAAATCTTTGAAACATAAAACATTAAATTTGCCTCCTAAAAATTCAACACCTGTATAAAAGACTTTAATGTGTTGTCACTATCAACGCAAGAATTCATTCATCAAATGATGGGTTGATTCCATAAAGTGCATTAGAGTGTAGCGGTGAAGGGGATGGATACATTAAATTTAGATACTTTCTAAAGATATGTTATCTAACTCGCTAAGAAGAGTTCAGATAATTTCTTGAGAGTAAAATAAATTTAGGTATAAATCTCTTTTTAGACAATTTAGATAAGAATATGAACAGATTTCTTTAATCATTTCCTCAATCATGGTATTTACCATATATTGCTGGTTGGTTAATCATTAATTTGAATATTGTGCATTTTGTTCAATACATTATCGACTGCTGGAAAATCTATTTCCAAAATAATTATTGAAACAGATGAAGTGATGATAATTAAAGATTGCAGAAAAAAAATGTGAAATTTCATTGAAAGAAAAGATGATTATAATTGAAGCATCATTGCAAATATGAATTTGTTATTTGTTTTGTAAATTGCTATTCCAGATTCAAATACTTCCGGTTTTTATAAAATTTTCAAATTCTGCTATTCATTTAATTAATACTTTTATTCAACACTCGGGACAGATATATTTCTTTATTCATCTAAAAACAAATTTTAATCATTATTATAGATGATTATTCTGGTATATTATTATTTAAAATTGTTTTTTATTGTTTACATCATATACTAAGATATAAGAAATTAAAAAAATACCTGAAGGTTATCAGGCCATTCTTATTTAAATCATTGATGCAACAATGAAATATGTATAGTAATTCGGTTACTTCGTTATTTTTCTCAAAAAGTCCATTTATATTGAATTTTATTTCAACTAAGCAAAAAGTCGATAGTAAAAAGACAAATATTCTCTATTTTTATGAATAGAAATTATTTATTTGTAATTGAAATAATTCTAATGTAAAAACATATAAATTATATCATAAAATGAAAGGAATAAAAGGTCTTAAACTATGAAGGATACAATGAAGTAAGGTAAAAGAAAAGTTTATGGATAAGTTAGAATTAACAGTTTTCAGTTTTAGAGCCATTGATGATTTTATTTCCTTAAAGCTAAAATTCATATAAGTACCAAAATAGTTCTGAGGAAGGTCATCCAATGGTATTGAAGACCATAAAACATTTTTATCAGATTAAAAGTTTATTGATTTTTTTAATTCAATAAATATGTGAACGAAGAAAAATTCCGTGAACCACATAAAATCCACAGGAAATTATAATATTAATTGAGCTGGAAAGTTTATTGTAGAATCTCCTTGGCTCTCTTTTCAAAATTTCTTCCTTATTAAATTTGAATTAAAATACTGAAGCCTTGAAATGGGCATATTATCTTTAGATATATTGGGTAACTACTCATTAAAACTTGCACTTTGATTGTATTTCATCGATAATATGAATCAGAGATATACGAAGTAAAATATGAAGGTATAAACGAGTTTAGTTAGAAAATCACAATAGTAAAGAATCAACTTCTATCTTTACTATTAAAAAAAATATTTTTTTTTTAAAGGAATACATTTTCGAAGTATATAATTTTATACTTTTTTTAATAATGCGGATTGCTTGAAGAGATTGGCAAAGAATAGAAATAAAAAAAAGCAAAAAAAAATCCAATATAAAGAACTTGCTTAAAGGATTCAAGTTAATAAGTAAGAATGAAACAGATTTTGAGAAAGAGTATTTACGACATTTTATTGCCATTTACGAGATATCTCGTAGGAAATTGCTGTAAAATTCAGCATTTATAAATATCTAGCTTCGAATGGGTTAAAAGGATATATATAGAGAGAATCAAGAATATGGATAAAATATTATTACTATTAAGATCTAAAAGATTTTTGTAAAAAATCATTAATCAGAATTTTGTAAAAATATCCAAACTTATAGCTATATATAGAACTTATAGCTATATAAATATAGAACTTAAGTTAAGCTTTTCCTTATTATTTTTGAAAGAATGTTGGTTTATCTCTATTACATTTTTTTTTTATTTGTAAGGAAGACTAGTGTAGAAAAATCGAATTTGCTGCTGAAAAAAACAACAAAATGCCACATATTCTGTTTTTGAAGCAGACAGAAAATAGAATTTCATTCCTTTACATAAAATCTTCTTCTGTTTTAAGAAAAAGACGTGAAATACTGGACAGAAGTTTGAAAGTAAAGTTCCATAACTGTTTTTAAATTTATTACGACATTATCTCTAGACTTTGAATAGAAGTTTATAAAATCTACGTATGTGATGATAGATAGTTTCTTGATATTGATAATTTCTTAATTTTTTATCTGAAGAAAGAAATAAAAAACCTTTTAAAAATAGTCAAATATTATTTATTATGTAACTTATATCATACTGGATTTAAATATTATTTCATACATAAAAATCGTTTGCAGCTTAAATGTTTTCGTCTGGAATAGCCAATACTTTATTTTCTTGGTCAATGATACAAGGTAATTCGCTGTTGAAAAGGTAAAGACTGGAATTGGTATTTTTTCTTTCTAGTCAATAAAGATATTTATTCAGGAATTGAGAGCTTTTAATTAAAAAAAATGACATTTTTATACAAATTCTACTTCAATTCTTTAATATGCAATAATGTTTATAATTAAATAGGTTATTAGGAATTACATTTATATAATTTTCCTCCGTCTTTAATTAAAAACACACAGGAGTCAGTCTTAAATATGTAAATAAGTAGCCAAGTGATAAATTTGAGATCTTGAAATAAAAATATTATTAGTTCGACACTCAATACAGTCAATATTTCTCTTCATGGATTGGCACTACATTATCGGTGGTCAAAAGTACTAGAGCAGGCATGTTAGATAATTTAAAGACAAACGATCTCATGATTCATCCGCTACATCTGGCCACAGCTCATGATTGTTTGGTCTGTTCTTTGGCAGCCTGACGTGTAATTTGACAGATAACCTCAAAATATTGAATCTATATAAATGTGTAAGACTTTTAACTTTGGTAAATAAAGAGAAACTGTTTCGCAACCATTCCATCCATCTTACGCACAAATAATTAAATATTAATTACCGTATTCGAATTTCCCTGCACGGAAATGTGTTAGTTTTATTATATGTGAAAAGTTTCGAAACGTTGTTAAATAGGTAAACCACTTTGAAGACTGCAGTTATTTGTTAAAGAGATTAGTAAAAAACTACCAAACAATCAATAACCCAATATCTGCTATATATTTATAATTGAGGATACAAAATAAAATTACCGGATTCGCACTTAAAGTTATTCGAATTTTCCAAATTGAATAATTTAATTTAAAACCCTATTAAGAATCCGATTATCGATAAGAGCGTCAATGAGAAAGAATTTACATGAATATCTATTTCCTATACATTCTATAAATAATTGTAAACATTCGGAGAATTATTTCAAGTCACTTAGTCTTTTCAAATGCCATACCTAATTAAATTCATTAATCTGCTTTAAAACCATTAAAAAATTCATATTAATTAAAGATAACATAATTAGGCAGAAACATTCATTTTCCCAGGTAATTACAAAAGATCCCCCAAGGAAACTTAACGATAGCTCAATGAACCGAAGCACTCATGGTATATAATGTGGCATTTTCCTTATAGCTGGTGGCTAAATTTAATTAATCATTGAATTTTTTAATGATTTCAATGGTGAAAGAGCGTTATCGCAAACTAATGGAACTGGATTGTATCTAATATTGAACTAAAGGATAAAATTCTTATTTAATATTTCCCAATTTTTATAAAATCATTTTTTTTTTCATAGATTTGTAGCTGATTATCATACATTTTTAATTGATAGCTATTTTTAGCTGTTGTATTGTTTCATTTAATTTGCTTCCAGTTTATCCTAAAATATTTCCCACATAACAATTTTTAAAGCTAATTAATTACATTTACATTAATATAAAGCGTTAATACAAAACACAATTTTGAAAAATGTTTTTTCATAATGTTATTTAAACGAAGGAGTAATAGTTTTGCGACTACTGCTAAAATTGTTAAATATTTAGAAACCTGAAAGGAATCAGTCTCTTTGGATTTAAGTTTAAGATAGATTGTTATCCTGGAGATGAATCTTAGATGTAGATCTCGGCTGGCGCCAAGACAACAATCCGGCTTTGAAATTTGAAGAAATAGAAGCTGCTTTCTCTTCATGATTGTGAATACCTTAGTATATCCTACGGCAACGAATAAATTTAAAACTATTTTCTATCATTCCTGTTACTATTGGAACGAATTCTTCCAAAGTTATAAAAGACAGTATTTATGTTGCTCATAGTATACATTTTCCAGTAGTGCTTAGATAACTGAAGTAGATTCTATTTCAAAGTATTCTAAGTACCTAAAAACACTTTGACTTCGAAAAAGAAAGAATCTTTAAAAAAGAATTAGAAGAATAAAGAAAATATTAAGAAAAATAATTGTTTGTAAAGAAAAATGAATCATATATATAAAGTAATATATCCAATGTTCCACCTTCCAATAACAATTTCATATCAACTTTAAATTTCTCTAATTGCGAAAATAATTTGAAAACCTGTTACAAACATGTAATGCTGCTTCCCAGCACAGTTAGTTCTATCACCGGAAAGACCGATTTGCAATCATAATGTACTGGATGCTGCTCGGGTGCCGAGTCAGTAATCCAAGAGCTTGGAGACAAACTTGGCAACCATTTGGCGATTTGGCGACAAAATAGATATTAGAGGAAACTTTGAGAATGTTAGCGATCCATCCAATAGGAACCAAGATACGCCTGATTTGTCCCGAGCCGTCTCAGCCGCTTTCTGTGAACTATAAAATGCCGGTAGACTCAAACTGCAATGAATCAGAGTCGGAGTAGAAGACAAGTAACGCATCGTTGAGCGGATAACGAAACAAGGGCGGAATAGTCCAGCGTTGCGTGAAGCTCAAGCGAATGCTAAACTGAACTGCATGCCGAGTCCTGGCGTTTATTATAGAAATAGCGTCGTGCCGTGTGTGGAGTAGCCAGTCATGTAGTAGTGAGTCGGCAGTCATGTAGTAGTGAGTTTAGATAAAACTAAAGCAAGGAGACAGTGGAGAATTTCAGTTGTTTGGAGACACCGTAGGGAGAAACCCCGAAGATTCCCTCTCCTTCTGAATTTTGTCTGGTCGCTTTGTATGCTGTGATCGTTATTACTACCTAATTACTACCTGTGGGCTACTTTGTATAGGTGTTTTCGTGTTAAATAAACGCCGTTATTGTTTTCTACTGAGGCCTGCTAATTGTTTTCACGCCATATACTCACTACAAACGAACCCAGTGAATTTGCTGAATTAAGTGTAGTGGAATTTTTGAAATCCGTAACACAATCAACGAAAAGTAAAATTATTCCTCAAATCGAAATTGATAAATAAAGTAATCTTTATGTTCTAATATATTTATATAAATTGTTAATTGTGTCTTAATACAACAAATCTTTCAATTTTAACAAATGTAAATTATTAAATATTGTTAAATTTTAACAAATATATATAATCTTATACATATGAGATCGTATTAAAAAATCTAATCGCCTTAAGGGTAATAATAAAAGAAAATAGAGATGGGATGGTAAACATTATTTCAATAATCTTGTTCATCCCCATTCTCATTGATTTCAAAGCACCCAATAAGAAAATTTAATAAATTATGAATTAATTATAAAAAATAAAAGAGCAATTAAGGTCTTCATTAATTATATTCTTGTAAAACCTAAATGAAAATTAGAATCTTAAGACATAAAAATACAAGTGGTTATCAAAATAATGGAAAGCACTATGAAAAAAAGTGATACTTTGAATGCGCTTCGTAAAGATTAAAATATAATAATAGCCAACAGTTTTTTTTATAAATAGCAATGTATATATTCTGGTAATATGTGTTAGCTTTATTAAAGTTCTGTCATTTATGGATTTTTTTCATAACCCTAAAATGTCAGACCTCTCAGATTTTCAATGATGGTAAAATGTAGGAGTCCGTCTAGTTGAAGCAAGTGTGACCGAAACATCCCAACTTTTATGTGTTTCTAGAGGTACGGGATCTAAATTCATGACAGCATATACACAGCGTTGCAAGACAAGCTCGGAAAAGCAAAATAGTAGGCGGAAAGAGAAGGTCAATGAAAGAGACAGATGGGTATTGAAGCGGATTGTAATGTCTAAAAAGCGAACAACTTCAGCAAAAGTGGCTGCAGAGCTCAATACCCATCTGGATTCTCCAGAATCAGTCATTATAGTTAGAAGGCACTTTCACAAACAGCGCATTTATGGCAGAGCAACAATTCCCAAACCACATGCCACAGATGTTAATGGTAAACATTGTCTACAGTACTGCCATAATTACAAAACTTTGTCGATTGATAAGTGGAAAATTAATATGATCTGATGAGTCGTGCTTCATACTTTTCCCTACAACAGAACGGGTGCACGTTTCAAGGACACCTGTTCAAACATATGCTCGTGATTGTATCCTTCAAACAGTCAAGCATGGACGTGGATCTGTCATGATATGGGCAGCCATGTCGTGGTTTTCTGCTGGACCAATCGGGACTCTGAAAGAAAGGATCACTGGGGAGAAGTATAGAGACATTTTAGCTGACCAGGTCCATCCTATGATGCAAACTTTGTCTCCTGCAAGAGATGAAATTTTCCAGGATGATAATGCACCTATCCATGCCGCGGGACTTGCCCAATCATGGTTTGATGAACACGAGGATGAAGTTAAAAATTCGCCTTACCCCACACAATTACTCAATCTTAATATATTTGAACCGTTATGTTCTATTTTAGAGCGTTCAATACGGAATCGGTATCTTCCACCAGCATCTCTTCCAGAACATTCACAACATCTCCAGTAAGAACGGTACAGTAATCCTCTAAACACTATTCAAGACTTGCATGAATCGATTCCTAGGTGAATAAAAGCTGTATTGCATGCCAAAGGCGGTCTTACATCATACTAATAAAGGATTCTTTATAAATCTAAGGTGGTTCCATTATTTTGATAACCACCTATATAATGATTTTCCATAAGTGCCAAAATTATGAATCGTCTCAAACTCCTCCTTTTATTTATTTATTTATTTTTTTTCGTTTCTACTGTTCGACCTGTTTTAAATAAACTTCATTTTAAATAATCAACTTACTTTCATTTTTCAAAATTAATTGGTAACTTGCGTCACTACCAAACGTTATTTAGTTTGAATATGAAATTAGATTATTACAGATGCACTGCATGAAGCAGTGCGACTGTATTAATCTAATTAATAGAATCGCACTATTTCCATATTAATTTAGTTTAGTTAGTGATAATATTGCAGTAATTATGTGACTGTGTATCAGTACCGTCGATATTATGCTCACATTCATTTATCTAAAATATTTACAGTAGATCATAGTAATAAAATGCCAAAAAAATTAATAATAATATTCCAATTAATAAAATATCATTCCAAATATCATGCCAAGATTTCAGAATTCGTCTTTAAATAATTAAATTGATTTTTCCATTCTCATAACAACTAAAAACAGATAAAAACAATTCCGACCGATAAAAGGAAAAATCTCTGAGATCCTTAGAAATGAGCACTGAAAATTTGATAATATTTCATGCTGCATTTGTAAAATTTCGGGATAACGATGTTAGAGATGAATAATTAATAATTATTTCCAATGCCATATTTATTATGATAATTAAAGCAGTCTTTTAGCAATATAATAAGGATGTTAATCTCAGGATTTCTAGGTAATATGAATAAAATACATAAAGGTAAATATAATATAGTCCAAAAATATAAAATATATATTATTTATAATACCAATATTTTAATATAAAGGAGCATTTTATTTACGAATAGAAAGAAACGCCTTACGCTTGATTGTCTTTCTTATTTCCTCCTTTCGTTATCTTTTTTGTCTCTGTGTTACTTTGTCTGGGAATACGATAAATTAAAAGTAACTTCAGCTAGACTGATGAAATTTGGTATGCGGTTTTTACCCATAATCTGAAGATTTTCTTTCGAAATCCATTCATAAAAAGTTTGTATGCTTGTCGAAATGCAAGCGAAAACAATGACCATAAGACGAAGAGGTTTAGATGGAGAAAATCTGATACACAGTTTTAACATCTAAAATGAAGATCCAGTTTTGAATGTACTACATCTAAGATTGACCTTATGTTGACCTTACGCTTACATTCCTGTAGTACGATTCAGGAACTTAGGAATTAAACTTAGGTAATTGAAGTTTCGTATGTGATCTTATCGTCAAAATTATAGTTCTGGTCTTTATAATTTTGGTTTCAAAGGGTTAAAAAAAAAGTTTTTTTTTTTTAAATATTACTGTAACTGCATAAAGAATATTATTTATGCAGTTACAGTAATATTTATTTAATTGCTTAAACTTATTTAGAAACATGAAAACATTATATTGTAATTCTTTTCACTATTTATTTTGATCGGTTCCATAACTTCATAGTATTTGATATCCAGATTATATAAAGTTGAGACCATATTTCTATCAACTAGACTTCAATTCATTTTTCGTTTTATTATTGAAAAAAAATCACTTATGACAAAATACCTGGAAATTATTTTTTTATTATAATAATTTTTGTTAATGTTAATTATTTGAAACATGATTACGTTCGTTCAAATACCCTCGTACATCTCATACCCTCGTATCCGTAACCATTATGGTCATTGAATGTTTTGATGGGCATGTAAGAGGAATGTTATTAAATACCATACAATTTAAAGAGGAAAAAACAAAAATATCTATATACAGAATTTACAAACATAAAAGAAATAATAATAATATGAAACCGTTTAAAATGATTTTCTACTTAGAAATAGTGTAGAAAAATTATTTGCAGTAAAATATGCAGAAAAATATTATGCATGAAAAAAAACGCATGAATTATGTGATTGTTGGTCTTGTTATCATAACATAGTAGACAAGGACGCAATTAAAAATTCAAACATAAAATAATTTGGTCAATAGTAACAAAGAAAATCTCTATTTGAAAGATATTTATAAGATAAAGATATATGTGAAGAAACTGTAGTGTTTTCCCCTTTCTTTCCCCCTTATCCTTGTGTGTAGGAAAATCAAATAATACACAAACGGAGAACAAATTTGTTTTTGCTAAAATTTCCTTTTCAACAATTTCTGTCGGTCCAAATTTTTTGTTAAGAAAATATGACTAAGTCACAAAGAATTATTGATTTTGTCTCTAAGAATTTCTTCTGAATAATTTTTTAGCAGACATTTTATTAGGGCAACAAATTTCCCAAATAGAAACGAAAGAACTTAGAACGAAATTCGCCAGACTTCTTCTCCGTTGCAACATTTTTGCATCAAAAAATTTCTGGTAGTCTGATATCGGTCCACTCAGAGCAGAAAAATGCTCACTTCCTGCACAGTTACCGGACAGACTGTGCTGAAATGGTGCAGAAATAACAGTGACGGCAGGAGGGAAAAAGTTTCTAGGATGTCTGCATAAGCGTAGTAGTGAGACAATAAAAATGAAAGAGCCGTCTTTTTCTGGATCATCATTTGGTAGAAAAATACTGAGACAAAAATTTTCTCTATCTTATCCATGACAGAGTCTCTACAATTCTTTGATATTCATTCGCTACAAATCTTTTATAGTGTTTTCTATCTTTTATTAGGCTACTATTGACTTTGAGACTTTTTTGGTTATTAGTTTTTATATCCTTGTATTCAGAGATGTATCATTGATTAATTGATGTGAAATAATATTGTGATATTATAGGGAATATTGTATTTCCCGAAGAGAAGCATGCAATAAGCGATGAAAATAAATTGCATTTTCTAAAATATAAGAATAATTAATGCAAATGCATCTTGCTTAGAGCTAAATTGTGCTTAAAGGCATGCATGTATGCTATCAAAATTGACTTTTCTGGGAAATTATTATATAGATTAAAATTATGATTCACATTGGAACAATCTAATATTTTTGGGGTATAGAAATTTCTTCATATATTTACGAATTTCTGATAATACTTCTCACAGCAATTCATTAAATCGTAAAGAAAGTAATTTTACAGATAACTCTAATTGTTGAACGGATCCCGGAGGAATGACTGCCAGCCTTTGCAACGAATTTGGTGACTTTGGCAACAAAATAGAATATTCTAGAGCTTATAGGAATTTTCACAGTAAGTCGATTAAGAAATAAGCTATGTCGATATTTCTAGTATCTTCTTTCCCCTTTCACGGAAATTATAAAACGCCGGGAAACTGAGCTGAAGTTAGTCATTTGAATTGAGCTCAAGTTAATAATGAATCTGTTGCAGTTTTTCTCAACAAAAATAGCAGAGTATAAAAAACCAGACATTTAAATTAAATTTAAATTTTAATGAAAAAATGAAAATGTCTGCATCCTCCAGACTATACAGCTACGGCTTGTACACAGATGGTGTCCGTTCTTTTTATTTAAAAAGAACAAACATCCATTGACAGTTCATCCGGAAATACAACGTACTTCCGGTTACAAAATGATTATCCAATAATGTTGCTCCTCTGGAACCGACCTCTGCTTGATTTGAATATGCAACACTCGGCCCCATTGGTCACAGAATCCATTTTAAATACACTCATGTCCAAAATTAAGGTCACAAAAATGTTTTTCAAAGTCATTCTAAATGTCTACCAGTAAAATTTAAACAAATTATATTTTATATATTGTGAAGGACCGGTAACACGATATTAATCTTCGTTGTGGGAAAAAAGTGGTTTATCATTAGTTTTTGAGGAACGTTTAGACATCTGGGATTTTTGCCTGAAATTTTGTAAATATTGCACTAAAATAAAAAATTTAGCCTGTTTCCAGTGAGAATGTTAATCGTTTAGACGATTCTTTGAGATGGAGAGCCGTTGGCAGGCTTGAGGCTGGGCAGTCTCAAGCGGAGGTGGGTCGATGGTTACAAGTAGCACCGAAAGTGGTATCCAGGTTGTGGAATCAATTCCAAACAAGTAATACTGTAACCAGGAAGGCCAGTCAAGGTCGTTAAATTGCAACAAAGCCTGCACAGGATCGCTATTTGGCATTAAGCGCAACATAGGCTGACAACGACTCCTCAACTTGCTCGTGATCTTGCTGCTGAGTTTGGAATAAGAATTTCCAGATAAACAGCTTACTGACGTCTAGCAGAGAGGGCCCTTTATGCCCGGCGACCAGTTGAGTGCGCCCCTTTGATTGCATCCAACAGAAAAGCCCGTTTTTTGTGGTGCCGAACACATCAGTCTTGGGTACAGCAAGAATGGGGGAGTGTTTTTTTCAGTGATGAGTTGAGATTTACCACACAGAGTGACACTGGTCAAATCTTGATCTGGAGAGAGCGAGGAGCTGGCTATCATCTCTCCCTACGTAAAAAAAATCGACAGATTTGGTGGCAGAGAAATTCTTGTCTGGGGGGCATAATGTTGGGAGTCGTTCGCCACTGCACGTCTTCGATGCGGGTATTGTTAATGCACATTGTTATAGGGATGAGATCCTTGAAACCTATGTGAAGTTGTTCCGTGGTACTTTTGGATCAGATATCATGCTTATGGACGATAACGCGCTTCCCAGAGCCCAGATCGTTGTTGATTTTCTTAGGGAAGAGGATATTCGACGTATGGACTGGCCCTCGAGGTCTCCAGTTGTCAATCCTATTGCACATGTTTGGAATGGTCTCGGAAGAGCCATTGCAAAGCATAACCACCCTCCTAATACCCTCCAAGAGTTGAAAGCCGTGCTTTTGGAAGAATGGGTTTTGTTGCAACAAGCATTTATTGACACCCTCATAAACAGTTTGAAAGCTCGTTGTGAAACCTGTATAGCAGTGCACGGTGGTCACACTCCATATTAGACAGGCTTGCACCGAGATAAATGCTTTATCTCTGATTCATAATGTAATACTTTTTGATATATCCTGTTTCTTAATTCCTAATTAAAATCTGTTCCGTGCTGCTATATGTCTATGTTCTTTCTTCCATTGTAGTGTACCTCTGTGCCAAATTTTGTGGCAACACAGAGAATAGTTTTTCACTTTTCGCAGATTTTATGTTTGTGACCTTAATTTTGGACATGAATGAATATGTGTTATTGAAGAATAAAGTTTCTCATCCACAAGAAGTTTTGTTAAGAAATCAGCCAAATTTTTCTTAGAATTTAAATATTTAAGGTAAAATTCATTTTCAGATAATAATTTCAGAATACATTTATATTTAATAGCAATATGTTTCGTTTGATTATTCTCAACATTGTTTTTAAAGAAATTAATTGCAGCTTGGTTGTCGTAATACACTTCAGTAATCTTAATCAATTTTTGAGACTTCCAAGCTATGGGTACATTTCCAAAAAAACATTTTGTAGCCAATAGTTGAGTGTCTATCATTTGACTTACATCCCCAACTAGAACCCGAATACATAGTTAACATATTAATTCTAGTATCTGACTAATTTATCTTATAGTGTCTGGTTTAAAACACATAATTTAATATATCAACTAAGTCAATCCAATGATGATAAGTACATCCATTACAAAATTGTGACATAATGTTTACAGCAAATTCAATGAGCTTCTTTGACCTATTCGTGATAAGGCATAAGAATCCACTTAGAGTTCGGTACAGAAACTGTCTCATGAGTTCCGTTTTCTCTATCTCATTTTCTTTTACTCTATCTGGTAAGATACAACCTACTTTCATAAGTAATGAAACTCGCCTTTTAGGTAAATTTTTGAATCTAATCATAAGTTTATTTATATATATATGTATTTTTATGCAAATAAATGCAATTCCCTATTTGCTCAAATTTACACCCGTAATGTATTTAGCTGGTCCTTATTCGGATATTTCTAATTTATTTTTTAAATCTGAAATAAAATTTTCAAGAACTCTTCGCGATTTGTTGTAAACAACTATAGCATCTACATACACTAATAGAATACAATCAATTTTAGTATATAAACCATTACACAGCTCATTTTGCTGTAAGCAAAGTTTTTAAAAAAAATCCTATTTAACTCTATATTCTACTTTGACGTAAACTATAAATACTCTTATGCAGCCGGCAAGCATGACTTTCGCATCCCTTAACAAAAAATCCTTCTGGTTTCTGGATATAAACAGTAGTATCAAGTTTTCCATATAAATAGGCTGCTTTTACATCTATGTGAACATGGTTCCAGTCTAAAATACATACTAACAAAACAAATAAAAATTTTATTACTTCAAAATTCACAAGTGGTGCAAAAACATCAGTAAAATCAACACCAGGTCTTTGCTTAAAACCTTGTGCGACTAGTCTCGATTTGTATTTCCTCGCGTTATTTTTCTCATCATGCTTAATGCTATATACCCACCTACTAAAACTTTCATTTTAGAATTTGGCTCGACTAGATCACAGAAATTTCAACTCTGCATCGTTTCAATTTCCTCCGACATAGCTTCATTCCTTTTAGTTTTATCTGGAGAATTTTGAGTTTCTGCATACGTTTTTGGAAATTCGGACATGTATATCTCATGTTGAAAAATATCATCTATACAGTTCTCTTCATCTAGAGCGTCCGAAGTAGTTTCTTCTTCACTATCTGATTTTTGTTCAAAACGCGTATTTACTGCTGTTGGTTTAAATTAAACTGATCTGAGTGAAATGCTATTTCTTTTCTCCACAATATCTTTTAGCATCGTTTAATGATCTAAGTCGTTCTTTACTAGGTGGGTAAAAGCATACATCTACTATCTTGCTTTTATTTCTAGGTTTTTCTAATCTTTCTCAAGTCGAAATATCTAACAAGGTCAAATTTCTCAGTAAATAAGTTTTATCATCCTGTAACTTCGTATAACTTTCGTCTTTGAAAGTTTGATCCTATTGATACAAGCTGCTTCTTCACATTTTTTGTTGTGAGCGAGACTGGTTCAAAAACTTCAGAGAACTTTCCCCTACCAAGCATTACTGGCTTATAAAGACACATGAGAAGTTAAAGGGGTAGGTGATATTAATTTTTGTATTAAAGATATTAAAGGTAATGTGCATATAACTTTAAAAGAGGTTTTATATGTTCCCAACATGAGAAGAAATTTAAGTAGTGGAGCAAAAGTGGATCTTACCGGTTTAAAAATTAATTTGTGTAATGATGTTATGCGTGTATATCACTTTAATAAGAATATTTCTTTTCTGTATTTCGGCAAGAAATGTATATAGTATATGATTATCCTTTATTATAAATATAATGTAATGCACGGACTATAAACTAAATGTAATGCACGGACTATACACTGAATGTAATGCACGGACTATACACTAAATGTAATGCATATTAGTGTAGATTTCAAAGTAATACATAGACGATTATGCCATGTTAATGTTCCTATGATTAAGGATATGAGTAAAAATCATTTAGTTAAAAGGTTAGAACATGTAAATGTCAGCACGAAATATGAGCCTTGTATCGCTTGTAATCAGGTAAAGAAACTAGAGCTTCTCTAAAGAATTTTGTTTATAAACGGGTAACAAAATCGGTTTTGGAAAAGGTGAACATGGACTTATGGGGACCGGCACCTGTAAATTCTTTGGGAGGCAGTAAATATTTTTTATCGATAACTGATGATTTCTCTAGGAAAGTAGATGTAGTTACTCTTAAGAATAAAATTGAAGTATTTACCGTTTTAATTAAATAGTTATCTATGGTAGAAAGAGAATTGGATTTGAAACTTAAAAGTTTTAGGACAGATAACGGCCATGGAGTTCTGCCATAAATAATTTGAAAATTTTTTAAGAGAGCTTGGTTTTAAATTAAACGAGCAACCATTTTTACACTGGAATTAAATGGGTCCTCGGAACGTTTTAATAGATCTAGTATAGATGCAGTCAGAACTTTGCTACAGGATAGTGGATTACAATAAAGATTTTAGGCGGAAGCACTCCAGAATTAGGTGTATACTAAGAACCGATGTATTTACAAACTAACAGAAGGAAAATCTCCTACTGAAATATGGTCGGTCATAAATCTTCCATTAAGCATTGTCGTATACTTGGTTCATTAGCTCATGTGTATATTCCAGAAGTTAATAAGATTAAATTGCTACCCAAAGCTAAGATTGGAATATTTATGGAATATTATTGAGCAACATATTTGATGATTCTTGTTGTCAAGAATTAAGGACTATTTACGCTAGCATGAACTGAGTCCTGTGCTGAGCTGCCAGTCTGTATTAAGTCGAGTATTGCATTGAGAGTTACGTTCAAGCGAGTAGACATTGTAGAATAATAGACATTATAGAATAATAGACAGTGGAGAATAATAGACAGTGGAGAATAATAGACAGTAGAGAATAATAGACAGTAGAGAATAATAGACATTGTAGAATAATAGAAAGTGGAGAATAATAGACATTGTAGAATAATAGACAGTGGAGAATAATAGATATTGTAGAATAATATGCAGTGGAGAATAATAGACATATGTCTGTTGTCCACCCAAGCTCTCACTGAGAGCTTTGTGCTGTTATGATTATATATTACCGACTTCCTATTGTGTATAGTAAGACCTTTTCTTGTGAACTCTTCGGCTATGTTTTGTGGCCTGTGCGTTCATATTGAATAAACATATCTGTTTGCTATTGAAGGACGGGATAGCCAGATTGGTACGGCGTTGGATTTGCGTCTCTTGGGTTGCGAGTTCGAACCCCGCCGGCTGATGAGTGTAGTGGCTGGGGCGTGTATAAATCTGTCGTGGTCACAAAGTCCACCATGTCGAGAGTAATACCACTGAGGGTATTGGGTTAGGGGTTATCGTTCCCTGATTCAGGTCTAAATTACGATGAGTGAATGAAATGTATGAATGACATTTTGACATTTTGACCCCGTAAAAAGGGTTGAGACGTTTGTGTAACTAAGTCGTACTCTTGCGCCTAGATGACATTACTGGAAAACAAGCGACGCACCCTTGGCTTAAAATGACTGACTTCTAAAGTCAGTAGACTTGTATATGACAAGCGTCATTAGAAACAACGACAACATTTGCTATTGAGCCTATTGGATTGCTTCACCGTATGCCTATTACACAGCACCCTTTGATTTAACGGAACATGGATAGTGAATTTTCCATAAGAGTATTGTTTGCCATGTGCATAGAAAAGATTTAAATCAAGGTTAATCACTATATGCCCAAAGTATTAGGAATATCATTCTTTCAAATTTCGATTTTGCAGCCTAGCATTAATAACGAGCCATTGCATTAGTATTACTAATGAGAAGCTGTAACCTTGCAGATGACACTATAAACCAGTTTTTCTACTAAAACTGTTTGCTCTTCTTTTAAAACATTAAACCAAATTCAGTTTTACTAGTTATACGAAAGTAAGAGAACTTGTTGAATTGGAACATGGCATGGTTGTTGTTGTAAAAGATACAGGCGAAATTACTTTCTAATACCCACTACTTTATTCAGTTTTTCTCGCACTCAGTGGTTCAAGTCTTAAAAGACTTAGCAAACGGAAAAAAGCTTCAACAGAAATAGAAAACCACAAGTTGGACAAATATATAGTACAAAACGTAAGATTCAAGTTGCATAAAATGGCTTATAACAAATGTTCACAAACTATTTGCATAGATTCTATAAAAAGGGCTTTCATATTATATTGAATTTAAAAGCATCTAGAGATTATTCGATTTAACTAGAAAACGAAATGAGTAACTATTGAGAAATAAAGATCACGGGCATTGGATATTTATGATTGGAAAAGATTTATTTGTCTTACATTCCTAGATCTCTTCTATGTTAATGGTACAGTCCGTGTTTAATGCATTTAAGAGATGAAGAGATAAGATTTGTTCAGAGTTCGGATCTAAGTACCATTACCTAAGTACCAGCAGGAATTAAGTTGTGCCATTTTACTCGCAAGGATTAATGTTTCTTTTTAATGATTTCAGAAACTGTCTAGAGATCCTGTCTGCAAGAAATATCTGTTTTCATTATAGCTAAAGAAAATTCTACGCGATTTGTTTTGAGTAACTGATTAATTTAAATAATTTGATCACTCAGTACATAATACGTATATTTTTATCTAAAATTTCATCTTACTGTTCTGATTATAATGGAATTTTGCTTTCAAAACAATAAAATATTTAACTTTAGAATTATTGATCAATCCCTTATTACTTGAAAAAGATAAATAGGAATGAAAACAATTTTGGATCCAACATCATATAAAATACATCAGGGACAAACTAACTGTATTAAACTGATTAAAAATACATGATGTTATATCCTATACTTTTCTAAAAATATTAAGGAAGATTCCAATCTGCATTCCACTTAATATATAGCTGAAAATAAGACTAAACGGATACAAACGAAAATTTAAATTGAGTATTAACCCAGTAACGATTGGATGGATCGTAGACACTTGTGCGCATTTACATTAATTAAAGGGATTTTTTTAAATGAGTATTTATTCTTTTGAATTACTAATTAAAATAAATAAATTTTTTCTTACTTTTTTCCACTGTATTACATCATATAAGCCCATGTACCTGAAGATTATTTTACACAATATTTCTTCTGTTTTCATACATATTTTATTGCTTTATCTCATACAAGCCCAGTGCATCATTTAATGGTGAAATGTATTTATATAATTCCCGCCTGATAGAACCAGAAACAGGATATCGATATTCTGCAAAGAAGACAATGCAAAATTATTTAGTGCTAATTGTAGAATCATGTTTCAAAATAAGTAAAAACTGCTAGAAATGGCATGACAAAGTCGAATAAATGTCCTTGATATATAAGTTTCTTATCAGAGCTATAATTAAGCTAAATTATTTAATAGTAGGCATTAAACTGCTCATTTGGATAATGTGCTTAATGTTATTATAATTATCTTTGATTGATAATTATATTTTATTCATTTTTTGTTTGTTCTTGTGTATGAAAAATTCAAATAATTACCTTTAATGGATTTAATGTTTGCATTTGTTTATATAAGGCTGCAATTAAATTTTTCTACTCCTCTAAAATATGCTATTTATTTATCATCCAAATATAACTATTCTTATTTTAAGTTACTAAGAAAATGACTTCTAATTCTTCCACAATACATAGAAAAAAACAAGAACATTTAAATTTAATTTTATTGAAAACCATTTCAACTGTTTGATTCGTAGAAAATTAAAATAAATCAGCGATATGTATAAAACTCTTAAAGCAAACTATCTTCTTCAAAAGTCTTCTCCTTTAAGCATGCATCGCTTCCAAAGTGCCGTATAATGCATTGAAGGCTATTACGAAACTTCTTGCGTCCTGTAGGCTATGTGGCCCTCAGAAAAGATTCACAATAAAGTTTATTACAATAGACAATAGAGGAAACACAAATATGGTTGCAATATTAGGTGACAGCTTCTAAAAATTATGAAATAAACTCTTATATGTGCCCAAATATTCAACAGTCTGATTCACATATACGCGAATATTTCTACGATAATATAGAATTTGTACTCGACGAGAAGATGGCATTTAGAAGCGGCAAGCCTGTACTTTAAAGTATCTCTATCTCACCTTTTTTACGACCTTTTCGTCTCTACAGCGCCATCCCTAACCAACTTGATGCTGTTCCTTTTTAGCAATATTTTATCACTGTATAATACATACCCCTTAATTTATGGAAATATTAAAAATTGAAATATTGATATTTTTTTATTTTAATCTCATCAATGTAAAATAGAAAAAATGATTATTTTTTTTTTTAAAATTCATAAATAACTATCATACTTTGCATTCCACATACAGATCGTAGTCTCAATCGAAATTATCAACTGCATGCTATTTTCTTTAACATTATCAAGACCTGGGCATCAAAATTTATCTTTCACAGTTTAATCACATATTCCTCTTTCTGAACATTGTAAGCCATGTTGAAATGGCATCTCAGATAGGATGTGCTGCCCTGAACTTAGCAAACTGTCTATATGAATTAAGCCTAATATGTATCCAAACAACAGAATTATGATAATATATTTGTATAATCCAAAGTATATCTTTGGCCCCGAGACTTTGAAAGAACCTTCACTCGTGAAAAGTATGACTAATTAATTTGAATATGAATAGTTGATACAGAAAGCCTTGGAAATATGGACACATTATAGAACGTGATCCTATAAATCCGCCTATACAGCGTCTCATGTCTCACTGATGATGTTCAAAACTCTAGACGACTCGTATTTACGAATTTAGTTAACTTTGAAATTGTGCTCAAGCATTTAGATAGAGGAGTCATATGTGTTTGAATGAAGACTCAAGCATTATAATAGTTGTGTCTGTACATGGTATTGTTCATAGGTGTTTAAGACAAAACATTTTTTTTTCTCTTTCTTTTTGCTATAACACAATAAAGCTTTATCAAAACAAATGTGACACCTTCACTAGAACCAGAAACACATTTATTCCTATTAATCATCTACTTATGACAAATTTTAAATTGATTTTTCAATGATTTCTGTAAGATAGGGAATATTTCTAATTACTTTTTGAAGGAAAAAATTCAGAAAATCATAAGAATGGCATTTGAAGAAAAAATTATATATTGATTAAATTAGAGGCAATGCTTCCCCTTCATCTCGTCTGTATATACAATGCGCGTTTTGTGTATCATAATGTTGGAATGCCGCGATATATTTTGGATGCCTTTTTAACGGCTGTCCAAGTCAAAATTTGTTATAAATCCATAATTTAAGACATAAAACTGCAGTAAATTGCCTTTTAGCCTTTTTTTTAGTAAATTGCCTTTTTTATTCTAGAATTTTTAAACTATCTTATTTACATACAAACGAATATGCAGAAAGATGGAAGATAAATTTTTCTACGTAATCAGCTCATAATTTGATATAGATATAAACTATAATGATAAAATCATTAGTCAAATTGCATCGATCTAATTTGTTGTATTTTTGAAAAATCGAATACATACATAAAAGTATAATCAATTCTCTTGTTGACAGATTTTCACCAGAGAAATTTAAAAATTTGATACAAGACAGCACATCAAATATCATATATAAAGCTAATTATAGATCTAAACTATTTAGTTCATCAACAATAAGACAACGTAATTCTAAAATGGTTTTATACTTTTTTTTTTTTTTTTTTGGATATAAAGGAAATATAACATGAATATTTATAAAAATCTGGAGAACGAATCTATTTACCATTGTCAGATATTTGTATACATCATTGCGAAGAAGAAAAAAAAATCAAAAGTCATTGAAAGAATAATTTATATTCTAAGTAATAAAATCCAGTTTTTAATGCCATTGTATAACAATGCTTTTGTTATTAAGTGATCGAAATTCTTTTAGAAATGTATTTTAAGAAATCTGACATAAACTTAAGTTACATTTATAAAAGCCTATATTTTAAAGTACATGAGAGTAAATTTTGTGTTTTAACAAATTTCTAATAATGTACAAAAATATCAAATTATATGTATATATTATAATAACATAACATTAAAGGCAGGAAATGTTGTTGAAAAATCTTTATTTTAAAACAAATATACATTCTAAAAATTCAATAAGATATTTTTACATTTCGCCTCTTAGGGCATTAAATCCGATCTATATGTGTTTAAACCAAAAGAGATGTTTTCCCCTTATCTTCCATTTTCTATTTTCAAGACATTCAGGATTGTCTCTCGGGACCCTCTTTTTTTCCCTTAAAATCATGTGGAGAAGAAAGAAAATGAATACCCGAATCTCACAATGGAAATGCAAAGAAAAATATGTTCAGATGAAACAATGTTAACGAGAAAAATAAAAGCTTTCATTCTTCCTTCAATTGTTTATTTAGAAATTTCTTTGGAATTTTGAGCTGTGCTAAAAAATTTCAAAGAAATATTTCTCCATGTTTCATTTCGGTAATCTTCACATGTTTCTTCAAAGCAATTGTGAGAAGCAGGAAACAAAGATTTTGAAATAAAAAGTGAGAATGGAAATATTGATGGAGAATATTGGTATTTAATAACAATATCTTCAAAGTATTTTCTCTGTTTTATTTATTATTAAGAAAATGCATTCCTAAATTGATGAAGCAATAAAAATTCAATTTATTTGAAATTCTTAAATGATTCCAAGCAAAAAGGATGTTATTTTCACAGCAGCAAATTTATTTAGAATATATCTTAAAGAAAATTTCTATAATCAATTGAAAACTTGATACATGAATGGAGAAAAAAAATATTGTCACTTGAAGTATATGACTAGGACTTTTGTTTAATATGTTTAGATTCCACCTTGAGATACTTATCATAACAAGACAATATCTTTTGCATGATGATGGCAAATGATGGCAAAAGCGATGATGGCAAAATGATGGTAGAAGCGATGCTAACTAACTGGTAAAAGCTTCTTTTAAAAATCATTATATTGATGACTCTTGTAAAATTAAGAAAGTTTCAGTGTTATCAAAAATCACGCAAATAAAAGAGGCGAGATCTAGACAGTAATCTGGAAGATAGAGTATTTTCAAGGCAATATTTATAACAGCTTCCTATAATACCATTTACTAAGAATCCGATAAGTATATCGATTTTATTATATCATTCTACGCTAGTGCCTTTCCTAACTTTCCACTTTCTTGCCGATTGTTAAAGTAGCATATACGCTTTTGTAATTACAGCATATTAGCGTCGTAAATTGCTAATTAACATTACTTCTGGTCCATTCGTTTAATAAAAGCCTTAAGCAATTATTAGAATTTGGCTTGAAAGATTCTTAGATTACTTTTTAATAAGATAAAAGTCTTTCAAAATCTATACATTAACTAAGCTATATAAATACGTTTCATTATCTGAATCTCCTAATTCTTCTTTAACATCTTCATCCTTTTTTTAGACCAAATTAACTATCAAAACTTACGAAATCTTTTTATTTTTTTACTCATAAGTCAAAAGAGAAAAAATGGCCCTCACTCAAGCATGGCGTAGTCAGTAAGAACAACTTGGATATGCCATGATTCATACAAAAAAAAGTAAACAAAAAAATAAGCTAGAAAAATGTTCGAAATTCGCTCTTTCCACATGAAATGAATAGAACATGACCTTAGAGATAGCTACTGCAGTACCTATCCAACTTGGATTTTGAGATAAACTACAGACGATTTTTTTTTCCTTTAGCTTGGAGTATCGAAACATTCTGCACGAATATTCTTGTGAGAAAATAAATATGTGTATTTCAATTATGCATGTTTCTTAATGTATTTAGTTTATGTTTCTTCTTAAATATGTATGTATCTTAATATATTTAGTTTATGTTTCTTCTTAAATATATATGTTTTGGAGATATTTCTCGGTGCATGAAATATAATTTAAAACCAATTCTAAAAGCCTTTCAAACAGATGAAAAATGCCACAATAAACTTTTAATGCATATTTATTCCATATTTTTATGTTCATAATATATATATATATATATGTGTGTGTGTGTGTGTGTGTGTGTGTGTGTGTGTGTGTGTAATGATATTTTAAAGTCTTAATTTGATCCAAATTAATTTCCAAAACTTTACCTTAATTTAGCCCTTCCTAACTTCATTCTAAAATATTCTCTTATTTCGTGATCCAATTCCACTTTTGGTTTAATTAATCCCTCTGTAAAAACAATGCACCATCAGAACTACGTTTCACATGAGAGTGATACTGCGGTACCCTTGAGAATTGTCAAAGGTCATTTCCACGGCGCGTGGCCGGAAATCCTATGTTATATAAGGCTAGTGATCATTCTGTTCGGCTCTTTCCGCTCTTCTTACTTCTGCTTTGCGCCACGCTGCGTTTTCTTGTATATAATCATGCCTGACATTTGGAATATAATAAAACGAAATTAAAAATACCAAGTCTCTTCACTGCTTCGAACCTACCATTCTACTTCAACCAAAATATGTTACTTATATATATATATATATATATATATATATATATATATATATATTTATTTTTCTTCCAAAATTTTATAAATTGATAATTCCAATAAGAAAATTGCACAGATGTTGTTTGTCTGGGAAAAATAAGATATCGACGGTGTATTACAAATATTAATTACTTTTTGCTTTGTAGATATTTAAACTTTTCACTTTTCAAAATTATTTTCCTCTGCTTATTTTAACAATATGGAAAGAAATTAATTGTATAGTTATTAGAAATAATTTGAAAAAAATAATTGCTTACCAAATAAATATTTCAAACGAATTTCAAAAACATTTTCCACTTCTTGGTATATTTTTGAATGTCTAAATATATATGTTTTTCACTTACTTAAATGCAGATTGAAGAACGCTTACCGCAAAGATTTTGTGAAAGGAATCCCAACCACTAAACACTTGTTCAGCTATAACACAGATTATGCAAATCAGCCTCCTAATAAAAATCTGTGTATAAGGGATAAAAAATAAATTAATTCCTGACCTTTAAATTAAGGTCAAGAGCATGATTCACTTTTCCCATGTCGCTATATCATGCTGTAAGTAGCAAATAAAATAAGGTATAATTTTTAAAGCTATTTGAGGGTTTCCGCAATCATAATTGTCATCAAGTAGTGTAAAAAATACCGAAAAATCTTTATTTTTTGGAATTTTAAAATTCATGTCTGTCTATATATTCGAAATCTAATCTTGAATTTCTTAAGATAGTAATTTTATTTATCAAAATTCATTCATACATTCCCTTACCCTATTCCCACTAAAGTTGACAAAATATTAAGAAAAAAAACGTGTATGCATATTTTTAGCTTCTTATAATACTAACAATGTTCAGACATCCTTCTATGAATGACTGCAGCAATGTTAAAAGCACATGAAAAATTATTTAAGGTTAAGAAAATATGAAAATTATTGTCATGTTAAAATAATATAATACTAATGAATTAAATTCTGTTAAAAATATTAGAACGAACGACAAATATACATAAAACAGCAAAAGCGACGATACTTTCAAATAGACATTTCACATAATCAAGCTAATTTTTATTTCTGATAAATTCTCGTCACGGATTCTTTTTTCTTCACCAGATAATGTTTGTATATCTAATTTATAAAAAGAAGCCTAGAATTACGGATTTGTTAAGAACATTGTTGTTCGAGGTTGAAAACTTACGATACGGGTTGCATTTTAGATTTCCAGGACCCTTAAATAAATAAAAATGTTCTATATAAATAAAAAGATTGATTTTACATTTTGGTGAGCTTTGACTCAATGAGAACAATCCAGATATCCATTTAAGATTAATTCTTTCTATTAGAGAAATTTTTTTTTACTATCCTTGAACAATCAAAAACATTCGCTGTGAGATCGAAATGAAAAATCAACGTTTAGAGCAGTTGAAATATTTCATATAATTAAATAGACAACTCATCATATTCCAAGATTACATATATTGTTGCAACAACCTTTGATTTGTTCAAATTTTGGATCCAATCGAAAAACTAGAGAAAGAACAACTCCAGAATGCATAACATAGAAAAACACACCCATTGCTTTTGTTGGATCATTTACAAAATAACAATATCATAAAACTTGGACACTTATAAAAAGAAGTTAGTCTGAAGGAGGTAAAATGATTAAGAAGATTCTGCACAGCTGGAAGAGAAAAAATTGCTAGACTAAACTGATTGAAATTTGATAATAAATCATTCAGAGTGGTCTTCCCGAAAGTTTATAGCATAATCTCTAGAAATCCCTTACCCCCACATAAAACGGTGAACTTTTTGTAAGAAAGTTTGCATTGGTGAAATATAGATGCAAAATATAAATAATTTTTTTAGGAAGTCAAAAAATAATTAAATCCATTTTTATGAATCATTGCTTTTACAGACCGACACATGGTCAATCGTGCGACAGATTTGATTCAAAATTTAATAAGTATTTATATATTAGGAGCTAATAAGTGTGCATAATTTCATTTACTATTTCTTTGCATTTTGCTTTACACAAACAGCAAGATAAACAAACTTCGTTTAAATTAATATTGATTAAAAATTAAAATAAGTTTGCATATTTGTTCTTAATTCCAATTACCGAATTTTTGCTGTATAACTCTAAGTGCTTTTGAGTTAACAGACAGACAGACATAATGCTTAAAATGCATTTTCCGACACAGGGAGATTTAAAAAGTGACGATTCACCAAAGGTTTGAATTTGAATTTTTTGACGATTACAATACTTTCACTATATTTCGTATACGAAAATGTGAAAAGAATTTCAAATACGAAATATTTTCTTAAAAAACAATATATTAATGCATTTATTCTCTGAATTTTCAAACAAATATTTGAAAATAAAATAATCCTGATTCATTTCCAACTTCACTTTTCTGGAAACAAAAATTTATCGTTTTCAGTGTTAGTATTTTATCTTTTAGTTCCAAAATGAGGTTAAAATAATATAAATACTTAGAATTTAAACAAGAATAGGAAGTTTTTCTGGAAAAATTCTTAGTTAAGAAACATGAGAATAAATTGCTTATGTGCAGAGTATTAATAAATAAATTGATATTTAGATTTTGATTTTTAAAATAAAATAAACGTTGTCTGGATGTTGAAATAAAATATAGAAATTCTCTTCAATATAAAACATGCATTATTTATTTCCTTCTACAGCATATATAAATATAATTTTGAGTAATAACTTGAAATAAATGGCATTAAAATATCTTTTATATATTATAACTTAAAATTATTTATCATTTTCCTTTGCTATAACAACTTCGAAAAAAAAAGAGTTTACAATTTATGTGTCTGAAATAAGTAATTTCCATCATAATGTAGAATTCAGATATGAAGAGAAAATTTAGCCTTCACTCTTCAGAATTTTAAGAGTGTTTTTGGTTCCATTGTCTTTGTCTTTCATATAAAAATGACTCTTTTTGATTTTGAGATATTTTTAAAAGTTTTAAATATCACAGACATAACTTCATCGATCGATCAACAAGGGTTTTTAAACAATAAATTATAATAATTATTAAAGTAGTGTTATTTAAGAGTCTTGCATATGTTTTGTTCATTTTGTGCATGGGTCTTTCTTATAAAAACCAACCACATGACATCATTGTTTAATTATAAGTATAACTTGCTTTTTTACACATCATCTAAATTTCGCGACATTGTGATTTCACTTTTTTATTCATTTTACAAATTTCCGAGATTACAAAATAGAAACTTAATCTTTCAACAATGGAGGAAGATCACAGGATCAAATATTCGATGAAACTGTGAAACCAATTTGAATTTAAACGCGACAGTATAATCAATTGCAAGGAACTAGACCATAAAAATGTCAATATTTAGAAAAAAATTGCAAAATTTTAAATTGATATCATTAATTTTTTTATTTATTTATTTTGAGACGTTGTAAAATTTACTATTGCGATTTTAAATTTTCAAATTTTATTTAATTATTTTCAAATTTTATTACTAAATTTTATTTTAAAAATTAATTTTATTAAAAATTAAATTTTATTATTATTTATATTATTAATATTTATTTTATTATTCGATTATCAAATTTTAAAATTTTCCTCAGAAAAATGGCAAATTTCAGCTTAATCTTAATTAATTAAATTCTAATTTATTAAAAAATAATTCCGATTGGAATGCTTCCAGCCACCAAAGCTTATATGTAGGAATTTGATAGCTGCAAAAAATAAAAATGGTCTGGTCTATATAGCGCATGCTGTCAAACATATAGGCAGACAAACACACATTATCTTCATTATTAGTACAGATAATATAGAATATAATAAACATTCGAAACACATGTATTACAATACTTCCTATCAATGAAATCTCTATTTTCTAAATGCTTTTAACAAATCGGTAAGCATGGATATTCCTGATTTGTAGGACAGATTAGAAGCAATTTCTCAGACAAATTTATTTTCTGGTTAATAAGAATCTGTTCTAGTTGGAATTATTTTTATACTGCTTCGTGACCATTTTAAAAAGCCTCAAAATAAAGATATATTTATTCTGATAAAATATCTCCTGATTGTAAAAAAGTACAGGCAGACAAAGCAATACAATTATTACAATGACCACCCGAATTATTGATTCATGTTTAAAAAGCATGATGAAGTTTTTGAGTATTCAGTCAGTTTAAGTTCTAGTCAACATCTTTCATACACAAAACATTAAAAAATCCGTTTGCTAACTCATTATTCTGATATTTTTCCAAAATTTGTTGACTGGATAAGAATTTTTATTTCAAAGAAGGAAAAAAGGTTATATGTTTTCGAAATTTTAATACTTTTCTCAGTAAAATCAGTTTTTTTATCTAATTTCGTGGGAAAATTGTACAATTTTTTCATCTTATGTGTTTCTGGAATTTTGACTCAATTCTTCGTCCAGAACTGAAAGAAAATATTATAATAAACTAAAATTAAACAAAGTATCATATAAATTGTCATACTTCAACAAAAATTCTGTTTTATGTATCCATATGAAAAGGCAAAGTATCCTCTAACATAAAGTGGGATAATATTGGTATAAATTTCATCAAACAATTATAATAGGCAAAAAGCTCTTTTATCCAGTTCTTTTTCTTCTCAATATCAGTACCTCAAAATGCTTACTTGATTTTAGTAAAGGCATTTGAGAAAAAAAAAAATGTATCGAATTTCATCTGTATTAACTTCATGAAAAAAATATATTCAGAAGATAAGAGACAAAATATTTGTATTCACAAAAGGTATTCCAGAGGGAGTTTCATCTGCATTCTTTCATCATACAGATATACATCATTAAATCTCTGAAGGGCAGTCAAAATCCAAAACAATTTTTTCGAGATTCTAAATGGAGTTTTCAATTCCCAAAGTACCAGTTTAAAACGCAGTTGCATTTTTTAAATGGATGTATTTTTTTAATGAAGAGTTGGCGAGAAACTAAAGAAGTCTCTTTTAAGACATCTTTGTGTTTCATAATTTTTTCCAGCTCTTAAGAAGAGTCCTATTTCTACAGGAATAAAATAAAATCAGGGCAGGAAGTCCATATATATTTTAAAAACGTAAAAAATGATCCGAATGGTAAATTATATATGGAATAAGCGTATCGTGCTTATATTTTTCTTTAGAACAAAAAAGTACACTACAAAAATAATCTCAGCGTGGGAAAGATTAGGATTGAAATGGTGCGTTTTGAAAAAGTTTTTTATCTATAATAGACATACCTTCTTTAGAGAAGCCTTTTTGTTCTGCATCAACGACTCTTTTTTTTTTTTTTACACAGTTTGATTATAGAAAAATTTTAAATCTGAGAAAAACACGTTCAGGTAAAGTATTTGGAAACGAATATTGTTGAAGTTATTTTCTTGAATTTAAAATGTACTTATGAAAAGAGAAAAAAAGTTTATAATTTATGTAAATGAATAACATACTTATGTGGGCCCTATTTTTCCAAATTAATTTTTAATTAGCCAGTCTTAAGGCACTTTTTGAGAAAATTAATTTAGTAGTTGGCAAGTCTTAGTTACAACAAGGATCATAATTTACACAATTACTCTGGAAAATAAAGGGTAACTGGATATATGTATTTTGATTTCTAATCACAGCAACAAGCTGACTGAAAAAATTATATAAGGTATAATGTGAAATTACTGTTTATTTCTGCAGAATTTATTGTACTGCCCTTTCCTGTCTTTTCGAAAAAAAACTTTTTCTTTTACTGTTTTCGATAAAATTATATTCTATTTCATATAATATAACATATATAATCTTTCATCGCTGTTTAACACTTTCAATTTATTTATTATTTATTTATTTTTATTTATTTATTTGCTCTGTAAGTGCGTGTAAGTGTAAAGCATGATTTGAATAACAACTAACAAATTAAAACAGAAAAAGCTTATTATTAAATAACTAGTGTAACTATATTATTTATACAATTAAAGCTATTTCTAAGAGTGAATACAGTAGTAAAGACAAATAAACTGTTAATTAAAGAAACTAATAAGAATAGGAACTTTTCTGAGAGAATTGATTAAACTCCAAACGATTGATAGAATAATGTATTTTATGGATTGTATGTTGGAAATGTCCAGAATGCATTCGCAGTTTTTCTTTAAGATGTTTCTAAAATAATTTCATCTGTAAATAAACTAAATAAACGTAAGGTGGATAAGGTTCCCTGCTAATCATTTTTATACTGATTGGTATTTTGTATGATAAGTATGTTTAATTTACCGGATATTGTTAGTGCTTAATTTGCCTGAGATAGATTAATTCAATACTTTTTTTCAACATTTGTGCATCAAAATTAAATCTTTGATATACTCATTATTTTTCATTACTCAATTTTAATTTTATCTTCTTAAACTATAAAAAGGTTATTTCAAATCTTTTCTGTTTAATTTAAAATATTTTTTCAAGAGTATGTTAAGTCTAATTTCTAAGAAATCTTTACTTGTATATATTGCAATTTAAACATAGCTTATTTATAAATATAGATTAGTTATTTTTTGAGTTATCAACACAAATAGTTTTTTTTTTCGTTTTATTTAAATGATAAAGGGTGATCAAGGAATAACAGGAGGTGTTCGGAGCACTGTAACGTTTTATATAACGAAATATAACAAAATTTGGCCACCATACACATTAAAGTATGCGATTTCAATTTTTAAGATTCATTAATTTTCTTTCTGCAATAATTCTATACTATCCTTAATATCTCAAGCAATTTCCTATATACCTATTCAATATTTACAGCAGACCTTATTGTAATATTTACAGCAGACCTTAAAGCACTTTATTTTGTAGTATATTTTTTATATAATTTTTGTAAATATTAGATTCATTTGATTTTTATTATATGATAATGCACTGCTTGAAAAATACGATAGTTAATTTTTAAAGTTCAAGATACCTTTCAACTTTTAAGTGAACTCGAAAAATATGGTTTTCTATGTACTAGCCAATTGATAAAAAATACTAAAGTGCTCACGAATCAAAAAGTATATGATTTTTTTTCCAATTTGCAAGACTTACATTAGTTTGAAGACAACAATGTGTCGATTCATCTATGATTATCTAAAAAAAATGAATCGGGTGAATATAAAGTATTAAAAATTCACTGGAAAAGCGTCATGTCTGCTATTCATCATCTGCATATACCTAAATTAACTTTGAATATTTCATGTTAATTAGCAGCTTAAATTTTCAAAATTCCATCCTCACGTTTATTAGTATAAAATTTGGTATATTTTTCATGCATTATTTAATAGACCATAGTTCTGACATTTACTACAATTATTGGCTTTCTATCTTAATTAGCAATTATTTAAAAAATTCAATCAGAAACTGATTTTACATTAAACATGTCAGATATTAATTTGAATCCCCTTATTACATCCCCTAATTTAGGAATTAGCAACGCTGATTTAGAAATTGTATTAAAAATTAAAAAGTTATTTTTTAAAATTATTTTATACATAGTTTTATTAGAGTAAAAAAAACAACATTATTTTTTTGTCAAAAATTAAATAGCTTTTTTAAAGAATTAAGATGCAATGCTATCGCATGGAAAAAAATCTTTTTTGTTTAAATTAAATATATTTTTAAGAAGAATGAATTACAGATTCTTTGAAATTAAAAATCCGATTCTTTGGAATTAAAAAATAATCTTAATTTTTATGTGCAACTTATAACAAATGAACCCAGGAAAAAATTATTCTAGAGTTCTTAGTTTTCTAATTTATGATTTTCATTAATTCAAAATAAAAGTAAAATTTCAAAAAAAAATCCTTAATGGATTTTCATTAATTAAAAATTTGTCATCTTTTAAAGTGCATTTTTTGCATGTATGTGTATTTTTTTTATCAAGGTTAACATTATTTTAAAAAAAAATGGAGAAAGAAATTTTACAAATGCTTTTAATTAAATTATAATTAAAAAGAAAAAAAATAAAACAAAGAAACAAAAATACTATTCGTGGTTTGTACCAAGTCATTTAAATTTTCTTATGTCTCTATTTTCTGAATAGTGTTTCATTTTTTCCTTGCAAAACAAAACGATTTGATGTATTATATATATTAATTTAAATGTGTAATATTATTTCCCTGTGCAGTTTATCGCATAGTTCAAGAAGACAGACTTACACAAATCCTTAATAGATTTGAATGGACTTTGACAAAAATATCTGCGCTTATTCAACTACTTAGCAAAGGATTTGGGAAACAAAAATGAAGATTTCAGAAAATTACATCGAAATAGTTCTGTTAGGATCAGATACCCAGAGAAACTCTGGAAAATTATATGTCGTGTCTAAGAGACTATATATGTGGAAGGCACTCGTAATGACATCGATTCTTTCTTTTGAGTATTAATCGCAAAGCGAGCTGCATGGTGTTTATTGATTTTGTTCTGCTTGTTTTTATCGTTGTTTGTGTATGGCTCTGATATATTTTTATGTTTATGTTTAATTTTTTCTTATGAAATAAAGCGTCATTTCACATTTTTCAACGTTTTTATCCTTTGTTACCGTTCACTCCTCATTCTATTTTTCCGTAAACATATTTAATCATTTAATCTTTACTGAACGCTATATATTTATATTAGGTAAAATAATTGTTTCCGTAGCTATAATATATTAACTGTTCTCATTATAATATTGAAATAATTATTCATTGGATCTAAATCTAATTCTTTTAATTCTAATCTAATTCTTTAATTGAATTCTTCTTCTAAATCTAATTCTTTAATTGAAAATTTGAGCAGCCTAGTTTTTGTTGTTGTTGTTGATTAGAACAAGATTAAAAGATTTCTAGATACCAATTATAATGTTAGCCATTATTTAAATCATAGCCAAATGTCACCAACAAAAAAAGATAAATTCTGCACTTTCATGATCTTCGCTTCTTTATTCCGAAATATTATGATTAAAATTCTACGTTACAAAGCAACACTTTTCTCAGAAATGAAGAGAATGGAAAAATCTTTAAAAGGTAAGTGATACTTACAAAGCCGAGCTATTAATATACATAATTACAAAGATTTTTTTTTTCTGTTTTGCAACATGAGAAATTCCATTAAATTTAATTCGCGAAGAATTCTTTATCAGTAGCCCACGTAATCCAAATAATCTGAAAATAATGAGCTTTTTATGAAGAATGTAAGACAGCCATTAATTAACTGTCATTGTACCATAACTAAATTATCAACAACTCTCTGAATACTAAGGAACTGTTGCTTATATCAGAAAATGATTTAATTTTTTCAGCTTTCATGAATTCTTATTAATTAATTCTTGCTTTCGGAAGGCTACAAATAGTCATTTTTTAATAAGTAAAGGTATTTACATAAGCTAAGACTTTGATTGAAACAAAATAACAAAGGAAATCTATTTTTTATAAGAATAATTTCTTGCTTCTAAAGGTCTTTGTCGTTGAATAATAAAAATTTAATCTTCCTAAATCTTCGTTATTTAAATTTTGGGAGTTTATCAAAAATGATCAAATGCATGCTTTTATAAATGTAACGAAATTTTACGAATCACTGCTTTACTTCATATATATACTCTGTATCTGTGTCTAGAAAATATTGAAAATATTTCACTTGTTTTAATGGGAAGTTAACTAATTGATATGTTAAAATGTTATATATATTGTTGTACGTAAAGTGTTTCTTATTTTTAATTAATTATCAAGAAAACAAATAAAAAAAATGACTTTCTTTATGGGTTTAATTTTGAATATATTTTTCAAATATATTAAGTTGTTAGAATTTAGGAAAATTACAATGTGAAAATTCCAAAATTTGATACCTTTTTATTTTTTTCTATCAAATAATTAATTATGACGAAGCACTTTTCATTTGAGGGTATATAAGTGAAAACAGCTTCGAAAATAGTTTTATTGAAAATATTTCAATGGAGATAAAGAAATGAAAGTTGTATAAACAATTTAAGTGGAATTACATATTTTAAAGAAAAAAAATATTAGGTAAGGACTTTAAATTATTTCTCAGTATTGAAATTTTCTTTTTTATTTTTTTCTATCAAATAATTAATTATGATGAAGCACTTTTCATTTGAGGGTATATAAGTGAAAACAGCTTCGAAAATAGTTTTATTGAAAATATTTCAATGGAGATAAAGAAATGAAACTTTTATAAACAATTTAAGCGAAATTACATATTTTAAAGAAAAAAAATATTAGGTAAGGACTTTAAATTATTTCTCAGTATTGAAATTTTCTTTTTTATTTTTTTCTATCAAATAATTAATTATGATGAAGCACTTTTCATTTGAGGGTATATAAGTGAAAACAGCTTCGAAAATAGTTTTATTGAAAATATTTCAATGGAGATAAAGAAATGAAAGTTGTATAAACAATTAAAGCGAAATTACATATTTTAAAGAAAAAAAATATTAGGTAAGGACTTTAAATTATTTCTCAGTATTGAAATTTTTCTCAGTATAATTTCCGTGACAGAATAAAACGGAAATTCTTATATTTTTTGAATAATAATTTGCCAAAAACTCATAATCAATGAATCATACATTCGAAAAAAAAGTAACAAATATACATGTTTGTATTTGTACTTACTTAAAATTATGCATTTCAAATACATTTTCTTTACTCATTTGCTCGCTCTATTTAAGTTAGTTTTAGATTTTTAGTTATTTGAATTTGTATATTTTACTTAGTGAATATGTATTTATAAATTGGAATGATAGTTCTGACTAGAATAAGGGTTAAATATATCATCATAGGCAGTCAAGATGAACCAAGCGAGTTGTTCCTAGGTAAAAAATCATAGGGATTCTTTAGAAGATGAAAAGTTTTATTTGGGAATAATTAAATTCTTATTGGAATTTTAATTAATTAAAAACTGAGCGAAATTTTTGAGTTCATTCGGGTTTCATCTTGTGATTTAACTAGGTACATAAAAATATAGACAGGAATTCAGCGAAAAGCATAGTGCAAGGAACTGAACAATATAAATCTCTTCGAAATATTATATAGCTCTCAAAATTTGAGTCTTAAAAATATTGTATTAAGGAAACATTTCAAATGGATCAAATCAAATTACTCAAAATTATTAATTAAATTTTTTAGCAGTCATTAATCTAGGTGAAAATGAGTCATCTAAGATGCTTTGTCATTAATGAAAGTAAATTCTGTTTAGCTCAAAATAGTTCTGCATTTATTCATCATAAATTAAGCGATTCAAGATAGCAAAATCAACTATTAATCCCAAATAATTTATATTTAGTACAGAATACTCTTAAATCATTATCATATTTATATATTGAGTGTAATATCATTAAAATTATAGAAACAAATTATTATGTAACTTTTTTATATACTTGACTAAGCTTTCTTTATCAATTATAAAAAGAGATATAAATGTATTAATTTATTTTTAGTTGAAGGAACGCTACTTTGCATCTGGACAACAATCAGTTTGCAAACATAGAAGCTCCTCAATAGACTCTTAATTACCAATCATTATCTTGGTAACAAAGGAGTCGTCTACGGATAGAAACAATTGCTTTCAGAACTTCTCAGCTCTTGAACACAAGATGTCCCCAGAGATCTAAGCTTGCTTTCTCACTTAGAGCGAGCCTTTGTCTCTATTTGTACCTCTCAATCTTTTGTTTCACTCTTCGGAGCTCATTAATTGTAATAGCGCAGTTAATGTATAGAGCAAAATCGGAAGGAAATAAAAACTTGAAAGGAAATTTTAAAAATTACTAAAAATGATTTTTTCACTAAAATATAATTTTTGGTAGATTAAAGGAGAAACATGATTCATAACAAATTGTTGTAAGACAAATCTCTTGTACATTTAATACAACCTTTATATGGTTTTTTTTTTCATATCCTTCAAAATATGTTGTGTACATGCAAGTGTGCTGGAAAGCAGTTAAATTTGTTGTGATCGGATTGCGCCCAAAATTTTTGAAATATATCATTTTGGTGTAAAAACCGCAACAAAAATGTATTTGTCTAATTAGCTGAATGTTTGATGTTCACAAGCATAGGGATCGATGCTATATATATATATACATATAATAATTTTAAAAAAAATATGCAATATGTGTGTGCGTGTGCTGGTGATCTTCAGATTAGATCGTTTGATCTAGCGGTATCACTTTTAGCACATATATACTTCGGATAAAACGAATGCCTATTTTGAAGCTGTATTTTTTGAAAATTTAATTAAAATTTTATTAATTGAAACTTAGAAAAATTTTGTCTTTTCTGAAAAATTTCTGAAAATAAAAATTTCCAAAACTTTTAGACAGTTTTAAATTTAAAAATCATGTTTTTGACGTTCCAGTATAATTTCTGTAAATTTCTTTATTTTAAATTTACTTAACATTAGAAATGTTTTTAAATAAATTGTATGCCAAAGTTTCCATTGTTGCGAATGAAATTCAAACAGTTTTAATTTTTTTTATCAAATATTTAATAGCCTGATTTTTTTACCACTGATGAAAGCTAATATATATATATATATATATATATATATATATATATATATATATATATATATATATATATATATATGTAATTAGTAATAAATATCAAGTTAATAAAGTAAAAAGGAGAAATAGAAACAAAATTAAACCAAAATAAAAATAAAAAGAATCCGGTCTGAAGACATTATCAAGGGTCAACCTCAGGCAAGGATTCAAATCAAGGGATTTTTTCTGTAAGGGGTCTGACTTCTAGTTCACCAATATTAAGGCCTAAGAGATACACCACTTTATACAAAAACAGCACAATAAATCTAAAAAGAATACAATCTCACAATTCAAGCGAAAAATGCTACATAATATAAACTATACAAGAATTCTCACAACCAATTATCAAATCAAAAAGGAAAGAACATACAATTAGCAGGCCATTTTTTTTTCAACAAAAGTGTCCCATCGTGCTAAGTCTTACTTCCAGCTTCATTTTGTTTCTGCTTTCGTCATTCAAGGTAATAAATAATTAGAGGGTCTCAGCGCCATCTATTGAGTTAATATGTAAAGGAAAGTCTATTTTTATTTATGTCAAAAGATTTTTTCTTAGTCAGATCTTTTTTTATTAAAGTATTAATATTGCAGTAGTTTTTGGGAAATCCATTAGTGTTAAATTTTTAATGAGATTATTTGCTGCTTCAATATAAGAAATTTTCTTATTACAAACTATTTTAATGCTGTTAAATTGTTAGAAAATTGTTTTTCAAAATTTTAGAATTTAGATTAGAATGGTAATTTCTAAGTTTAATTATTTTAAAATTGAATTCATCCCTTTTATCTTAGATACCAACTAATGTTTTATCATTAGAAATTTCGATTTTTAAATGCAGAAAAGTAGCTTTAATTTGATTTTTATTTGTTTCAGTTAAAATTAGATCTTTTGGATAAAAATGAACTGAAACTGAAACTGAAAAAAAAAAACAAATCCCAAAATGATTGCAAGCCGTTTTCAAATAACTTTGAATGTAACTAATGTGAAAATGCAGTTCTTCTAATAAAAACCAATTTTTTTGTTTTATGATGAATAATACGTGTCCTCCAGGTTTAAATTTCGTTTCAAAAAATAAAAATGAATAAAATAATTTTATATTTTTCTTAATCAAAATTATTATAAAATTATACAAAATGATATAAAAGCGGCCCATGAAACTGTTCAAATATATAATGCGCTTTATAATATGAAATATTTTTCGTAATAATTTGACAAGCTAGGATTGCATCTGAAGTTCGTAAAATATAAAAGATATTTAAAAAAAAATCATGTTGTTTACGTTGAGGGACATCAAAGATGTTGTCACAATCAATTAATATAACTTTATTATATATATAAGAAATTTGCAGATTACGGAAGAAATTTACAATTTTGGCTTAGGATCTAATAACAAAAGTAAATATTTTCGCCATTTTGAAAGCCATATTAGAAAGTACAAAATCAAGTATTGCAAAGGTTCCTTAACTTCTGTATTGTCAAAAGTATCTGATTAATCTATTTGGCATTAAGAACACAAAAGTAATGTCAATCGGCCCTACTTGACAATCAAGCGCAATAGGAAACATTCGATTTTACAGAACCAGAGATGTCCTTAGAGATTAATGCTTAAGGTTTCATTAGGGGCAATCATTTGTCTAAAGATACACAAATTATTTCCTTGGCCTGAAGTCCGGGACTCATTACTTATAATTACACAATGAACGTGCTACTTAATAGGAGGATTCTGTTTCATCTAAAGGGCCACTGTATAATGTAGAAGGTATTTTTATAAGATGAAGAAAGACAGAAAGAAAGAAAGAAAAAGCTAATTGTAAAGAAATGACCAATTAAGGGAAAAAAGTTCTACTTCATTTCTTGATAATGAGACACGAAGGAAAACGAATCATTACATGGCATAAAGTTTTAAAGTCAGAGTTTATTTTCGTTGTGAACAGCGATGGACGATTGGGAAATCTCTGTTGGTGATAGAAACAGAAGGCAAACTGAACTAAATGATAAGCAAAGCGTTTTTTCCAATTCATAAAACTTTAGGATGATATAATTGTATTTTAGAATACAAAAGACTTTAAAATAGCATTTATTAAGTCGAATAAACTTTGAGAACATATTCACATATGCACTATAGCCTACGGCTACTATTCTGTCTATATCAGCACACAGTACGTAGAAGCATATTTATACTGTCCCAACCATTGGTTGATAGACATATCAATAGCAGTTATTGTATTAACGAAGTTTTACGATTCCGATTAAGGTATAAGCTACGTTCGAGAGGAATATTTGAAAAACAGTGTAAAATGTTAAAGTTTTAAATTTTTACATAAAAAGATTGAAAAAACATCTATGAAACGAAAATATACTAATTACTTGGTAAACGTGCTTTACAAATTGGTGAAAGGGCCTTTTTCTAGCTGAAAACGAGGTATAAAGCAAAAAAAAAAATCTTCTAGTATAGAGATTTATCTAAAGATGTGTTTAACATTTTGCAGAGAGTTAAAGAAATATATCATCTAATTTCTGAACTGAAAACCAAAGTGTATTTCTATCCATTCTTTAAATATTGAGGCTCAATTGATAAATAACTTGAAATTGACAATTTATCGACGATGCTAATTTTTCAAAATACCCCATGCCATCCGGAAAGTTTTTTTTTCTTCCTATTTTTTCAATTTTGATAATGAACAACAAATTGCAACCTTAGAGAAAGCCAGAGAAAAAAATCTGTAGTTATATATTTTAATCTAAATCTAAGATTTTATATTTTAATCTTATATCTAAAGAAGTTTAATTATTATTTAGCATACTTTCTAAAAATGATTTGACAGAAAATCCCCTGATTCATTAACTTTTGGTAGTACAATTGCATCAAAGGCTTTTTATTGCACGAATGTCATATATACAGAATTGAAAACATATATTTCCATAAAGTAATAGTTTTTAAAATACTCTTTACTTAGTATTTAATATGCTTTTTTTTATTTCGATGATTTTCTATTATTTAGTTTTTATTTATTTGAAATGATATGGAATCTTAAAATGATATGGAATCTTTTCTCTGGCACTCTATTAGATGGAGCTGCTAGGGTGGAATCAAAACTTAAATAAATTTTTCGATTAAATAATAATTAATTTATAAAAATATTAAAAATACGATAGTATCAACGGTATTTCATAAATGTGTATTATTTTTCAAATTCTAGAACACCAAAAAGTTAGTACAAAATTGACTATAAAATTCTATTTTTTAAAATATGAAAGAAAAAAAATCACTCTAAATGAAAGATTATAATAGAAAACAATTATGTACTTTAGTTTTAATTTTATTAGAATTTATATTTACCAAAGGTTTCAACTAACCATAATAAAAGCTTTCAGACTTAAATAAGTCATTAGGGTAAAGATTATATATTTATTCAAATTCGAAAATGACATGAATAATGATAATGACATAATATACTTGACAAAAAACTCAATTATATCTTAACATCACCATTATATAATTTTCTTCGTAAAAACTTAAACGTCATCATACAGAGGATAGCATTCTATTTCCAAGGGCAATATTAGATCCAGGGAATGAAACGTAAATAATATATTGTTTCATGAAAATTTTCTCGATGTCATTCAATCTTGAATACTTGCAAACTCATTTGGAATTATTACAGGATATTTAATATTCCTTTCTGAATTCGCTATCAATCTTTAGAATATTACGAGATGCGAAACAAATTCCTTTTAAACGTATTCGTCCCAAATATCGATCTATTTATGAGTGAGTAAAGGCAATTATTTGTTATAATATAAACTGTGACATCAAATATAGTTAGGAAATTATTTGCATTTGAACAAGTTCCTTGAATATATATACCTCGGAAATATACGAATACCAGATGCTTGTAAGAGATTTGTGTAAGCTTTGTAAATTGCACTCTGGAGTTAAGTATTCGAATATAATGCAAGCGGAATAATCTCTTTCGGACAAACTCCAACTAAATGAAAAGTGTCTATTAAATTCTGTTCTAAGTTTTAATCTGTCTGGAAATAAAGAAATATGGTTAAGATTTTAAATAGAATCACTTCTAAGTACATGAGAGTTTTAAAAAAATACATAAATTAAACAACAAAAACGTACTTATTTATAAATTTTCTTGTAATAAAAGTAATATGAAACCATTTCTGAACATCCTCCCAAAAATGAATATTTTAACCCTTAACTGGAGAGGTGAAATTTTAGGACTTTACTGGGGAGGTGCGGTCTACGAGACCGCATTTCATTTACACTCAAATTAAAATTTCTAATGAATGTATTAGTATGAAAAACCGCCAATATATTTTGCAGATATTTTTCTTGATATATAGATATGTTTTAGAAATTTTTCAAAATATATTATCATTGAAAAAAGCAAATGCCTTGGAACATACATTTTCTTCTCAAATTACATGTTACAGTAAATAATATTCTTGAAAATGCATATTAATTTTTATTTTTTAAATCATATTTATTTTTCCAGTATATGAAGGTATATAGAAGACAATATAATGTAAAATTCAACATTTATATGAAAAATAAAAAAAAATGACAATGGGTAAAATGGACCCTTTTTTAATCGGCTTGTGTGACTTTCATAGCACGGTTTCTAGGGCATTTTAAACATACAGGTTAAGAACTAGTATAAAAGTCAACCTGTAAATTCTGTATATATATCTCTTGGTATATTAATATATTTTATAAATTTTTCAAAATACATTATCACTAGAAAAATTAATTATGTTTGAACATACATATCAAAATCAGTTGAATGCGAACTTTCATCGAAAAACTCTTCTGTACAATTATCCTTATCACTAAAATCACTTTATTCTTCATTTAAAAGTATCTAGAGCACTGCTTCATAATAGGATCAGTAAATTGGGTAATATTTCGGTTTTCAAGTTTTAGCGCCATCTGCTAAGCCTTGTTTATCACTGGGACACTAACAGGGAGTTGCGGTCTTAGAGACCACACTCGAAGCGATAACTGAATTATTTTAAAAAGCATTTGCTGAAATCGGTTGAAAAAGTGCACGTGTATTGAAGGTCACAAAACAGGAAGTTACAGGGTCAATCCATTCAATTGAGCTAAAAATAGAATAGGGGTGACAGAAAATCCATCTTTATCGGTCTCACAGACCGCACGTCCTCAGTTAAGGGTTAAATTTGAGATATTTTCAAAGGTTGAAAGATTGTACTATAAAATAGTATATTATTAAAATTTATTGACACTATCCTTAGTTTCGACGCAATATTTCTAAAGTGCATGTTAGTAAAACGGAAGCATCATTATCATCATTCTTGTACAGAATAATTTATTATCTTGCCTTTCGCAATATAAAAGTGTTAATAAATAAGAAACAGTTAAGTGATTTAATTGAGCCAAGCTCTTCTTGTTTACGATTTTTTTTTATATTTAAAATAATTAGGAAAAGCCGAAGTACTAGTTTCAAAAACAACAAAAACCAGTTTCTCAATACCATGCACTGGTAAATTCACGAAATTTAAGGCATCTAGAATTTTTATCGTTAATCACATATATTGTGATGATGTCCTCTATTTTTGAGACGACCTCAACAACTAATACCATTTCGCCCATTTATTTAACCACGCCTCAAACATAACTAAACAATTAGAATATTCTATATTTATTATACAAGTATAATTTAAAATAGAACTTGGAATGATAACTTGAAATTTGTTAAAATTGGTTGATATAAATAAATTAGTGATTCTAATGTAAAGCGTAAGCAGATGATTGATATAAAAATAGATGTTTTAAAATTGTATTACATTAATAAATAAGAAATTTTATGAAAATAATACATTTTAAAAAATAATTTTATTTGATGTCGCTATTAAGCATTCAGTTCATTTAAGATTTTTTGAAAAACAAAATTTTCTACTGAGATTTGCAATCCTCAATCAGTTTTTTTTATGATAATCGAGAAACTGAAAGTATAAAGAATATTTCCTATTTTTTCCCCCATTAAAAATTCTTGTGAGTTCGTTTATTTCCTCGGAATTTCGGAATTCACATGTAGTCAAATTATAGTCGGCTTATTTAGTTTAGTTATATTGACGTCCCATTTTAAAGCTATACTAGGGCTATTTTGGGACGGATCTCATAATCTTTCACTGCGGTCAGATGACGAGGACGACACCTGATCTGGCACTCCTTCTGCAAATGTCCACACCACACTTTGTTTTTGTGAAGTAAAATCGTTCTAAATATATTCCAAAAAAATAAATGGTTATAAAAATAATTTTTGTGCTAATCACAGACATGGTTCAAGAAGCAGGCAAAGATTGAAATCAAAATAGACAAAGGAATAAATCAACTATAGCATTACTTTATGCACCAAAATGATTTGTATTCCTTTAAAAATTTTCGTATTTCGTCTTTAGCAACTGTCATTAAAAATACTTTCTTCAAGAACATTTCAATCCGCACTCATTTCCTCCACAATATTTACCAAAATCAAGGTTACAATAGTGAAAGCGGAAATTTTGATAAAACTGTTGTTTTGAATGAAATTATGGAAAGAGATGTCAAAATAATTCAGGAATACAAAAACATTCACAAAAAAAAAAGGAAAATGAGAAACGATTTGTCTTACAAATTTTTGTCGGAGACTGCAAAAAAAAAAAATATATATACAACTGATACTAAATCCTTTCTTGGGAAAAAATAATGTACAGGGCTTGTTCGTTACATAAAGTTTTGATTCTAGTGATATTATAATAAATAAAAATGATTTTCCTCCATATAAATGTTTGCATTATTAAAAAAAATAATAACTTTAAATGTTTTATATTTTTTTAAAGTTTTGTTTAACTTCAAGCTGTTTGATTTGGATTTGGATTTTTTTGGATTTTATTGGCCAAGCTGTTTGATAATTCCAGTAATTAAGTAAATTTTTGCAGCTACCGAATTAATTGAAAATTTGAGCAGCCTAGTTTTTTTGTTGCTGTTGATTAGAACAAGATTAAGAAGTGGAAACAACAAAATGTAAACTCTCAGAGAATAACCTACAGTTACGGGTGTAATATGGACATATTTATCAATTACAATTGTTTGATTAAGTATTGATTTAATTCTTGAAAATTTATCTGCCGTTAAACCTAAAAGTAAAATAAGTATATAATGTTAAAATATCTAAACATTTATATACAAGGAACTAAAAAATTAGGGTGCAGTTAAGTAAAATATAATTTCAGATCCGACAATATTGTAAATCTTATCAATTTACGATCCCATAATATATGTAAATCTATGAATCTTATGATCCCCTTGTGTATATTTAAAAAGATGCATTTCTGTGATTTCTCATTTTTCTACAACAGTAGTTACGAAGAAATGGAGATTAGCTCCTTTGCATTTTTATTTTTTAATTTTTTTTCGCTTTCCTTTTTTGTAATACTCACGAACCTGAATCATCAGGGGACATATGTATCACACAAATTTCGCAAAAGTACTGTTTTCTCAGATTAAGTACGAAATGCGTAGGAATTCATTAGTATAACTATGTTGCAACTTCATTAGCTGCACTTTTAAGGGTTGTTTTTTTCCCCCGAAAAACCCTTTGAGAAATGTAAAGAGAAACACATTATAACTTACGCAGTTATATTCTACGAAAGAGCAAGGGATCTTTTCTAAATAAAACAGTGGTATAAATATATAATTTCAGTTGCCCAGATGCAATTTTCTTGGTGCTTTGTTTCTATTTTGTGTATATATTTAGACAGCTTTGTAGATATTTTAATAATTGTAATTAATATATTTTCGGCTTAAAAGGGATTTCAATTCAATTTTAAAATACTGCATAGCTTATGAAGTATTAGATGCATTTTTTGTACTATAAAAAGACTTATGATAATAAGATAACTCAATAAATTATCACTGGCTGTTATCTAATGTAAACTTAAAGAACATGCTTTAAATTCCCTGAACCAAAAAAATATTATATTCCTATGAATCAATGATATTTTGTTAAATTGAGTTGACAATGAATGTCAACTCAATACCTAATAGCAATACTAATACCTAATAGCAATAAACGATAAACAATACTCCGAAATGAAATGTTATCCTCATAAGGTTGCAGGTTAATAAAATAATTACGCATCTAAATCTCAAAATAATATATATATATATATATATATATATATATATATATATATATATATATATATATATATATATATATATATATATATATATATATATATATATATATATATATATATATATATATATATATATATATATATATATATATATATATATATATATATATATATATGAGACTTAAGGATATTTATAGTTAAATTACTACATTTTCCGTACATCTCTAATGATTTATTAAAGAGAAAAGGAATAAAATCCAGTATTGTTTTTTATCAAATATAAGGGAATGTTAAAAACACAATGATAAAATATACACCCTAGATAATTTATGTAACTTGATTTGCTTCATGTTTGTAAAGATATCATGAGACTGATTTCTCCCTAACTTCCACATGCTCTAGTGTTCTGAAATTTTATGCACTAACGTGTATTTTATAATATTTATACTATTTTACATTCTTTAGAATTTATTTTTGATTTAATTGATTAATTTGTTGAAATTTTATATCTGTAACAATGATAATAATTACTAAATGATTCTTCAACAGTTCTATTAATTAATAATAAGTTGAGAACTGAAAATTTCTGCTTTTTAATTCATTCATATAATTATATTTTGTAATTTTTTTTATCTCGAAATAGGAAATTTCTAGCTGCTAATAAAATAGGTTCCGTTTCGGGAAGTTCCATATTCTGAATATCGTATCGTTATATGTTACTCTGAATGCCATACAGCATCATAACACCGTCAACAATATTATTGGACATTTCAGATTGATTGAATTTTGTAAAAAATGGTATGGGATAACAAGCCGCGAGTGATCTTCCAAAAACCTTCTCACATACTCTCTAATAAAATCATCATATCAGTGGACGCCTTACTTAGCACTGGCGTGCAAAAGTTACGAAATATTAACTTTTGGCGTGAATTTAGCATTTTTACTGAAACTCCCATGTCATCTTTGGCTTTTTTTTACGATTAATTCCTGGCATGCGTTAATAGTATCTAAAAATAGAATTGTTACACAAATGTGTTATTAAAATTTCTCACAATCACCCCGATTGTTACGAAATTTTCTCACAGAACTTCACTTGTAGTCAAACAATTTCATACCAAATTTGATCTATTCAAGTTACTCACTTTTCTTATTATAGTTTTTACATATTTCTTAAAGTACAGACCGATAGACAGTCAAACAACAGCTGGATTTGACTCAAAACTTGTTAGGTGCCAACACTGCAGATGCTAAATCTGTGTGTCTAATGTTATTTATCTAGCTCTAGTCGTTTTGTAATGATCGTATTAACTTATATTCCAACAGCTGGACAGACGGACATTCTCTGAACAGATTTTACTCAAAATTTGACAGAAATCTGCAAATTTGGTGCAAAGATTTTATACAAAATTAAATTGTGTAGCTTACAGCGTTTTTGAGTTATTTTGTCACAAATAGACAGACGGGCATTTTATAAAAATGGTTTTTTCCAACTCAGTGAGGTTTAAAACTCGGTGATTTGCTAAAATCTCGAATTCGAATTCTTTTTGATAATTTCTATACTTACTCTAAACTACTTATACGAAAAAATAAAAAGCGCAAAATCACTGAAATTATGCCTTTATATGACTATTTAATTAAATGAACTTATATGAGCTTGGCTTATTCATTCAGTACTTCAAAGAATATTTGAGAAGTTTTTCTATACTATAGTCATTCAACTAATAATTTTTTTAAACCTTACAAAGAGGATAAACCATAATAATTGCACACTTAACATTTTGAATTATTTTTTCAAATATTACATTTTTGGATACATTAAAATCCCTTATTATTTTATATTTATATCGCTCTTATAAATTTATTTTTAAAAATAGATTATAAACTGAATAACCAAATTATTTTAAATTTCTGTATTTCCATTTCATTGACTTCATTTATGATTTTGAATATTTTTTGTACTATCAAACGATGCTTCATATTCGGGATATTAGACATGATAGTGAACATAATATATTATCTATTCCCCAAAAATACCCTATTGCCTGTATTCTGTAAATGTAGATGAAAGATATGACAAACAACGTTAAAAAAACAAGACTGGGGGACTAAAAACAGCTTCGATAGCCAATAAGGCAAGAAAGCGGCTAGGAATAGCACAAAACGGAAGTAAAATAAGATTTGAAACGAGGGCTATTCTACAGAATTATTGCACTTCCTAACCAAGACTGAGGTGTGTGCTGCTTCCCTTCAGGGAATTCCTTGCACAGCATTTTCTCAGAGAAAAAGCTTTCTTTCACCCATTTTTATCGCATCAACGCGTCTTTTATACAGAAGCAAAAAGGGCTTTCTTCTTTTCTTTCTTTTTTAGATATTTATTTCTATTTCTGCGCCTCATAAAGGCTCAGTGTGCCAAGCTAACAGCGCAGGAAATATACGTATTTCCAGTCTTAGGGATCTGTTATCAGGGCGTCGGAAATTGCGGGAGAGTGAATTGAGGTGTCGCTGCCTTAAAAAATGAGTTAATATAAGATAGTAAAGCAATAACGCAACTAATGCATTGGATTCATTTATGATGTTTTGTGTAAATAACCTTTCTAATAACGGTGCTAAATATGTTTTCATTCATCTAATAAATGACACATTTTACCAAATTTATAATTAATCAAATATTGTTTTTATTAACTGTTCATTCCATCCCTATAGGAATGAATCATATAAAGTTCCCTTCTAATCTAAAACCAACTGAACTAGTCTCCCGTAAACTTGCTAGCATTAATTGAGGTCTGATCCCACCGGGCATAAAAATGTAGACATCAAATTAGACCACAAATGTCTTGCATGGCGCTATAACGAACAATAGTCGCGAAATACACGGCGTTAATCTAACAATTTTTCTGAATATATCGTGCGAATTGGTATTTTGAACATCTTTTTGTTAAAAGAAAAAAAAATGGATATGGAACTACAGATATAGTTGTCGCGTTGATTCTCTATATCTATTAATATTGTCTATGTTTCAGCTTTTGTTTTGTTCCGAATGGCAACGGTGTTAAAAAAGATGTATATGTAGTTTGGAATTCATTAAAAGAGGTTGTGTTTTACTTTTGAGAATGGCTTTGAGTTTTATATTTACGCCATAAACAAATGCCCTTTCATCCAAGAAATCGAAAGCAGGGTCTTTAATGAAAGTATCTGAATAAGAATATTATCTGATTCGATGTCAAACCGTGACAATAGTCATAACATTTAAAAGATTTAAATAATTCATTCAGCATTAAGTAAATATTTGATTGAATAAATTAAATAATTTCATTGATTTAAGTAATTTTATTCACGAATTTTTGCATTTAAATGCATGCAAAATGGCAGATTAACAAATGGTTAATGTTGCCGGCAGATGGAATTGATTCCATGCAACAAGCCACGAATTTTGAAATATGGTAGTTGGTTCATGCTTTGCAGGCTTTTTCAAAAATTATCCCTTTAATTCTATATGAAATGAAAAATCCAGAAAATGTAAATGCAATTCTGGAATATTTGTGAATGGCATATGATCATTGACCATAATTATTTATGAAGGAGTAGAAATTATTTATGATTATAATGACATATAACTGAAAGATTTAAAATGATATATTTTCCTGAACTGATGTTCCGTGTACGGAATATTTGTAAATAATTCCTTCTGCTAATGCCTTATCCTAAAGTGCAGATCATTGCACTTAGTACAGATATGCATGTTTTTTTGTTTTTTTTTTGGAATTAGAAATTTAAAAAAAAATCTAATATAATGTCGAATTTTTCATTCTCATTCGTTTGCTGTTTATGATTTTTTTGACATCTATATCTTTTTATTTATAAAAGACATGGATTTTTAACTATTTTAAGATATGGTTACAATTAAAAAAATAGCATAAGAAAGATGAGATAATTTATAGCGATTAAAAATGAAATGCATTTTCAGTACAATTAATTTACTAAAGATTAGAAGTATATTAATGCCAAAATTATAAATTAAATTTTTTTCTGATGTGCACAAATATTCTGCAATACACAATTCGCGCTGGCCCTTCTAATTCATAAATGTTAGGAAATTCATTTTTCGCGGATTCCATGAGATATAATTGCAAATCCCTTGTAGCTGGTTAAATCCAGCTATAAATCGTTTTACTCCTCCGCAAAATGAAGCACATTACTAACAATAGTATTTTTTTTTTCAATTTTAAATAGCAAACCACCCATATTGTCATAAAGTTTCGCTAGTTTTAAAATGATATTTCAAACTCAAATTATCCCTCGTCTTGATAGGCTGTGACAGCCTGATCGTAAGATCTCGAATTCGGAATTGGTTGGTTTCAGTTTCGAGATCCGATTCTGCCGTCGTGTAAACGGGTATAGTGACGTCTGGGTCAAATGTCGTCCAGCTGGTGTGGTGTGATGTGGAAGTTTGGAAATGTGGTGCTAGTTCAGATGTTGTCCTCGTCATCTGACAGCGGTACAAAATTACGAAGTCAGCCCATGGTGTGTGGCTTTAAAACGGGATGTAAATATAACTAAATAACATTTGTTATTCAAACGTTTATAAACTTTTATTTAGTTATAAACGTTTCAAACGTTTATAACTAAATAACGGTTGTTGTTCATAGTGCATCTATTTCAAAATTATTTATTGGATTTATCAAAGAAATTATTAAGTACTAAATTATGATTAACACTTGTTCAAGATTAAAAAAAATAGTGTTCGAATTTCTTCTTCAAGAGCAATGTGATTGTTCTTAGAAACATTTTCGTACATTTGTTCAGAATTGCTGAGAAAAAAACCCACAAAAAATAGTAGCAAAAACTTCAATTCAACGAAAGAAAATCACAAAATAAAACATATCTACTAGAGATGAAGTGGAAAATCACAGCTCTTCTTTTTTTACCAATTGTCTGTGTATAAAGTTTTTTTACACCTCCTAATGCACTTCAAAACTCCATGGGAAACTTCAAGTGTAGTATTTTAGTTGCGTCGTATCTGAAATCAAGAGTTGTCTGTACAGGGCAAAAGTGAGAAAGGAGAGACCCGAACTAAGAGGAAAAAATGGCAAAAGTAAAGACAATAATATTTAGGAGCAATGGTTGCTATTTATTTTATTTTCTCTTCCTCTAAAGGAATAGCAATCCTAACTTAGAAAATAAAATAACAAATCGCAGAATACTTCGGATGATTCGTAAATGATTAGCAATTAAAAATAAATAACATAGTAATGTTTTGAAAATGGCAGCCTAAAATGGATTAGTATGTCTTCGGATGAAATGTCTTTTTATTATTAAAAAAAGACATAATTTTATACTTCACCAAATAATTTCCGTTGTTTGTTTTTTTAAATACTATTTCGAAAGAATTTCACTGGCAGATAAATATAATACATACATTCTATTCTCTGCCAATATACTTTCGAAAGAGAATTTCTTCTAAATGTTTATAAAACGGGTAATTAAGCAGAATATATTCTGTCGGAATAAAGAAAAAGCATGGAAATGAAAAATATGGACATGAAGGTATTTTCACCCCATATTATTTTTTGTTATTGTTGTTGTTGTTAAATTAAATTTTTGTGACTTTCTAGTTTTGAAGTATATTTTCTAAAAAATAAGGAAACTTAATATTTTTTTCCTAAATTACGTATAAATAATTAAGACAAGTTAAGCTGAATTAATTTAAAAATTGGTCTTGGCATTTTCAATATTTAAAAATAAAATATCTTAGAGAATTCACCATTTTGTCACTTATTTTCCGTAAAATTGCGAGTACGTAAAACGCTTTAATTATATTTACATGTTGATAAAATAAGCACATCAAATAAACACACAATACAAATTTCGGATATTGTAATTAATATTTAAAAATATATTTATAATTTCAAATCATATTTATCAGAAATGACTGGATTTCCTGTATCTTAGCTAAGTCAAGTCACAGAGTAAATATATTAATTATTTGTTCAAAAACAAATGGAAGAATACTAAAGTATTTGTCTTTTCTTCAAGAAAAATCACTTTAGATAACATAGAAATGCACAAATATAAAGAATAACCTCTCTCAACTTAACATGAAAAAGAATTTAAAAGAATGAAAAGACTTTTATATGAAAAGAAGTTTAATCTTTTTTTAAACTTTAAACCCGAAACCCATATTTAATTCTCTAATGCACATCTGAAGAATACTTTAAAACTTAGAATATTAGAAATCTTTAAGCGCAGTATTCAATACATTCCATTAATGACATCAATGCATGTTTCTACTTAGCATTAATTAGAAATCTGAATTTGGGCCAGATTAAAAATCTTTAAGTATAAATAAATCCATTTTTTTAAGAAAAGTGAAAACAAATATAACTGTGAATTTAATTTTTTTAAAATTATTAATTGTAATAAGATTGATTCCTTAGGGAAAAATCCAGTTCCTTTCTTTCATATATTATTATCAACGTTCTCATTTTATAAAACTTTTTTATATGATTTATTCAGTGTCGTAACATATAGAGGATAGTTACTATGCTTCCGTATAATGTTAATCTCGAACAGAAATGGATGATTAAGAATTATGGACCACCGTCGGACTTTTTCTATTATTTACGACATTATTTATTATTTAATGTTTTAAAACCGCTTATGAACTATTTGCTTATTTATTCGACAGTAAAAACCAGTTTCATAACAGGTTTCTGCAATGATAAAAAATTCACATTCCTCTCTGCAACGATTATTATACGCTGGTGTGTTGTAAGCAGAGAAAGGCTTTGTGTTGTCCAATTGCGCCCAAAAAGAAGATTTTTCATGAAATTATCAAGGCATTTTGTTTCATTTCTTAGAGAAGAGAGGACCTTAAACGTTTTAAAAGTAGAAATTATAATGATCTTTTCAAAAATAATTATCTTTTCCGTTGGATAATCTAGCAGTAATTAGGAAATCTGATTACTATGTAAATAAATAATTTTATTTTCCAATATTTTAAGCAATTCTTTCAACTGATAAGGTTCCAAAAGAATGGATGGCGGCAACAAGTTGATTTATTTTTAAATAAAACTGCATACATTAATTATGAATAAATTTTCAAACTTCTTCTTCCTATTAATTAACACTATTATGACTAATTATGGTGTTATTCCATCATAGTTCAAAATTCTAAGGCCCATTCCAAAACAATCATTATATAGCTTTAAAAACGGAAAATTAATATAATTAAACTAAACTAAACTTTAATTAATTTCCAATTAAAATTTAATTAATTAGAACTGTAAAATAAGCGGAAATATTTAATTGTTAAATTTTTTCGGATTATTATATACCTCTTTAATATTTCAGAAATTAATTGGCGGTTAATAGATTACTTACGTTAAATTTAGAATCCAACACGTGATAACACCTGGGCAATCACTTTGAAAAGATATTTTTAAAAGTTTTTAATTATGTTAATAATAATTCATCAAAAATTATAGTATAAAAAAGTAGAAAATATTGAAAAAATGGAATTTTTATTCTTTGATAAAATTGCTTTTAAAAATACTGGAATAGAAGTATTGTTGGAATGAAACTGGAATTTAATGGAACTATTTTTTCAGTACCATTTCATTAATTAACGGTACAAGAGAAATCATTTTGTGATATAATGTACTAAAATAAATAGATTAACCCATTTATTTAAGTGCAAAATTCGACAAAATATCCGTATAATATCCAAAAATAGATTTATCAGTTGAATCATAAGCTTTCTGTTTTCGAAAATTTGAAAGGAAAGTGGTCACAAGTGTTTGAACAATTCAACTCAGTCAGCTAAGCTTAGGAATTTTTCAGTAGATTGAAGTATGCAATATGCATGTTAAAAAAGAAGACATTGCTTTTACTATGAATTCCAAATAGTAGAAACTTATTAAAATAAAATCGAACTTTTTTCAAAGAATATATAATATATATTGATATCGTGTAGGTGTTCTTTTTATTTTTTGTTTTGTTTCGCCATGATTAAAATTTAAAAGTTCGTAGTATTTATAATAATGCAGAGGACGGTGTTAGTTTTAAAGTAATTAGCACACAAAGATTATAATTTTTATCGTTTTTTTAATATGGAATTTTACATTTACAATAATCAATCGTGAGCATTGTGTCTGTCAAATCAACATAATTATATTATTTTATTGTTTTACTAGAAGAAGCTAACACTAAGTTGCAGCAAGACTTTCATACTATTTTTTTTTTTTTATCTAAAATGAATGTAACTTATTATAACCATCATAATAGACTTCAAATTCTAAATTTACTTTAAATATAAAAAGACCATTTTGTAAATTGATTAAAAAAATGAAGATAATGACAGTATCTTCAATGAAAAAATAAATACATTTTTTGATTATCTCTTATTCATTGGTGCTTTTTATTTTTGAAGTAATTACATGTAATTATAAAAATTGCATCTATCTTCCATTTTTGAATATTTTGTTGATTTTTTTTAGTTGAATAATGTAAAATTTTTTTAAATTTGTTATTATATATATATTAGCTGAATTTTATCATCTATAAATTTTCAATCACCTTTTTTGAAAAAAAATATATAGCTTATCTACACATGAAAAAATAAATGTACAATCCGAAAAAATTCTTGACTTTTCCTCATAAATGAAATCATTAAATTATTTTTTTCCACATCATGAATCATATAAAGAAAAATTATATCATCAGAAAGTTTATTAGATACTTTTATTAAATTCTTTCGAAGTCTCTCATTTAGATTATCACATAAATCATTATAAAATGTAACTGACGACATTTTTTTTGACATAAAAGTAGAGAGTAATAAAATAGGGTTTATTATTTCCATTTAATTAAAGGTATTTCCATTTAATGAAAATTATATTTTAACATAGTTTAATAATGTTTTTGAAAATAACAGTTACTTCGGTAATGTTTAATTCAATGCTTTTGAATTGAAAGGTATAAAAGCAAAAAAAATTTGTTTTTGAGAAAAGAACTATGAAGGACTCTCAGAGTGGTCTTAGTTAAAATACATCGTGTAATTTAATTTCGATATTATTTTACTTTTTTTCTGTAATGTATATTATTTAAATCGTGATTGAGTTGATTGATAAAACATTTGAGCATTGGTAATAATATTTATAAATTACTAGGAAACTTTAAAGAAGAGCTGGTTCAAAATAATATTGTTGTGTGAAGTAATATACTTGAGAGTTTTTCAAAAATACAGTTTCAAGACGATAGGCAATTATTGAATACGTATCTAGTTGACAAAAGTTTTCATATGAAATTAAATTGATTAGATTTGAAGTATATTTTTTTGAATTGTATATCATGCTGTTTCAGAAAAATGCATATATTATCAGGTTTATTTCTTTATTTTTTCTTAAATAAAAGATTATCTACTGAATTTAAAATTTTAAAAAAATGTATAGAATATTAATAAATGATTTTATTTTTTATATTTATAGTTAAAAACAAGAATTAGAAATATCTCCATTTATAAAATAAAATCTGCCAAAGAATCGAAATAGAATGTCAACTTTCAAGAAATATTCATAAAAAGTGTAGATGCATTCAAAACGGAGAAGGATGAAAAAACAACTGCTTTCTCAAATAGAAGTGAATTAATTTTTACCCTTTCAAAATTTCATTCCAAACTATATCTTGACAATTGTTTATTAATATAAATAAATTCTCAGAACCATGAGATAATTTTAATTTCAATCGAATAATCTTTAAAAAAAATCTGAATGAAAAAAGAATTTGATAGGAGAAATAATATATATATATATATATATATAATTTATAAAAGTTTTAGACAGAAGTGATTTCGTACAAAAAACATGAAAGTGATGTAAAGTCTTTTAAACAAATAATGCAGAGTCCCAAAGATGTTTTGATATGAACACGAACTGCATATGAAACTAAGACCTTGCATCTAAAGACTTATTTTTGAATTATATGAAGTTCCAAAACTATATGTTGGATAAAATTTCTTGGATCTATACATTGATAATTTCGGAATATCCACATAGCTTTTCAATATACCTTATTATGCAATAATTTTGAATCAAATTAAGTCATAATATTTGCATTCAATTCATCTTTGAACAGCGTTTGAGTAATCTTGTATCTGTCTCACAATCTATAATATTCAAAATATCTCATGTGATTTTATGCTTCTGAAAATATCAAGTTATTTTAGACCTCGGAAATTAAAGATAACTTTTACTTGTTATATTTTTTTTAGTTTTGTAGTTTAGCAAATTTAGTTTTTTCTTTAATTTTGAATGAAAGTTATATTTAAGTTTAATTACTTAAAATCAGCGGCAAGAAATAATTTCTGAAGGCTTGAATGATATACACATTTTCGAAATGTGTTTATTTATTTTCTCTTCTTTTAGATAAAACAAGAGGCGTGTATTAACATTTTCACGTCTTTAATTTATAGATATTTGGCATTTGTAATTTTTTCGATTTTATTAAGTATATAAAAAAAATTTAATATTTATTGATAATTTTAACACTCTTCGAATCACTTCAAATGTTCATTTTGAAACAATTTCCTGCTTATTTTCTGATACAAAATACACATTTTCTTATATGATTTATACTATATTTTCTTATTTTTTAAATACATTTTTTGTTTGCATTCTAAGTTTATAATTTTGAATTATCACAAAGAATTATTACTTTGTTTTTAACTATTCCCAATTGTTCTATTATTATAAAAACGAAAGTTTGATTTCCGTTTAAGAAAAAACCAGAAATAAGTACCAGGAATTGTTTATGTCTCAATGTTTATTAAGAGGTTGTTTTTATTTCCAGTATAGACAAATTAACTCATGTTTGCATAAAAGCTTTCAGTATATCGAATGGTTTAAGGAGCGCTAAACAAGCGGAATGCAGTTTAGTTAAAGTTACATTATACGCAGATCTATATGATATTAAAAAATAGAAAGTTATTTTTATTCAAAAATATAGTAATCCAGACAAAACTGCGAAAATAGATAAAATAATATAAATGAGATTGAAATTCTAAAACATTTATACTATGTTTTATAATAAATTAGCATTTATTATCGTTCTTCTGTATATTGCGATTTGGAAATTAATTAATTTATAAACTTGTGCACATAATGCAATTTTTTTGTCTTATTTATTTTAGTTCTTAAAAAGAATTCTTTATCTTAATCTCTAATTAAATTGTGATTTTTATTATTTTCTATTTTTTAATTTTCAATACACATCATAATTGATCATTACAAATATATTTTGTATATCATTTTACTCTCCAATGCTATTTTCCAAAACTTTTGCGTGCTAAATATAAACTGATAATTCACAAATGTATTCCGAAATATTAAATTTTTTATTACCACTTTAAACATGCATCAAAGCGAGTTTTCAATTCTCTATCACCTCAACAAATGAATAGAAAATCAATTTTAAAAATTTATTTTTGAAAACATATGATACAAACCAAAGAAAATAAATAATAGCATCACAATATACAGCCATAACTTCACAAGATGTATTATTCACTTTCTCGATAACATCAACAACGCTAAACAAAAGTGTTGCCACTATATATATTTGTAACAGCTGACATTTCTGTTAACTCTCAATTAACACAAAAACCATTCCACGTAATACTCGGTACGAAGAACAAATATAGACTTCACTTGTAAGAATTACTTACAGTTTATGTTTATTTTTCTGGCATCTGATGCATTCCTTGCCTCTGAAAATTCTCCCTTGAAGTTAACTTAGAAGCCATTTTTCTCTCGGAAGTGGTCGTTGAAGGCAGAATAGGTGGAATCTGTCAGAGCAGGGAGGATTGATGGTGTCTCTGAAGCAGCGATTTATCTTCCAATCGAGAGTTCCTCATTGCTCTTTCAGGGAGCACCTAGCAACAAATGGTCGAAGCACAAAAGAAAGATTAGCACGCATAGTAGGACCCAATAGAGAAAGATTAATTTGTGTAGGTATGAAATATGTTTTTGACTTTAAAGTTTTAGATCTGTGATAGAAGGTTTTATAGGGTTATTTAGGTATGCAATTTTTTTTAAAGTTGATTAAGACTGAATATTTTATTTAATTTTAAACACATTAACTCCGAATGAATGTGAACAAATTCCTTATTTGTACCTTCAGTGTCCACTACCACAAATCAAAAAAGTTACTCAAATCTTACTGAAAAGAAGAGTTATCCCCTGTAAAATGTACACGCAGCCATTAAATGCATATCAGTGATTATGAAATGGCTTATTAATGTTTGATTCTGATGAATTACGCATGAATGTCGCCTTGTAGGAAGAAGGGAAATCACATGGAGCAGAAATTAAAAATGCAACCAATTTGTGTATTCTAAATAATAATTGTGACTATACGGATTACTTGTAATAACACACTAAAATAAAAATGCTAATAAGAAACATTAATAAAGTCTGGAATTCAGAATCGTTTTGTCTTATTTTATTAAAATTATCATAGGTATAATTTTACTAATATAATTGTTTTTCTAACAACTCGTAAAATATGTTACTTCTTATATTTTTTTTGGTGCTTCTTTGAATTTATTGATGAATTATTTTATTGTCTAATGAATCTCAATATACGATCAATGTCTTAATAATTCTGCTAAAATTAATTTTAAGAGGAATATGATGTAATAAAAATAATAATAGTCCTTCAATTTCAAAATAAGAACGAAACGTTTTAAACACCTCTCACTATCTTAAAAAATTATTATACTGAATTAAAACATTCTGAAGGCTTCCCAACTAGCTATGAAAGTTCTATTATTGTGTATACTTGATTGCTGTTAATATTAAATCATTTAAAATAAGTCTGTTTTTATGAAAAAAATCAACGAAAAACAAAGAGAGGGACTGAAGCTTGAAAAAGAAATCTGTAATAATTTAAAATCTTATTTAGAAATAATAGCGTAGAAACAATTTTTTTCTACCATAAATATAAAAATTTTGAATTTATTAGTCTATCTTATAGAGATTTATAAGATTCTATTAATATAAAGAGTCAGGTTATAGTCATTAAGCGCAATTTTGAATGGTGTATTTAATAGTAGGAATGTAGTTAAAAGGATTGTGTACTATAGTAATATATGAGCGATACATTAACCGATAGAAAACTCATGACTTAAACATTTACCAAACTGTACACACGAGTGTGACAAGATAAAAAATACTATTATCAAATGTTCCAAACGCATAGTGATCAAATTTGCTTTTTTTCCAGCATCGCGAATAGTCTTATTTGAATTCATTTGTAAATCAAGGCGCTCTCAAGATATTTTTCAGGAAAAGAGTTACACAAGATTAATTAATGTCACTCACTACAATCTGGCTGCTATATGCTCTAGAACAATACTTTCAGAAATCTAAAAAAATCTGCCACTGATCCAAAGCTATGATCTTTACGAAAAAGTAATTCTGATCATCTGCGTAATTGAAAACACGGTCGGCATTATGAAACAAATAATTTCCCCTTCTGATTGAAGGAACGTGAAAAATTTCTACTAAGTAGATTATATGTATTTTGAATTTTTTTCTTTTATTGTTTCGACAGAATTCTAGATCACTTTTATGATTAATAAAACTCATCGAAAATAAAGTACAAATTAAATCTTATCCGTACGTTTATGTTTGAGAAGTGAAATAATGCAATTTATGAATCCAGCTATTGCTGAAAATGTTGTCAAATGTTATAGTCAATTAACAGTTTTTCAGAGAACTGGAAATGGAGAATATTTATTTAGATATTGGTATATTAATAAAAGGAATCCATGTGGTAAATCCTCATTCACCATGGATATATTAACATTGAATCTAAATCTACGAGTAATATCGATAACTTACCATTTTTAACTCCATCAATAATAAAAGGCCCTAAACGACCAATCAACGAAATTACGGCAGTTGCCCGAGATGCTTATATAACATAGCTTCGTCTCTTTGATTGCTTGAATACCCATGTTATGGTTTTTTTCCTTATATACGCTTCTCCAGAGAGAACTCCGAAATAATGTTTGAGGATACATTTGCTAAGCAACCATCAGTTAAGTTCTTTGGTATATTAACCCTTTAATTACATAAATTATCATTGTTAATTTTTGAAAAGAAGAATAGCCCATTTTTAAACTTTAGAATGATAAACTCGAGAACCGAAATTCACAACGTGAAGGATTGTAGAAATGAAGTGATTAAATATTTTGTCAGGAAGTTATAACACTTCTAAATTTTGTTAACAACAAATTTATATATCATTTATTTTAAGAATATTAATTATTTTTCTTGCTCCAGACGTGTCAGTTTGCAGCATGACTGTACTCTCTTAGCTAACTAAGTTTAATAACCCTAAAAAATTAAGAATAATGGCTACTACGATGAAATCTAATTTGCTTTTATTTTTTCATATTTGGCAATAAGTATCAGATTTCAATTCAAATAACGATATAAGAAACGATTCTATTGTCTAATGTTTAATAAGTGTTATATCACAATATTTTTGGATAAGCGTCTTTATAAACTTTCAGTTACTTTTGCTATTTGATTAGGATGATATCAATAAAAAAAATATGAAATTTTTAAAAAAAATCATGATTTCTTTGAGAAAAAAAATTTATTAATCCTTTTCTGTAAGATTCAATAAGGAAAAATTGTATATGAAATAAACTTTTGATTTTCATTAAAAAATTGTTTCAGCTTATAATTTTTATGTATTGTTAATTAAAAGTATATTATTGATTTGGGTATAATTGAAATTAATAAGTTCATATTCAACATTTCTTTAAAAATCCTCTAATGACGTTGGATTAGCACCTAGTTTTCGCAAAATCAGAGCCTTTACACCAAATACTCGCATATTTTTTTATTTCAGGTGCATTAACCATTTCTTTCCAAATTCATTCTTGATTATGTGTCTACGATTAAAGAGCATTCACTGGAATCACTTGTTATTCGCTTAGCACTTTTTCATCTTCTTAATAATGATTCATTATTATTAGTTTCAATATTCGTATCAGAGAAATATATATTTATTTTTTCTCGTTCTTCAAAATCCAATCATTTTGATATTCATATTCTGGATTACTTTTATCCATCATGATGTTTGTTTTACAGCACGTTTTCCGCTTTAGTAAAAGTACATACTTACCGTTTTTACTAAATATTTATAAGAATGAAATCCTGACTAACAACAATTTGGTCGTGACTTATACCAAGAAATTGTTACGATAAACAATATGTGATAGTGATCTATCACATCAATATAAGTAACAAAAATCTAGTGTAAATAATTCATACATTAGAAATTTTATATCTATTTTAACCCATCACTGGACCCTCGCTGATGCAAAGACCTTTCTAGAAAATGTTCTATGCATTAAACTTACATTTACTCTCCTTAAAGTTAACAAAATTATAATTTTTTAAATGTCATCTAATGTTAACAAAATCTTTATAAAACGCGGTATGATATGTCAAAGATGTGCAAACATCAGATGATGATGCCATCATATTCGGTTGTGGCTGTCTATTCCTAAATTAATTTCATGCCATTGTGTTTTGAAAAGAAAAAAAAATATTAATCATCATTGTGTTTTAATTTAAAAAAATAATCTTCCAGCCGGTTCCTATACATGAAACACACTAGAGATGAATTTCTCTTAGTATCGTTTTTGCCATAAAGAGCTTCGAAAGCTTGACTTTGGATATTCGTGTTGCACCTTTGATGACCTTTTAGTCAAAATTTGAAATATGAGGTATTAATAGAGATTTGCAAATTTGCCATTTGTATTTCAGAGATGCATGCTGTCCTTGAGAAAAATTTTTGCTTTATCTTCTTTTCCTCAGATGCTTTAAAAATAATTTTATTGCAATTTATAGATTTATTATAAATCCCACAAACAAAAGAGAAATGCCACTTTCTTTTCCGATATCTAGATATCAGAAATAAGATAAAATCACAAGCTTTAACTGTGAGATTACTTACAAGAATTAACCTTGAACTAACATTTCCAGAAATGATATATTTGAAGCATTCTAAGCATATTTATTTAGGCTGCAACAGTACAATGAATTGAATATTAACCCATTAACCGCTGGTGTTGCGTTGACGCAACGGTCAATATAAATAAATATAAAAAATAACGATTAAACAAATTTTTGAATAAATTACAGTTTTATGTTAAAGAATAGCACTACTAACAAATCAGTGAAAAAATTGACTAAAATAAATTATTTTACACCTAATAATTAATGTTTTACTTTAAGCATTTTTTGGGTCAAATTTCTAAACTCATTTTTTTTTAGAAAAAATAAAAATAAAAAACAAATTAGGGTTTGGCTGTGAAGTACATTAGCCAAGGTCACTCTTTATTAGTACATTCCACAATGCAGGTGTTTCTGTGGGAAAGGAGGAGAAAGTAAAAACAGGTGTTGCATTATCGCAACGTCAGCGGAAAGGGGGTAGACTGCTTTCTTTCTTGAACAATTTCATTTCAGTGCTGGTAGCAACTTTTTAATCCTCTGTGGTTTAAAATGCGTAGAACAAGATATATTACGTTAGAAGAAGCTTTGGAAAAAATTTTCGAACAAAATTCCGATGAAGAAGATGGAGATGAGACCGATATTGTTGTCGTACCTCCAGAAACAGCAGATGCTAGTGATGAAGAAGAAGGTAATGAAAATATTTTAAATAATGATAATGAAGTTTTACCTAGAGATACTGCAGGGGAAGTTGAAGTTCATGTGAAAAAGAAGTTAGATCCTCCCAAAAGTTCTGCTAAAAAAACAAAAAAAAAGGAAAAAGGAAGAATTACGATGGACAAGAAAGGAACCAATTGATAGGCCTGAACCAAAAAATGAGGGAAAAGCTTCAATTGATCGTATGAAACAAATCATAGAAGATAAAACTTGTGCAGATATCTTCAATCTTTTTTTTTTTTTTTTTTTTGATTCAGATGTTTTGTCACTTCTTGTGGAACAGGCCAATTTATATACTCATCAGAAAAATCGTCCGGATGTTACAGTGACCGAAGCCTCTATAAGAAGATTCATAGGGATACTTCTTAGTGGATACCATTCTTTGCCACAAGAAGAAATGTATTGGTCACTTGATAAAGACATTTCTGTTCCTGTAGTTCGAGAAGCAATGTCGCGGCTACAATACAGAAATATAAAACAGAATTTGCACTTGGCAGATAATACTGCAATTGATATCAACGATAAATTGTATAAAGTAAGACCGTATTTAAATTTATTAAATAGAAAATTTCAACAATTTGGTGTTTTTTCCCATGATTTGTGTATAGATGAACAGATGATTCCATGCAGAGGTAAACATTCTGCAAAAATGTTTTTAAAAGGAAAACCTATAAGGTTTGATTATAAATCCTGGACTTTAGCTTCTTCAGGCGGTTATGTGTTCAAATTTGACATTTACACAGGTAAATCAGTTGGATCCAACTCATCAGAATACGAAGAATTTGACCTTTTTGTGGGAGCGTAGTTTTAAATTTGCTCAATTTGATTGAAACTCCTATAAATCATACCATCTACTTTGACAATTTCTTTACCTAGTTTGCTCTACTCTCCAAGCTGAAATTTCTAAATTTTAATGCCACGGGAATTATTAGAGAAAATCGCCTCTATAAATGTCCCCTGGAAGACGTAAAGAGCATTAACAAAAAGGAAAGGGGTTATTATGATTTTAAATATGAAGAAAAAAAAAATACTTGTTGTTTGGTGGGACGACAACTCTGTTGTGACAATAGGATCAACGTTTGGAAAAATTGAACCACTAAAATAATGTTTCTCGATACTCTAAAAATCAGAAGAAGAAAATATTAGTATCCCAACATCACTGCATTGAGCAATATAATAAGAAAATGGGTGGTGTAGATTTGTGTGACAATTTTGTTTCCAATTACAGAATTAGAGTCCGTGGCAAAAAATGGTGGTGGCCGATATTTTCAAATTTCATCGATGTTGCACTAACAAATGCTTGGAGAATATCAAGATTTTCTGAAGAAGGAAGTAAAAAGTCACTGTTGGATTTTAGACGAGAGGTTGTGCTTCATCTGTTACAGACTCCCTCGGATAGTGAGATAAATAAGAAAAGATCAGTTAAAGGACGTCCGAGCAAATTAAGCCTTACGAAACCAATATCAGAAGGACATTTTATTGTTAAGTCTACAGACAGTAGAAGACTACGTTGCGAGTGTTGCCACAGCCAAACTATTTATCGTTGCAATGTTTGTGAAGTTGCTTTACACCACAATTGTAGTGAAGCATATCATATTTGAAATTTATATCACTTTATTCTTACATAATAAGCTTGTAAACTGCAATTATTTGTTAGTTTTTAATAAATTAAAATTTTCAAAGAAGTGTTTTGACTATTTCACACCCTTTAAGAGAATAATAAGCTCACAAAAATTTTTAGTTTTTAAAACGTGAAAAAAATGCGGCGTAGTGCTCGGTGATAACGATCAACATTCGTACTTTTTTTCCGCTGACGTTGCGCCAACGCAACACCCTATATTTTTAAAGGTAAGTGCAATTTCATTATTTTTACATTAAATTACTATTATAAGTGGTCAAAATAATAACCTGTAATGTTTGCATTGAAAACAAATAATGATTTTGAGTTTTGGCGGTTAATGGGTTAAACTGATTCCTTGTTTTTTTTTAATATCTAAATTTCATTTGGAGTTTAATTTCTATATTGTTCCTATAGCTTCATATTGCAAAGGTAGATATTTCAATTGGATTATTTGAAATTTCATTTATTTTATTTTCAAATAATTCGACTAATTCCTTAATTATTTAATTTTTTTTTATCATTACAGTGTTTTTATTATTTTTAAAGTAAAAATTGTTTAAACAAATTATACATATTACTCTGTCTCTGATTGAAACATGATTTTAATAAATTAGCTTTTAAAAAATTTATATTTTGTAACATTACATCTGAGAAATACGAGCGATTTTTCATTTTCTAGAAACTAGCTGGGAGGTTAAATAATGTATAGAAAGAATAAAAAAAATGTATGTGTAGGAAATATTTTTTGCTTCTAATTAAATTGTTTTGATTCTGATTATGAACATCCGGATGTACTTTTAACGATGCAAAATAAATTAATGTGATCCATTATCAGGCAAATGGTACATAACTAATTTTATTTCAGGGTGCTACATTCTTTCTATTAAACAGACATTAGTTGTTTTCCATGATATATCTGAATGTTAAACAATGTAATTAGATTATTTAATCATCTTTTAAAAGCATTTTGAATATTTTGTAGAAGCAATACGACATTTATTGATGTATCATAAATTATTCTCATTAATTTTGAAGTAGAAATAAAGCAATAAACAATAACCATTGAAATAGAAGAAAAGCAATAAATAAAGAACCATAATAATTCAAAAAGCTCTTATCTCATTAGGATATTGTACAAATCTTTATTATGTTTTTAAAAGTAATTTTCAATCTAGAATAAAATTGAGGAATCTTTCTTTTCCTACAATTCAATTTGATTATTCGATTATTTACACTTATACTTATGTTCAATGAAGTTGCTTTTGTATATTTTGAATAATGCACACTTCGCCAAATTTTTTAATAAAGATTAAAAAAAAAATATGGCAGCAGAATAAAAACAATTCGAATTTTACGTATATAATAAATTTCTAGAAATGTTTAAAAAATGACAGGTTCTCTGGAGACTAAAGAATATTTATTTTGATTAAGATTTTATTAACATAAAATGCATGTTCATGTTCTGCCTCTTCCATTAAAGGAAATTATTATTTTGAAACCAATACAGTCTCAAATATGCATGTTTCTTTTTTTTCACTCTCTATAAATTAATGAAGCTCATTAATAAAATATTATAAAAGCAATTATTTAAAATTATCTCGCTAAATATTATACTTCAAATAGAAACATCTTGATCATAAAACTATTTTTTATCGTTCTAAAATAATAAATGATTGAATAGGGTGTGGGATCTAATACTGAACTTGTAGCTAATTTCAGAATTTTTATAGTATTATTAGGCATATATACTGTATCAAACGTTAAAAGATAATGGGTAATTACGAGAATAATAAAAGAAATCCATGACGAAATATAAAGAAATAGAATGATCGATTGAAAAACGGTTTTAAAATAAAGAAAATAGTGAAAAGAAAGTGATAATTACTTTTACTATCCAGATGAATAATTTGAAATATACTGACTTGTTCTTTACTTAACTTAGAAAAAAAGTATACTTTAATTGGAAAAAATAAATAGATAGATGCTGCAATTTAATAAGGTGTATCGCCATATCCAACATACAAATACGCTGCAAAACGATTTCTAACATTTGTTATGACTTTATGGTTAGGTAATGTACTCAAAATTCACAAATGTCTTAAAAGACTCTTTTCTGTTTTGGAAAGATGCTATAGTTTTTTTTCGAGCCCCAACCACATATGATTGAGTGGACTGAGATCGGGTGAATAAGCAGGCCTCGGAATGCATTGTATATTTTCAGTTGCAAAAATGCTGTCGATCAGGATCTCACGTAGGTAAGATATAGGGCAAGGAATCAAGACCAACATAAAAAATTAAGGATAATATGGCTCACTCATCATGGACCCAGTCATAGAGATATGAAAATGTGATTGGCCTTCTTGCACGATTCTTCTTGCGCACCATGGCATTCTTTGATGGAAAACTATAACTATCTAAGATTTTCCCAGGAGAAAGGAGTTCCAAGTTTTCGCCATATTGTTCGCCGATTTCTATGTTCATATTAAAGCAATATTTATTACAGCTGACCCTTTGTTATACATTCCCGTTTAAACGAGCATGTTTATTCTTACTTATGAGGGTAATACAAACTGCTGATATTTGGTATAGACAAAAACATGATAAAAGCTCCTGTAAACAGTTTTTCTGCAAACAGGTACTCCAATTGTAGTTATGAGCACTGCACCCAGTAGCACTGCCTCTAATTATTGGCAGATAATGGTCTTGGCAAACAGTTTTGATTCTTTGCCGATCAAGTACTGCTCATCGATAAAAATTTCATTGCCTTTAAAACATTTGGCCCAGTCTTGAAATCACACATTTGAGGTACATTCAGAATTCGAGGCACTTCGTTCCTTGATCATCCTGAATCAAATCTTCCAACGATTCTTTTCGCAAACATGTACATATGTCGTATTTGCGCCATTATTCGTTTTGCTTATCATTCACAACTTCGCAGATGAATTGAGCTGCGTGCAATGAGTAGACACTTATATTCAAATATGCATATACGTTCTGCACATGAGATTTAAATGTTTTGCATAAAGAGAATTTCAGCTCTATGCATGATTCTCTGCAAATTATTTCGTACAAATGTATCGAAATTTGTTCACATATTTCGCACTTTAACAAACTTGCTTACATTTTTTTTTACATCATTGTATTTAAGATTGAAAGAAATGTTTATAATTATTTATGTAATTTAAAGCATTTATAATATAATTATTTATTATATCTGAAAACATAAATAAAATTTAAATTTAATTACTATTCTACTCTTTTATACTACCGCTTTAAGCTATTAGTCATTTTCTTATGCAATGGATAGATTAAACTGAGAATAACGATCCCAAGCAATTTCGATTGCCAAGTAATTCGATTTTCATTTAGTAGAAAAAGTAGTGAGAAAAAATGACTCTTCTGGGTATAAAATAGAGAAGTGATTTAAATCCCTTTAAATTAATATTTAATAAAAAATTCCATAAAGTGCCTTAACATTCAAATGTCTGTGTGATATTTAGAAGTAAGATCAAGAGTAAGTTTTATTTAAGAAAACAATCATGATGATTAGAAAAGAATATAAGTTTAATTCTTGATTAAAATAAAAATATGAAAATCTCTTCAAAGTAAATTCCCTTGCCAGATTAAAAAAATAATCAGTTTTATGTACCAACTTAATAAAAGTCTTATCTCAAGCATTCAAATATCTTATACATGTGATTCATATCCCTGATTTCCTGTAAACAATAAATATAAATTACAAACGAAACTAATTATTTCTGATTTGGAAAACAATATTTAAACAGAGATTACACTTTCAAGGTGTCTAAAACTTTAATATCTCCATTTTATCATCCATCCTGCCTTCCCCCGAGCAGAAAGGAAATTTATATTTTCGAATACTTTTCAAAATCATATTATTCATTTCACAAGTAGTTTTCTGCCAATATCTATCTATTTTTCTCTCATATCTAGATGGCTGGATTTCAAAGATTCGTAGGAATTACTCGTGCATCTTGTTCGCACTTCGTAGAATTCGCTTTGAAATATATCCTTTCATCTACCTTTTAAGCTCGAGGAAGCGATCTTATCATAAGGAAGCTTCTTTTCATAAGGAAGAAATGGCAACAGTTAAAGCGTATGTTTGCTGAAGTTTTAAGCTTGATGAAGATATCTTGTTTTCATGAGGAAACATTGGCACTTGTTAAAGCGTATGTTTGCTGAAGTTTCAAAAGATGAGGAATGTCGCAATAACCACTAAATGCGAGGATTCAACCCATCATAATATGCAGTTCTTTAAAACTTTTGATAATTTCGCTTTGGGAAAAATTGCGAATTTTAAATGGTTTAAAAATAAAATTGGAAAGATAATGGACAAAATATTGTGGCAAAATATTTTTGAGAATATTTTTTTGTCAAATGATGTGAAAAAGTTCATTGAATGAAGGTCATTTTTATCGAATGTTAGAATAATTTATAAAGTGTTTTAATGCATAAGTTGAAAACACTTTGAAGGAGAAATATTACAGAGAAATATAAGAATGTGAGTACATTGTAAGCTTTATAAATTTTCTTTGATTATATGTGCACAAAAAACTCAAACCTTTTCATTTATTTTGGAAATAAAACTGCTCTTATATAAATTGCATTTACTATATAAATAAGTTGTTGTTTCTTATCCATTTTGGATTGACCACCAATTCCAAGAGATCGAATCGCATGATGAAATTGTAAATTGACTCCCTCTCATTCCCCAGTTGCCTCACAGAGGTGCCAACATATTCAATGATATGAGGAGAAGTGTCGGCCGAATAGTGGCAAAAAGTACACATCTTTTGGCCTCTGATGAAGAAACCATTTTTTATATGGCCAGACCTTAACCTAAATAAAAGCATTCCATACACTGGTGCAAGTCACAGATAAGCCTGGACAACTATCGGCATACCAGTCATGCTCTGGGGGAATCCTCCATTTCGTTTTAGTTCTTCATTTAAACAATATCTGCAGCCTGCAATCTAGAAGAATGCGGATTGGGACTTAGGCTTCCTTCCTTGGCCAGAGCGTCCTCAATTTCATTTCCGGGGATGCCCACATGAGAAAGGATCCACTGTATGCTCACGGACCCGGTACTTGCAAATGTAGTTAATTTGGTGATAATGTCTTGGACTAATTTGGCATGAATGTGTGACCAGTCCTTTAAATATTATATTGAGCTCTTGCTGTCTGTGAGGATCCAAATTTGGGAATGATCAGTCTCCAAGGCGAGTTCCAAAGTTAACAACAAGACTCTGTTAACAACAAGAAATTCATATCGAAAAACTGAGCTATGGTCTTGTTCAACATCCATAATCACCAAACCCTGTATCCAGACCAAGAAGAGTGTCTTTTTTCAGCCTGCGATTGATCGTCTAGTTCAGTAAGAAATTTGAGGACCTGGTATGAGGAGCAAAAATTTATAAGCTTGACCCAGTACTTTACGAAATTTACCTCTCTTCGCAGAGATAATGGCTGAAGATCGGCTTCGTATAACGCAATTTCATTTGAGCAGCAGAGTGCCTGAGGCTAGAGACGATTCTGGTTGAATTTAGTTGTATTTTCTCTCGGCTTTTTTAAGTTAAATGCAGATACTTGATAAAGCTGCTATCCGTACTGAAGAACAGGTTGGATAAGAGTGGTGTAAGTACTTTGAAGAGTTTTAGCATCTGCACTCCAATCCCTGCTGGATGCATATTTTAAAATCTGGAGCCTCTTTCTACCCTTTTCAGAAAGTCGATTGATGTGTTTGCTGCAATTTATTTTTCTATCCAGAGTAAACCAAAGTAAGTAGATGCCTTAGTAGTCTCAAGAATTTGTCCCTTCAGAAAAATTTCAGTAACTGTGAAGAGGCATTTTAAAGATTTGATGATGCTGAAATTTAATTTCTACTCCTCAGAAAAACACTGTATCCTAACCAAGGTATCATTGAGGGAATTTTCCAAATGGGTCAAATCTATATCATATTTCCAGATAACAACATCATCTGCAAAAAGTCCAATTTGGCAAGGGGAAGCAAACTTCTCCATAACAGCCATAAATAGTGAAAAGAGGGTGGGGCTCAGGACTGATCCATGAGGGATGCCCTGAAATGTTCTATAATTTCCAGACAAGTTGTTTTGATACTTGATTCTAAAAGATCTATTACTCAGAAAATCAGAAATTCACAAAAGAGCGCGACTTCTAACATTAAATTGAGAAATGCATTTTACTAGTTGCTTGTTTTTTCAATCTTTTTCGTTAGGTCAAGGAAAACGACCATGACATATTTGGCAGGCTCCATATTATGCACATCCTTAACCACTTGAACAAATGATAGAATTTCGTCGATAGTACAATTCCCGTTACGGAACCCATGTTGCTCTGAAGGCTGTACGTCGTGATTCATAAAATGGTAAGTTTATTCTTTTCATGACAACCATCTCCATTAGTTTGCAAGGCATACAGGTGAGAGCAATTGGGTGATAGCTTCCCGTATTACTAGCTTCGAATATGGATAACAACTGATGTCTTCCATTGTCGAGGCAACCAGCCCGACTTCCATGATCTATTAAGAATATACAAGAATCTCTTTTTGGTAAAAAGTCCGATATTTACTGAAAATTGCCCATGAATACTATCGAAGTCAGATGATTTCTTGATGTTGACTTGTTCAATAGCATAAAGCAATTCCAAAGGGGTGGGAGGGTAATTAAATAGATGGTTACTCACTGACATATGATAGTATTTCATTAGGGTTTTGGCCAGTTTTCCAATTTTTCTGTCTTCTCTGTCAAAGCCTAACTTGCTCTGTTTGGCATAATAGTACTCTAATGCCTCGGCTGCTTCTAGGTCATTTACAATGGTACCATTGATGTCATTAGTAGAGTTTGTATTCAATTCCTGGGGTTGCTTTTTATCCAAGCCTTTCGCTAATTTCTACGTCAATATTTGAAAGGTTTATAGTCTAGACTTTTGTATAGGTCTTGATGATTACGCCTCTTTAAAAAATTACACTCTTGTTTAATCTCAGCTTTCAGTTTATTAATTTCAATTCTTGCGTCTGTGTTATCAATAAAGTTATGGTTTTTAAGCAGTTGATCCCTATCATTCCGCAGTTTCTGAGTAGTTTCTGATGCATGAGAAAAAACTGGTCTTTTTTTCCTATGTTTCCCTCTTGGAATGACTTCCTTCGCTGACAGGAAAATGTTCATGAATGTTTGAAGAGGGGTCATTAATTCTCTAAATCTTCTGTCAAATGGTTCTTTGTAAGCTGTTCTCCCAAACCCGCTCAAAGACTGACCAATTAGCGTTCTTAAAGTTCAAGAAAAGAATTTTGGTTTTGCTTGCCTTTATATCAATATCCAACTCTATCGGAACACGATAGATCACTGCCGATAAAATCAACAACTCTCTAGGAGCTGTTGGGAAATAAGTCTTAGATGGTGATGGTTAAATCCAGTGCATCTGTCATATTATAACTATGTGAACGACATGTATGTGTTCCATTATTTAATATAAGAAAAATAGTATCATTTAAAAGGCTCTCCAGATCATTTCCCCTATTATTTTTCCTGGCATTCCCCTCATGCAACATGTTTAGCATTTAAATGACCTAAGAGGATACAGGAGCCTTTGAAAAGCCCTTCCTTAGCGTTAACATCAAAACTCTGGTTGTTTGGAGGGTGGTATAAATTTATGATGTTAATATTTTGGTTTCTTGATAGGATGGTAATGCTTTGGCTCTCTAGTTTAGAATTCTGTAGAGCGGTGCAGGAAAGTTTCTGGTAATACACATTCCTAACAAGAAACATAAGGCCTCCACAACCTCCAGAAGACCTGTTCTGACGAACTACTTTAAAACCTTTAATTTTAAGTCGGTGGCTTGCATTTAATTTAGTTTCTTGGATAGCAATGATGGAGACTTAATGTTCGTCAGCAAATTTAATATTTTTTTTTTATTTGTATTTTTTTTTTTTTTTTTTTTTTTTTTGCAGTTTTACTATAGATGCTAAAGTACACAGATCGTCTATGTTGCACTGCTAAGTTTAAGTTTTTTTTTAAGTTTTCTTCTTTTTTTTGGAGGGGGGAGACTGTAACTTACTTGTTGAACAGGACCCTCTGCCTTAGTACTGGTCGCTTCCCTGCTTATACAGCTCGACGGACAATGCTGTCTGACAATCAACTATATGTGAGTGATCCATGGAAAGGGGTAGGGATCAGCTTCAATTTCATATGTGGAACTTCAAAGGCTGCATTTCGACTTGGCCTCATTGTGTCTTGCTAAGCCTTAGTTGGACATAATGGGGTGGCCATAGCAGGAGAAATTATCCCGACGCACGTCGCCCACCCCGTCCAGGGACACCGTCCCGCCATTTTGAGGCAGCCTAGCAGGACTTTGGGAAGGATATGAATTATTTATAAATTAAAACTTGCAATTTATTTAACATTACACTTTTCGTACTAGCGAAAATAAAATTGGGATATGTCATAATCCAAGTTTCACAATATTGTACATCACAAGTTATAACATTATTTAATATTCAACAAAATTATACAACATTGCGAATATTGTTTAAAGTCATACAGTATTATGCAATATATATTTGCTACTATGGGAAGTCAATATCAAAAATTGTGTTTTCTATATATGTGTTAATTGTTTTATTTTCGGGTAAATACATGTTTACTTTTGTACTGAATTCGTATCCTTTTATAAGTCGCTAAAATATATTAATATTAAAGGATACTTTTCATTAAGGATAATTAACAAAAATCTACAATTATCACTATTATTAACAAAGTTTAGACAAACTGAATTATCTCCTTTTTTTATATCATTTATTATTTAATTGAGATCATTTGGCAGATGTACACCGAATACAAAACACATCAAAGAAGGACAGTACCTATCGGGTCATTAATAGAATTCAGTCTAGAAACATCTCTCTTCTTTTTCCCAAAGTTCAGTCTGTTACTCACTTAATCTTTCTAGAAATGATCTTTATTTCAAGATTTATTAATAATAGCTAAGTTAAAAATTGCTTATAAGTTCCAAGAAAAAAATGTTTTAAGTAAAGATTGCAAAAATAGAATCTTCCACAAATAAATTATTTCTGTGTGAATATATTTTGTCTCGTGTGCAAATATTCTCATGGGTGAGGAGTTTCTGGATATGTATTTAATTTCATGAAGTACAATAATTTTTAATCTGAAAAAAAATAATTCAATTAAATAAAGAATATGTTGATTTCTAATTTCATAATTAATTATTCTCGATGGAAATGTACTTATACCAAGAATCATCTATTCAATTTTGATTGATTCATATTCTTCTCTACTTTGTCACCTTGAAATAAATTATACATTTGAAAATAACTAGCTATAATTAATTTTCAACTAACTATTGGAGATTTGAATGCACCATCTATCGGCTAAACATTACACAAGGTTGTGTTAAATTGAAAGGAATTTATAATTAATTATTTTTCCAATATTTTCATTCTATTGATTATCAAATACGAATAGTTAATTCCATTGGAATTTCAGAGCAAAAATTATCGTTGTAGGGCAAGTAATATGTTTCTAAACTGAGCAATACAGCATACGACATCGAGTAAGATATTTTATCAATTTATTCATATTTCATATGAAAGTACATTTTTTGACAAAATAAATTTGGTAAACACCTTGGACAAAACTAAATATTTTAAGTTAAATATTTTATTCATATAATTTTTGAATTATAACGTCAGTATTTAAAATTCTCCAAAATTTAGATATGGATAATTACTCAACATACTGCATTTTGAACATTTCTAAATTTGTGGTAAAGCATTTGGAACAGCTAATTTCTTAATGATGTTTTATTGCATTAAATAATGTCTAAATAATGAATAAAAGCATAGTGGTTATGTACATAGCTGCTATTGTCATTCATTATCTAACTAACTAAACATTTACTAAATATTAGAAAAACGCATTTTTAAAGACATGTAATCAAGCATATCCCACTTGTTAAAGAATATACTTAAGATGAATTTTTAATTGTGCTTTATTATATGTTTGTTGCAGACAGTTTATATAACTTCTTATTTCTATGTATACTGCAATATTTATAAAATTTTCAAATACTGCACCTTACAGTGAGAGTGTTTACAACAAGATAAGGCTTCAAATTTTAGTTCTACTCTTCGTTGTAAAAATAAGAAAAAAAGCCTTTACGGCTTTAATAAAATAACAATATTATTATTCTGCCAATTTATAGAGAATAATAAAGAAATTGAAGAAAAAAAGATTTTTTTTTTATTTTTTTATACAAAACAGAAACACAAAAGTCATCCGTAATGCATAAAATGCTATTTTGGAACATTAAAATTCTTTTGAATACTTATAAAGAAAGATTTATTATAGCAGCAACACTTTGATTAATAATTAAACACTACAGCAAACGTACCAACAATCGACTTATATGCGCAGAATCCCAGCATCTATAACTTGACTATCCATCATTCTCAAGAAGACAAAAGTGTGGTCCAAGGACTAAACTTGGCAAACAAGTGAATTGGGAAACTCTCGACTTCTCAACTGGAGGACTCAGAAAAGTCCAGGGAGAATTTTACGTGATTTCTCACTGGGAGCAAGCTTTTGTCCCAAGTTGTACCACTAGATCCTTTGTTTTGAAGTTGAAGATTCATTAATTGTAGTTACGCAGTGAGTGTGTCAGTAAATAGGATACTTTTCTAAAGAACTTTTGCGGCCAAATGCTCTTGAGATTAAGTAAAGTTAGAAAATTGATTTGATTCATTCGTTAGATAAATAGAAGAAATGATGATTGTCTAGTAATATGTGATTTAATGTTTCTTTGATATGGTGTTTGGAATAAAATTGTTACTTTTAAATAAAAAAATAACGTATAAAAGTTTTATATGTCTGCTCAGAATTCGGGAATTGGATTAAACATTGTGCTTATGAATTTCAAAATTAATGAAATATATTTATAATTTTGGTGATACTGTAGACCATAAAACAATTAAATGAATGTTGTTTAATTGATTGTTTATGGAAAAATTAAGAGAAATTACATTCCAGACAATAATGTTTATTCAACCTGAAATAGTAAGAAGCAGTTTTTCAACAGATATTATTCTGATAAATATCATAAAGAAGGGATTTGAATTAAATTTATATTTATTCACTAATTTGGTAAATATAAACTACCATGATGGTTTTTGATTAAAATACTTTATGAACAAAATTATTTTCGAGTGTATCATGAATATCATGATATTAATTCGATATGTCTTACTCAGTTAATTATTAAGGATCCAACATTTCAACTGCATGATGCAAATATTGAGTAACGTAAGCAAGAATAATTGGGAAAAAAAAGAAGAAAAGATGTTAACTTAAGAAAAAATATTTATATGATTTTTAAAAATTAAAGACGGTAATTTATTTGGTATTTAAAAGCTATTAATAAATAAAGGAAACTATTGTTTAGACAAAGAAACGAAGGAATGAAAAGAAGTATTCAAATAATTAAAATGTGTTTATTTTCGAGAGGTATTGAAAGCACATTTGCATATTCTCTGTAAAGCTGCCGCATCTGACGCATAAACAGTTCAAACTACTCTTCAGGCCAAAGCGATATGTTTCTTGCTATTAAATTGGATATGTGGTTACTTTTTAACTCTAAATGTTCAACAAATTCTTTTAAATTTGGCTATTAAATTTTAATTAGTTAAAAATTACTGAAATATTTACAATTTTCTTTAAAAATTTTAGAGATTATTATCACAAGGCAAATGTTTTTTTACTCCGTCAGAGAATGTTTCAAAAATAACCATTTTAGTGATGCAAATTTGATTTTCTTACATTTTTTTTTGTAATTTTAATATTGTTTTAATTTGAAATACTAATTTATGAAAATGGGTTTTATTGTTGTAATAAGATTCCAAACAATTTCTTTCTTTCATCATTTCTTTGTTTATTTTAATAATCGAATATCTTGGATTAGGGGATCTTGGGGACAATATAATATCATCAAAGTCACGTTTTTTGGAGACAACTATTCCTTCTGTAAGTAAATTTTTAACCCAGAAATCAAAACGAATGAAACATATAATGACATTTATCCAATCATTTTTTTATTAAATAAATAATTAATTTATTAATTAAATAATTGAGTTATTATTAATTACTAATTTATTTATTAATTAATGTATTATGACATTTAAATCCCAGAGCATTTGAAATTTCCTCTTCTATTTACATTTAATTCCAATACTTCACCTACTATGATAGCTGAGCTGCAACCTAGATGTGTACCAATTTCATAATATAGCTGTATGTTTGCAAATTTATTTCGTTTAAATATGACATATATATATGCTAAGTTTAATAATTTATATTCTTAATTATCAGGAAATCTCAATCGTTAAATTAATATAAAATTTAAATTACACTTTAATCAGCATTATTTTATTGCAGCTGTGTAAATTTAACTGGGAATTTATACTTATTACTATGTTTTAACGTCAATATTATAGTAGTTTCAAAAATAATTTTGTTAAATAAATTTTCTATCTTCTTAAATCAGAAAGTAAATTTTAAATTTTAATTATTAAAAATAAATAAAATTATTATTATAATTACATTTTGTATATTTTGTATATTCGCATTGCTTTTTAACACAATGTAACAATTGTTGTTGTTGTAGTCATTAATAACACAGAAAACGAAAATTGCATTGAATGTCAGAATTTCCTGGATTTGTCTGTGCTGATTGCTTGCTTCAGCTCATGTTTCATGAAAACATTTTGAAATATTGAATATTTATCTCATATTTAGCAGGGATAAGACAATGCTCTCACATCTCCTGTAATAAAAAATATCTTATGCTAGAACACCTTGCTTTAAATTTATTCAAATAAGAGAGAGAGAAACATTTGCAAAATTTATTTCATTTGGAATGGGAAATCACTATATTATCTATATTTTTGCAAAAATGTAATCTAAACATAATTACTTAACATTTTCCCGAGTATCATTTTGTAATGGAAGAGTGAAGACTTGGAATAATATTATTAACAATCAGTTGCCATGATAAATCATGATGAAGTGACATTTTAAAATCCTTATTTCTTTTAGTTGCAATTTTTAATATAATTATTAAAAATAACTTATCTATTATAAATTTTATTCGCATTTGTGAAATTAGTAGTAACAATTTGGGGGAAATAAAAAATTCAAAATTCATTGTCTTCTCGTATTACAGCATTTTAACAAAGAGTTTTAAAAATTTCAGTTGGGTCATGTCGATTTTGTAGAAATGATAAAAAATTCCGAAAAAGAAATGTCATTTAATATCTGTTACAATAGTTTGTTTCCCTCTTTTCTATTGTGCGTACTCATTTGAATGCTTGAAATAAATTCTGGCACATACCTATATTTTATTATTAGTGAAATTTAAAACACTGCATTAATATAACAAAACCATTATCTCATTGTATATTCTCTGACTATCAAGAATTTTTTAAATATATATATATATATATATATATATATATATATATATATATATTATACTGAAATACTATACACTACAATTTAATTGATTTTCTCTAAACCATTAACCAAGAATTATTTTTTACAAATTAGACCTAAAATGTTGTAAGATTCACTGTTATGGAAACATTCAAAATGACTCTATAATAAAACCCAAAGCATTCTTAATCCTGTGATTTGCTTCGATATGGAGTTTGATAATCTGTATCTTTATAAGCATGCCAAAATGATTATGTTTATTAAACCGTTGGTAATAAAACACATTACTGAATCAAGGAGTTGGAGAATATTGACTGATTGTAACGACATGGATTGTAATAAGAGTAAATTACATGCAGTAATATCTTTCCTTAGAGAATCTCAAATAAAGCCAACCACACTAAAATCTTTATAAAGTTGTGGTTAAATCATATGCCCCATGAAGTTAGTTCATTAATAAAAGAGTTTTACAACTTCTAAGTTTATCCTATTGTGTAATGTTATTGCAAGGACTCACTCTTTTGGTGTAGTAAGCAACTAGATCAAGATTATCGTATCTATACAATGACATATTAATGATGTAATCTTCTTTGTGTAGCCGCCTATGTTTTGGATACTAGTTTATAGTGATAGTTTGATGTAACGGTTTTGAGCTTCCTTGCAATTAGCTGTTAGAAGAAGTTAACTTAAGCCTTTCTTTGGATGTATTTTCGAAACACTGATTCAATTCTTAGAAATACAGTTCACAGTCTATGAGCTACCGAAGGTTTCTGACTTTTTCCTAAAATATTTGGGAACTCAAGTTTAATATGAAATTTCTTCCAAATGATATGAAAAACTATACATCATAAACCTATAACTTTTTGAAATGTAAGTCTTAAAAGTGGCTAAATCTTCAAAATTTGCAAAATGAAGAATTTTTTAATTCAAAGTTCGTAAAATATGTGCGCCGTATTTTTCGGAATGCTTAAAATGGAAAAAAAAGTGCTCAATGTATTCCTTTAGATATCCTACTTGCTTACCCACAGCAATATGAGCTTATAAATATGCATTTTGCGTTTTATGGTAGGGTGAAGCAGTTTTACCAAACCGTCGCCGAATTTAAGATGTAAAAATAAATATTTGAAATGGAAATTTATGTCATAAATTTAAAAACTCGTATTATTCAGCAGAAATGAGTTTCAGTTAAGGAAGGCTTTCGAATTCAGAATGAGATTTAGAGAAATCGAAAATTTATAAATGCATAAAGAGTGTCTAAAGATTATAAAATAATAAAAACTATTAGATTACTTAAATTTTATTTCCACCTCAGGAATATAATAACAGTTCTGAAATAACCCAGTTCTTCTAACAAAACTTGAATAGGTGGCTTATTTCAGAGCAATTATTATAATGATACCAAAATTTTAATAATATGTATAATTATAATATTTATATAATTATACCAAACAAACCTTATAGATTGTTCTCATAATACATAAATTTATATTGATTTTGAGACTATCATCATTAAACATTGCATTGTATTCATTAGTATCTGTTTTAAATTTCTGAATTGTTGATATCATATTTACTAGTATACATTCTCGCTTTGATTATGTAACTTTTTCCTTATTTTGAGATTTTTATATTAGAAATTTTATTTTTCTAGAAAGTGAAGCATCCATAAATAAATCCTTTTTATAATTATTATTTATTTTTTCTGTCAAACGTCTTGAATTTTTGTTTAGAGATATTTGGTATTTTATGCGAAATTTCAAAACGAAATATAATGCTAATTCCTATCCTAGAACACTAAGAATTATTTTTTTTGTTTAGTATTTGTACGCCCATCTAGTTTTTTATTTGTGAATCAATGTGTGATTCCGTATATTTCTTCTAATTAAGTTTTTAAGAAAAATTGAAAACAATATTGGATATCAGTAAGAGTTTGCATTATGAAATTTAATTCTTGTATAAATTATGAATTCTATTTTTTTACTTTTGATTCACCTGCGAGATCTTTCCTTTTAGTAGAATTAAGAAGAAAAATATGCTTAATGTAATAAATTTTGCCACTCTTATGACATTCCCTTGTGCGTAATTAAAAGATTCATTTCTGTAATTCCTCGAGATTCAGGCAGTTAGCAGATTCCTCGAGATTCAAAGCAGTTATGGAAAAATGCAGATTAACTTACTTTGTACTATTTTTTTCTACCTTTCTTTTTATAAAATTCGGGAAATTAGATCTTCAGGGAATACATTCATTGGGTCTAACTCACACAAAATACTGCTTTCTCAGATTAAGTGCGTAATGCGTGGGTATTCATTAGCAGTAACTTCATTAGCTAAAATTATTTGCTGCTGAAACTCGCAAACAAGTAAGTGCTTATTTATTTAGCGCCATTCTGTTAATGGCCCTTTTAAAACAACACATTCCTTTTTTTTTTAATTCACTTACTTTACTTTTATCACTAACCGTGTATCAACTCTGATTTGGCTTGCTATGATTTTTTTTTTCTTTTTGTTAACATGTGCAGTTTGTTGAGTTATTTAACTTGCGATTTCCGTTAATAAGTGATTATATAAAAACTGATTATAGATTTAAGACTGCCAAGACAAGATCCAATTATTCTGATATACTTATTTTTAGTATACTTTCTTTAACCAGCTAATTTTTTTACAAAAACGATGGTAAGAAGCTATCATTTTCTTTTTCTTGTATATTTCTCGAATATATTTTTCGAACTTGTCATTGCCATGCAGGTTTAGAGAATTGAATAAACATTTTAGAACTGTACGTCTTTCCAATGATCTATTTCATCTAACATCTGAAACAAATATACTTTCTATTATATTGTTCAATTCTCGTTCTCACTTTACAACTACTCTAATGTTTAAGGAATTTGATAACATTAACCAAATTGCGTATATATATATATATATATATATATATATATATATATATATATATATATATATAAATCATATATATATATATATATATATATACGTTGTAAAATAAAGTAATTTTTAATTCAAAGTTCGTAAATTATATGTGCCGTATTTTTCAGAATGCTTAAAATGAAAATAAGTGCTCAATGTATTCCTTTAAATATTCTACTAGCTTACCCATATCAATATAAGCTTATAAATATGCATTTTGCGTTTTATGGTAGGGTGAAGCAGTATATATATATATATATATATATATATATATATATATATATATATATATATATATATATATATATATATATATTGCCAAGCAGTAAGGTATATATATATATATATATATATATATATATATATATATGATATGATATTTCGTGATATATCGTGATATTTTCACGATATTGACTGGTTATCAATGTTGATAACACCGTGGAGATATCGATCAATACATTGTACTAATAAGAATCAAAGGGAAAGAAAAAGAACCAATTTTCTAAAAAATATTTATAATTTATTTCAAAAATAAAATTAAATGATTTTGGTTTATTGATCATTATATTTTAACAGTTCACTTTTATATAATTTGTACATATAACATTTTTTAAAAAATTTGTTGAGCTATGAGGCAAGCCAGGTTTCAAAGTACAAAGTACTTGATTCTCTTCTGTGCTCGTTGCAGTTATTATCACCTTTTTTTACTTGATCACAAAAACTCTTTATTCTTTTTCAAAATTTTACGAAGTAGAGGATGAAAATTTAGGTTGCAGCAGCATTACGTTGATTCATTCTAAGTTGACTTTCGTAAAAGTTAAGAATTTCAATTTGGTATTTGGTATTTCATAATTTAATTGCATTTAACAGTGGTTTGTGATTTTTCGGCAGATTTCATGCCAGATTTGACAACGTATTTGTTCATATAAAGCAATCCAGACATCTCTAGTCTGGAAAATATATGCGAAATTTTAAAAGTGTGGCAAAAAATTACACTATTGTCAATGCCATTGTCGATTGAAAATGAAATATCGACCGATTGTCTGATTTAAAATAGATAGCATTAAACAATGTAATAATCAAGTGGAAAGAATATTTTGTATACATTTGAATACATCGATTCAGGACCAGAGAATTTTGATAATAGAAAGGGATAATATTTATCAACACATAAAACAATATATTTTGAATTTCTTTAAAACGTTCGGCTTCCTCCCAATTTTAATTCCATGGAAATTAGGTTCACCAGTTTTTGAAAGTCTAAGGATAAAGTGTACGTGATTTTTAATTTTCGAATTATTTTTTTTGTTAAATATCGTTTAATTAACAATTATAAATTGACGAAGTCAAGTTTCTTGATTTCCGTTTTTTTGAGATACAATACGACGCTTTCGTGAGCTGCTCAACATGCGACTAATGTCATAATTTTCTCAGTGAAACATTTCAACTCAAAATTTTAGTAATGCTAGTGAATATGTTTTTTCCCCTTTAAATGTATCAATTGTTTTCATAACACCTTAAAAATGAAATAATTAGTAATAATTATTAACATACCATGCACATTTAGTTATCAGACATATTCATCAATGACTCTTGGAAATTTCCTTTAGTCTCAATCATAAATATGTATGATTTTGTTGATTTGTAGGATATATTCATGCATAGTGTATATTTAGACATATCTTAAGGAAACTTTAACAGCTACATTATGAATTTATTCTAAGATGCTTATATTATATAGTAATGCTAATTATAATGTTTTTTTCCCTTTAAATATATCAATTGTTTTCATAATACCTTAAAAATGAAATCATTAGTAATAATTATTAACATACCACGCACATTTAGTTATCGGACATATTCATCAATGACTTCTTGGAAACTTCCTTCAGCTTCAATCACAACTATGTATGATTTTGTTGATTTGTAGGATATATTCATGCATAGTGTATATTTAGACATATCTTAAGGAAATTTTAACAGCTACATTATGAATTTATTCTAATATGCTTATATGATATAGTAATGCTAATTAGAATGTTTGTTTTCCTTTAAATGTATCAATTGTTTTCATAATACCTTAAAAATGAAATCATTAGTAATAATTATTAACATACCACGCACATTTAGTTATCGGACATATTCATCAATGACTTCTTGGAAACTTCCTTCAGCCTCAATCACAACTATGTATGATTTTGTTGATTTGTAGGATATATTCATGCATAGTGTATATTTAGACATATCTTTAGGAAATTTTAACAGCTACAGTATGCAATTATTCTAAGATATTTATATTATTTCTCAATCTAATATAATCTCAACTATGCGAGAAATATTGACGTTCTACTCGTCAGATCATTAGAACTAAAATTACTAAATTTAGCATAGACTGATCATGTAATTTAATGTGTAATTTAATACATATTTTTTTCAAAAAAAACATTATAAGAGCTTTAATAAATTAAAAATCAAATGAAGATTTGACGTTTTATTGATATAATTTCCAAAACATATTATCGAAATAAAACGATTTTTCAATGGTTTAAATAAAACGCTTTTCGAATTCTAAAAGTTTAATTTTGTTTCAAATTAATTACGATTTTAATAAATTTCAAAATGTAATTTTAAGCATTGTTAAAAATGATGATTTTCTTGGTCACCTTTAATTTCGCGGCATGCTGAAATCAGTTAATCACATTTCTTTTACATTTAAAAAAAGCATATGAAAAGAAATTTTCTTTCGATATTATCGGTGAAATTTCATCTTTGATTTTACTCCATCGCATGTATATATAAATAAATATTTTTAATTTTTTTTTCAATTCAATTTTTTAAATTTTTTATTCAATTATATTTTTTAATTTTTTTTTCAATTCCTTTTATTATAAATCACTACCACCACATAGAAAATTCAAGTAATATGTATTATGCAATTTGATTTATTGAACACTTGTTAATATGTATTAATTTGCTTTGTTTTATTTAACATTTTCCTACTATAATGTATGTATTGCTTATGTATATATCTATCTATAAGTATTGGAATAATTGTATTATGTTTTCCCCCAAGGAGTATTATAATGAGATTACTGTGCCTTTTAAATTGATATTAGACATAATAAAATGTCCTTTTAATATTTTTACACCTTGAAAATATTTTGGTAATAAAATGGAATTATATACTTTTTTGACATGTTAATTCACGCAATGGGTCACTTTTTGTATGCTAAATTTCTTAATACATAATACTAGATAGTTATTATTGTTGCAAAGAAATCCGAAAATATTTGAAAAAATTTAGATCCGATTTTTTAAAAAATGAAAGTATTTTAACACACAAGTAACGATTGTGTAATGTACCGGGTTATCAAAAAGTACTCTAACATTTGAAAATTCATTAATTTGAGGAATATTATAGGTAAAGAGGTAAAAATTGACGTACTTGCTTGAAGTGATATAGGGTTTCTTGAAACCCCCCAAAAATGCAAAACATGACCAACAAATGGCACTATATATGATAAAAAACAATAATTAGCACAACAATTGATTTTTAGCAAAGGCAACATAACAAATGCTCAGCTTGTTGGCTGTCATTCAAGATCAGTATCTGTAGTCGAGGGACAATGTTGTGAACAGTACTGTACAGCATATCTGCAGATGTGGTGAGAAATTATCGTTGTATGTTTTCATTTAGAATCCCTAATGAGATCGGAAGATCTCGGTAAACTTTGACATCAGGTAACCCCACAAACGATAATCACACGGATTAAGATTCGGGTACTTGTTAGTCCAAAAATGGCGGAAGTCAAATTCTCTATGCTCTATGCTATTCTCACCAAATGATATGCTCAAAATATCTTTCCTACTTGTAGCAATATGGGGAGGGAGGTATAAAGGCTGCACCTTGAAATGTAACAGGCAAATGTCGCAGGTGTTTTTCAGGCAGGCTAATGATGATGTTATTCTGTTACATACCGGCGTACTTCTCACCTATCACCCTCAGTTTGTAAAGTGGAAGAACCACGCAATTCCTCGATGGAAAAAGATGCGGTAAATCTTCACTTCTTTTCTTTTCTATCTCATGACGAAAGGAAGTGAATATTGAGTTTTAGAATATTTAGTAATAAATCCGATATGTTAGATGATTAATCATTTACTTAGAATTAGATAATCTATTATTGAATATGGTTATTTAGATAGCTGAATAGGTAACATTTAGATAGCTGATTTTAAAATTGTTAAATGAAAAGTGAACGTAATTCTTTGTAAAAACACTAAATAGGAAAATATCATGCATTATTACAAAAATATGAATATTAAAAATGCGTTTTTGAAGAAACCAAATAATTTGAATTAATGTATTAGTGATTTTATTAAAATTAAACACAATCAACAATCTGACCGCCAAAAGTGTCAAAGAATTAATGAACCTGATTCTTGGAACAACTATGACTTCCAACAATTTTTTTCAGTCACTCTCGCAGAATTTCTAATATTCTGCTACTAGTCTCCAAAGACCAGAAAAACGTGAATTCAATGCACAGTTACGTGACACATCGGGCTTTTATGGGACAGAAATGGAAAGAAAAGTTACAAAGTTACAGAAGAAAGCTTTTTGGACTTTTGCATAAACGACACAATAATGTGCTAAAAATGGAAAGAATGGATTTTTTATCCAGAATAGAGAAAAAACTGGCGAGTAAATACGGCACATTTTTACTTTCTCATATGCGAAGTATAGAAAAAGAAATTATTATAGTCATCAAAAAATTTAAACTAGAATTTTTAACTAATCTTCACATTTCGGGTCTCCCGAATGCATAAAATACATTTTTGGAGTTATACCTCTCTGTCCGTTTATCTGCCATTCTTTTATCTGACTCTGAATAGGGAAACTACAAAACCATTTAAACTTGATGAATTTTACTTTACTTTACACTTGATGGAAGGAAAAGTGGCTTTATATCCAATGTGTGGATATCTTCCAAATTTTGATCGAAATTCTTTCAGAGAAAGTCTGTGCCTCCAAATAGTAGTGAATACTGCGTCTAATAAGCTTAAGGAGTAAAACAAATAAAACTCCATCTCATTTACCGTATTAAGTATAAGTAATTGCCTAATCTAGTATTGAATTCGTCAAATGGTTGCCCGTTTGTTCGAATGAAATTTCGCATGCTTGCAAACATGGCTAAAAGTGATTTCAGGTGTCAAAATATGAAGAAGTTAAGTAATGAAACTCGGTATGCTGTTTCAGCATCTAAAGTGTTATTACTTCTCAACTTTTGAATTAACTCATCATAAACATCAACATTAATTCATCATAATTAACTCAACATTTTGAAGAAACCCATTAAAGCGTTGATCATCTGTTGGTCATTTTTCTTTATGTAAATGCGATAGCTCGAAATCGCCGATAAATTAAGTTTGCTATATGATCGTTTTACTAAAACCTTAGTTTTGTGTCGAATTCTGGTTTCAATAGGTTTAAAATAAGGCGTCCAAAATGCAATTTTGTATCTTTTACAATGCTACGAATCTCAAAGCGCTCATATATAGGTCTCTGAAAATAATTATAATAAAAAAAATTCAGCACTCGTACGTTTATAGCCTCACTGAGGATCCACAATTTTTATGCAGTTGAGTAAGATAATATTTTTATTACTGAGTATGGAAAACAATTACGGGGATACACCTTTCCCTTAATTTCTTTGTTATGAACTAATAACTGCAAATATAGATTCAAATTCAATTTGACTTCCTTGCATTTATACTATTCTCCCAATATTTACTTACTTTTACTTCCATTTATTTATTCAAGCGTTATTGCTCTCTATGGTCTTGTTTCTTTTGAAATTTAATTTATTTACCACTACCTATTCTATTTTAGAGAATATGGAAATACATTCAATATGCTTTTATGAAGATATTCTTCGAATTCTTTCCAGAGTGAATTGAATTTGCGAAATTTTCCTTTATTCACTATCATGATAGTTGGTTTTCAGTGATATCGTGCTCTTATAAGAATATTGTTTTCCAGCACTGAAAGAATTAATCCATTAGCACTCATAAGAGGAGACGGGATCAAGATCTCAACGCAGTTTTTTTTTTTTTAAGTACAGTTGCTATAATAAATGACAGTTGACTTCTTTTAATAATGTCAGCTTTTAAAGTGAATTGTCTTTCTGTGCAAGCTTTCTTTTTTTCTTTAAGGTAAACTTTATTGCATAAGTTTTTAATTTTATCATTGTTAATTTGTTATTTTAAAAACAATAATACAAAGTGTCTGAAGTATATTCTGATACAGATTAAATTATAATTTTTATTCAATTAATTAAGCATTGCTAAGTATTTTTCTTGAATATTATGACATGAAAGGATTATTCTGTTTCTCTAGCTCGCTATCTCAAAATCTCTGTATTCTTATAAATAAAAATGTGGCACTTTTTTACCTTCTCCTGCCGTCATGTGTAGCTGGCACACACTCATACCGGCAACGTTCTATTCTCATTTTCAGGTGGCGGATCAAAATAATTTTCATAACATGCAAGAACTGTATTGCACTTTCTTTGCACGTCTCAGTTGATAGTATAAGATTTGAGGACCTCCTTTTACTTTTTTTAAATAATTCATATTTAAGTTTCTTAATAATAACCTATATATGTTTCCTCAGTCTCTTCGCCTTGTTGCTTTGAATGTTTTCGCTTCGCTTTGTGAATTATTATATCTTATAGAGATATTTTTTTACATGCAAAGGACGGCAGAAAAAAGCGGTCAAACAATTTTTAATATAACTTTATTAAAAATAAATGAATCAACAAAATATAAAAAAAATAATAAGAGTAGACTTTTACTAATAAATACATTTAATTCGTTTCAAAGTTGCCGCCTTTTGCTGCGATGCAAAGGTGCAAACGCTTATTGTAATTTTCAGCAACGGGCGCATGTCTTCTACCTTTAATCTATCCCATTCCTGCCGAAGTGATTGTTTTAAAGAGTCCAAACTTTTTTGTAGTTCTAGTGCAAGTCCTTGCCTCCAAAATGGCCCATACACTGTAATCCATGGGATTGAGATTCGGCATGTATTGTGCCTATTCTCCAGATGATATCACATACAAAGAACGCACCTTTCACAACTCTTGTGCTTTTTGGTCTTGTGAGTTGGTGCGGTGTCTTGTTGAAAAATCCACTTTACATTGCCAAATTGAATTTTAGGCCACTGAAGTACGATACATACTAGAATTTCCCGCTGGTACACTTTTTTATTTAATTTTACGCCCTCATCCACAAAGACCAGATGAGGTTTTCCGCTTATGCAAATTTAGATTCAGATCTAGACAGACTTTGGATATTGGCGATGTTCAATAATTGCTGAAGCTCTTAGAGCGTGTAAAGACCAGATCCTATTATTATGGGAGTTACGAGCTTCTTGGGAGGTGAAGAATAAATGAAATGGAATATCACCGAGCGCTGATTTGCAGCCCGTCTCAAAAGTTTTCGGATCTTTGCAGCCACTCGAATTTGTTTTCTTCAGTGAGAAGCTGAACATTTCGAAATATTTAAGTCTTCAGCCCAAGCTCTATTTTTGTTATTCGATCGGTTTCTCTAATCTGTCACTTCTTCCCATTTCACGAGCGATCTTTCTCATGGAAACACTCGTATTTCATTGAACTCGTTTTTTGATGGCCTTACATTTATTGAATGTGTTCACCGTATATTTTCGTTCATTTCCTGGAAGTCAAATTTCATTGCCAAACTCTTTGAAATGATAGATTGCATCAGAAGTCATTGACGAGACACATAAAGCAAACAAAAAATTCCACACTGCCTTTTTCCCTTGCTTAAACAATTCTAAAATAACAAATACTGTCCTTAACATTGTAAAAAAAGTTAAAAAGCAATATGAAAAGCAAAATATATATTATAAAATATTTTATAATTGAAGTGGTAGACAAAATTAAATCAACACAAATTTTAAAAAATAGTTAATTTATATTCTATGAGGCAATAACTTTGTTCGAGTTTTTCCACACGCAGTTGCAATCTTATATAACTAAACTCCTAAAATATTATTGGCAAGCCTATATGCTTTTTGCTATGGTATGGGACAGTTTGTGAGTAAATTAGATAAAAGAAATCTCATAAAATAAGTTTAAAAAAGCATATAAGCTTCCAAGAGAAAAAAAAAAAGATTCGAAACACTTTAAATTGTGAGATAGTCTACTTATCTCTTTCTTCTTATCCCGATAGACAAGGTTAAAAGCCTTTGTTTTCTTTAATATAAATAATAAGAAGATGTTATAAATATGATGATGAAAAATATTTTGGATAAGGTCGTAAAATATAGAAAAAATAATATATATATATATATATATATTCCAGTCTAGTGAGCAAAAATTATAAAACATCAGACAAAATATCCGAACAGTCTTCCATTCTCGCAGGTAAATTGAGTAATTCTTCCGATGTACGTCACAACTAATATCAAAATTAATTTCAAAAATTAATTTTTTTAAAAAATAGATTTTTACCTTTATTATATAATTATTACATTAATAAATATTACTCGATAAATTATTATACGAATAAGTTTCATAGTACTTACAGGACTAAATAATATATGAAATTGCTGAAATTTTTAGAAAGATTTTACATACTTATTATAGAGATTTTCAGAACTCTGTGAAAATAGATTTTAAAAAGAAGTTTTTGGCCCACGCTAATCATGTTTTATAAAAGTTTCAATACAACTACACGAATTCGGAGTTGGTCACCATTATTGCACAAGACTTTCTGGGAGTGAAAATATTGTTACAATTTTTTTTCTTCTACAATAAACACCGCCAATCAATTGTTATAATGACACAACACATTGAATTGCTATAGTTCGGCAGCTTTCTTGCTGTTTAATCCTCCAGTTTCTCTACTTGTCGGCGACTCCGACTACTCTCCACACACCACTTCTGACGATACACACACTTCACTGCAGCTTCAGAGTGCCCGTCTTTTATAGTTCCGGGAGGCGGGGCTAGAATCTTCAGACCAATCAGGGCGTACCTGGGTGTATCTTGGTTCCTACTGGATGGATCGTGAAACTTCTCGAACTTTCCAGTATGATCCATTTAGTTGCCAAACTCGCTAAATTCGTCGCCAAGTCGCCAAATGGCCGCCAAGCTCTCAGGTCATTGACGCACAGGACAGATCTTACAAAGGTTTTAAGGGTTTTTCCCAGGATGACACTATTCGTACCGGGTAGCAAAATTACAGATTTGTAACTATATTGATAACTACCCATTTATCCTTCCTTAACTACAAAATGCAATTAATGATTTCGACAAGAAGTCTAAACAAAAAACTATGAGTAATAAATTTGCTGTATGGCATGAAATAATCATGAGATTTCCAAAGAAAAGAAATAACTAACACTTCTAGGCTTTCTGGAAGCAAGTTATAATATTTTAACTAAATTTTAGTATGAAAACAAAAGATCTGATCATCAAAAATAACTGCAAATGTCGTACAGAAAGAGTTAGAATTATTCTTCAAAGTATACTCCCTGTATTATGTGAGGAAGATAATTATTCTTTCAATAATAAATTGTTCTCTAATGCCAACAGCAGATTGCCCGATTCATTGATTCTTCCAGGGAAGAAATTATCTTGAAATACAGAAATTGCTCCGTATAGCCTTTACAGAGGAAGTCAGTTACCATTTATTAAGCCTTTATGTCTGCAATTCGACCTTGATCCTTTATATGACCTCACTCTTCAGAGTATCTATTCATTTGCATAGGCAGTTTGGCCCCATGCGTCTAATGATATTTCATATTCCTTGGGTTTTATTCTTCTCATAAATAAATAGTTCTGTGTTAATTTTCGTATATATTGGAACATCAAAGATCAAGTTTTAGTTTTCCCATGAATATGACTGTTTATTAACTATGTAACTCACAATGTCTCATCAATTGATAGACTGAATACATTTCATTCACTGGGAATAATCAGGATTGCTACTCCTCATGATAAAGTTAATACATATTTTCTCTTAAGGGCAAAAGATTTCAATTGTTCCAAGAACTAACCCAAAACACACACAGAAAATTGATTAAAATTTGTAACAATCGAGCGTTCAAGAACTGAAATTGTTTCCTATCGTACAACGTGATTGTAATATCTGATTAACGTTAATGAGATCTTTATAGGATTTGTAGAATACAGATGTTTTATGAATTCATGCCAAATGTAAGGACGTACTTTGGAGTCCGGGATAATGTGGAGTAGTGAAGCTATTGATCTACGACGCAAAGTGAATGTAAAGTTTCATGAGTGGAAATTTTATACAATGTCATATCCTTTTCCATACATAAATAACTAAATAAATAAACTGATAAATTTGCTTAGTTTTGCTTTAAGGAAATTAAAATTCTTTATAGAAACTCCCTGAATGTTATTTTGGTATGGATTTAATATTTTAAATTGTCCGATAAAATGTAATTTATTTCAAATTCTCTTTCGAAATTTTCACTTTACACTTACACTTCAAATTTAGCGAACAGCCAAATTATAATTGAATTGAGTGCACAAAGCTGAATTCTCAGAAATGAATAAATTCGGAAATGCCATGTCGCCGTATTTAAGTGATTATATCAATGAACCTTTTGCGAAAACTTTTTAGTGTTTTCCTAGTCACAACTCTATACCAAATTTCGAGGCACGCATTTTTTTAGATACATAAATATGGTGCAAGGGGGGGGGGGCGTATAGCAAGTAAACAGAAGAATGTTATGGCTTTTTAAGATATAATATAAAATGGTATAAATAATATGTCTGTGAAAATAATATAAATATGTAATATAAAAGTCTTGAGTATAAATAATATGCGAAAATAATATAAATACATAATATAAAAGTCTTGAATATAAATAATATGCCTGTGGAAATAATATAAATATATAATATAAAAGCCTTGAATATAAATAATATGTACTATGTCTTAGTTTTTCTCGACATAAAATGCTAAATTAACTTAATTAAACAAGAATCAATTTTTACTGACATTGAGATTAAGTTTACAGTCATACTTATTCATTTTCGATAATGTTTTTCTACGTGCTAATGATTTCTATCGGTGTTGCGTTTTTCATTCCAAATTTAGATGTGGTGTTCTGGAAAATTCTGTATTTGTATTTATACTTATAATGCAATTTTGCACGGAAATCAAAAGAATTGAATGAATTTCTTACAGGATATCCGGAAATTCACGAATCAGCAATTCACGAGCAATTTGTTAATGAAAGAAAACGTTTATAAATTTATGTATTCAAATATTTTATATTAAATTAACAAGAAACTGTTATAATTGTATATATTCAAATGGAATTAAAAAATATGTCAGTTGATATATTTTTTTGAAACATTAAGGAATAATTAATTATATAATAATCAATAATAATATTATTTTTAATAATCAGTAACATCTGGAAACAAAATTCCGATTTGATTAAATTTTAAATATAATACATGCCTAATAAAATTGAATAATATCAAAAATACAAATTTCTTTAAGAATTAGCTTGTCAAGAATGATCTTGTAAACTTCTGAATTATTCTCGAAAATTGAATTGAAAAACAAAAAGGGCAATATTCTATTTGTCTCTTCTCTGGAATACTTTTATCGAACAAAACTAAAAAGCAATTGTTCAGGCGCATGAGAAAAAAAAAATGGAAAAAGTATAGACATTAATGAATAGGAGCGACGCATTTTATTTATTTTATACTGTGCCTTTCCTTTCTTCCAAAAGATGTAGCATTCCTTAACAGGGTACAGGAAATAAAAGAGCCAATTCTCTACATGCTTCGGATACTTTATGAAATAAGAGATTCCAAGCAAGTAGGATATTTCTGTTAGGAAAATAGTGATTTATAATCGAAGAACTTGCTTTGGGGCACAGTGGATATTTATTATTATTTTTTTTCCTCCTTCGTCCAATAAGAAAAAAATCTTCTTAAGATCTATACTTTTCATTTCAATAAATAAAGCATTTTACTAAATCACGAATCAAAGTTTCATTCGCAGATAATTAATTTAAATTTTGATGTTGAAGTTAATTTTCCTTACCCTAAAATTCAAACTTTGTTACAACTCAATATCAAGTTAACAAATAACTTTGATTTGAAAATGCGCAAATATAATATACCAATTACTATTATTATTCCTTTTGCGAAACCAATCGAAGACAAATAGATTTTTCAAGTGTCCTCGCCGTATTTATTCTTTGTTTCATAGCTTTAAATTGCCTTAATAGTTTATTTTGAAATCTATACGCATGACTTTTATTTTTCCCTTATCAATACCCTCTTTCAATAAGATTGAGATTTTAACTGAGTTAGAAATAATTCTAATACAGAGTTTCTGTCTTCTGTTCAGTTGAGTTTTCAAATTTCCTTCGTCTTTAGGCCATCTTTTCCAGTTTCATTAAAGTATACTTTATTTCTGATTGCTTCACCATTAGATTGTTTTTTCCTTTGTTATTGAGAAAGAGAGCAATGTTTGTATTTCTTTGCTTTAATTTAGTTAATTCTGCATACACATTATACAAAAATCTGCACTTTCTGTCTATCAATCTATCTATACGTGTCTGTATATATAAATCTGTATATCTATATATCTGTATACGGGCGTCCTGAAATAGATAACCGATTTTCAAACAGTCATTATATGAAAATGGTTTTGTAATAAATTCGTTTGTGTCAGAGCATAAATGTTCCCTCCCGCTGTTTTTTGTATTAGTTCAAAAAATATCGATAGGTGGCGTTTTTTCATTATGCATTATTAGAAATCGTCAGTCTATTTCAGGACATCCTATATATAGATAGATGTAAATGAAATGGTATTTCTTAATTTAATTTCTCTGGTTAATTTCCAAATGTTTATCTCAGATTAGCTCATACTACTTTAGTCTAGAATTTTCTTTTATTCCTTGTACTAAATCTCATTTTTTTTATTTAATTATTTCGAATACTAGCTCCAAAAATAATTATCTTTTGTTTCTCACACCACAAGCAAAGGGATAAAAATGCTTAAACTCTACCCATTCCTTTCAAATATACCTAAGATTCCCTTTCCTAATTCAACATGTCTCAAAGAAATCATTGTCAAAATGTCTTGGTAAAGTCAATAAAAGGAACATTTTTAATTACTCTTCTCTTTTCTTCTGGTGCGAAGGACATATTTTAATATTATTCCCATATACGAATTATGTCGGCCGTGGTTAAAAAAAGAAATGTAATTAATTTCAAACGCCTGTTTTGTTCGATCACGCATTTGCCAAAATTATGCTATATTACTTATGTTACATCTTAAAATTGGAGATTAGATGCATTAAAAGTCTATACGAAATTTTACGAGATTCTTTACTGGGAAATTTCTATGGCAGCATCCATATTTCATAAATGTCTTATGAAAAATTCAACAATAATATTATACAATATTATCGATTCATTTCAAAATTGCATGTACTTATTTCCATGGCAGTTCCGCAAAATAGGGTTTGTTTGTTCGAGATTTTCAGAATAGCGCCTTCCAGAAATGGGAGGCAATGATGTTCTTATCAATAGATTCTTTTATGTTCTAGCTGAAATGCTTTATAGCTCGCATAATATATATTTGGGATTAGAATTACTGTTCTCACAGCTAATTGTGTACCATTATTTACCGGTTACATCCAGATGAAGCTTGTAATACATAATCCGTGATGATTTGCAATATGAATGGAGGGATATGTTTAAAGCGACTTAACAGAAAGAGTTCAATAACTTAAATAAGGCGAATGTGAATACCTCTCAACATATTCATAATCCTCGATGACTTGTTTATACAATATCTTGAGCCAATTCTACTTTACAATATACTTTTTTTAGGTAGATACACTATCATGTAGGCAGAATATATTTCATAGCTAAAAACTGTAACTTTTTTAAAGACAGAAAAGAACTTAATGCAGAAATTCAAACATACTCCTTCCGTAATACGCCTTTATAAATACAACATATTTACCACACAAAATCAATACGATTTTGAAATTTCCGCTACAAACATTAACGGATTAAATGAGCTCCAACAAATCATTCCTTTTTGATTTCTAATCTTAATACTAATGGATGCAGAGTTCCTTTTATTTAAACTCTATAATGCTTCACAGCTTTTCAATCTTTTCTTCATTCTGCTAAATTTTCCAGATTAGGACATTTACATTAAATCTTAATATAAGCAACTCTATAAGTGATTTCACCGTATGGATAACCATTTCGTTTAGCTAGAAACTTCTTTTACAATTAATTTTCGACATTGTTCAACTACGAGGGAAGTATGCACAGTATAAATTTGCTGCTGTGAGATACTATAAAATACCTGTAAACTTATAATGCCAGCTACATACGATTTACAACCCTTTCTATTGTTATTGTTGTTTCTTATGACACTTGTCATAAATAAGCTCACTGTCAAAGAAAGTGATTTTAAACCGAGTAAGCGTCTCTTGTTTTATTAGTAGTGCCATCTAGGGCCAAGAATATGTCCTAGCTACTCATGCGTCGCATTCGCTTGCACAACTCCTTTTCACAGGGGGACGCATTCACACACCTCACAGATAGAACACAGATGAAGAACAAGCATGCCCGAACCGGGACTTGAACCCGGGACGCCCAGATAACGAAGACACCGGCACAACTATTACATGTCCCTTGAATTAATAAGTTTAAGTCAAATAAATGTGTATAACCTTGATTAGAAACATCCGAAAGATTAACTACTTGCTGAAAATAATTAAATTCAATATAAAAATCAAGCCAAAGCCTTATATTATTTCTGATATTTCAATTTTTTTAGGATGTTTAATGTCAAAATCTTGAAAAGTAGCACATTTTTTATTGAAGATCTTTAATGACGTCTTCATTGTCTAGAGAATGTTGGTTACAGTTTGTACATTACTTAACAGCAGCTAAACATAATTCAATTGCGACTGTTTAGTCATTGATTTTTTAAAATGTTCTAACAGTAAGATAAAAAAAATGCATCATTTCAAAAATAAGATATCTTAGTCGGTATCACCCAAAGCAATGCCGAAAACAAGAAAAAAAAAGTCACATTTCTATATGCAAATAGATAGAATAATTTCTCTTTTAGATGCTCAGTATGCGCTACATGATCAATATTCACAATAATAAATGTCTCTTTCTCAAAGTAATGAATCTGAATAAGGTCAGCAGTCAAATTGGATAAATTTAAGTAGTTTGAAACTGAAATATGAAAATGTTTAAACATAACCGATAATTTAAAAATACTTTGACTTATCAATGAAATAAAGAATTGTCTTTAATAAATCCTGAATATTTGGATAAATTAAAGTCTACTTCTAATCCACTGGAAACTTCAAATCGGGACGAATACAATAGCATCAAATAAGATCGAATGCTGAATAAATGTTTAAAGGTAAACATCTTTCAAATACTTTAAGGGATCTCTCTTTGTAGATATTGCAGATAATATCTATTATGTGGAATTAAATGCTGCATTTTTTTATATGCCATATTATTATTTATTCATTTCTATTAGACTGCCAAAGAGACAACAAAATAGAGGATTTAATAATAATTAATGAATCACATTGAATTCGTTGAATTTTATTTTATTGATTGAAATCAATATATCTAAATGAAATTCGAATATAAAACAGCAGTATTCTTAAAATCATAATTAATATTAAAATACAAAAATATTTATGCACTACCATGTAAAAAAGAAACTTTCTTTTGAATATTTCATCAGCATAAAGCGTTTCTTATTGTTTTACAATCGTAAGTTTTTAAATTTTTAAATATAAGTAATAAAAAGCTATTTTCTAAATTTGCTATTCTTCGGGAAGCAACACTGATGATTTCAAATAATTTGGTAATTATTACACATGTCTGAATATTGCATTGGTAACAATAAATATCCTTTGAATTTGTTATTCATATTCAATATGGTCTTTGGAAACAGACTTATGATTTGATTACCGATATTTTGATTTAAATAAAAGCCAGAATCAATCCCAAGCAAAAATATTTGAAATATTTTATATTGTCCTTTCTTCCAAAAAATAAAGAATAAAGTTTTATCCTTATTAGTGCAAAATATTATTCGATATGTTCATGATGCTTTTCGATATTATGAATACAGCGTAATATAGTGTAAATAACTTAACAATATCGGTAAGTATTTTGTGCGATTAGTAAATAATGAACAATTTTATAAAAGAGATATAAAAGACTCGCATGATGTATTATATACTAATCGGAGAAATTAAGGCATTAATTTCATTTCGTAACATCAAATACAAATATATTTTAAATTCAATGCTTTGGATAAAGGTCAAACAAAACTTGTTTCTTAAGTTTTAATTTAAATTTATTTATTAAACTAAATGTATGTAGATGATACTGCTTCGGTTAAATCTCATTCAACATGCAAATCATTTCTTGAAATAATCAGAAAAGAGAAGAAATGTATATATATTTTTCGAATTTAATGAATTATTTACTACGTCTCTTGTATTTATTTATCTTGCATTTCATGAATTTCGTTCTTCTTGTAAATCCTCTTTCAAAGTTACCTTCGAGGCCATTTTTCTCTGGAAATGGTTCAGGAAGAGCCAGAAAGGCGGGGTCTGCCTGAGTCGAGAGGATTAATGAAGCTACAGAAGAAACCATTTATTTTGTAATCGAGTGTTCTCCTCTGGCTCTTCAGGGAACTTCAAGCTACAAATGTGCTTACCACAAAGAAAAAGTAATACGCTGGAAGTGTACGATTAATTTATGGAGAGGAAAAAAAATAAATGTTATCTCATGTTTTCAATTTTTAGAATTACGGAAAACATCATTGGTTACTTAGAATGAACATGATTTTTAAATATTTATTTTATGGATCGTTTATAGAAAAAGTAATATTGGTAAAGTAATTGGTATTAAGTAATATTGGTAAAAAATTCTTAAAGAATAACTTTTTAATAATTTTTTTTTTAGATTTACTGAAGAAATTCTATAATAAACTTCAAATTAGCAAGGAATAGCTCTTAACATTTATGAGAATCCTGCAATCCAAAGTATTATTATAAATTATTCAAGTATAATTATCCAAGTATTATTATAAATTTGAAAAATAACTCTTTCTGATTCAATTTTTTAAAAGTAAATAATGGAATGCAAAATTATTTGAAATATTTGTAAATATAAAAATTTAAATCGTACTTTCGATCATACCAAAGTAACCGAATTCGAGATTTAGGAGCCCATATTAAAGGGGAGTCATGGTATATTTTGGTATTCACTGTGATTATAGATCATCTAAATAGTTCATGGAATCTTATTTAGCTGCGTAATAGTTAGGTGGGTCGCCTTCCAGTAGGAACGTAAACTGATATGGCATTCATTTCTTGTTCTTTTCTTAGAAAACAAATGGAATTTCAAACAGCCACCAAAACGAAAAAAGTAATTTTGGTGAAGGACAAATGACTAAATAATTTCTTGAATACGCTGGTTAAGAAAAAATTAAACTAAATTCTAACAACTCCTCCATTCCATATTATTCATACACACCATGTTCTAAGCCATTTTTTCTCTATTGACATTGATCCAATGTAATTGCCGAAATAGTTTCATCTCTCAGTAAATGAGTAATTTTAAAAAATAATTATAAGCATAAAATATATTCTTGCAAATCTACAATATAAAAATAAAAGCGAATTTACATTAAAGAACGAATTAAAGTGAGAACATTACCCATCATGTATACAAATATTTTTAAAAAGACAAAAAGTAATTAATTTAAAACTGCTTTTAAAAAGGTACAATATATCACCTTTGAACAATCAGCATCTATTTGAAGATGATTCATAGTAAAAATTAAATTTACATATGAAATAACCGTTATCATTGAAAGTTTAAAATTTTAATTTTGTTCATAAAATCATTCAATTAGATTATACTATATTAATTGTTACTTTTTTTACGTTATTGTTTGAAAGTAAGAGTAAATATAGCATACGAAAATTAATCGTTTTTACAATAGCAAATGGGTTGACAAAACACAAAGGTGAACCTTTACATTTGTTCTTTGTCAACGAAAAGTCAAAGTAAAGGATTCACCAAATAAAGTGGATGACACGGATTTAAATTAAGAAACAAATTGCGATGTTTTTCTTAATGTATTTCGTTCAGCGTTTCACATTCGCAAGTTTGTGTTTTGACTCTCAGGCATATTGTTTCTATTAGGCATTCTAATTTTAAGCACAACATTGCAAACATATTTTAAAAACCTTTTCCAATTAATTATATATTACTTCTCAAAAAACGCTTTGAAACACCTCTCTCCAAAGCTAGCGAATGTATATTTTACAAATGATGTTGACGATTGTTTTCCTATAGCATCCATCAAAATGAATACAATATAAGATTATCTCTTATTCAAGAATTCCTCTACCAATAATTATGAAAATTCAGCATAATAATTTTCAAGTGTGGCAGAAGTTTTGCAGCCAGGTGAAAAATACATCATTTTTATGACATTCCATTTCCATTAAGATGCAGAAAATTTTCATGCATCAATGTAATAATGTAGCATTCGTTAATTATTCTAAGATACTCTTTGAAATATTTTGATATTCATTAGTGATTTTCATGGAAAGATATTCCAAATGATTAATAATCAATCATCTGTCGCGTGAATAATCGTGCAATGTAGTGCAATTGCCTGAAGGATTCATCGGAATTTATCTTTTCTTTAGCATAATTAGCAATTTTTTTTTAAGATGAGTACTTTTATAGTATACATAATGGTTATAATTAAACTTTCCCTATAAACAGCCTCCTACAACACAAACTGGTAACGGATTGCTACGAAATTTGGTATATAATCTATACACGAGATGCGCTCACGGAATTTCGGAAAAAAAAGTTCTAAAATGTCCATTAGAGGGCGTCTTTTCCGGAAAAACATTAAATTTAACACAATAAATGACCAAAACGGAATACAGAAACAATATTAACAATCTAGAACAAGAATTATGAGTGATAAAATGTAACACCAGAAACATTTATTAACTGTTAATTCTAGAGAAAAAAAACATTGCTAATTAATTAATGACTTCCGAAAGTATCAGTTTTCACTTTTGAAGAGAAATTCAAGTTAGACAAAGGTTGATTAAAGTTGTAATTGCAGTCATTGTAATTGTATTCAATCACAGAATAATTAAGGACTCATCATATGAAGACCTACTCAGGTGTAAGTTGCTATGAAAAGAAATGATGTCTTCAGAAACAGTTTTAAATTTACAAATAATTTGAAAAGCGTACTATTGCTTCCTATCTCCTTTTTTTTTCACTATTTCCATTATTTTTACTAATATTCCTAGTATTCCATAAATTGCCTTACGATTAAGGGTTTAATGCCAAAGTAAATGAAACAGGTAAAAATAATGATAAAATAAAAAGGGTTTAGAAATAGTTTTGACTCCACTTTATTTTATATTGGTTGTTGGACTTTGAATAATATTATTTTTAACAATCTTATACGGTATTATAGTCGAAATTTTCAGACAAAACATCGAATTAGAAAAGAGAGAAACGATAAGATGCCAACTATTCAAAATCACTTAATCATAACCCTTTCATCTGTACTACATGGAGCACGAATTTTGGTTCATAGTGTGAGTTCATGGTACATGGCGTTTATGGCTTACTGCATGTAAAGGAACGGTGTAGAGAAATGCTTATTCATAGTTGCTCGTATTTGAATAGTTTACTTTAGTCTAATATTTTACAAAAGTATAGATGAGATAATACTTTTCTAATATCAAAATTACATTATTTCTTGCCCTATTTAACCCTCTTTTATAATTTTGAGGCCTTACTAAAGTTGAGCTTTATTTTCAACCAAAATGCGCCAGACTCTGTTGAAATTAGTCATACATAATGAGTATAATATTGTAAGGGGGATTTAAGAGGGTTGGAAGTATTTGCCCCATCCCTTTCTGGAATCTATAGGTCCCATTGGTATTCTTACCGACAACAAAAATACCTTAAAAACATTTATATTTTTAGGATCGTTTACATAGAAAGCCTATAAATTTGTATCACGTGTGGTACGGTGCAAAACATAGTTTGAAAAGGAGAATTTGACACATTAAAATGTTGATATTTTTTCCACACCTTTTGGGAAAAGACCCAACTGTCTAATAAATCAAATTATCAATGCAGAACATTTTTATATCATTGGCTAACATTAAGAAGATTAAAAACAAAATTGTTTCCTATTGGGTGGTTTTTATTGATTACTTTTTGAAGTCTATTTACAAGCATTCTTAGATTTGAACAAGGATAATGAATACATTTATACTGTTGTTCTTATGTTACTGCAATACTTTTATCCTAACTTAGCTGCTTCGTTTGCTAATCATCATAGCATTGATAGACAAATTTAAACATATTAATTGAAATAAACCTTATATTTTCAGTTGTTAGTCATCGAAATTTATTTTTTGTTTTTATGGAAAAAGAGGAAAATAAAATGTAAATTTCAAGTGATAATAAAATGACTATTATATAGAGAACACTTTGCAACATGTATGATGAACGTAAAAATAAGTGATGCTAGAATGACACTTGGTGATCATTTATGATTTAATTAACTATTTTCCTCGTAAATGATAGATACTGATTCTTTCTTGCGAAAGGAAATTATTTTTTTCTTAAAATAATTTATTAATTAATGATAACTTTAACTAACTGAATGCATATAAATTATTTATATATATATATATATATATATATATATATATATATATATATGTATTTGGAAAATTAATAATTCACAGGGTACAATTGCTAAGATTGAATCACAAACGTCTATAAGTACGCATAAAAGTAAGCGCAGTTTGATACAAAGAGAAATAAAATAATGTTAGAATGATACGAAATTATAATGATTACAATGCATTGTGCTCTGAAATTCAGAAGTGTTTAACAGAAGGGTTTACCTATTCAGCTCAAAGGGAAAAAATGGTCCTTTTGAATAGTTAATATTGAAAAAAAAATGTATTGACCATCTACATTATCAGTAAGGGATATGTTGACTATGGAGGACAATGCAAGATTCCACATGTTGTGGCAAGCCTTGTACAACGTTTTTAAGCAGCTGTTAAGGATAATTTATCAATTTTCTTCGTCAGTGCATGTAGGAAGTAGTCCTTCTATATTGGAGGGCAGTGTCAACCAGAAAGACTACTCATCCAAGCATTTCAAACATTTTTAATGGGATTCTGATCTGGAGAACATGCTGCCCATTCGAGGAGTTGAATATCTTCACTCTATAAACATTCCTGGACACCGACTGTTCGATTACATGTTGCATTGTTTTCCATTTAATTAAATTTATCAATGCCAGCACTAGGTTACATGCAAACATGACGCAGCAGAACATCATTAATGTATCGTTCGTCAGTCCTAATACCAAATGGAGGCACAAATAAGAAAGTGCAGCCATTGAGAATGGTATCAACTCATATAATAACACTACATGTAGGATATCGATGCCTTTAATGTACGTTTACAGGACTATATGCAGTGCCGTTCTCACGGCAAATCAGTTGTCGTCGACAATCTGAAGAGAGAATGAACAAAACCCAGTCCTCCTTGTTGCAAATATCTAGTTTTTCATAGAGATAAGCGTGTCAATGATAGCAAGAAACTAATTTGTTATTTCACTAGCTTTGTTGCCCATGTTCCTTTTTATCGATAGTAGTATGCACACATCGTAATGTAACTGCAACCTCCCACTGACATTTCTACACATTCCATTGGTTTCTAAATGATTTTCAAAGTTTTGAAGCAGTATTGTGGAGGGCTTTGAATTCCCTGAGAATATCTGTTATTTTCCGTTTTTCAGCAACATTGTCTTCAATATAATCATGCTTAAAAACATCTAAATGAATTCAAGAAGGCACACCAAAAATTGCAAATTCATCCATGGATTATTTTTCTTTAAACTTTGTGTTTGAACAGAAACTATTGAAGGAATTAAAATCTGTATAATATCAGCTCTATTACGTGACGAATAAGCTTTACAATTCAAAATTGGCATTACGTACAACGCGTCTTATAGCCTCCCGAATTCATGCAAATTACCTCATTTGCCTGCCTCCTATTTTGTTCTTGCTGTCATCGTTATTGTCATCCTTCCCTAGCAACCATAAGTGTGCTTTATTTGGCAAATGCACTAAATCAGTCATCATATAAATTTAACTATTTTATGGTTTACTATAAATGTATATTCTTTTAACTATAGCGCCTATTGTCCCATACTGGATTGGTAATCATAATGATAATTAGTATTGTAAAGTGAAATATGTAAGACGAACATTTTAAAGTTATATTGAAACAGAATACTTTGACAGAAACAGTTGATCAAAAATCTATTTTGCAATTTTTTTCTAAAAGAAAAAAAAATATTTGAAGCACATGCTTTGCTGAACAACACAAAAAACATCCAACATAATAAAATATCAAAGAAGAAACTTATAAACACATCATTTTCATAAAAAAAAGTACTTTAAAAATTCCCAAACATTTTTAAAGTGCCTACGTCTTTTATAAGCTACCAAAATGTTTTCTTTTTTATCTGTTTCGATTTTGGTTCTGAGTTAAAAGTAAAAAAAAAAAAAGGCTTTTTTGAATATTCTATGGAATTAAAAGATATTCATTAAATACGAAAATTTTAAGTTTCAATTGATATTTATCTAGTCTCCATTACAGCGAAATAATTGAGAAGCTTAGAAAATAGGCATCCATTTTAAATAATTTATCAGATTATCGATAGCCTGTTTTGAGGGTAAACGACAACCGTCTCGGAACCAATCTCATAAATTTTATCTATGCGTAGAAAATGAAAACAACATCTGAATCAACATATATCGAAAAGTTTTGCCGTTAAAGGCGAAAGTTAGAAGTTCATTTCAAAGTTTAATGCCTCGCCACGAGGACGTATTTCAGTAATAATTTCATTTATTACTTTACATGCTAGAAGCTAAATCCAACTTGAAATACCATTTTAAATTTCAGTCTCATTCTTAATTTGCAGAACTACACAAATACTATTAATAAAACTTGAAATTTATTAGATTCAAATTCTAAATTTTATTATATATTACTGGTTCCCGGTATATTATTAGTATTACTGGTCTGAAAGCAAATATTTTTTGCGATAATTTATCTTATTTGATAAAATTTTAAGGGTACAAACATGATTTTTATATTTATTTGATATTTTCTGGTAAAATACTCTCATATGATAGATTTGATAAGGAGAAAATATTAAATAATTGAGGAAGTAAATTTGATTTCCTTCTTTGCATATACATCCTGTCTACAAACAATCTTTAATGGAAACTATTTAATTCAGTGGCGTCTATTTAAAAGCATTCTGTATTGAATTTATCGATTAATGATTCAAGTACCTCTTCGTTTTGCATTATTAAAACAAATGATCTGTTTGAAAGGATCTTTGTTAATTAATTTCCATCCAACTATTGAAAATTAGTATGTGTTCTGGTGCAAATTTGAATAAAATTCCTGAAATTCGAAATGCATTTAAAATTAAACATTTATCCAATTCTGTTATTCCATTAACTAATGAGTGAAAATATTTAATTATATTTCGAATGATATATAGCAGGGAATAATGTGCCATACCTCACAATTTGTTACCTAAGTTTTACATTTAAGTGCAAATTTGTGTTTCACGTGGTTTTAATTACAGTTTTGGGAACCATATATTTTCTTCCAAACGTTTAAATTGCTTAAAATCAATTGTCATTAATCAAGTATTTATTGAATAAAATTCATTTTTAGTTCTCTGACTAAAATCTGTGATTATCGCTAAACTATATAAAATGATGTAAATCCTTTTATGTAAATTATTTTTTCTTAAGTTGCTTTTCAAGCCTAACAAATTAGGCTTAGTCCTGCTATCTTTAATAAAACGCACGTGATCGTTTGCATATAATATTCTTAAGAACGACATTTTGATCATATTTTATTGATCAGAACGAATGACAAAATTGAAAACAGTCCCAAAACAAAATAAAATAATATTTTGAAACATAACTAGGCTCTTGGGTTATTGTTTAATATGATCGAAAGCAGTTTTGCTAGAAAGCAGAAAGCTGGAAAGCAGAGCAGAAATTTGGACTATAAAAACAATATTTATAATCGAATATCAATCTCTAATAAAATAATTATTTGTATTTTATAGTTGGACATTAAATAGTCCCTCTGCATGACAAATGCGCAATATGAAACTACAGAAATAAATATAGAAACATTTTAAATATTGTGCGAGATAATTCCTAAACAAAAGTTAAAAGACAATGGAAATCAAAACAGTGAAGGAAAATAAACCAAATAATGGAAGCTATATTTGCAAAATACACATATAAAAATATAAAGCAAAACACAAATCATATTGATCAAGTAAAGAAATAGATGCAGTCCGTTACAACAGGAATTCATCAGAGAATTGAAAGTCAGAACTTCGATTTTGAAGACAATACTTCAAAGACACATAAATTTGAAAGAAGAAAACATCAATACACACAAACATACATGCACACACAAGCTTTTATAATATTAAGCATGTTTTAATAATTTTTATTTATCTATTCTCGGCTTAATCAAGGGTTTAGTTCAGGCTATGCAGCGAATATTGTTAAAAAATAAAGCCTTTTTCTTTGCAACTAATTGCATTTATTGATTAATATGTAATCCAATTTCATCGAAGAAATTTTTTGTACAGTGATGTCTGTTGTTCTCATTTATGTAATATTTTTAAATGCAGAAAGTCAATGTAGCATTCTTTCTTAACAAGAAACAATTCGATTAAATGTTTTATATTCATCCACATTAGCATACACAAAATTTAATATTCATTTTCTTAATGCAGAACTCTTTAATCAAGAACTTTTATTTCATTCACGATTGTTATTGACGAAACCTTTGTTCTTAATGCAGCAGGATTTATACATTCGGAAGTTTATTATCCCTTTAAGAACATTTATGACAAACCATCCATTTTAGAAGTAAATCTGTCATTTATTCAATTCTTTCAAAATTATTTATATAAAAGTGTTATATTTTCGTAATTCTTCAAATGTCATTTTGAGAAATAAACTTAATTTACATTTGAACAAATATATGTTAAGCTAAATTGCGATTATTGATTTGCAAAAGCATTTAACTTTAAAAAAAATTTAAGAAAACTGTAGGAAATTAAATTGTTACCATATATATATATTCATAAATCAACTTTCGTCATTTTCGTCATTCAATGCTTATTTGAGAATTTCAAGACGTTTTGAGCTTATGAAAACAAGTTGTAAAACTTGAAATTGTTACAAAACTACTTTTTTTAAATGTTACACCATAAAAATCGTATTCAAAGTTTTTTTTTTCAACTAGAAAAGATTTAGATTTACTTTTGGAAGTTTAAGGAGAAACCCTAAGATTATTTGATTTTTATTCTTCATTAATGTTTGCTGTGATTTTTGTAGTAGCCCTCGAAAATGACATTACAAAATCTACAATGTGTTTATATTGAGCTTTCACGATTGGCGGGATGTTTACAATTTTGGTAGTAGCTTTTTTATTCAATTTTCTTATGTACTTATGGCTTTATCATTCAGTGGTAAGTAATGAAGATAGTAAAAGTATTAAAGTAACAACATAGGAAGTAACACTGATCACTAGTCCAACTAAAAATAGTTTATCTTGCGCGAAGTATCAAAATACATTGATTGAATCGGAATTTCACCTGGTCCAGACAAAAGTATCATTACATGCATGTGTATTATTATAAACACTATCGTAATCTACGGATCTCACTATAAATATAGGGATGCCATAAAATAACTTTTTGTTTGGTGGTATCTAAGCTAAAAACTAAAGAACAAACTGAAACCATATTTCATATACAGGCTGTGGAAAGAATGGAAAAATGAATTCAGCAGAAAAAAAATAGTACCAAAAGTTACCGATAGGGAAATACTGGCGTCGTTAGAGTACAATTATTAATGGATTTATGACACTCAAAGAAAATAATCTTCCAGACATGAAGATTTGCTTAAGAGTAGCCACGGCATTACATTGTTTAGTGTAGAACAGTTTTACCAATAAAGCCTGTTGTGGTAAAGTAGGGCCCATATTAAGCACACATCAACAGTCAATCATGGACAACAGTCAAGAAAACATCAATAATCAAGAACGAACTGCTAAGAGGTCATTTGCTCTTCTCTCTCTCTCTCTTTTTTTTTTTTTTTACAAGGAATGTATGACGCTATTTTCATGCACGCACTAGGAATTTTACATAATCCATCTCGATATGCAAATTTCCTTATTCGTACGTGACAGCAGAGCCAATATTTATCCTATCGGCAACATTTGGTACTGTTTTTTTTTTTCTACGGAATTCATCTTTCCATTCTTTCCACAGTCTTTATGAAATGAAGTTTCATTTCGTTCATTCGTTTTAGTTATAGAAGCCGCCATACAGGGAAAGTTATTTTATGGCCACCCTACACTTTTTTCCTGTCTCAAGAATGCATTTTGCTTTTATTCACGTTAATAGCTTTACCTCATATTTATAAAGTTTTTTTGAATATTTAAAATATTTCAATCAAAATAACTTTTAAAAAATGCTCTACTGATTTTTGGTTTTGAATAACAAAGGTGCAGTGATAATTATCCATGAAGCAACTAATGAACTAAAGTTTACTCAGCGCATGTTTACACGTTAAACACTTTTAATATTTCATAATTAAAAAAAATGGGGGCACCTAATAATAACTCAAATTTCTGTTTTAAGTCTTTGCTAACAGCAAAAGATTCGTTATTAAACTTTACATTCTTCAACTTCAGAGAAACCGGAAGTGTGAAAATGTATTTTTCGGTGCTCTATTTAAGAGGATTTTTTTCCTTTATTTACATCTCTATCAATGTGATGGTTTTATTAATTTAATTAGAGTTTCAGTTCATAATATTTGTAATTTTGTAAATGCAGTTAGGCTTTCCATCATTTTTAAACAAACAGTAATAGACAATCAAACAAGAACCATCCACTTTAATCTTGTCGAACTGCCATCAAAAGAAGATTACTGAACCTTTTGTGTATTTAACTGACACCTAAATATTTATTTCTCTACTAAATGTTGATGTAATATTTCAAAGCAGATATATTTCACATTATTTGAATGTATTGTGCGTTTAGCTGATATTGTATAATGATTTCACTATTAAATTTTAATGTAATATTTCAAAGCCGATATATTGCACATTGTTTGAAAGTTTTGTGTATTTAATTGACAACTGTATATTTATTGCCTATTAAATGTCAATGTAATATTTCAAAGGCGATATATTTCAAATGATCTTTTTATTAAAACTTTATTAAAAACACACACACACACACACACACATATATATATATATATATATATATATATATATATATATATATATATATATATATATATATATATATATAACCAATCTAAAGTAAGAAAAAGTTTGAAAACGAAACTAAAATGAAAACGAAACAAAACAGTTTCGAAATCGCAACTAAAATTTATAACCTATTTAAACTAAAACCAAAAAGGAACTTCATAGTATTTAGAGAGCGCAATTGCAGCTACTTCTAAAACACAGATGAATTGAAACAAAAGTATTAGAATCAAGTTAATAGGAAAAACAAAAATCAAATAAAAATTAAACCAAAAAAATTATTAAAAAATATTAAAAAAGAATCCGGCCTGAAGACTTTTTCAAGGGTCACCCTCAGGCAGGGATTCAAATAAAGGGATTTTTTCTGTGAGGACATACAGACATTAAGTCTAATAATGATTCCTCGTGACCCGAAAATCCCCCGAAATTATGCTCAAGAGATATACCATTTTAACAGAAAGGAAATACAAAATAACAAATTAGAAAAAAACCACAAAGTAAAAATACAATAAAAACAATAACAATAAAAACAAAAACAGCATTAAAATTAAAATTAAAATTAAAAACGAAAAGGCCAAAACATACCATCCAACAGTGAAGGAAACTTTAAACAATCGATTGTGATTTCCTGTTTTTGAAAGTTAACGGTAAATTATGTAAACAGAGGTAGGCACCCAGCGCCATCTATTGAGTGATCCAATATGCAAGTAAATTTCTATTTTTATTTAAGCCAAAAGATTAATCCCAAACCATACCTTGTTTAATTAAAAAATTGACATTACAGTAATTTCTAGGAAAATCATTTTTAATTAAATTTTTAAGGAGGATATTTGATGCTTCAATATAAGAATTTTTATTATTGCAAACCCTTTTGATCCTGTTAACTTGTGAGAAAATTAGATTTTTGAAAATTTTAGAGTTTAAATTGGAATGGTAGTTACATAGTTTTGTTATTTTAAAGTTGAAATCATCCCTTTTATCGTATATACCAACTATTGTTTTATCATTAGCAATTTCGATTTTTAAATCCAGAAAGGTAGCCTCAAGTTGATTTATATTTGTATCTTTTAGAATTAAATCTTTTGGATAGCAATTAGAAATAATATTAGTATTGTCGAAGTTAATCAAAAGTAGGTCATCAATATATCTCCACCCGTTTATTAAATTATATTTAATTATTTTTTTCTCATAGTAATGCAGGAAAATATTAGCTAAAGCACTTGAGAAAGCTGTCCCCATTGGAATGCCCTTGACTTGTTTATAAAAATTAATACCATTAAACACGTAATTTTCAGTGATATTAAAATTACATAACTCAAGCCAGTTATTTTTAGGAATGATATTTTCATTTAAATATTCGTCATATATAAAAGTGCAGACCTTTATTAATTTTTCATGAGGTAGATTAGTGTATAAATTTTCGAAATCAAAAGTATTAAGTTTATTAATATTGTTATCTTTAAGAAAATCCAATACTTCTTTGTTACTAGAAATAATAAAGTTGTCTTCATTTTTTATTTTGTCCAGGATAATTTTTAAGTATTTAAAGAAATGTTTACCCGTATAGTAATTATAACTACCAGTGCTACAGGTTACGAATCTGAATTTTAATGGATTTTTATGAAATTTAACTGTTGGGAATAAATAAGGATAGTTAAGAGAGCAAGTCTTAGTTTTGGTTTTTATTGCGAAAGCTAGCATTCTTTTATCTAATTCCTTTTTCCCGGTGTTCTTTAACATATAAGTTGCATTAGAGTTATATTCATTAATTAAAAGTTCTTTATAATAATATTTACAAATTAAACAGAAATTATTTGCTGATTTATCTATTACTGTAATAACAAATTTTTCTTTTAAATTTTTTATTTCATTTTTTAATGTTTTACTAAAATAAATCCCACGTTCTTTAGATCTGTCAAAATCAGTATTCAATTTTATTTTAATTTCCTTTAAAATTCTCACTTTCCATTCCCCGAAACCTTCCGCAGGCCAGTGGTATTTTCTAGATAATTTGGCAATAAAAACATCCAAATCATTACCAATAGAAATCAAAATTTTGTTATGGTTTATTTTTTCTCTTAATCTAAATTTTGTTCCTCTTCCCATCAAATCTCTTAAAGAGTTGGATTCAATAATTTTTAAATTACCTGTAATAATATGACCTTTATCAATATCTATAAAATCTTTATATTTTTCCTTGTTACAGTAACAATCTGTTTTATTTATTTTATCTAAATTTTTGCTATAGTAATTATAATTACAAATTTTTTTCTTTAAAGTTGAAGTGTAACTAAACGCTATTGATACATTAGTTTTATCTGCAAGAGGAAAAAATATATTATTATTATGTATAATTTTGGGTAATTTTAGATATTCGAGGTAAATATCCAAGAATTTAATCACACAGTATTCTTTGTAAACATTATTTTTATTATTAAAAAGTAAATCGTTTTTTCCAATGTTAAGTTTACATTTAATAAGATCTAGAATAATACATTTAGTGTACGAATTTTTAAACTCTAATTCCCCGAATTTATTATTTTAATTAAACAAGGTATGGTTTGGGATTAATCTTTTGGCTTAAATAAAAATAGAAATTTACTTGCATATTGGATCACTCAATAGATGGCGCTGGGTGCCTACCTCTGTTTACATAATTTACCGTTAACTTTCAAAAACAGGAAATCACAATCGATTGTTTAAAGTTTCCTTCACTGTTGGATGGTATGTTTTGGCCTTTTCGTTTTTAATTTTAATTTTAATTTTAATGCTGTTTTTGTTTTTATTGTTATTGTTTTTATTGTATTTTTACTTTGTGGTTTTTTTCTAATTTGTTATTTTGTATTTCCTTTCTGTTAAAATGGTATATCTCTTGAGCATAATTTCGGGGGATTTTCGGGTCACGAGGAATCATTATTAGACTTAATGTCTGTATGTCCTCACAGAAAAAATCCCTTTATTTGAATCCCTGCCTGAGGGTGACCCTTGAAAAAGTCTTCAGGCCGGATTCTTTTTTAATATTTTTTAATAATTTTTTTGGTTTAATTTTTATTTGATTTTTGTTTTTCCTATTAACTTGATTCTAATACTTTTGTTATATATATATATATATATATATATATATATATATATATATATATATATATATATATATATATATATATATATATATATATATATATATATATATATATATATATATATATATATATATATATATATATATATATATATATATATATATATATATATATATATATATATATATATGAAATGTTATTAAACCTTTGGCAAAATTACAGATCATTATTGATCTCTGGAAATTATAAATTTATTAGTTATCCGACCCTTGTGGTGACAATAACGGCAATCTAATATTTAACCAGTAAAAAAAAAAAAAAAAAAGATAATAATACTGTTTCTATGTTTTTATAGATGATGGTCTTTTCCGTAAGGAATTAACAGTATTAATTACTTATGTTATTATTACTCTTATCATTTTCTTGGGATCCCCATTATCAGTTATGGATAAAATAATGTTATTTCCACAAAATGAACATAATATTAGCCATCAAGAATAGGAAAAAGTTATTATTATGTTCCTTTCTATTAAAAGAATTGAGTTTTCAATCCATTTTAAAAATTAACTATTTCTATCTAGATAGGAGAGAACGTATGAATTATATTTGATTTTATAAAGAACCAACTATGTTGAAGCACTGGAAAAAGTATCTTTGACAATTTTTTGACGTTATTATTTTTAATAAGTCTAATTTGAGATCCATATTTAGGTAAAGGTGAAATTTATTTATCTTTATTAGAAACATATTTTGCACATTCGGAAAACTGTTTTTTATGTAACGTATTTAATTTATATATTGTTATATGTGAATAGAGAACAATATTAAGTATCAGAATTTTGCATTCAACATACTTTTTCCGAAGTCTTGTAATTAAAAAAAAATGAGTGGAAATCTAATTGGTCTGGTCCAAATTATTTTTAATCATATCTCAAATCTGGTTTAATATTTGCATTTGAGTTCTCAATCTACATTATGTGATTTATAATACTATTTTTTATTTATATTTAATTTCAAATGGAATATAAAATTTTTATTATAACTTCAGTTTTCACAATGATAACTTTAACTTCTTATTTGAAGTAAAAAATTATATATGCGTAGCTTTTAATTTATAACATTTAGGTTAAACGTTTAATTTTTTATTATAACTTCAAGTTGATAGATTTTTGACCTATACCTTCCATCTGTATAGTCCAAATTGGATAATATCTTAATATATTTATTCAGTGACTCTCGAATATCAACATTTAACAAAATGTTATTTTGTACAGTGTAATACCAGATAAAAGTTATATAGATATTATTATAAGTAGATTTTAATTTATAGCATTTTATAACTTCATTTAAGGTAAATATATAAAATTTTACTATGATTTCAAGTTTATACATTTTTTATCTGTATTTTCCACCTGTATATTACAAACTGGATATTATATTAATAATTTCATTCATTTCTTCTCGAATAGCAACATTTAACAAAATATTATTTTGTACAGTGTAACAAGATATACCAGATACATTTTAGAATTTATAGAATTGAACTTTCCGACCAAATGAAGAAGCACCTTCACCTGATTAATATTTCATTACAAATGGCTGGTATTAAACGCTTTTAAGAATTCCAAACTCTGCACTGGTCACCATGGATTAATAAATCGTATACGCACAGGGAGTTTCATGCAAACATCGAAGCGAATAAATAATTCTGTCCCTTAATACATACACGGATCTGGATGTCTTATTAGATTTATTTTTCCAATGTTCTCCCAGTGAAACAGAAGTCACATTTAGTATAATGAAAATTTACTCTAAGATTTTAAATCTCCAGGAAATACTGATTCAGCTGTTGGTACTTGAGGAGATTTAAATGCTTCGCCGAATTCTCCATCGAATTGTTAGAATATTATGAAATTTCAAACTTGTTTCTTGGAAATATATACGTCCCATATCTCCAAGTGCTATCGATTTATGAATGTTCTGAACAAAATCAGCTATATATTACATTATAAATTGTAACATTTTGTCATGCAGTTGGGAATTATTTGCCGTCTGAACGAGTTTGTTCAAAATGTATTCCTCTTGAATGTTTAAGTAGCAGATGTTTGTAAGAGTTTTGGAGCAGATTCAATTAATCGCACACTAGAGTTAAACGTTCAGAATATAATGTTGGACTCATAATATCTTCCAAAGACATTCGAACTAAATGAAAACATTCTATTAAGTTTTTCCCAGTGATTAAGAAAGTCAACTAATATTTCAATTAACATTTTCAAATTATATTATTAATTATTTAAAATAAAAAGGAAAATTAATTATTCCTTTACCAATCTTTGAAACATTTTAAATGCATGCATTTTTTTGCACCATTGTCGAAACTCTTCAGTTTTGTTAATTATGTTTACATACATTTTGAGTCATTATATATTTCTCGATTTTTAATAATTTGGAAAAATAAGTAAATTCAATTCATAAATTAAGCTTTAAGAAATTTAAATATTATTTCTAATTTACTTTCATTTCATTTCAATATTAATAGATTAATTCATTTAAGCCACAGAATAAAAGGAAATAAAAATAAATACCTCACAGCAAAAAAAGGATATATTTTTTTTAATTCCTTATTACTATAATTTAATTATTTATTAATCTAATTATTTATTATTATAACATTTATTTCTTATGTATATACAACACTGTGTTTTTATAATTTAAATTGAACCTAAAAAACAAATGTAGAATGACATATTTTTTAAGACTTTTTTGTCAACAAAAGACCTGAAAACAGATCTCTTAAAGTAAATATAGTACTCAAACCACTAAAGGACAGTTTACTCACATTAAATTTTTATGTGTGGTTTGTTACCCATTAGTCTAAATAAATATCAGCAGTGGTTCTCTTTATTACAAATATCATACAGAACAAAAAAGTGAAGAACTCCTTAATAATGCAAGTTGAATGAATAAGTTTTATTAAAATCTCCGAGATTGGGAATTATTTTCACAGAAGAGTCGATTGTCAGTATGTAAGCTAAATTATGCGATAAAAAGTATTTATAAAATATATGACTTTTTTTCCCGGAATACATGTTACTTATATAGATATATTCTGCGAAACACCAAAATATTCCCCTAAAAAGTTTTTTATCATCACATTTACCATCAAAAATTAGATTATCCTAAAGTGAGTAACAACGGATATAGGCTAGAAAAATGAGTTCGGTATACGATTTAGCATCAGGTAGTATCAATGCATTTAGAGTTCTCATCTAACGACATACTGAAGGGCAGTTTCAAGACATTTCTGAGAAAAAGATTCTTGAATTTTCAACACTTATTCTATAATAGTAAATTGTCACCGTTGTTGCAATAGTCAAACAGGGCACACGACAAGGTGACATGCCTAGCATCTATCTGTGAGGTTTGAATTCAATCCATAATGAGTACATGTTAGTAATTTTCTTTTAGAATTATTTCAGATCAAATTAACAATTTATAAATAGTTCATTTAATATATTACACATTTTTTATACAAAAACAAAAGTTCATTAGCATGGAATGTGAGTAATACACATAATTTGATTTCAAAAGTTAAAATAATTATAAATATTTATTTAACGATGCTAAATAAGTAAGTATTATCATTTTAAATCTAAAAAAGTATAACATTTTTGGATCTTAATAATGTGAAATTATTTGTTTTATTTATACCGAACAGTATTTATCTCTGAAATTCAAGACAGCCCATCATAATTTATTAAATACATATTCAAACAGCTGAAAGCAGGAGTTAAACTATCGAAAGCGTAGGCAAATGGTCCAGAATTTTAATAATAGCAAAATGTCAATAAGAAGACAAATGAAAATTTTTATCAAAATGCACGTTTTGAAAGAGCACTAAAAAAGAAGTTTACGAACCAAAGAAAATCGAGCAATGGAGTAAAGGTTTCTCAAATTGCACTATACTTTGAAATTCTTTAGTACAGCGAATTTCTACAAGAACTGTATAAATTCTTTTAACAATTTTTATCATTTCGGAAACTTTTAGAAACCAATTATTTCAGGATTTTGTTCTAGTTAAAGTGTTTTATATTGTTCTTTAATAAATAGATAAAAAAGGTTAGACATGAAAACCCTATATAACCATTTTATATAGATAAAAATAGTTAAAGTATATTTAAATTTAACTGTATATGTTTTATATTGTTCCTTAATAAATAGATAAAAATGGTTAGACATGAAAACCCTATATAACCATTTTGTATAGATAAAAATAGTTAAAGTATATTTAAATTTAACTGTATATGTTTTATATTGTTCCTTAATAAATAGATAAAAATGGTTAGACATGAAAACCCTATATAACCATTTTATATAGATAAAAATAGTTAAAGTATATTTAAATTTAACTGTATATGTTTTATATAGTTTTTTAATAAATAGATAAAAATGGTTAGACATGAAAACCCTATATAACCATTTTATATAGATAAAAATAGTTAAAATATATTTAAATTTAACCATATTTATAACACAATATTTAGTGGCTGACATGCATTGCTACTTGATTTGAGAAATAAACTTCATTATAAATTACTCCTCTGACTTATTTGTAGATAAAAGGAAGACCAAAAGTTGCACTTCTTGTAGACAAATAGCAAATATATTTGCGTTAAAATTTATTATTATCATAAATTGTAAAAACATACACAAAAAGTTTTATATTATCACAGGAAATACAATCTCTTTGCTTTCAAATATATTTTAAATGACGAAGAGAAGGCATGTTTCATATATTTTCTTCTGATGTTTAAAATCCATAAACAATTGTAATTTCTAATTAGTCTCTAAACATCATTATAACTCTCGTACGCTCCAGTTTACCATCAGAAATGTAATGTTCCAATACTGGCATCATTTTCATGTCCTTCAAATAAGAGGGCAAAAATGAAGAAATTCTACTCTTAGAATTATGAGAGCATTTTATATCTTTCAAAAATTTCAAGACATAGTCGACATTTTTTATAAATGTATTTCATTAAGAAAGGCATGTTCATATAAAAATTAAAAAATATTTTTTTAGAAATTTGTGTTATGAAAATAATAAATCTTTAAGGAATCTATAATTATTTGTACTAAAGTAATCGTTTCATTTTTTTCAATGGGTACATTTTGAAATTCCAACTCGAATCATTTTATGGACATAAGAAATCAGAAGGAATTATGAAAACTTATTAATATTATTAGCATTTTCTTGAATTTTCTGAAATCTGAAGGCTTACTTATTATATGCATTTTTGAAAAGTAAGACCAATTTCAATAATTGTATACTAGAATATTCAGTAAACGTAAAATTTTTATGAAACATTTAATAAAATATTAAATTTTATATGATTGCACGAACCACATGGTTAAGTTAAAGAAATTTTCATTCTGTGATTGCTGTCAGTATTTTTCTAAAATTTATTGCTTAGTACGTTTGTTTCTATATAATTTGTTCTCAAGATAAAGTATGGTATCATGCTTTGAGATATCTTGCAGTTATTCGGAAATTGTCAGTTTTTACAATTATAAACTACCTATATAATCAATTATTCAAGATATATATTTCTGTTCACTTCCATTCAGATGGAACATCAGTCTTGCTTTTTTCACTCAGTAACTTTCAAAATCTATTTTTAAAAGATTGCATTTGTCAACGAATGCATCAATTTCCACATTTCTTAGGCATAGAAAGAAATCTTTAACAATTTGGAGATTATCTTAAATGAATCTTTGAAAGATAATTCCAATGTACTATAAAGGAAAATAATTATAATATGGCATCATATCTGTCATAGAAAAATAATCCAATCTGCATGGCATGCCAGTCTGACTAAATAGGATATTAATATGAAGAGAAGTCATTGGGGAAGCCATTTCTTTACGAAGATCTTGAAGCCATAAAAGAATATTGCTATCCAATCTATCATTCGTTCTATATTAGAGCTCAGCGGAAGTGGTACAAATTGTCATTTGTCAACCATTTGCCCGACAGAACCAGCGTAATTTCTGCGATGATAACTTGGGCGGAGTGCTTGTTACCTTCCATAGATTGATTTCTTTCGTTCAGTGCAGAGTCATTAAGGACGACGGACGATGCCATGCAGGACAACACGTTTTATGGATGAAGGCAGGAAATTAAGAACCCCACCACACTACTAGACTTCTTGTTGATTTGTTGTCAGAGAAACCATGTAAACGATGTTATTATATTACCCTGTATGAGGATTCATAACTTTACGTTGCACTCTTGAAGATGAGAAATTTAAGGATACCTTGTCTGTGCGAGATAAAATTTTGCAATATTTCTCATTGCTGTCATTGTAATTATAAATTCCCAAATAAAAAAAATAATGTTTATTGGTTAAGAGTGCTATAAATAAGGAAGAAAATGTTTTCCCTTAAATTTTAAGATTGCTTTATAAAAGAAATTAAGACATCAGTTATTAACTCAAATACTTGTTGCAAATTTTTTCTGAAGTCTCTTGAGAAAATAAAGAAATTTAATGTGTGAAATGAAGCGCATACCTTTGTGAAGAATTAAAAGAATGCTCTATTTCTTTATTTAATTTATATTTCATATATTCCGTTGAAGTATCAAGGGAATTCCTTCATTTTTCAATGAAATTTCAACAAAAAAAAAATACTTTAAATGCATATGCCTGATTTCTAATTTGTATAAGAATTTCATACATAATAATTTTTCTTTCTTATTTTATTTATTCTTTGACTGATATTTATCTTAAATATATTTGCTCAAATGTATCTTTTCGCACTGCATAATTTTTGTTTCATATTCTGTTGAATCATAATATTAGTTACAGAAATGTTATCTTTTTAATAACACCCTTTATTATTTAAATTTGTTAAAGCATCTAATAAATAGACGATATATAAAATTATATTCTAGGTAATGATTTTGTAAGTTGATATAAATTCCAAAATTTAATAAATCATCATGTGTAATTTAGATTTTCTTTCTGAATGTCTTTATTTTATAAAAAAAGGCATTGGAAAATTAATGAATGAAGTTACTCTCATGATCTGGGAATTAAGGAAATGTTAATCCTTTTCCACTTACAGTTTCAAAGAAATTTTTCTTTGACTAAGCATAACTAAGTACTTCTCAAATATGGTTATTACTTTTCCAAAAGCTACAAATGTTTTTTTCTTTCCCCTTCTGGTTCACCATCATAATTAACATCTAAATGTTGATTCTCATGGTTAAAAAGCCGTCTTCTTTTCCTCAGAAAATTCCAAAACATTTGTGATCAAAGTCTTTGTAACTCTCTCAAGAGGGTTGTGTTTTGAATCAAGCAGTATGAAATAAAGCCTTTCTCTTTGGATTGTTTACTTTAATCAGTAAATTAATTTATTAGGGGATTTTTAGGCAAGCATTTCTCCTTTATTAAGAAAATGAAATCTTTTAGATACCTTGTGAAAATTCGACAAAATCTTGGATTCGAACTTTGTGACGAATATTTTCTCTGTGCTTTGTGTATGAGAAAATAAAAATTAAATATTCCAGGCACGCATTATGTTCCAAGTGGATAGCGGTAATACAGTACCCTATTAGCAAAGAATAATTAGCAACATTGTGACGAGATTGTTCGGAAATCTCAAAGTTGAAAAAGATTTTAGAGATACCATACAATATATCTTATGCTAATGATATATGTTCTGAATAAAATGTCTCCTATTTAAGAAGTTAGGAAAAATCTTCAGAGACATTAAATAGAATTGATGTAAATATATATGAGTATGGGAATATCAATTTCAGTAAATTTCAACCATATTAATGCTATAAAAAAATCACACTCAAAAATTCCAATGAAGATTTTTATTACATATATTCTATATAAGGTTACAGATACATATGTGCACATGAAATGAACGATTTGATATTAATTTCAGCAGAATCATAAATTTTTAGAGAAAAAAAATGTTAATTTCTTCTTAGAAATTTTGCTTCTTAAATAAAAATTCATCTAATTACCACATATAAAAATTTCTATTATACGACATTCTTTTTTCTATTTTACATCTATGTTTCGAATACGTACGATTAACATAATAATATGATATCAAGTATTACATGTTCGATAAATAAATATTGCATTTCCTCTTCTTGAGCAAATCCAATGGCACAACTGACTAACACTGAAAATAGATACTACATATAAAATGAGTACATTTCTGAGTGAGCATATTTGACTCTCTACCAGGCAAATTTCTACCTCTATGTCAAACGGAAGAATATGGAGCCCCTTTGTTTTTAAAGCTAGGCTAGTTTTTATTTATGATTTAACCGTAGCCAGCTGTAAAAACTTTCATATCCTTCAGAAGACATATATTACATTTCACTTCTCTACTCCACCAATGTTTTTTATACTTCACTTAAACTTTTCTTAGGAGTTTAAGCAAATTATTTGGGTTTATTGAGACACAGAAACACAGCATTGTGCAATGAAAAGGTTATAAGAGATTATTATTATGTTTCTTTTTTTATAACTTACACAACAACAAACACCCATACTGGAAGTCACATGCACATTTTCATCAACACTAAACATTCAAGAATACATTATAGATTAACAGCAGTATTCTTTATAATATTATCAAAGTCTTACACGAAAAAGGAAAAAATTCTCAGAAAAAAAATCTGAAAGATTTATTTTGAAATAAAAATAAATATTTCGCAGGTAACTTTGGTGCTTTTTATTTCAGGAAAAATTCATATGTGAAAATATTTATAAGTGCTGTTAAAAGTACATTATTAAAATATGTTTATGAAGTCATTTGATATATGAACAATCTAGTCCATTTATATCTCATTTAATAATCACCTACTAAAAATTAAATTATGAAATGCATTATAATGGAGCATGCTAAGACATTTTATTTATCGAAATATTAACATGCTTGCAGCAAAATAAAACTTAAGTGCCGTGAAACATTTGCAAAAATCCACTTTTAACATCATGTTACATATCAATTAATTATTGAAATACTACACAATACATAAATATCCGAAGTATAATGGATATTTACACATACAGATAACTGATGACACATATATAAATTTCACAAAATAGTTAAAATAAGAATTAATTTTTATTTAAAATAAGCTTCCTTAACACTTTTCTCATAAATTCACATTTTAATATTATGCATTTTATTTCAGGATAAGAGTAATCATAATAAAAATCTTTTTAAACTGTCTCTATTTATCTTTGGCTCAAGCAATCAAATAAATAATTGCTATTGAATCAGTTGAACATGTACACTTAATGTATATTATAGACTTATATTCAGTGAGCACAACATTTAATGTATATTATAGACTTATATTCAGTCAGCACAACATTTAATGTATATTATAGACTTATATTCAGTCAGCACAGAAACGTATAATGTACAATGTATTTTACTATTCAATAAAAGCAAAAATCTGTCTCTACTAATAAAATTGAGGGCATTGAGATTAATGAAATTAAAATAACAGAAAATGTGTAAACTGCACAATTTTAGACCAATTAAATTTGATTTATACATCTAAATATGTTGCAAAAAAACAATACAAAGCATGCTAACTCAGTAACATAATTTATTGATCAAATAATTTATAGGTTAATAAAAAAGAAAAAAAAGTTTAAAAATAATAAAAACAAATTTTCTTCAGTTAAACTTATATTTAGATTTAAAAAAAGCGTAAAAACTTGAACGTGAAATGATAATACATTGTTTTATTAGTTATGGGATTGAGTTATACAGAGACTCTTATCCACTATCTAGCATAATTGATAACTATTCTCTTAAGCTGATCTTAGAAATGGATAAATTATATGCAGCAACGTATAGTCCTTTTTATTCAAAGGTCATATATTTTCCACTTCTGTTACAAACTGAGTCATTCAGTAGCCATCAACATCCAATAGCATTAATATGTTCCTTCAACAATTGCTTGTATCTGTAATAGCATCCACATACAAAAGTGGGTATGTTTACATGAATCAAATCTTATAAGCACAATAGTCTTTGCTTTATCTTGATTTAAAAAAAAACATTTTTTTTTGTCTTGGAATAGTCATCAAAGATTTATAAAGCTGGAAATAGTAACAACTCTCAGTATGGATTGCTACAATGCATGCAGTACATCGTCTGAAAAATTGTTTATCGTAGTCTACTATCTTGTAGAGCCTGTTTCATGCTTTTGAAGCTCTACATTGGATCTATATCATTGCTTGTCACATTGATCCTCACAGTTTCTGTCACAGACGTGTTGTTCTTAGTAGCTCCGACTCTGTCTTTTTGAAGTTTTCTGTCTTTAGCTGGCATTTCCTTCATTGGCAGCAAGGTTACATTCTCGTGCCCATTGCAAGATTTGTCAGCCTTGCCGCTGATTCCTCTTTTAGACATTGGGTTAGCAGCCTGGGAACCAGATTTGAAGCAAGGAAGGACAATCATAAATTCTTTTCGAAAATTTTCATTCAGCCAAGCGTAGAGAAACGGATTGTAGCATGTTGAACTCATGGCAGCAGCATGGGACATGAAAAAGATGACATTGAGAAATTTCCAAGACGCGGCTGGAATGTAGAAATCGATAATCAAATTGTAGATGTTGATTGGCAACCAGGAAGCACCAAATATTACCACCATCGTGATGAGCATTCTGTTGGTTCGACGGGTTCTCTCTCGTTCCATTTCTTCTTTCTTAAGGGACTTAGCTCCTGGCTTGGATCTGGCCCGATTCTTCAGTTTGATGCATACTTTCAGATAGCAGAAAGTGATGATGATGAATGGCACCACAAACTGCAAAATAGAAGTTGAAAACCCGAAAGCTCTCCTACTAGACTCATGTGGCCAGACTTCATCGCAGTAGAGGCCATTTTCTGTAGGAACCAATGCCATAAATATTCCATAAGGAAGGGTCAACAAACCTGCCAACACCCATACGGCAATTATGATAAGGTAACAGTAAGTTAATTGCAACCTGGGTTTGAATGGATAGATTATGACAAAGAATCTGTCTATAGCAATCGACATCAGCGTAAATGCTGATATATAGACACTTACGCCTTGAGCATAAGGGACTAAATGGCAGAGGATCCGACCAAAGACCCATTCACTCATAAACATGTATAATGGTGTAAATGGTACAGCAAAAGTGCAGAGTAAAATATCCGAAAGAGCCAAATTTGTGATGAAAAAGTTTGTCACAGTATGCATTGACTTGTTCCGGAACACAACATAGCATACCAATACGTTTCCACATATTCCAATTGAAAATATTGAGATGTAGATGGCATAGAAAATAGCTTTCAGTCCAGGTAAGCTACTAAATACGTCAATCTGTTGATCATAATAATCTTCATCTTCGGTTAAAGAACCATTTCCGCTGAAATTTTGCCATTCAACGGTGAAATTTGGATTTTGCATCAGAACAGCCAGAGCTGCATAATTGCTCATGTGGAAACCATTGGCTATATGCATGGACATCATGAGTACTGAATCTTCCTTAACTTGCGAATATTTTCTTTAGAACATCATTTCACATTTTACGCTTTCTTCAATGTTGTCTCTGAAAAAATAAGGAAAATGATTTATTAATGGCGATTAGTATTAATTAAAAAAATATACAATTCAAAGTGTCTGTCAAAAATTCTAATCATTAACAATAAAACGGAAGCCAGTTATTTTGAATTTGCAAGAATCATGAAAGGAGCAATATAAGTCTCAAATAACTTTATGAATTAATTAATAATAAAATGAATACAGAATTGATGAATTAGAAATTAAATATCAAATTTAACAAACATATTACTTTCAAGTTACAGGATTGTCCAAGATTGCAAAAAAGTACGTGAGGATTATTATTATCATAATAATAATACAAAATTACGTTAATTGATATTAATCCGTAAGAAATTGTCTTTTTATTATTCTATATTATGATGCACAATATTTATTCTATGTCGTCTGTTCTCAGTTGAAAGTCCAGTGATAAAAACATACAAACCATTTTGTCTGTATATCTAGTGGTGTTTTAAATTAAAGAAGATATATTTCTTATTGAGAGAAATTAATAATTGCTAAATGAATTAAATTGGACATGAGGTGTAAAAGACACATGCAAAATATCATTTATTTGACCTATTGCATTTTTTATTATGACATTCAAAAAAAAAATCGAATTTGAAATGTAAATATTCATCTAAACATAGAAATGCTATATATTAATGCATGAAGTCCTATTAACTGTAAACTTGTTTTAAGGATAATAGTTAATTTAATTGTTTTGTTAATTTCAATTCTAAGAGATGGTGACGCCAATCATGTCAAATCGGATACAGCTGAATTTTAACATCCAATGAGAGAAGTTCGCGCGTGTATGACGTCAAGGCGCCTAAAAGTTTTCGTAGAGAACAAAATTCGATTCATCCATCGGGAATGGACGTGTGAGGTATTATGCTTCTTAAGTGCTCTGTTTAAAGAAAAAAAACAGAAACAAACACTTTTTAAGCCTTGACCATGTTTTACATCCGCATCTCACATGTGAACCATGATCTTGATTAAACTGTCTTACGCCCTTTCTGTAAAAAGTCTAATATTGTAAATATTGAAATGCTTAATTCTATGAAATCTTAATAAATTAGTTATTTGTTTAATTCGCTTATTATTGTTCATTTTTCAAAATTCATCTTACCCCTCTACACCGTTTTACATTAATATCAACAATTGGTGATTATTTGTTGATTTCTTTAAGATTTGTTTAGTCCATATTGGTATATACCAAAATAATTATTTATTACTTTACATTTACTACTTTTTTATGTATATCGATAAAGAAATTCAGAATGCACATTTTATTTTAGGTTCACAGATTTCAAAATATAAAATGAAGAATTAAAGAATAAGTATAGATGATAAGAGAAGAAACAATTTTTAATTAGAAGCATGTCTAAGTGATTATAGTTTTTGTCTGATCGTTTTAAAACGTACTTAGAAGACCCAAGGTTGTCAAGATAGCATATGCTTCAGTCGATAATGCCCATCCGAGGAGAACAAAAAAGAGAAAAAAAAATGCAGCAAATGGTCTCATTGAAGTTGAAAACTGCTCCGTTAATGGTCATTACAGGAGAGGTCCAGACGTTTAAATGGTAGTTTTAATAGAGTAATTTACTTTATTATTTTATTCTAAATTGAAAAAAAAGCTGATATGGAAAGCATAGAATGGATATATATCTAGTTCTTAAAAAGGTGAGGAATATTGAAATGAGACGAAAAAATCATTAAAAGTCAAGTCATTGAAATTTCTTGCGTATAAAATTGATGGAATAAGAAGATTTATTATAGAAAATGTACAGTTTAAATCTGCCATAAAAAAGAG